>NC_133408.1:92060681-92706818 GCF_049350105.2 Macaca mulatta
CACCATGAGCCAAGCGAGGATGCCTCTTTCACAGCTTCGCTCAGCTCTTACTCTTCGGAGAGGCTGAAGTTCCTCCGCTGTCTCCTTTCTACCCAACCAGCAGAGCCGTCCTGCGCTGCAGCCAGCTTGTCTCACCCTTCCACAGAGGCTGCTCCTGCCCTGGGTGCAGGCGCTGACTGAGAAGGCCCAGGAGGCAGGAGCCCAGGGCCGCCGAGGGTGCTAAGCCATCAGCAATTTTCCAGATGGCTGCTGCCTGGCATGATTTGAGACATCTTCCCTGATCCCACTTAGGAAAAACGCCAGACACCTGCGGCTGGGCCCAGGGGTGTGGGAAGGGCCCTTGGGCTGACCCGGAGGAAGTTGCCTGAGGGTCGTTCTGATAACTTCTGAAGAAGGGAGTGGTGCCTGGGGCTCTGCTTGGGTAAGTCACCGCCTTCAGGATCTGTTGGGGGGAGACCAGTGTCCCAGCCTCTCTCTCAAGACAGCTCCCTAAGGAAAGATGAGATAGGAAGGGAGATGAGACAGGAAGGAGCTGGAGCAGCAGCACCCCCAGGGGAGGAAGGGGCCTACAGGCTGTAAGGTGAAGGGAAGTCAGTTCAGTCCTTTTTTCCTTAACTCAGCTTTGTGCTTGTGATTATATTATTTCCTTTCTGATTATCAAATTGATGCTTTCACATTCATTGCAGAAAATTAAGAATATATTTAAGAATGAAAACAAAAATGCTCCTTTGTTTTACACACACACACACACACACCCCCAGAGGGAGGGAGGGAGAGGGGGAGGGGGGGAGGAGAGAGAGAGAGAGAGAGAGAGAGAGAGAGAGAGGGAGAGAGAGAAAAATAGAGTAAAAGTATGGGCTAAGAAAAGTATGGGCTGAGAACTCTGGCTTTAGCCAGGCGTGGTGGCTCACACCTGTAAACCCAGCACTTTAGGAGGCCAAGGCAGACTGATCACCTGAGGTCAGGAATTGAAGACCAGCCTGGCCAACATGGTGAAACCCCGTCTCTACTAAAAATATGTAAATTAGCCGGGCATGGTGCTGTGCACCTGTAGTCCCAGCTACTGGGGAGGCTGAGGCAAGGGAATTGCTTGGACCTGGGAGGCAGAGGTTGCGGTGAGTTGAGATTGTGCTACTGCATTCCAGCCTGGGTGACAGAACGAGACTCTGTCTCAAAAAACAAACAAACAAACAAACAAACAAACAAAAAAACCACGGGCTTTGGAGTTAGGCTGTTTTCAGCTCCCACCTCCACTACTGGCTTCTGGAAAATTGTTCATCTCTGAGCCCTGGAACCCTGGGTACTAAGCCATGTTTCATTGGATTGTCTGGAGAACTATATGAGAAATATTCATAAAGTTTCTAATATAACTTCTGGCCCTAATAAGCCCTTGATAAATACCAATTCTAATGTGGCTGACAAATTCTTTGAAAAATTTCAATTTGCATTCATTGTCCACCTAAGAGATGGTCCCTGCTCCACTGGAAGGCAATCAGCTAGCAAGATGCCACCTCCACCCAGTCATCCTCACACAGGGGACTCACTGTGGTCAGCAGAGAAATGAAAGGACAGTGACTTGAGGCCAAACCAAAGTGTTTCTCCAGGATGCAGTGTTGATCTGCAGTTTTCCCACAAGCTTGGGCCATACCTCATTCATCCCCAGAGTCTCTGGGGACAGAGTCTCTGGGGACAGTCCTGGGAACTGGCCTTCCCAGGAGGGCCACGAGCTTCCGCCAGCCCAGTTCTCCAGGATGGGGCCAGAACAGCACCTGCCCGTGGTGGCGCTGCCTTTCACTGGGGCCTTTGCTGTGGTCCTGCCTTGCCCCTTCCTAGTATCATTGTCTGCCTGGGTGTGTCCATGTCTGCGTGTCTGTCTGTCTCTCTGGCCCAGCTCCTAGTCTAGTGTCTGATCTGATTGGTTAGTGGTAAGTGTCTTATGGCTGTCAAAGACACAACCTCACCCCTGCTTAGAACAATGCCTGACCCACTACAGATGATAAAGAACTTTTTTTTTTTGGAGGTTGAGTCTCGCTCTGTCACCCAGGCCAGAGTGCAATGGCGTGATATCGGCTCATTGCAATCTCTGCTGCCTGGGTTCAAGTGATTCTCCTGCCTCAGCCTCCCGAGTAGCTAGGATTACAAGCCCAGCACCACATCTGGCTAATTTTTGTGTTTTTAGTGGAGGAAAGGTTTCACCATGTTGGCCAGGCTGGTCTTGAACTTGTGACCTCAGGTGACCCTCCCACCTTTGCCTCCCAAAGTACTGGGATTACAGGCATGAGCCACCACGCCCGGCTGATAAGGAACTATTTTTTAATGTGGATGGATGGAACCATCGTAAATTATTCTTACAACTACATCTGGTTTCTGTGCAGCAAGAATGTCTCTGCAATCTGTATGACAACAGCTAAGTTGGTGAGGGACAGAAGTAAAGCCACTGGGAGGTGGCCAGACAGAGAACAGGGTTCAGCTTGCAGAGGTTTAAAAGGCACATTTCTGGAAAGGCTTGCAAGCCCTACAGTACCCAGGTGAACCTCTGACGCTGCAGGCTTCTATTGATAACCCGTTCTTGTTATCTATCAATTTATGTAATTCGTACTTGTTTATATTTTCTTTTTTTTGAGACGGAGTCTCGCTCTGTCCCCCAGGCTGGAGTGCCGTGGTGCAATCTCAGCTCACTGCTAGCTCTGCCTCCCAGGTTCAGGCCATTCTCCTGCCTCAGCCTCCCTGGTAGCTGGGACTACAGGCGCCCAGGCGCCTGCCACCGCGCCCGGCTAAGTTTTTGTATTTTTAGTAGAGACGGGGTTTCACCGTGGTCTCGATCTCCTGACCTCGTGATCCACCTGCCTCGGCCTCCCAAAGTGCTGGGATTACGAGCGTGAGCCACCGCGCCCGGCCCTATATTTTCAATCAGGGTTTGGAAGAGGGAGGAGGGAGGTGGGAGTGGGTGGTAATCATGGTAGAAGAAATGTGTTCTGGAAATAAGCCCTGAGGTGAGTGAAGGCACACTTGCCTCAAACAATTGAAGGTCTATGACATGCCTGGCTCTGTGCTTGGATCTTTGGAGAGTGAGGTTGAACTAGGACGTGGTCACTAGTGTACAAAAGGGCTTCCTAACCTCTGCACTATTGACAATTGGGGCCAGACTTGTTGGAGGAGCAGGGGCTGTCTGCATTATAAGATGTTAGCAGCATCCCTGGGCTCTACCCACTAGGTGCCAGTGGCACCATCACCCCAGCTGTGACAACCAACAATGTCTCTAGACATTGCGAAATGCACCTCTCCCCATTGGAAACCACTTGGACCTCCATCTGATGTTAAGTAACAAGGCAAGACAGCAAGCAAATAAGTGCCAAGGAAATCCCGTGGACGTTTAGGACCACTGGAGTCGAGGCAGGCTGGGAACCGGCATGGGATGGAGCGGTTGCAGAAGACCCTGGAGGTGGAGGTTGGGGCAGGGATTGGGAAGGGTTTCTGGGATTCCAGTGGATAGAAGATTTTAGGCAGGAGGGAAAGCACAGGCTCAGGGTCAGCAATGAGGAAGGGTGCTAGAAGGGCAGTCAAGACTCTGAACTGACTGTAGAAGACGGTACTTGTTTTCATTTTAAAATAACAGAATTCATGCTTTAAAAATCGCAAGGCTCAATGAGGAGACTGGGCTTCTCCCTCAGTATAGTTTGGCAGTTTGTGTGGTTTCCAGACTTTGTTCATATAAGCTGATAGGCTCTGTCTTTCCAGACTGAAGCATCTCTATCCTCTGGTTTCTTCCCAGCTATGGAGGAGCTGGGTCTCCACCCATGTTTTACACTGAAGAACCAAGCCCTGGTCTTGGTGATGTGCTGGTAAATGTTTAACAACGGGCTCTCAGTGGAAAGTGTTCCGATTTGTAGCCTTTGTCAATCTCCATGGCGTAAATTCTCCCACCAAGGGCAAGGCCAAGTTACCAATAACTAACAGCTGGCTGGCAAAATTCCTAAAAATTGAACAATCAGCTCCTACGAGAAAGTAGGGGGAGCTGACTCCAGCCCACCTCTGCCTGCGTGGTTCTCTATGAGTCCTGTGAAGAACTTTATTTTTTTAGCAGCTCAAAAAAAAGTCTTACATATTTATTACTGAGCCAAACCGCAAGTTCAGAGCATAGGAACAAAGAGAAAATTCCTTTCTGTAATAAAATATGTTGAACTGTCCCGATAGTGGTGATGTTTTTGGCTTCATGAGGTCAGACACTAGGGATCTTGCTACCGCATTCGTATGTGTACATCTCAGACCCAGTTCCTAAGAGGCCCAGCTTGGTTCTGCTCCAACGTCTCTCCTTGGAGTTGTACCTGATGGTTTTTGCCATCACAGCTCAGTGAAGCCTGGAACTCACAGACTCAAGCAATCCTCCTGCCTCTGCCTCCCGAATAGCTGGGACTCCAGGTGTGCACCACCACATCCGGCCAGTACCTGGCTTTATTACCAGTTTTTATCTGAATCCACTGGGGAATGGGACAGTTTTGTTTTTGTTTCTTGGCCAGGAATTGCTTAATCCTGAAAGTCTTGTGAGAAGACATGGTAGGAACAGGGCCGAAAGCACATGGCACAATGGTGGAGCACAGGAAGCATGGGAGTGTGGGAGCTCAGAAGCACGGGAGAGGAGGAGCATGGGAGCACAGAAGCATGGGAGCATGAGACAGTGGGAGCATGGGAGCATGGAAGGGGGGAGCATGGGAGCATGGGGGGGAGCATGGGAGCGTGAGAAAGTGGGAGCATGGGAGCATGGGAGAGGGGGAGCATGGGAGCGTGAGAGAGTGGGAGCATGGGAGCATGGGAGAGGGGGAGCAGGGGAACATGGGAGCGTGGGAGAGGGGGAGCATGGGAGCACAGGAGCGTGAGAGAGTGGGAGCATGGGAGCATGAAAGAGTGGGAGTGTGGGAGCATGGGCCTCGCATGCTATGCTCGTCCACGGTGGCCTTTAGTTTGTTCAAACACATGTGGCCTCCATTTCAGGAGTCAGCACCATTTTTTGGGGGGGGGGGCCTAATTTAAAAAATGTTTACTGAGCTGGATTATTTATCTTAAATCAGGGCTTTTTTCCCCCTAAATTGCCATGCAACTTTTTCAGATGGCTTTTTAATAATTGTTATTTGTAATAATGTCAATAGCTATGAATAATGAATTCTGTCTTCTCTGTGAAAGTGTAACCTTCACACAAAAGGAATTATCTTGTGAAGTGTCAGGCACACATTAGGCCTTCAGTAAATATGAGTTGGATGGATGGATGGATGGATGGATGGATGGATGGATGAATGGATGCTTTGACTTTGATCACTCTCTCCCCTCCCCCTTCCTCTCTTCCTCATTTCCCTTATTTAATTTATTCTAACCAGCCAGCTGCTAAGTGGGCAGGCTGGAGAAGGTGCTGTTCATGAAGTTCCTAGGAAGGAAGTGTCCAGTGTCAGCCTGGTCCCAGAGGCTCTGAATGAGGGTTCACTGCAACTTCCAGCCTGGTCCGGAGAGAGAGTTCTGTACCAATGAGCCACCCAGATCCAGTGACGGCTCCATCCAAACCACTTTAGAAATCACACCTCAAAGCAATATTGAGTTGGACTGTCCTTATTTTTAGCATTTCAAAGTGCAATATCCAAGTATTCCTTTACTGAGGGGGAATAAGTAGGAATGAAGCCCAAGAAAACATCTCTAGGCACTGAACTGCGAATGCAGCCTTGCACCAGCCCAGCCCTAGGACTTGTCAGCCGGCACCCCGAAAATCCAACAGCCCTCAGGCTGCTTAAGCCCATTAATAAAGCACAGTACACTAAGGTATCTGGTGTGCACCCATGAGCGCGTGTCTGTGTTTACGTCCTCACAACTCTGCGTGGCCAACCCCTTTGCTCATTCACCCTCAAACCTCAATTCCTGCACCAACAAAGCATCCCTTGGCAAACACTGCCCCTCTCAGGGCGGTTTTCTCTCCAGGATGCAGTGGTGGGTCACATTGAGGCATGAGCTCTTCAGTCGTCTCCAGTCCTCTCCTGGCGGATTCCTCTAGAAGCACAATGACCTGTCCCCTGACTGCAAGGCCTACCCTTCCCAAGCCCCTCTCAACGCCATTCACAACGTGTCTGCTCATGCAGGCTGCTCTGTGGACATCTCCTTGGAGAGGCTGGGCCTGCCAAATCCAGTGACCGTCCCAGGGAATGTTGGTTGTTCCTCCCGGCAGGAATTCACCCAGTGGCTGCCTGTCCTTGTGCTCAGGGTAAATCCAAGGTGCTGTGTGTGCTGTCCCCAAAGAAGCTTTGTTGAGTTTCCCACCGAGTTTCTCTACCAGGAACAGCTGGAGCCTGGGAGCAGCAGTTTTTGGCCCTCAGAGAGCCTCTGGGTTTTCCTCAACAATCAGTGTGCATGTGACAGGTACCACTGGGCCAGGGGTCCCTACTTCTGAGGGCCCAGATTGACCAGTGGAAAGTACAGAATTACATGCTGTTGGGAAACCACAAAGCTTGGAAGGAGCAGAGAGAGCCTGGGGATAACATGGAAATACTAAGAAATAAGCAGTGAAAGATGACTTTTAGAAATGCTGCCACTTAGTGAGCCCTTATGATGTGTCCGGGCATTTGAAACAAATGGCTCCCCTGCAGTGTCATCCCACCGGCCCTGCGGTCAGATGCCCTGAGGGCTGGGCAGATGTTTATTTTTCACAACCTTCTCAGAGAGGTTTTGTCCTCACTTAACAGACAAGAAAACTGGGACTTGCCAGACAACTTGAACGTGCAGGGGCCAGCAGTTATGACCCAGAGAGCTGGGACAGAAGCCAGAAGCCAGGCCTGCTGCCTCCAAATCCTGGGCATGTAGCCATCGAGCAGTGACACCACCCCCAGGGTCCTCAGGGGAGAAGTGCCACCCACTCTGTCTGTGGTGTACGAGTTTATGTCCAACTAAGCCCAGGCAGAGGCACTTTGCCTCTGGGTGCAGGGCGTGCTGGTAGAAGTGCAACGCTGGTGGGCAGGCATTCTGGCTCTGCCCTTTCTCCTTGTACAGCCCCGGCCTGGTTACCTTCTCCATGCCTCAGTTTCCTCCTCTGTAAAAGGAACAGAAGAAAGATAATAGGACCAACCTGATTGCACTGTTCTGAGGAATGAGTCAGTTTGAAGTATGAAGTGCTTAGAACGGTAAGGAGTCAGTAAGTGGGGGCAGTGGGTATTTGAAAATGTGTGCTGAGTTTAAGACCAGTGAGTGCTGTTCAAGTCATTAATTCCTTTCCCCAGAAAACAAATCCTGTGGCTGTCTCAGGTGAGATTCACTTATCTCCCCTGCACAGAGGGTAGAGACTTAGGCCATGCTGGGCAGAACTGAAAACCCAGGTGTTAGGATTCCCACCCATTCCAGGGAGCGATGTCATCTGCACTGAGGAGAATTCTGATGTCAGAACTAAAGGAACACAAAGAAGAAAACAGCATCCCCTTGACTTCGGAAGAAAGCAGCCCTTTAGGAAAGGCGAAGCCCGTGTCCTCCCTTGCAGTCCCTAGAGCAGCCACGAGGGGGTCAAAGCTTGGGCCTGGTTATCTGAGGCCCAGGAGGGCTTTTGGCCTCTAGTCAGTCACCCCTGCAGTGCCGGCAGAGCTGATAGAGATGGCTGGGGCCCCACCCCTGCATAGAAAGAGCCATCTCTGATCTGTGGCAGGCAATGGGCAGGAGAGGAGAGAGGTTCCATCGGGGCCAGGAAGGGACAGTTAGCTGCCTGCGGTTCTCCTATGATAGGGAGAGCTGGGAGAGTATCATGGGCTCCCAGTCAGCACCTATGGAACTGTAAGAGCTTTTCTGGTACTTAATCCCTTCTTCTCCTCCCAACCCTGGGTCAGCAGCAGGGGACTCCCCTTGGCTTCTCCAACAAAGTCATTCACAGTTAGGCCCCTTCTCAGACAATCTTGGAAGATGGAGAAGCAAGAAAAGAATGGAGAGGGAGAATGGAAGAGGTGGACTCAGACAGAAATGCCGCATTTGTGGGTGGAGCTGGGGCAGCGGTGGGAGGAAGCTCGGGGGAAGGTGCAGAAACAATCCAAGGGAGGCAGGTCAATTCCACAAAGTGGAACATGACTCAGCGGGAAAAAGAAAGGAGCTGTCAGGCTACAGAAAGACACAGAACAATGTTAAATGCATGTGGCTAGGGGCAGAAGCCCACTCGAACAGGCTGCATACTCTATGATTCCAACCAAACGACACCCTGGAAAAGCAAAACTATGGAGATGGTGAAAAGAGCAGTGATTGTCACGGGTTAAGGGGAGGGAGGCATGGATGAATAGGTGGAAAACAAGGGTATTTTTTTTTAGTCGGAGTTTCGCTCTTGTTGCCCAGGCTGGAGTACAATGCTGTGATCTCAGCTCACTGCAATTACCTCCCAGGTTCAAGCAATTCTCAGGCCTCAGCCTCCGAGTAGCTGGGATTACCAGCATGCGCCACCACATCTGGCTAATTTTTGTATTTTTAGTAGAGATGGGGTTTCACCATGTTGGTCAGGCTGGTCTTGAACTCCTGACTTCAAATGATCTGCCCGCCTCCACCTCCCAAAGCGCTGGGATTACAGGCGCGAGCCACCATGCCCCACCACAAGGGCATTTTTAGATCAGAGGAAGTATTCTGAATGATTCTGTAGCATGGCGATACATGTCATTATACACTTGTCAAAACCCATAGGATGCACAACACAAAGAGTGAACTTTAATATAAACTATGAACTGTAGCTAATAATAATGAATACAAGTTCATCATTTATAACAAAGTGCCACACTAATGCAACATGCTAATTAGAGGGGAAATATGCAAAGAAGAGGGGGGATATGGGAATCCCTTTGTGCCTAATTTTTCTGTAAACATAAAATCGCTCTTACAAATAAAGCCTATTAATTAAAACAACAAAATACAAAGCAACAACTAAAACCAAAACAGCCAACACCCAATGGGTTGAGCTGGAGTAAGAACAGCTGCCCAGCACACTTCCCGGGCCAACTGATTCCTGGGCGTGAAAAGCAAAAGGGCCAGTGAGGTGTGGCTGGGACTCAGCTCCCCAGCCTCTGGCTCAAGCCCGATTACGCACACACAAGTCATCTGATTCGATTTCCTTTGCCCTCAGCTCACTTAAGGAGGCTTTTCTGTCCACAGCTTTGGTGCAAAAAGCAATCTAGATAAAGGGATTTGGGACATCTGGCTGGCGAATATAGGGAAGGTTTTACCTTTAGACGAGACACCAGAAATGATGTGCTCCCTGGTAGCATCCTGAGCTGCCCCTCTCGACTTTAATGCTAACCTTGCTGCTTTTCCTCAAGGCTCAGGCATCCCATTTTGACGCTTCCAGAAGCACAGCCTGAACCCAGGGACAGCAGTTGCCACCCTCCCACTGGAGACCTCAGAATGGACACAACTGATTCCCAAGTACTCTTAGAGCTCCTGGAAGAGGGTTCCCTTCCCGTCCCCAAGGCCAGCGATGCTCCTTGGAGCCAGGTGGCCCCAAAAGGACGGCCTTTGGGGAAAAATGGGCCCCCTTCATGGCCCATCAGCTCCACATCAGAGAAGCCACTGGGTTTACACTGCTTGGGGACAGGAGGGTTCTTGATACTGGTCTACATTTAGTGTTCGGTGTGGAAAGAGGAATAAGCCCTCAGCTTCCATGGAATACTGCAATAATCTAGGTAATCTAAGTTCATAACTCACCTTTTCACTATTTACTTCCATATTTTTTCATTCATGTTAAGCATAAAGTTGAAATGTGAGCACACAGCAAAACCTGAGTCTGCGTCCCCTCTATTTACCCAGTGGTGTGACCTTGAGGAGGTCGAGCTCTCTAAGCCTCACTTTCTTCGGCTGTGAAATGGGCACTGTGGCCGATCTCCCTGGGATGGTGTTGCCTAAGGGAAATCCCTCCTGGCCTGGGCTCAGGGATGCAGATGCCTAGTGGCAGGCACGCATCCTCGCTTCCTCCCCACAGCCTCTCTCCAGCCCCACAACCAACTGCCCCCACTGCCGACCACAAGGAGGGGCACTCTCCATGATACTCCGAGAGGTCTAACTTCCTATGTATCCTGACACAGCACACATTCCTGATAGCCAACCACAGGAGGCTCCGGGCTAAAAACTGGAGTGCGTGGGGAGGAGGGAGGAGGCGATACCACCCTGAGAGAATTCTTGTCCTGCAAAGAGAACTAAACTAATGGTGCTCCAGGCAAAAGCCAGGCTGGTGAAGGAGGCAGGGGATGAAGGAGGGCTGGGAAGGGGAGATGACAGAGAGGCTTCACAGAGGTCCAAGCAAGTGGGTGGGGGCTTGAGAGGCGCCTCTGCAAGCCCTCAAGGTGGGGACATAAAAGGCGCAGGGGAGATGAAGCTGGTCAGGGCTCAACCCAGCTCTACACAGAGGTACCTGCCGTGGTGCAAATACACACTGCGGCCGGGGCGGACGGGGCGGTGCGGAGGGTGGTTGCGGACTTGTCCCATGCTCTCACTGCAGCCAGGCAGGTTAATCTCTGTTTATTTTTTCAAAACAAAACTAAAAATTGCCACTCAATGTATCTGAGCAGAGTGCCCGATCACAGTTAAAAGCTTTCTGTAATGCACAGCTGGAACGTTACAGCCTGGTGGTCAGAAATGAGTGCTTCTGGTGCTGCTGGGCTGCGGCCCGCAGCCTGAGCACCCCTTCTTCTCCTCCCTCTGCTCATGTTGTCCTTGTGCCGCCATCCAGTCAGCAGCAGACAGCCAGCCCAATGCTGCTCAGCTCTGTGGCATCCAGAGACAAAAGGCGTCTCCACTCCCCGCCGGCTTCTGCTTTGCCTGCCTGGTGGGGTACACGCCTGGCACGCCACCCCCACTGGAGGTCCTGAATGGTCCACAGAGAAGGCGTGGGGCAAGGCCCCAAGTGCTGATGCTCTGAGAATAAAAATAAAAAGGCAGTTCTGGCCCTGAAGCGTCACCCCGCAGGGCTCACTCCTTGGCTGTGCCCTCCTGGGGTCCGAGGGTGGACACATGGATTTGGTGTCATCATCGCTCGTGCTTGATGTTGGCTTCACTTCGCTCCAAGGCCACCCCGCTGCCGTTCCGAGGGGCGTCCTTCTTGCTCCAGTCCTTTTCGGTGTAGAGCTCGGCCAGCACTGGGCAGTGTTCAGAAGCCACCCCACCCCAAGACCAGTTATCCGGAATCCAAGGGTTCGTGAGGCCTTCTCTCACCACAGCCCAGTGACCTGAAGGGAGAGGAAGGGAAGAGACCGGGAATCAGGATGGTGGGGTGGGTGCGGGGGCTCCTGGGCTGGCAGGTGGAGGGTCACTCCGCATGTCTACAGGCCGGGGTGCCCGGAGAGGCTGCCTCAGGTAGCTGGAAGGTGCCTCTGCATTTGCCTGTGCATATGAAAGGTCTTGGCCAATTTGATTTTCCACATAAATGAGGGTTTCTGCATTTAGGTAATGAAACCACCCAGAGGCCAGGCCTCCTGTCCATCCGGACACACGGGCTGACCTGTCCTCACACACGCGCTGCTGTCAATCTGATCGCAAGACAGAGACACGCGCCTCAGAAAGATGTCCCACGTCCAAAGCAAAGGTCCGATTTTGCAAAGCAAAAGCCACTAAGGGGGTTAGGGGTAGAAATCTTTTCTACAGAAAGGGTAAAAAAGAGAAAATTACAGAAGCTTATGAGAAAGTAACAGTATTTTTAAAATGATGATTTAGAAATCTATGAAGCAGGAGGTATATTTGAACATAATTAAATAATGAATAGTTACAAAAACAATTACAGAATGGCCAGAAAGCACTGTGCGGTCCTTAGCGCAGGATTGACAGGGGCCTGGATTCTGGGTGGAGCTTTGGCACACACTGCTGACCGTTCTATAGCGGGGGCAACTCCTCCCTGAGCTCAGCAACTTCACAGGAAGGGAACCACTGAAAGGATTTCCAACTTCCTTCCAGCCCTGTTGGCTCAGCTTCCCCAGCTCTCTTCCTTCAATAGGCACCTTCCTGGGAGCCTGCGAAGGCCATGGGCTGGCCTCTGCTCCTGGCCCATAGAGCATTTCTGCAAACCGAGGCTAGTTTGATGATTGTCACTCCCCTGAGACCCATTTTCTTTATCATTTGGGTCCTCCCATGACAGAGTACAATAGGAAACTAGTGCCCCGAGAGAGAGGGGAGAAGCGGGTGAGAGTCAAGCCTAGATGTCCTAGTCTTGAAGATCTTGGCCTTGGCTGTCCGTTAGTCTCTCTTGCAATAAAAGCCAGGCCCTGCAACTTTTCTTATTTTTAAATTTCTCATTGAAGTATAATACGCATCCATGGGGCTTTGCAAAGTGTCCAGTCAGAGTTTAGAAACACTGTTTTTGTCTTTCATCAAAAGACCCCTACTGTCTCTTCCATATCGCTGGCTGTCTCCTGACTCAGCAGGTTACCAGTTTGCAGGGAGGGCGAAATCACCCCCACACCCCGCTCCGTGCGGAGCTCTGAGCATGTCTCCTGTCCCATTGTGACACTACACGAGACGCCTGCTCGCCTCAGAGCACGTCCACCTCACAGCATGTCTACGCTGCATTCTACAACACAGCGCTTGCACGTTTGACAAATGTTTGCTAGAGGACTAAGTGTCCTAAAAGTAACGTTATCAGCTCATCTCTGAATCAGGACTCTGCTACTCTATGACCAGGATTGCCCAGAACACATCTGCTTGTTGTAGGTCAGTGGGTGTTCTAAAATTATTTGTCACACTCCCCTTCGCTTTGAAAAATGAGGATTTAGAAATCTATGAAGCAGTAGGTATATTTGAATATAATTAAATAACGAATAGTTACAAAAACAATTAGAGAACAGCTGGAAAACACTGTGCGGTCCTCAGTGCAGGACTGACAGGGGCCTGGATTCCTGGACTCCGTCTCTGATTGAATGGCAGTTATACAGTCATCTAAACCACAACCCTACGAATGCCCCAGAGGAGGTGAGATGACTTCTGTCAGTTCAAACATGTTTCTCTCCCTCCATTCCTGAACAGGAGAAAGGACAAGTGAGTTCTGCCTCACCTGTGAAAACCTTCTTTAAGCTTTTACTGATCCAGATGTTATCCAGAGACTTCGAGCCTTGCGGGTTCTTGGTGCTGATGTTGGTGAAGGTGTGTGCAGGGATCAGGTGGTGGAACTTTTCTTTCCTCAGAATATCATAGTCATTGCTGTCTGGCCCTTGGCCAAAATCTCCTAAGATAATGACATCCTTTTCTCCTGCAAGTGGAAGGAAGAAAATGAGTTTCAGAGTTGGTGGGAAGTAAAACCCAACATGGACCGTGGCCCTTTGAAATGGGATCGAGATTCTGACTTGAGTTCCACGGGGTTAGGACTGTGGCACAGTTCTCAGTTCTCACTCTCCTAACTCTTCCACATTTTGTGTGCATATCACCCCGCCACCAACATTAAGAGTAGGTCAGCAATGCGTTTGGAAATGAGGGGCAGCGTGACACAAAAATCACCCCTGTTGAAGCTTATGGGTTCCCAATCTCATTACAAGAAAAAAAAAAAAAAAGCCTAAGGGTCTTGCCCAAATATTTAACAAAAGCTCAACATACATTTACTGGGCACTTACTATGCAGGAAATCCGGAGTTGAATAAAATGCAACTCCTGCTCTAAGAGACAGACAGAAAACAGACAAGAGCAGAGAGTAGGTGCAAAAACAAACACACATACTGAAACCAACACAGCACAGGGAAAGGTGGTCAGGGAAGGCTTCCCAGAGGAGGCAATGCCTGACTTGGGTCTCAGAGGATGCACGGAAGTGCTCGGTTCAACAAGGATGAGAGGGAACCTACACAAGGCCAGGGAATTAAGAAACAGCCTGGCTTCCTGGGGGTGGGATGGGTCCCTGAGGTTCAGTTGGCTACTTCTCTAGGACAAGGTCTCAAGAAGCCAGATGTTAAAGATGAGGCTGGAGATATAAACAGCAACCACTCCTCAAATGGAAACTGTGCTCTGTCTGTCTGAGGCTCAAATTCAGATCAAGGGACCAGGGGAAAAGCCTGGGTCTTCCTGGCATTCAATGGGCAGCCCACAGTATCCATCCATCCATCATGTTGATGCACATAAGGTACCATTTTTCTGCTGCTGGGCACTTTTAAGGCTGTTTTCAGTAGGCACTGCTATAAATAATGCTGAAGTGAGCATCTCATTTGAGTTCTTTTTGTTTTGTTTTGTTTTTGAGACAGTCTCGCTCTGTTGCCCGGGCTGGAGTGCAGTGGCACAATCTCGGTTCATTACAACCTCTGCCTCCTGGGTTCAAGCGATTCTCCTGCCTCAGCCTCCTGAGTAGCTGGGACTACAGGCACCCACCACCACGCCTTGCTAATTTTTGTATTTTCAGTAGAGATGGGGTTTAACCATGTTGGCCAGACTGATCTCGAACTCCTGACCTCAAGTGATCCATCCGCCTCGGCCTCCCGCAGTGCTGGGATTATAGGCGTGAGCCACCATACCTGGCAGCTTTCTGTCCTTAGAACTATAAAGAATCCTCATGAAAAACTATGGCCATTGTTAAGGCTCTGGATAAATACTGCCAGCCTGCTTTGCAAGGCTGCTCTGGTTTTAACCCTCCCCAGCAACCTAAGGAAATTCCTCTCACTACATCCCTCACCAAAACATTCATTTGATACGTGGAAATGATGTCTTCCATTGGTGGAAAATTAAGGTGTGCTCCCCTCCTTCAGGTTGGAGTATTTGGAATTCTGCAGCACAAGGGACGGATCTCTTCTTCCCATTTATTAATTTTTTCAACCATTTACTTACATCAGTACGGACTCATGGATACTCATGAGGTATAACTCAGGTATACCTTGAGTTATATCCAGTACTATGTCATTGACTTTGTTCCCAAAATGTTTCCAATTTTGGTCACTGAGAGCTCTTTCAGTTGGCTCATGCGTCCTTTTGACATCCACCCAGCAGGTTTTCTTGTTTGTTTGTTTGAGCACTTCCTTCTGACATGACAAGATGCTCCAAGATCATGCTTTTTTTTTTTTTTTTTTTTTTTTTTTTGAGACAGAGTCTCTCTCTGTCACCCAGGCTGGAGTGTCGTGGTGGATCTCGGCTCACTGCAACCTCTGCCTCTTGGGTTCAAGCAATCCTCTGCCTCAGTCTCCTGAGTAGCTGGGATTACAGGTGTGGACCATCACGCCTGGTTAATCTTTGTATTTTTACTAGAGATGGGGTTTTACCACGTTGGCCAGGCTGGTCTTGAACTCCTGACCTCCAGTGATTCGCTCACTTTGGCCACCCAAAGTTCTGGGATTACAGGCGTGAGCCACCGTGCCTGACCTACCGTGCTATGTATTTTCTCAGTCCTAGCATCAGCCGTTTCTCTGAGGAGCCCTGGTTCCATCAGAGAATGGCATCAGAAACAATGCCTGCCAGGTCTATTCTTTGTACAGATATCAGTGTTTTGTTTACTGATTTATATGAACTCTCCATATATAAACATATCGACCTTTTATCATATATAGGAACTGGTTTTCTTTTTAGTTTGTCATTTGCCTTTTCATTTGGTCTATGACCAAACTGAAGCACACAAAAGTTTAAAAAAAAATTTTTTTTTAATGTAGTACAGTCTGGAAGAATTTTCCTGGAGTGCCTCCAAAATCAAACAAATATCCACTAAGTTCTTATTATCATTTCATTTCTCACATTTCACCTTCCCCCCACTCCACTGCCTCCTATGTGATGATACATTTCACTCTTTAACTTGTCTGGAATTTACTTTTATTTTTCATGCAAATAATTAATCCCCTCTGCCAGTACCATTTCTAGAAAAATTATTTCTTTCTCAACTAAATTATAATACTGGCCTGTATCTTAAAGATCTTCTGTATAATATTTCTATTTCTGAGCTTTATTCTATCATATTGATCTGTTTTTGAGCTAGTACTATATGTTTTAATATTCTTTCATTTAAAATGTTTATATATTCTCATGATATTGAAATTTTCATTCCCAAATTTTCTTTTAAACTAAACTCATGTGAACTTTAACATTCTTGTCTTTGGTTGGCAGGAGAAGGCTGTTCTCTGTTCCTTGTGTCCCCTTCTAGACACTCTACACAGAGGAGCAGACGTGTACACTTACATAGTTATTTTCATTCAAATGGCAGCAACTTTACCTACCAATTCCTACTTTTTTTTCCTTATCAGTACATCCTAAAGATGGATCTGCTTCAAATAAGCAGTTTTGAAACTTTTTTTTTCTTTTTTTTTTTTTGAGATGGAGTCTCACTCTGTCACCCAGGCTGGAGTGCAGTGGCGCGATCTCGGCTCACTACAGCTTTCGCCTCCCAGGTTCAAGCGATTCTCCTGCCTCAGCCTCCCAAGTAGCTGGGATTACAGATGCATGCCACTGTGCCTGGCTAATTTTTGTATTTTTAGTAGAGATGGTGTTTCACCATGTTGGCCAGGCTGGTCTTGAACTCCTCACCTCAGGTGATCCGCCCGCCCCGGCCTCCCAAAGTGCTAGGGTTACAGGCATGAGCCATGGCGCCCGGCTAAACATTATTTCTTTTTAAAATGTATAGGGTGGGGGTGTTCCTTTTCTCAAATGAGATCCTGTAGGAAGCCCCAAAAGTAGAGTGGGTAAAAGTGGAGCTTCTCTGACTGAAGTAGGAGGTGGCGAGCTCTACAAAAAACCCTTGGGGCATCGGGAGTTCAAAAAAATATTAATGCTTGAGTCCCACTCTCAGAAATTGGAGTTCCACCTGCAGAGATTGATTTAGCGTCTCCGGTGGCCTGGTCTTCAGCATTTCCTGAAGCTCTCTGGGATTCCATGTCCAGCCAGGTGTGGGAACCACACCTAGAATATTAAAGAGGTCTGCTGAGACCTGGTGCAGTCAACTACACGGAAACACGGTAAGGACAGGTACCTCGAACTGTCAACACGTCTCACCCAAGAATACTTTGCCATGTTTCTCCATTGATTCAGGTATTTATTCAAAAACTTCTTCACTAAAGTCTTACCATTTTCTTCACTTTACCACCACATTTCTAAGTATTTTATATTTTTGATTTTTATTATGAATGGGATCTTTGTTTTATCCCATTATATTTTCTCTAATGCTTATTTTTAAATTTTTTTATTTCCATAGGTTATCACTGATATATATCAAAAGGACTAATTTTTTATTTTAATTTTGTAACTAGGCAGTTTTCTTAATTCTCTTACTGGGACTAATTTTTTTTTTAACTTCAGGTGTAACAAACTGACAATTATATTCTCTGAAAACAATGACACTTTTGTGTCCTATTCTTCCAAGTCCTCATTTCACCTTATTAATCCAAATTAGCTAGGAGGAAGAGTGGTCACAGGGGGGCTGAAAATGAAACAAAACCTGACACAGGAGCATATCAGAAACCAGTGGCTTTAGGCCGGGCGCAGTGGCTCACACCTGTAATCCCAGCACTTTGGGAGGCTGAGGTGGGCGGATCACCTGAGGTCAGGAGTTTGAGACTAGCCTGACTAACATAGTGAAACTCCATTTCTACTAAAGATACAAAAATCAGCCAGGCATAGGGTGGGCGCCTGTAATCCCATTTACTTGGGAGTCTAAGGCAGGAGAATCGCTTGAATCCAGGAGACAGAGGTCGCAGTGAGCCGACATTGTTGCACTGCACTCCAGCCTCGGCTGGAGTGAGACTCTGTCAAAGAAAAGAAAGAAAGAGAAAGAGAGAAAGAAAGAGAAAGAGAGAAAGAAAGAGAAAGAGAGAAAGAAAGAGAGAGAGAGAGAGAGAGAGAGAGAAAGGAAAGAAAAGAAAAAAAAGAAAAAAAAAGAAAGAAAGGTAAAGTAAAGAAAAGAAAAGAAAAAGAAAAAGAAAAAAGAAAGAAGGAAAACAGTGGTTCTCGGCCCCGGTTCTAAGAGAAAACAGCTGGATGACTCTGAGTGCAGAATTTGAGGTTTGTCACTTCCCGGCTTCGTGACCTTGGGCAAGCCTTTTTAGTTCATAAAAGGGAAAGAACAAGCCATTTCCCCCCAGGCTGGTGTCAGGATTAAAGAAGCCACCAGAAGCGCCTGGCACGGGGCACTCACATGTAGGCACTCACTCCTTCCTGATCAGTTTCCTGATGCAGCTTCACACGTTTGTCAGGGAGAGACACCCAGCGGAAGTTAAATATTTGTGCATAAGAACTACAAAGTGATTTCAGGGCCAAGGGGGAAAGGTTTTCTCTTAAAGCATTTTAGACATTTCTCCCACAGTCTGATTTGCCCTAGAGGAAGTGGGATAGTTAGGAAGTATTTTCCAAGCAAAGCGAGTAGAAATCCTGAAAGAACACTCACCCCCCAGCTGGGCTCTGCAGGACTCCCCGGGCTCTGCCTGACCCTTGTTGTCCCACAGCAGGAGGTGGCATTTCTGCCACACTTTGTGAAGGAGGCTTTAGGGAAAGCAGTTCATAAATGAAGTCGTAAATGTATCCAAGACACTTTGCAAATCTTTTTTTCCTGGCCATGGGTATGCTTCCGTAATAACGGCTGGAGGGAAAGGAATCTGAAGGGAAGCCGCTCGGGCCACCACCAGAGGGCGCATGTGCATTGCAGATGGCGCCCTCCTCCAGGAGGCGTGAGGACAGTGGGTGGGATGAAAGGAAGCCTCTCCTGCAGGGCCACCCACACCGTGGAGGAATCAGTGCCAGCTTGAATCATAGTCATAGCACTGTGCTAACCACTTCCTCGATAGCGCCGCACTTAACAGCCACGACCCACGGGGCAGGTGCTGTCACCATCTCCCCTCTGCAGGTACGAAACAGGCTCCCAGAGGTGGGAAGGTTTGCCCAAAGTCACCGGGCCAGGCCTCAGATCCAGGGCTCATCACAAAGGGCGAGGATGGAAGAGCCATACAGAAGCGGCTGCTGTCCAATGCAACACCAGGTGCATCAGCAGGCACTCAATAAATATGTGACCAACAGACAAGCGGAACCACACTTGGAAAGGAACAAAGAGAAAGATGCTACATTCATTAAATATCGAAGAAAACAAAGTTCCCATATAATGAGGGAGGTTTTCGTTGGGATGCAGGCCTGCAAAGATCTGGGCTGAAAAGGACAATTCCAAAATCAGGAGTGATGCTGGTGTCAAGGGTCAATAGAGCTAGCTCTGTGTAGCTTCAGGAATGCAACAGTTCCCTTTTTGAATGAGCACATCGGATTTCTTACAACTCATGTTATTCCAATTGGATCCGCGTCAGTGATGACATCAAGGCAGTTCTTGCCTCTGAGAATCCACAGGAGCCTGAGTTATCTTCCTAAAAAGCCACCCACCTGGGCGGGCCTCCTTTATCGCTCCCTTGATTCTCAGCAGTGAGAGGAGAACACTGTGGGCTGACTTCCTCAGAGAGTCTCTAGATTTATAAAACGCCAGTGACAACTACAGGAACCAGTCCCCACTGAGGGACCATCTGCCAAGATGTCAAGAGTTACTACACACGCTGTTTCACTCTTGCTCAGTTCACAGAGGGAGACCCTGTCCCCAAGTCCCGGTGAGGTCTGAGAGAAGAAGGTTCCACTAGGGGACCGGCATATCCCCACTGACGTCAGCCTGCATGCACGTTCCAGACAAAGGCAGAAAGGCCCAGAGCTTGCTAACCACATCGGTTCTGCTTGCTCTGATAGAAGCCTGTGGAATGAAGGCTTTGTCTTTGCTTTAGCTGAACCCCTCTGCTGACCTGTTTACCCTTGTTAGACCTGGGCAGGCTGAATTGCTTCCTGAACCCCTGGGTCTGGAGTGTCACCAGTTAACAATTAATTGGTTACTAGTTACAGGCAGGGGACACAGGCAGCATGAGTCACTGTCCCTATACGAACAAGTCAAGGCCAAGCCAGGCTGTGGATCAATAGTACCTTGGCAATTTGGAACAATAACCTGCCCAAGGTTTTCTGCCAAAATCCTGACCACTCCCTGGATACCAGGGGTGGGGGGTGGGGGGATGTGACTGCCTAAAGCTGCCAAAGAAATTATGAGCTGGCATCTTTCCTTTCTGCTTCCTTTACATAAAGTTTGAGGTCAAGAACAATAGTAATGTCCACAGATATGACAAGCTATTAAGTCGTCCTTTTTACAGATCAGAGTCATCGGAGTCTAACTATGGGTGGACAATTTCCCACACAGCTGCTTCTTGGATAGAGCATCTTCTGACTGTTTTTAGCCTGAGGACTCATCCTTAAAGTAGAATGTTGGTCACGGCATGTCCTGGTTCAAAAGAAAAGCTGCTGCACATCAATGTTCACAGCAGCATTGTCACAATAGGACAAAGGTGGAAGCCACCCAAGTGTCTATCAGAAGATGAATGGATAAGCAACAAAATACGGTGGATAGATGCACAGTGGGACATTATTCAGCCTCAAAAAGTGAGGAAATTCTGACACATGCTACAACATGGATGAACCTTGAAGACATTATGCTAAGTGAAACAAGCCAGACACAAAAGGACAAATATTATATGATTCTACTTATATGGGGCACCTAGAGTAGTCACATTCACAGAGACAGAAAGTAGAATGCTGGTTGCCAGGGGCTGCAGCGAGGGGTCCCTGGGGAGATATCGTGGGACGGGTACCGAGCTTCAGTTTGGAAAGATGAAAAGGTTCTGGAGATGGATTGTGGTAATATTTGTACAACAATGTCAATACATTAGTAGCACTGACTTGAATATGTAAAATGATTAAAATGGTAGATTTTATGTTATATATATTTTACCACAATAAAAAATCTTTTTTTGTTAGAAATGCAAATTCAAACACATATATACATACATCTCTTGAAATGTGAGCCTATAGTTTGACTGAAATATTTTTGTAGTAAAATCTTCATGAACCTCCCAATGTGAGGGGCCAGTTTAACAAGGAAGTCTTAGAAAGCTAGAGAATATTGGTTCAGACTCAAAAGACAGAAGAGAATTCCAGGCCTCCAGCTACAAACTCACCTAGACAAGGTCAGCGTTCTGAAAACTCAAGCCAGATGGAAAAGATCACAGTCTTCACAGCCTTGTCAACCTTTTCTTTTGGTAAACCAAGTGCAGAAAACCATCTATATTAGTTGGGGCATAGCCCCACATCGTCCTGGAGTTCAGCTCCCTTTTTTTTTTTTTTTTTTAGAGATGGGATCTTGCTGTGTTGCCCAGACTGGAGTACACTGGTGCAATCAAAGCTCACTGCAGCCTCGACTTCCTGCGCTCAAGTGATTCTCCCTCCTCAACCTCCTGAATATCTGGGACTACTGGTGGGTACCACCATATCCAGCTAATTTTTTCGTTTTTTGTAGAGATGGGGTCTCACTATGTTGCCCAAGCTGCTCTTGAACTCCTGGGGTCAAGTGATCCTCCCACCTTGGCCTCCCAAAGTGATGAGATTACAGGCATGAGCTACCCTACCGTGCCTGGCCAGAATTCTGCTCTTTTCAGTGTTCTCTTAATTCTTCTCATGTTTTAGAGTCAACTCATGTACATGAAGTCCCTACTATGTGTTGGTATTGCTGCAGACACTGTTACTTAGCCCTCTGGGTACTGCTATGAGATAAGTACTGTCCCCCATCAGATGGGGGCCTGAAGTGGTTTGGTGGCTTGCCTGAGGTCTTACAAGATTAAAATCCAGCATTTCTGACAGGTTCAGGGCTTCTTCAACATGATCTGTATCCCGCCAGAGAGAAAAACTCAATTCACCGATAATCAGGAATTTACCATTTCCCATTGTCACCTCCTGTCTCTCATTCACAGGAAGTGCACATGCAAATCTGCAGGCAGCACCACCAGAGTGCTGCCCGAGGCAGCTGGAGCCAGGATGAGCTGTCTTCGGGGAAGGGCATCATCACTTATATTTCCCTGCCCCCAATCCTTTCTATCTAAATGAGGCTAAAAAGCCACAGAGCTGACACCTTGGAATGCATATTCTAGGTCCACAGAGGCACAGATGTGACCATGCAGGGTCAGCTGGGCTCCATGAGATGCCAGAGGTTTGATTGTCCGCTGTACCTGTGACTCACATTGCTGACAAACAGCCAGCCCAACTGGTCAGAGGTGGTCAGAAGAGGCAGCGCTGCTGCTCTGCAAAACAGTGGCCGAGCCATGGCAAAAGACAATTTCCTACCTTTCAGTGTTTCCTGTAGGGTCTGCGCAAAGCTCGCCAACCGGTGGCCATCACTGTGATTCTTGCTGGGATTCTCACTCCCCGGGAGGGTCAGGGCTGCCAGGTGAAGGTTAACAAGGGTCAGGTCGTGACTTCCCACCTAAGCAGCAGGAAACAAAGCAATAGGGAGAGGCTCAGAAGCTCATATTTCCTGTATCCGTTACAACCGACCCATAAATAGCTTTGTGCACAGAGTTGACAATGGTAAACAAGAACAAGGCTGGCTCACACCCCCAGGAAATAATGCAAGGTCTTTCATCTTCGATTTTTCCAAGGCACCTGCAGGACAAGGCCTATTTTATTCTACCAGTCCACCTCTAACATTCCACCTCCTATTCCTCACTTCGAGCCTAAAAGATTGGGCATATCTGCATAACTGTAAATGACTGAGTTTTTTTCTTTCTTTCTAAGCAGTCATATAAGAAGGAGGTGGAAGGCCAGGCATGAGCTTATGCCTATAACTCCAGCACTTTTTTTTTTTTTGAGAAGGAGTCTCACTGTCACCCAGGCTGTGGGGGCGTGGCGTGATCTCAGCTCACTGCAACCTCTGCCTCCCAGGTTCAAGTGATTCTCCTGCCTCAGCCTCCCAAGTAGCCGGGAGTATAGGTATGTGCCGCCATGCCCAGCTAATTTTTTAATTTTTAGTGGAGACTTCACCATGTTGTTCAGGCTGGTCTCAAGCTCCTGACCTCAAGTGATCCTCCTGCCTCAGCTTCCCAAAGTTCTGGGATGACAGGCGTGAGCTATTGTACCTGGCCACAACCCCAAACACTTTGGAAGGCTGAGGCGGGAGGATCACTTGAGGCAATTTGAGACCAGCTTGGCCAACATAGTGAGACCCCACTTCAATCAATCAATCAATCAATCAATCAAAGGAGGTGACTCTGACAGCTGGTTGTTATTATAGACTTGGGGCTTTTCTCCAGAGGGCTAGCCTGAGGTCTCCTGCCAGGACCCACTGCTGGGATCTGCCTCCTCCTCCTCCTCCCTACACCTCCCACACACGCCCCTCTGTGTTCTTTTCTCTCTGGAGCCCACTATACCTGGATGCTCACCTTAACCTAATTTCAAACGTGTCCAAACCAAAAGCTTACAGAACCTGGCCAGCCTGGGACATGCCCCAGCCCTGCATCCCCAAGGGCAAGTGCAGAAACACGGGGTGAGAGTTTGTCTCTGGGCATCACAGCACTGCTCAGCTACTCAGGGCTTAGCAATCTTGCCCTTCCGTTTGTCATGGCAACCAACATCAACACTGCCAGGAAGGGAAGGGGAATAGGGGAAGCCCCCAGGAAGTGGAGGGTGCCGGTCTTATCTTACGGATGTGGTCTCAGTTTGCCAGCACCCAGGACCAGGAGCTCTGAAGCTGCAGCTCTGCTAGAGAAAGCATCTTAAGGCTGGGTGGGGGCACAGTGCCCGAAGAGATGAGCCCTATCTCCGTATTGCACCACCTACTGGGCCTAGAATGTGACATGCAGTACAAGAGGCCAAGTGCCTGTTTAGAGGGCTGCTTTATTTAGAGGATTTGGGCTAATCAGCATTTTCTCATTAGACCCTTAAAAACAGCCTGCCTTCTGGTGATACTGGATTATCAGTATCACCCGTGGGGTTACATGGCCATAACCCCACGTGGCCAGTACTGGAACAGGGACTTGACATAGAAAGGGGGCCCAGGGTGGTGTTAGGAGGCTTAAAGGTGACACCTGGCTGACTTACACATGAGTACCACACATACACCCCATGAACACCCCTAGGTGTATGTGTGCAGACAGAGCCCCGCCAATACCACAGACAGAGGAATGAGAGGGGCTGCTGGGCACGACAGATAGCCACAGGGTGAGCACACACCCAGCCTCATCAACTCACAGCTACGAGTGTGCAAGGTGGCACGGGGGCTTGTAGCCTCAACACAGCGGCTGCTCCCAACCCTCAGCTGGCAGACACCTCCTGGGCTGGGATTTGAGGTGACTCTCAGGCTCAAGAACTGCTCTGGGGCACACAGAAAGCAGGGGGTCTCCATGCCCAGGAGGGAATATGCTTGCTGGGCTCCAAGGCACCGGACCTGCTTGCCTGGCCTGTGAGCTCACGGTCAAGGACCACGGGGATAAGGCTCCCTGACTGCCAACTTCATGACCTGCTTTGGCTTCTGCTGCCCAGCTGCTGACCATTTTGCGGTTCATTAACACTTCCCAAGGACATCCGGGGAGAACCAGAGAGACTGCGCTTGATCAATCTGCTGAGCTGCTCCCAGACTCAGGGGGGACAGAGACTCCCACATGGGCGATGCCAGAGATGGGGCTGCCCCTGGCCTACAGCCCAGAGCTCCTCCTGAATCCCCTCCAAACCCAAACGACCCCTTGAGAGGCCCTTCTCCCTGGTAATAAAGGAATCGGGCCTGAGATGCAGCCGATAAGAAGGGGCTCCTCAGGCCATTTCCACTGCCCTTGAATCCAGCCATTCCCTAACACCCGGCCTTTGAGATGAAGGATCACTGCAGGGGCTTTTGGAAAGCAGGTCGTCCAGATAATCCCCCAAATTCCATGGGTCTGAGATGGGGTCTAGGAATCTATGACTGTAGGAAAATCTCCCCAGGAGACTCTAATGAGGGTCAGGTTTAGGAGCTATACCGAATCTTCCTCCTTCCCCCGTCTCCTGCTCAGATGCCAGAGCTATTGGGGCTGAGAGTCTCAAAATCCCTTTCATTCCTGCCCTGGACAAGTTTGCCTGCCAAGGAAGCCCCAGGAGAGACGAAAATCTCTCACCATGAAAGGCTGAAATCAAGGCAAAAAGACAAGCCTTCTCGTACTCGTGGTTTTACAAAACGAGCCCTTTTCTTTCCTTTTTAGAAAGAAGCGGATTCCACGTCACAGACGGCGTGGAGCGGGTACCTTGAACCGCGCGAGGTATGGGCTGGGGCCCGCCGGCTTCCCGTGCCCGTTGCTGGGCGAGCTCTCCTGCGAGCCGGCGTCTCTCAGCTCCACGCCGGCCGCCGCGTCCCACAGGAATCCTGCATACCCGGCTCCCTGCAGCGGAGAGGCAGACAGAGTCTTGGTGCCAGAGTCCACCGCCTGGGCAAAGGAGGCAGAGAGGCCAGAGAGACCGAGAGTAGTCCCTACTCTGGCTCAAGCTGTTTCGAAACCAAAAGCACACCACAAAAGCCACAGCCACTCTCCCTTGCCACTCCCCAGCCCAAATAATTTCACATATTGCCAATTTCAGAGCTTTCCATTGCAGCCAGGGTGGCCTGGGCTCTTCTGTCTTTGCGGGGAGGTAAGTGAAGCCAGGCTAGGTGCAGAGATATCTTTGGAATCATCACATCCCATGAGGTAGCAATTCATGCTCCCATTTCCCAGATGAGGACACCGCGGCTCAAAGAGGTTAAGTAATGTTCCTGAAATCCCACAGCTGATCACCATGCTGAGACTAAAACATACGACTCCAAGGGATGGGCTTTGCTTACTGATTAGCTGCAGCTTACAACAAATGCTGCCCGGCACCTAGTAAAAGCCCACTCAGTGTTTGCTGGGTGAGTGGAGGTCACAGTTGACAGTCCTAATGGCTTAGGCTGCTCGGGGACCCTCCGCACGTGGATGGGGCCATGGCAGAGGTGTGAAGCTTAGGTCAGAGGTGCCAGGGCTGGCGGTGGGCCGAGTCCTAGTGCCGGGTGTTAAACCCTGCTGCTCTGAATGTGCCTGCTTTGCGCTGCTGCTGCCGCCTCTGGAGGCTTGGAGAAGACACGCTTCTCCTTTCACCCTACCCCAGCCTCTGCTGTCCATGAGAGTGCTTCCTCAGCACCCGCGGCCTGGGAGCCATCTGCATGTCATTTGAGAGGCCAGCAGTCACCACTCTTCCCCATTGCAAAAGGAGGGGAAGTGACTCTGCACAACCACCCTCCTAGGCAGCCACCACAAAGTCCCCAGGGTCAGCGCAGGTCTAAGCCACACACCTGCCAGGCTCAACCCCTTGTCTGAACATGTGTGTTTTTAGGAGGAAGGAGGAAGGGGATGAATGTATTGTATGCTGGGCACTTCTATATTTGAAATTATCTCCTTGCCCATCCCCTGGAGAATGTGCTGGTTTGGGAATGAGAAGACCTGGGCCTCAGTCCCACCTGAGTCACTTAGCCGTGGGACCCCGGGCGAGCCACTCAGTTTTTCTAAACCCCGGTTTCCTCTGGTGTGGAGGGAGGTAAGTACGACTGCTCTGTTGGCTTTGGAGGATTATCTCTCCATCTGCCAGTTCCCAAGCCACGGTGCCAGAGTAACTTACCTAAAGCATCCCTCAAGTCATCTTCTGCCCAAAAGCCTTCAGGGGCTCCCCGATGGCCCTGGAAGGGGAGCCTCTGCGGTGGGGCCTACTCCTTCCTCTGCCTCCCTCACCAGCTCAGCACTGTTTTCCCCACCCCCACTTCCCTGCGCGCTGCTCCTTCCACCCTGGTTTCTTGTCCCCTCCTGGGAGCCTTTCCCAATGCCCCTGACCTAGGCGCTCCCCTCTCCTCCCGAACAGCAGCCGGAGGAACAGCGTTTCCAGATAGAGAGAGCGAACTGGGCTTGGGTCCAAGCACCACCTCACATTTCAAAAGGGTGGCTTGCGGGCAAATCATTTCATCTTATTAGGTCTTCATCTTCACAGCTGGAAACCACACTTCTGGCTATCGTGGAAGCCCTAGGGAGCTGGAGAGAAGATGCCTGGGCAGAATTTCAGGCATCGGAGAATGGCCCCAGCGGTTA
The DNA here is from genome assembly GCF_049350105.2 of Macaca mulatta. Taxonomy (NCBI): domain Eukaryota; kingdom Metazoa; phylum Chordata; class Mammalia; order Primates; family Cercopithecidae; genus Macaca; species Macaca mulatta. The sequence continues at coordinate 92,087,539 of NC_133408.1, forward strand.
CCACTTTCTTATGTTTGTCTAGAGACAGAGATTGAACATTTTCAACCTGCAGGTATATTCTGTTTGATTCACATAGTGTTTACATTTTTTTGGATTATCTGTTCATCTTTAAAATTCAGGAAATTTCCCATTAAAATGAAACTGGGAGGTTTGGCCACGTTGGACCCACAATACTGCATGGTAACAACTGGGTAGACATGGACCCAGCTGCAGCCAGAGTCAGACATGAGTTCTCTCAGTCCACTGCAGGCGGCCAGCCTGCCACCTCATGCCCATCCCGCCTGGCCCTGGCTTGTGCTGTGTTAATGACAAATTCCAAAGCACAGTATCTTTTAAAATCCTATAGCCACCCTATAGGTGAGCTAAGAAAGGGCTATCGCTCCCAGTTTACAGATGAAGGAATTGAGGCTGACAGGTTTTGGTGGATGGAACTCGGGTCTCCCTGCAACCTCATGTTGTTTTCCAATGGCCTTGACACCCTGACCTGGAATGGGGTTACCTGTCTTGCCCTCCAACAGGCTATGCACTCCCTACGGGACAGGCCAGGTCAGGCTTCAGCTGGGATCCCCACTGTGTGTTGCAAAGAGTAAAAATGTGCAGACATGGATAGCTGGGGCTGTTTTTCTCACCAATGTGTATCTGGCATGAAACAAAATGCCTGGTACACAGCCACCTTTCATCAATGATTTGCTGAATGAATGAATACAGTGCTGAATGGACTATAAAAGGCTCGTGAAGCTCAGATACCTACATACATGTAAAGTGTGATTAAAAAAGGAAGGTGGTATTATTCTTATTATTTCTATGTGGACCGGAAGGGAGAGCTGTGAACTAGATGCATTCAAATTCAGCTTTATCTCCAGCCTTCTCTGGATGCATGCTGACTCACTGTCAGCTGCAGGAGCCATTTACACCTCCAAACATAAAAGCCAGAGACAGAAGATTTCACGCACCTTTTTAAGTTATAGCTAAAAAGAGGGTAGGGGGTTACTGTCAAAAAATGGCCACTTTTAATCCAGCCTACTTTTATGATTTAAGAGCCTAAATTATAAACATTAATCATATAAGTATAAATCACATGTTTCTGTAAGCATGTTAGGTATACCAGGGATTTAAAAATCTGCATTTGGCCGGGCGCGATGGCTCAAGCCTGTAATCCCAGCACTTTGGGAGGCCGAGGCGGGTGGATCACGAGGTCAGGAGATCGAGACTATCCTGGCTAACATGGTGAAACCCCGTCTCTACTAAAAATACAAAAAACTAGCCGGGCGTGGTGGCGGGCGCCTGTAGTCTCAGCTACTTGGGAGGCTGAGGCGGGAGAATGGCGTGAACCCGGGAGGCGGAGCTTGCAGTGAGCCGAGATCACGCCACTGCACTCCAGCCTGGGAGACACAGCGAGACTCCGTCTCAAAAAAAAAAAAAAAAAAAATCTGCATTTATAGGAACATTACATAATAATACATTTTCAACTCCTGGTTATTATCAGGAGTCTGTTTAAAAATCTAAAACCCCACTGATGTTAAGCATTGCAAGGTGAATAAATCTGGCCTTGAATAATAATATGAGGGAAAACATGTATTTACAGAGATTTACCCTTACCTGCTCACATGGGCAATACTGATGAAAGCAAATTCAAAACCAAAATCTGCCGAACATTTCAATAGAACATTTCTATGTTGAAATCACGTGCATAATTTCTACCACTAGAAGCAAATACTTCATTTGTGAACTAGGGTGAATCTGAAGTTTTCAGTCAACGAGTAATGAGCTCTGCACAAACTTGGCAGAAGACAGAACTGTGGCGAAGGGATTAGAAGGACAAAGGACAGAAATACCCATTTGATGCCTTGGCCCTGGACAGGATTTCTCCTCTCCTCTCCTCCCAACACCCTAAGCTCTCATTTCCGTCTTGGCAGGAGTCCATTCCCAATCTAAACATGAAACGAGAACGAGGGCATTTAGAAATGAATAGCAAGGATTTAAAAATTGGGCAGAAATACAAAATTGCACCAAGGATATTGGCAAAGGAAATTTTTAAATGCCCTTGATTAGGGGAAAAGTATGTTTAAATTAAAGGAAGGGAAAGGCCAGGTTTTGCCGACGAGGGTACCTTCTGGAGCTGATTCGAGGGCTTCTCAGCAACAACAGCCTTCCAGCATCCCCGGGGCCCCTTCCACTTGCGCATGTTGGGCAGGGTCGGCTGGTTTAGCTCCGTGCAGAACTGCAACGACAGAGCACAGGTCAGAAGCGTGGGTTCACGCCTAAAGCAGTCCCGGCTGGTGGTGGCCTGAGAAGCCAGGCACTGCATGATTCTGAGTCATCAGCCTTATTCAGACACTGCTGAACTACATCCCTGTTTTTCAAACACCAGGGTTTGCAAGACCCAGACGACTAAACAAGCACCACACATTAAAAAGAAAACTGCCTGTGTGTGAAACACCAAATTATCACCTGGGGACTCTCAGTTCACAGAAATTGATTCTCTCTGTAGCATTCTTGCCCAAACAGTTCAACAGTTCAAAAAAAGTCATCAGAATCCTTTTCATCCCTGTAAAAGCAGTGGATTGAAGGTCCCAGGAGGATCTGGATCAGTGTCAAATCCAAAGAGGTAACAAGATGGATACATGGTGACTTTCTTCTTCAGGGCTCAGCTTAGAGGGGGCAAAAAATGACCTCCAGCTTCAACTTGAACCACTGTAGTGCTCGTCTTGCTTTCCTCTTGCTGCGGAGAGCTGCTGCAGCACCCATGCATATGCACACGGCATGCACTTCTTTTGCTAATGCATGTTGCACCAATATGGCTGTAAAGTGACTGTCACTGAGGCAAAATAAAATTGCACACAGTAGGATGAAGAGTGGAAAAACTATCTACTTCAAAGTTTGGAGACCAGCTCCTCTAACTCTGTCTCAAACACAACCCCTTCTCTTGGGGTCACACCTCCTCGTCCTTCACAAGCCTTGGAGCACCCCACTCGTTTCTTTCTCTAACCACCCCTACGAGTGAGAGCCTCTTGGCTTCCTTCTGAGCACATCACCGCTCTCTCCCCTTAAGGACTCTCATTCAGCCCCACTGAGGTAGCTTACACCTCTACACAGAAAACCCCAGCATCTGTACCCATCGCCAGTTGCTCTCTTGAGTTTTAAAAGCACTTCCCACTACCTCCTCAACATCTCTACCTGGAGGTCTCCTTAGCCCCTCACATCAGCAGGTCCCAAAGGGAACGCGTTATTCCTTACCCCACCCAGTGCCCATCTTGGCCCAAAGCACTTCTATCCTTCCCGCTGCTCGAACTCCTTCCTCGCCTCCCGCCAGCACATTGATTCCACTGTCGCATGTGTCTGGGTTGCTTCCTTTCTGTTCTCCAGCCACTGCTGGAGCCTGTTTCAGAGTCCCATCTTCTCTCATGGGGGTCACTGGCATAGCTTCTAAGAAGTCCGTCACTGGACTCACCCTGCAGCTATTCACTAAGTTCACTGTCATGGCCATGCTGATGCACCCCTCTGTGGTCCTCCAACTGTGGTCCAGGGACCAGTAGCCACAGAATCACCTGAGAACGTGCTAGAAATCCTAGACCTACTAGATCAGCAGCTCTGAAGTGGGCCCAGCTATCTGTGCCTGAACAAACTTACTGGAAGATTCTGATGCACGCTTGGGTTTGAGAGCTATTGTGGCTGCCCAGGTCCTCCCTCAGCCTCTGCTCCAGATCCTGGCGGTGTGTGAGCAGCCACCACCCTCCCAACACCTCTGCTGCAGAAAGCCGCTCTCATGCCCCCTGGACAGCCCACATCTAATGGCTGGGAGAGGCTAGGGTCCAAAGCTCTGGTCTTTCGCCTCACATTGCTTTATCTGTAAGAGGGAAGATGAAGCACCAGCAAGTACTGAGACAGTCATTTCTTCAGGGACAAGCGCTGTGGGGAAGATGAAACCAGACAAGGGGAGGGAGAGTGCTGAGAGTTCTACTTTAGAAATGGGCTATTCTAGGAGTGATGCTGCTTTTACAGTTAGTCATGTAAGCATCTATCTTTCTCCAGCAGTGGACTCCACAGGGCAGAGACTGTACCTGAGTCTCCTTTATAAACCCCTACCTGGCACAGAGCACAGCACCCAGCGATGCTCTCAAGCATCTGCTGGTGAATCAGAAAACTCAAGGCAAGATTGCAGTCTTCAAATCTGTGCATGACAGCATGACAAACAAAGCAGGGGGCGAGGATGGGGGGTGGAATTTCTCCTTAGGCTATTATCCAAGTAATTGCCTCCATTGTAACCTGACTCTGCATACAGATATGTTCTATGCTGCTGAGTTTGTCTGGGAAGCATTCTCTCTGGAATTTGCTCAACCGTGACTTTTATGGGTTCTGCTTTCAACACAGCCCAGAGCAGAGTGGCTGTGGAGAGAGTCACTGCTGACAGCGGTGAGGGAGCGGGGAAGGTGGAGAGGGTGGGGTTTCACCCTGGATGAGTCCCCTTGGCCAGATGCTCCTGGCTGGAAGCCATCCTCGGATGGGAAATAAAACACTTTGGAAGACGCAGCCAGAATTTATCGACTATAACTTTAGGGATCCTGCGAGGAAATGTACTTCACAAAGGGTCCCATTTCCTGCCGGGGAATCATTTGCTTGCTGAGTGATCATTAGTGCCGCATCCAAGAAGCATTAAAAACAGAGCAGCTCTCCAGTGCCCAGCTGGTGCTTCGCTGTTCTCCACGCAGGGGGTCCCAAACCTGGTTGCTCATCAGAATCTCCTGGGATGCACCCTGGAAAGCTCTATTTTTAAGAAGCACCCCCCGCCCGCCCCCTGCCAAGGGATCAGCCAACCAGGTAGGTCAGAGAGGCCTAGCCGTGGGGGTGGAGAGGGAACGCACCATGGTGCCGTGACTCCCTGTCTGCAGGCAGTGGCGCCACCAGGATCGTTCTTTTCCAGAAATCTAATCTCTCCTAACCCTCAGATACCTGAGGACAGTTGTATCTCCCATTCACACCCAAACCCCATCCCAGCTTCGAAAACCCCTTCCTGGCAACACGATTGTGATGGGAGGGGTCGGAAGTGTGCAGAGGTGGCCCAGGCTGACAGCACTGATTCCCATGCTCGTGGCTCTCACAGGTGGTCTTTTGAGCTGGTCACAGTGTAAGCACCAGTGTCACCTGGGAACCTGTTCAAAATGCAAATTCTCAGGCTCTACCCCGACCTACTTAACTAAAGACTCTCAGGGGTGGGGCCTAGAAGGCTGCATTTTAACAGCCCCTCTAGATGACTCTGACAGGTTCAAGTTGATTTCATGGATGAAGAAAAGACATTCTCATTTTTCCTTGCTTTCTATTAATATTTAAAACTTTTCACTCACAGGTAAGCTCTAGGAGCCGTAAGGAAGCAGAATCCCTGACGCTTAAGGGCCGTCTTTACTCTCTATGCCTGAAGCCCTGTCCTTAACAACCTCTCTCAGCCCACAGAGCAGATCACCCCTCGCTCTGCCTTCTTCTTCAGTATTTATGTTATTGGGGATATTAACTTGAGAGACGACGGAGGTAAGTGTTTATGGCTACAAGCATTCTGTGTCCTAATTTTCATGATCAGAGTTAAGGAAGGAGTAAGTATTTTCTTTTATTTCTAGGACTGAAAAAAGAATTGTTAACTTAGCTATCTGCACTACCTATTCACAGAAAACCTAAGGAGGTGAGCGCCTTTCAGACCCTTGCTACTCAAAGTGTGGTCCACAGACCAGCAACATCAACCTCACTTAGAAGCCTGCCAGAAATGCAAACTCTCAGGCCTACCCTAGACCTGCTGCACCAGAATTGGCATCATTTTCCCAAGACCCCAGCTAAGCTACGAGTTTCTCAAGCTGGAGAATCCTGATTTAGAGCCTTCCTGTTGACCTGTACCAAGGCAGATGCCATTGCACGCACCGTCTTTATTATTCCCGGCACAGCCCACGGGAGGTAACTGCTACCAGTTATTCATGAGCACAGTGCTGCACAGAAAGGTTAAGCCCAAGCTCGAGTTCAAATTCAAGGTTACACAGTTAGCGGGAGGGTCTGAACCCAGAGCTGGTTCCTGCTGCTCTACTTCCTGGCCTCGACAGGTGGAACAGGGGAGGCAGGGCAGATTCAAAAGGGTTGGGGCTGGCCCCCTCTACTGAATCTTTGGCTCCTTTCTCCCAAAAATTTCAAAGGAAAACAAAAGCATCCTCTGAGAGCTCTCAATCTGAACTCCACCTTCAATTGTTTTATGTAGAGCAGCTCGTTCTCACACTTTTTGCTTTGCCCACAAAAGGAAGAAATAAAACTCTTATGTAAAAGCAGTCCACCAGGGCAGAAAGGTCAAAATGGAAGAGGGAAGGTTTGTGTTCATCACAAAGTGTCCCAGACCGGTCTGGTCTGCAAAGCCCAACTACTGCCACCCCACCCTCTCGGGTTTCTGAATCCCCAGTGGCTAACTCATCACCTATCCCTATCTGGTTCTTGTTTTTAAAACCGTGGATTGGTGGACCCCCATCCCGGATTGACTGAGTCTGGTTCTTTGAGGTTCTGGCCAAGGTTGGTACTTCTAACAAGTTCCCCCAAGCAATTCTAAACTACAGTTTGAGAAAAAGCTCAGGCAAGGCTAGACAATTGCCGATTTAGCACTCCTAGTTTTAATTCCTGTGGCCTGGGAAGACAGCTTTCATTATTCCAAACAAACAAATACTATTTTGGCTCTCCCGGGACCCTGTATCTCAAAAGCCTCTGACTTGTGGTTGTAAACAGATAACCCTGTGAGGTAATGTATGAGGCAATATACCGAGCCTGTCACACTATGGCACACAGTAGGTATGTAACGGGCATTTGTTGAATGAATGAATCAGTAGAATCTCTCCTAGGGATCCCAGTTTCTCTCTCTCAGAATCAGTTATGAGAGATACCAGTGAGCTCGATTTGTTTCTCCAGCATCAGACCAAACTGGGTAAAATTGGGTCTTTTAGCATGCTAATGTATTATAATTAGTGTATAAAGAGCAGTGAAGACAACCAGAGGTCACTTTCATTGCCATCTTGGTTTTGGTGGGTTTTGGCCGGCTTCTTTACTGAAACCTGTTTTATCAGCAAGGCCTTTATGACCTGTGTCTTGTGCTGACCTCCTGCCTCATCCTGTGACTTAGAATGCCTAACCACCTGGGTATGCAGCTCAGTGGGTCTCAGCCTCAGTAGGTTACCCAGCCCCTATTCAAGATGGAGTCACTCTGGTTCAAACACCTCTGAAAGTCAGATATTTAAACTCCAATCTATAAGATGTACAAGGTGCCGGCATTTAGAAATGCCAAGTCCTAAAAGAAAGACCACTTTGGCTACACCCTTGGGCTGTGCTGCATCTTGGTTCAGCCCTGAATCAGCTGACTGCAGTGGCAAAGGGCTCTAAGGCTTGAAACCAACAGATTTGTTGCTTGTGGACCTTTGGACTTTTTTTTCTCCTACTTTGGCTCCTCCCTCTTTCTGAAAAGAATATTCCGTAATTCATCTGGTGCTGACTAGGAAATAAAAATAATAAAGGTGGGTCGGGCGCGGTGGTTCACGCCTGTAATCCCAGCACTTTGGGAGGGCGAGGCGGTTGTATCACAAGGTCAGGAGTTTGAGACCAGCCTGACCAACATGGTGAAACCCTGCCTCTACTAAAAATAAAAAAATTAGCCGGGCATGGTGGCACGTGCCTATAATCCCACCTACTCAGGAGGCTGAGGCAGGAGAACGGCTTGAACCCGGGAGGCGGAGGTTGCAGTGAGCCGAGATTGCGCCACTACACTTCAACCTGGGTGACAGAGTGATATTCTGTCCCAAAAATAAATAAATTAAAATAATAATAAAAATAAAGGTGCTCCAACTCCACTCAGTGGTCTGTCCAGCCACCACCAAGTTCAGAGGTCCTTTAGTCTTTCCCTTCCAGTGAAATTAAAGTGCATCCTGGGACTCTGTGAGCAATTTATAAAGATGTGTTGCTAATCTTGACTACACAGCCGGTGACAGAATATCAATAGTACTGGTAGGCATTTTAAAGTAAACTCCGAACGGCCATCCTCATCCTGCTTCTTGGATGGGTGGGGAGGGCATGTTTTCATTTTGAACCCTCTAGGTCAAATTTCCAGATGAAGCTGCTACACTGAGCTGGGTGTTTAACTTGCTTTCCTGACTCTGGACGTGACTTCCCTTTGACAATGAGTTTTGCACATGGTAACAATTTCCTGTGTGTTCTCAGCGGTAGCACTGAAAACGCAATCTATTTTGGTGGATGAAGTTGCACAGGTGAGTTCTCCTTAAAAAGATAAATCCTTACCATAAAAGTAAAGAAGCCCTTGTCTTAGGCCATGCAAGGTCAGGAGACTGAACTTTCATTAAAATACAATAGGACACAGGGCAAATGACAGAGGCAATATTTTTAGAAATGTGAACGGTAAGCAAGGGCGTCCTCACGCCAGGAGCTTGCGCATGGGGATGTTAACAACCGATATTAAAAGCCACCGAACCTGAGGATATCTGTGGGCGAGCACATGGGGGCTCAAACTGAAGAATGGCTGGGGTCATCACAAAATGTCAATGGAGGGACAGCATTAGGAAAAATAGCTAATGCATGCTGGGCTTAATACCTAGGTGATAGGTTGATAGGTGCAGCAAACCACCATGGCACGCATTTACCTATGTACTGCACATCCTGCACATGTACCCCAGAACTTAAAATAAAAATAAAAGTCAATTTATTCTATGAGAAAAGTGAGAACACAAAAGCCAAATGATGTCCAAGTATAAACTAAATATTAACCATGTTTGGCCTTCTAAATAAAACAAAGAAGCCTACTACAAAGTTTTTCTAGGATATTTAAAATATCAAGATGTTGATATTTTGAAAAACCACATGGCCTACAGGGCAGAAATACACTTTCTCTGCTGAGGTCTACTGAGTGCCAAGTGACTTCATGGTTCTTAGCGGCTTGTACAGGCCCTGGCTCTCCTTAGGGCTGAGACAGGAGCTCCCACACTGGATGTAACATGGTCATAAAGCAAGAGCAAGGAGTATTTCAACCTTCTTTCTCCCTCAATCTGTATGAGAGAAAAGATTTCTCATTGGCTCATGCCCTTAAAAGAGAAGACGACGGGTTCCCGCAGAGCCAAGATGAGGTGTAGCTACCTTTGCTCCAATGCAAATGCAGGTATGCATCCCAGAGGGGGCAGGCCCAAGGTAGGGCAGGGAGCAATGTGTCTTGGGGCTCCAGAGCCACTTTGAACCCTCACACAACACTACCACAGTACTGCCTCTAGGATCCATTCCTACAGGCCCAGCAGCTCAAGGAGGGAGAAGAGGCAGGCCATTCCCTGGGTACACTTAGAGACTCAGTGAGCAATTATCCTTTTCCAATAATGAAAGAATGAACTGGGCTTGCTTCCTCCTGGCTTCAGAGGTTTCCTCAGAGGGCCACATTTATGGGTGGAAGGAGAGGAGCACAGAGGAGTTCTGGGACCCTGCACACATCACTGAACATCTTTGTGCCTCAGTCTCCCCATCTGTTAAGTAAAGGGATGGGGGGAGATGACTCCAGCCCAGAGGACCTCTAGTTCTAAAAGTGCATGATTCTAGAACTCTGGGAGGAAAAGGCAGGAGGGAGGGGCTAGCATAGAACTGAGAGAGGAAATATGAGTCTCATAAACATTAAAACCCCTTTCTCCCTCCTTCTCTGTGATAATTACCATGTGAGCTCCACCTAAAGACCCCTTGCTAAACTGCCTGGAATAAGAGCTCACTTTTAAGCTCTTATTTACTTAGGTAGTAATCCCAAGAGGTTAATTTGGGTAAATCCAACAATGGTAAGAAGACACAGGTGGCCTAGGAGCTATAACGAGGTTAGCTCCTGAGTCCTGTTTTTTTAAAAATAAAGCCAGGGGGAGGAATGGGGAGAAAAAGGGAACCAACATTGACTAAGTACCAAGGACATGGCAGGCGCTAACCACAGCTCACATTCAGTCCTCATGACAACCCTGGGAGGTTGGGAATAACAATCCCATTTGACACACGACGAAACCAGGGCTCAGAAAGGTAACATGGCCGGGTCACTCCCTGCCACTCAGAAAACAGAAACCAATCGACCCGTGAGGGGTGTGTGTGTGTGTGTGTGTGTGTGTGTGTGTGTGTGTGTGTGTACGCATGCACCACATGCATTCCAACTTGTGAGTTCCCTGGAGCAGCACAGCCACCACCCTGCTGAGGTCAATTTCGTCACTGATGCCTCGGGTCACATAGGCCCTGATGACCCAGATTTCACAGAGAGGACAGTACATCAGTCAACGTTCCTCCCAGGAGGGGCCGGGGCTGGTGGGCCATGCCCACTCCATGTCACATGCCTAGCATTCAGAGCTTTGTAAGGAAGCCCTGTTCTAAATGCTCAGGTCCCACCCTTCCTTGTCAGAGGAGCCACGGGCTTCCTGCTCCTGTGCCACAATGCGCCACTCGTAGGATGGCTCTTTCCCGTTCTTCTTCCATGGGGGCCAGGAAGGCATTCTGGATGACGGTGCATCCTTGTTTAAACATTCTTATCATGCAGAGGAAGGTAGAAAGCAAACAAGGAGACATTTCCTCAGCGCCCACCACCAGCTAATTATTAGCTGCTTTTACAGAACCAAGGGAAGTGACACCCACGTGCTCTCCCGCCACCAGCGACTGCTGGTTCTGTTAGCCTCTCCATGTGCCCCACAGACACCAACCACAGGATTCCTGAGCAAGATGGTTACAAAGAAGCGAAGGGAGCACCAAAAAAAAAAAAAAAAAAAAAGGAAAGAAAAAGAAACAACAGAAAAACGTTTGCAAGGGCAATTATGAAACAGAGCAAGATGCACTGGTGAGTTTGTGGAGACTGAAGTGACGTTAGGAGGAGGGAGGAGCTGCGAGGGGTGCAAACACACTCCTTACAGACTCTGCACTTCCACACTGTGGCCATAGTCATCAGAGTCATCTTCATCACTCATCTCTGCCCTTTAGGAATGTTCCAAAGGTTCTTTACTTCTCCAAAGGTCTTTGGATGCTAAGACTCTTAATCCTAGATGGGAATTAAGACTTCCATAGTAATTTCATGGGCTTTTTTTTTTCTTTAAATTAATGGCAGGGGGCAGTGGTTCATGCCTGTAATCCTAACACTTCGGGAGGCCGAGGCAGATGGATCACTTGAGGTCAGGAGTTCAAAACCAACCTGGCGAACACGGTGAAACCCCGTCTCTACTAAAAATACAAAAAATTAGCAGGGTGTTGTGGCAGGCGTCTGTAATCCCAGCTACATGGGAGGCTGAGGCTGGAGAATCGCTTGAACCTGGGAGGTGGAGACTGCAGTGAGCTGAGATCGTGCCATTGCACTCCAGCCTGGGTGACAGAGTGAGACTCTGTCTCAGAATAGAATAGAATAGAATAGAATAGAATAGAATAGAATAGAGGCTTATGTTCCTTACACCTTATACAAAAATTAACTCAAGATGGATTAAAGACTTAAATGTAAGACCTAAAACCATAAAAACCCTAGAAGGAAACCTAGGAATACCATTCAGGACATAGGCATGGGCAAAGACTTCATGACTAAAACACCAAAAGCAATGGCAACAAAAGCCAAAACACACAAATGGGATCTAATGAAACTAAAAAGCTTCTGAACAGCAAAAGAAACTATCATCAGAGTGAACAGGCAACCTACAGAATGGGGGAAATTTTTGCAATCTATCTGACAAAGGGCTAATATCCAAAATCGACAAGGAACTTAGACAAATTTACAAGAAAAAACCAAACAATCCCATCAAAAAGTGGGCACAGGATATGAACAGACACTTCTCAAAAGAAGATGTTTATGCAGCCAACAAACATATGAACAAAAGCTCATCATCACTGGTCATTAGAGAAATGCAAATCAAAACCACAATGAGATACCATCTCATTCCAGTTAGAATGCTGATCATTAAAAAGTCAGGAAACAGGCCGGGCGTGGTGGCTCACGCCTGTAATCCCAGCAAGGCAGGTGGATCACGAGGTCAGGAGTTCGAGACCAGCTTGGCCAACATGGTGAAACCCTGTCTCTACTAAAAATACAAAAAATTAGCCAGGCGTGGTGGCGGGCACCTATAAACCCAGCTACTCGGGAGGCTGAGGCAGGAGAATGGCTTGAACCCAGGAAGCGGAGGTTGCAGTGAGCTGAGATTGCGCCATTGTACTCCAGCCTGGGTGACAAAGCGAGACTCTGTCTCAAAATAAATAAATAAATAATAGTGATAAATAAAAAGGAAACAATAGCTTGCTGGAGAGGATGTGGAGAAACAGGAATGCTTTTACACTTGGTGGAAGTATAAATTAGTTCAACCATTGTGGAAGACAGTGTGGCGATTCCTCAAGGATCTAGAACTAGAGATACCATTTGACCCAGCAATCCCATTACTGTGTATATACCCAAAGGATTATAAATCATTCTACTATAAAGACACATGCACATGTATATTTACTGCAGCACTATTTACAATAGCAAAGACTTGGAACCAACACAAATGCCCATCAATGATAGACTGGATAAAGAAAATGTGGCACATATACACCATGGAATACTATGCAGCCATAAAAAAGGATGAGTTCATGTCCTTTGCAGGGACATGGATGAAGCTGGAAACCATCATTCTCAGCAGACCAATACAGGAACAGAAAACCAAACACCACATGTTCTCACTCATAAGTGGGAGTTGAACAATGAGAACATATGGACACAAGGCAGGGAACATCACACACCAGGGCCTGTCAGGGGTGGGGGGCTAGAGAGGGATAGCATTAGGAGAAATACCTAATGTAGATGATGGGTTGATGGGTGCAGCAAACCACCATGGCACATGTATACCTATGTAACAAACCTGCATGTTCTGCACATGTATCCCAGAACTTAAAGTATAGTAAATAAATAAAGGCTTATGTCCTGCTATAAATAAATATAAGTGCGGGATAATTTATAAAATAGAGACTCAGAAAAAATTAAGTATAATACCACTGTGCAAAGACCACTACTGCTAATATTTTTGGTGGAATTCCTTCTAGGCTGTTTCCTGTGCATTTTATCAATATATCTTATCTGTCTGTATACACACACACACACACACACACACACACGCACACACACATTCTGCTTTTCCCACTTATACTGTGCCATGTTATCATAAGCTCTTTTAAAATCACGTCCTTCCTGGGCCATCTAACCTGCTGTTGTTCAGTGTGCCATCTCCCTGGTGGCGAAGCTTTCATTGGCTGGAGGAAATTTCTGCCTTTTTGAGGTTCATTTCTAATCAATATGAAACATCCTAAAATCTCCTAGCAAGGTAGCAATAAAACTTCACACACCATGCCCTCTCATGCTCAAAATGATTTTTATCTATATGTTTAGAAAAGAATCCTGGGTAAGAATTTTAAATGACAATATCTTTGTTTCCAAAAGTAAATCAGTAGGTTTTCGTTGCTGGGTTTTGCTTTATTTTTTTAAATTTTAAATTAGAATAGAGATGGGATCTCACTATGTTGCCCAGGCTGCTCTTGAACTCCTGGGTTCAGGCGATCCTTCTGCATGGGCCTCCTGAAGTACTGGGATTCTAGGCATGAGCCACTGCGCCCAGCCTGCTTTGTTTTAATATACCTGCCTGTGATAAACAGATGGCAGCACAGGGGCCTGGGGAATGAATGACCAAAGACATTAACCCCCCAAAACATACGATCAGAAAGGATATGACTCTTTAGTTTTTTAGAGACGGGGTGTCTTGCTATGTTGCCCAGGATAGACTCCAACTTCTGGGCTCAAGCCATCCTCCCGCCTCAGCTTCCTAAGTAGCTGGGACCAGGTGTGAGCCACCACACCTGGCTTGACTCTTTCCTTTTTAAATCACTGACTGACACAAGACAAGAGTCTTCATAAATAGCTTAGTTTTTTACATATGAAGACAAATCCTCACCTTAATTTTTTCCCTCTAGCTTTATTTATAACAAAGTGGTTCTTTAGATAATTTGTCTTGACATCAACCTGTATTTGTTAGGACCTTCAGGAGCGCATGAAGCCCTAAATAAGTTGAGTAGCTTGGTTATCTGTGTGTTTAAAATAGCCATGGGATTGCCAAGCCAGAACTTGGTGGGAATATCTACTGCCCACTCCAGTGCTTTAAACAAACCCATGCAGACTCCAGCAGGAAACACTACTGCCATCACTCAGATTTCTCCTCTATGAGAAGAGTTCTTCCACGTCCTGAATGCTTAAGTCCACTCATTATTTAACAGTAAGGTTAAGAACACAGACTCTAGAGAAAGGCTGCCTGGATTCAAACTTTGGATCTACCACTTACCAAGAGTTCTGACTTTGGACAAATGACTCATGTATTCTGTGCCTCTGTTTCACCATCTGTAACAAGGGGCAAAGAATCATTGCTGCCTCACGTATTTGCGATTTCTAATGCAGGCAGCACAGGCCTGGCACCCAGCAAGTCTCTGTATGTGCTCTCCTGGTTGTTAGATGCACTGGGCTGCTCCCTCAGGCCTAGATTACAGAGAGACAGATCCCCCTTCAACATTCCACACTTGGCAGCACAATTTCTGAAACACACCAGCAAAGGAAGGAGGCAAGAATCATGGTTGGGGCCAGGAGCCAGCATTGCATACTGGGAGGTAGAGCTCCCCAAAATAAAGCACTGCTGGCATGGATAGAGGGATGGAAAGCTATGGTTGGTAATATTATCTGGTGAGGAGAATGGACTCATCTGATCATTCGACAAAAACTTAGCAAGCAGCTGGGTACGGTGGCTCACGCCTGTAATCCCAGCACTTTGGGAGGCCAAAGTGGGTGGATCATGAGGTCAGGAGTTAGAGACCAGCCTGGCCAACATGGTAAAACCCCGTCTCTACTAAAAATACAAAAATTAGCCTGGGATTACAGGCACGGTCGTGGGTCCCTATAATCTCAGCTACTTGGGAGGCTGAGGCAAGAGAATCTCCTGAACCTGGAAGGCGGAGGTTGCAGTGAGCCGAGATCACGCCACTGCACTCCAGCCTGGGTGACAGAGCAAGGTTCCATCTCAAAAACAACAACAACAACAACAACAACAAAACAATAAGTACCAAACGGGGCCATCCTGGGCTAGGTTCTTATCTTAGTCAGTTCAGGGCTGCTACAAGAAATGCCATAGATTGGGTGACTCAAACAACAAATATTTATTTCTCACAGTTCTGGAGGCTGGAGGTCCAAGACCAAGGTTCCAGCGATTCCATTCCCGGTGAGGGCTCACTTCCCAGTCTGCAGACAGTCACCTTCTTCCTGTGTCCTCGCATGGCAGAGAATCATCTATCTCATGTCTCTTCTCACAAGGGTACTCATCTCATTGATGACGGCTGCACCCTCATGACCCAATTACTTCCCAAGGACTCTACCTCCAAACACCATCACACTGGGGATTAGGACTTGAACATAGGAAGTTGGTGGGAGGCAGGGGATACAAACAGCTGGTCCATGGCAATTCTGGAGCTATTATGGGGAGTAAAACAGACATGGTCCTTTGCCCAACATGAACTTACAGTCTTACAAATAATCACCTGCGTGTACAACTGCAGCTGGGGCCTGGGCTGCAGAGGAGTGGTTCCAGGAGCTTGTGTTTATCCAGGACAGTGTTGGTGTTGGTGTTCACTTAGTTGGGGAAAGCTTCTCTGAAGAGGTGATGCTTGAGCTCAGAACTCAAGGATAAGAGGAGTTAATTAAGCCAAGAGGAAGGGAGAGCATTCTAGGCAGCACAGACAGCATGTGCAAAGGGCCTGTGATGGGACAGAGCATGGAGAGTTTGCAGGACAGAGAGGCCAGTGTGGCTGTGGCACAGATGGGGAGGGAGGGGGCAGGGTAGGGAGATGAGCTTGCAGAGGCCTGGCCATGCAGGGACCCCCATACCCTG
The DNA here is from genome assembly GCF_049350105.2 of Macaca mulatta. NCBI lineage: Eukaryota > Metazoa > Chordata > Mammalia > Primates > Cercopithecidae > Macaca > Macaca mulatta. The sequence continues at coordinate 92,103,480 of NC_133408.1, forward strand.
AAAGAAGCTTTTTTCTTATCCCTTGAGCAATCCTAAGATCACCGCAGGGTGTGAAGAGGGGATCTGAATTTTGAAAAGTCCGTGGGGCTATGGTATACAGTACCAGTTGCAGAAGGGCCAGGGTGGCCACAAAAATGCCAGCTGAGTACTGCAGTAACAGAGGTAGCTTGACTGGGAGGACGGCAGTGGGCAGACTCCAGAGATAATGTGCTTGGCACCAAAGAAGTGAGAATCGTATTCAGACAAATACTTGTACATGAATGTTCATAGAAGCACTACTCCCAGTAGCTCGAAGATGCAAACGACCCAAATGTCCACCAGCAGATGAATGGAGAAACACACTGTGGTATATTCATGCAAGAAAGTATTATTCAGCCGTGAAAAAGCAATAAAGTACTGATACACAGATGAACCCTGAACACATTACACTAAGTGAAAAAAGCTAGACACAAAAGGCTATATATTGTATGACTCCATTTGCACAAGACATCCAGAGTAGGTAAATCTTACTTTGGACAGAATCCAGATTGGTAGGTGCCATGGGCTGAGGCGAGAGGGGAAGGGGGAGTGACTGTTTAGTAGGTTTGAGGTTTCCTTTTTGGATGATAAAAATATCTTGGAACTAGATAGAGGTGATAGTTGCACACGATGTGACTCTCCTAAATGCCGCTTAATTGTTTACTTTAAAATGGTTGATCATTCATTTTATGTTATGTGAATTATACATCAATAATTTAAAAAGTGACTTGAGTGATGGGCTAGGTGTTGAGGGTAATACAGAGGAACCACACCGTAATTCAACAAACACTGAGGATTTCGCATGAATGGGTGCTGCTCTAGGCTACTGCTGTCGTGGAGCTCTCGGTCAGGGGAGAGACAGGAGTTCAGTGCCCTGCCCTGGGAGGCTGGCTGCCTCTAGACTAGAAGAATTCAAACGTCTCTCCACATATGGTTACTGAGCACCTAGGAGAGGAATGCACAGCCCAGTAATTCTTGGAATACTGGCTCTTTGAAGTGCAAAAAAAGACACTTTTAGGGCAAATAAAATAAATACTTCTTTCCAAATTAGGCGCTAAATTTGTGAGTAATTACTGAAATGAATTATTCTAAGTGGAAGCAAGTCTGAAAATAGCACTGATTTTTGGAGGGCTTTGTGGCTATTTTGTGGGAGTCTAGGAAAGTTACAGGCAGCGTGGCAAACCCCAAGTGAGAGCGGAAACACTGGGATGGCCACACCATGATTTGCACCAGACATGCCCTTCCATAGATTCTAAGGTTTACATCGCCTGAGATGCATGCCGGCCGGGAAGGAAGGCTGAGAACGCAGAGTTTCACTTGGCACTTCCTACTGAAATGCTGAACCCCAAATCTGGCAGGAAATGCCAGCCATGCCTGTTACAACATTGAGCTTGTAAGCAAAAAGGGATCTGCCCCAGGTTTGCAAGATGATAACTTGTTTCCTCAAACAAACCATGTTGATTTACCCAACCACCGTTCTCCCTTTCTAGAGTTTTCTTCCTCTTTGATATTTTCAAGTTCACAGGCTGAAAGAATGTGTAAGACAGATACAGGAGACAGACGGTTTCCTAACCCGAGAAACCACCCAACAAGAAAACTGAATAGTAGGAGTATGTTTAAGAGAAAGGGCAGGGACGAGGAAAAGGAAGACGGAAGAGAGAGGAAGCCAACACAAAGGGGAAAGGATTAATAATTATTTAGGTACTCAAATCCAAAGAAAATGAGTTATGAGTAGGACCAAGCCAGCAGTTTACAATAGTTCCCCATTCCTACCCTCTTACATGAACACCCACTTATTTTTTTAAACCCCAAGGATACATTTTCTCTGTCTGTAAACACTGAAGACTAGTTCACTCTCAGGCAGGCTCTAGATGGCCAGGCTCCCAGAACTTCCCAGGCATATTTCTGTGAAGAAGCCAGAGTTGTTCAGGAATTGTCACATTACACAGAATTAGCACTTATGGACCCTCAGGGAAATTGCTCTGGTTGCAATTTTTCTTATGCAGTGCCAGCCTTCAGCTATTTTAAATGGTGTTTATGCAGCCAGCTCTGCTCTGCGGTGGCAATAATCATAAAAATAAAGACTTCAAAGCCCTGGGTGAAAGTCCTACTGATTCATGACTTATTTTATTTTGATCTGCATTATGTCAAATCCTAGTCTTTACAGCCTGCATGTTTCCTATTTTATTTCAAGGCAAATCACACAGATTTTTTTTTTTTCAGTGTGGGCAGCAAGAACTACAGGTGGCAGTTCATGAAACAGCATTCTCACTTTGGAGAATGTCCTGAGAGTCACTGGTTCTCCGTTTTCTTTCGTGCTAATGGGAGAAATGGAAAGCCAAATCCCCAAGCTATCTTTTAGTTCAGCTCCCTTCCTGTGAAATTTTTGGCCACAGGCTCTCAAAAATAGACAAACTGTTTGGTGCTAGTTTCACAGGCTTTTCTGGCTCCCTCCAACATACTGGGCACTGTAGGCCAAAAGCAAACTGGACACAGAGGAGGAGAGATGGGTTACAAAAATCAAATACCAGGCAAGGACCATATAATGGATGCCATGACAGTGTCCTGCAGGCCAGGAGGAGACACTTCATATTAATGACTTGGAACCACAGCAGCTTGCATTTCCTAGAATGCTCACCCTGTGCCAATGCTTCAGGCCCTTTACACACGTGCCACGATGTGGTCCATGTGATGGTTCTGTGTGGGTGGGAGGTGTCATCATCCTTGCTCAATAGAGGATGAATGCAGGGCTGAAGGGGTTAAGTAACAGACTCAAGATTAACCACAGGGTAAGTGGCCAGGCCAGGACCCAAATCCATGTCTATCGTCCTGACTTCACTGCGGGCTTCCCCCTGAAGCAACTCTAAGGAAGGAGTAATAGGATCAAGCTTGTGTTTCCGAAGGATTACTCTGCTAACAATATAAATGAGGAACTGTAACAAAATGAAACTAGAGAGACCAAACTGTAATTCTGTATGTCTTAGCTTTTCTTCTTGCTTTAAAATTTTTTAGAAATTTCACTTTTCTAGCCATAGTATGAATACCAATTAACTGGTGTGAGCTTTATCTATGTACAAGTCTCTCTCCCACAAACATATATATTATAATTTTTTCATAAATAAAAGCTGGTTTAGTGCTGTTTCCAAATAAATTAAGCAATGAAACCGTCAAAAATGTCCCTGCCACATCCCGAAATGAAGCATAAAAATACTAGTTACTTCCTCCCCTCTCACTCGCAAACGTATCCTTGCAAAGCAAGTGCGGGACAAGAATGTGTAGGTCAAGAGAAACAAAACAAACAATTGATACATAGCAATGTATTCTCCCACTAGGAGATTTAGGCAGATGGATGGAGGGAGGGAAACTTACCTGCTAGAGGTGAGCTATAATACAAAACTGTGGTCTCATGAATTGTAATCACGGGAGAAAGGCCCTGATGCTCTCCCAGGAGCTGATGCAAATGTTGGGATTTGGGCAAAGCCCCAGAACGTGACATCTTCTCTTCCAGGTTTACCCCTTTGAATTGTACATGCTGGGGATCTTGTTTTAATCCTGGACACTTCCGACCCCTGAAGATCCCCAGAGCTATACACATGGGGAAGACGCTCTGCTCTGTGACTCAACAGCACTTCCATGGAGCCTCTTAGATAGATTTCTTGACTGTCTCCTTGTGGAGGGAGCCACTGACAGGTGAACTGAGAGCAGGTAATTTCAGAGTCACTCCTATGTGAGGTCCTGCTTTTTTTTTTTTTTTTTATTGAGACAGGGTGTTTCTCAGTCACCAAGGCTGGAGTGCAGTGGTGCAATCACAGTTCACTGCAGCCTCAACCTTCTGGGCTCAGGCAATACTCCCGCCTCAGCCTCCTAAGTAGCTGGGACTACAGATGTGCACCGCCACACCCGGCCAATTTTTGTATATTTTGTATAAATGGAATTTCACCATGTTGCCCAGGCTGGTTTTGAAACTCCTGGGCTCAAGCAATCCTCAGCCTCCCAAGTAGCTGGTGCCACAGGCATGCACCACCACGAACAACTAATGTTTTTTATTATGTTATTTCTTGTAGAGACAGAGTCTCCTATTGATAGAGCATGTAGCTAGTCAGACACGAGCAGGACAGAAGAGAGCCCTCCCCTACCCCATACACCACGACTGTCAGGCGACCATCAGGTGACGGTCAGGCGGCTGTAAAACTGTCTCTCGAAAACAATAATTGGTCACAGCTGCCCCCAGGGACAGGCAGTCTCCCAGCAGATAAACACCTGAAGCTGGTGATCAGCAGCTTCCCCATAAGATCTCAGGAGCTGGGTGAGTGGGCTCAGGAATGTGCACTTAGAGGCACAATGGCAGAGTTTAACTGGTATATGACCTTCCTCCAGGAACACTCGACTGGTACCGGCAAAATGCCTCAAGTGAGCATGTGTACAACTTCACTAAACACACTGTACATGCTCCCCTCCCAAGTGCTGGCAGACCACTGGGCATGAGGACAGCCCACTCCAAAAGAAGAATCACAGGAGATGAGACACAACCCCCTGAATACATGCCAACATATGGAATCCCAAGACAAAGGTCAAACCATGCACTTGAATCTCTCAAGTCACTCACTTGGCCCTCTTCCAAGTGTACTTTACTTCCTTTTGCCCCTGCTCTAAAAGTTTTTAATAAACTTTCACTCTTGCTCTAAAACTTGCCTTGGTCTCTCATTCTGTCTGATGACCCTCAGACAATTTTTTTTTTTCCTCTGAGAAGGCAAAAACTGAGGTTGCTGTAGATCCTATGGATTCCCCATTACTAACAGTACATTGCCCAGGCTCGTCTCGAACTCCTGGGGTTAAGTAATCCTCTGCACCTCACCCTCCCAAGATGCTGGAGTTATGGATATGAGCCACCATGCCAGGCTAATTCTGCATGTAAAAATGAGTCTGCATTTCATGGACAAGAGTTAGGTGGGGCAGGCCTTAGGGCACGGGGAAAGAACAGGGCAGCAGCAGAGTTGGTGGGTGGGGGGAAACCAAGTCCAGGATCTAGAAGGGAGTTTTGGATAATGCTTCTAAGGGATGTCAGTGAACGCTTTTGAATTTCTACAAAGATGGAGTAAAATTTCTGAAACAAGGTTGGATGCATTTCCAAACATTTGAAATCTTGTTCAGGCCTAAACTCATCATTTCAATGCCTCCTGAAGGTTAATAAAAAATATTTTATCAGCTGTAGGAATTACTCATTCCAAATGCATTGTTAGCAATGTGACAGAACTCTCCACTGAATTATTTTCTGGCAAAGCAAGCTTTAATGGCCTGTTCAATCATGATCATTTTACCTGCTGAGAACATCAAGCATAAATGTGTTTAGCAACGTAGCAAAAACAGTTTCACCTGCCTGCCCTTCTGTTGCACTTAAAATTACTGACTAGCCCAAACTTTGCTGAATACAAAGTCATGTTCTCCAGAAATGAATGAATGAATCATTAATGAAAAGTCTCAGAATCCTCTAAAAAAGTGAATTGAAAGTTCTCTCAGCACCAAGTCATTGTTAGCATTTTCTGATAAGAGGTATTTGAAGGTGGACTGAAAAAGACAGGAAATTGCATATAACTCCTGTCATCATGGCTATGTGAGAGTTTGTATGTGGTGGTGGCTACGTGCAATAATTCTAAAGGAACAGCAGTGAGTTGGGCACATTTTCTTTCTGCTAAAAAGTAAAATAGAGTTAAGAGACTAACAAAGCAGGAGGGTAAAGTGCTTAGGACATACCCAAGGGCAAGCAGAGGCCCTTCCAGTACTGGAAAAATCCCAGAGCAGACCTTCTTCCAACCCAATAAATGGACTCGAACAGCAACTTTCAAACATTCTAGACCATGACTCATAGCAACAAATACATCTTTTTATGGGAACCTGGTATATTCTATTTTTCTGCCTGCCAACGGTCATCCATCCACCCACCCATTCATCCATCCACCCACCCATTCGTCCACGAACACATCCACACATACATCTGTACATACACAGCCATTCCTTGGTATTCATGGAGGACTGGTTCCAGGACCTCCCTCAAATACCAAAATCCACAGATGCTAAAGTCCCTGATACAAAATGGTACAGTATTTGCGCATAATCTATGCAAATCTTCCTATATACAATTACTTATAATACCTAAAACAATGTCAATGCTATGTAAACAGATGTTACACTGTATTGCTTGGGCAATAATGACAAAAAAAAAGTCTGTACAAGTTCAGCAGAAATGCAACATTTTTGTTTTTGAATATTTTCTTTTTTCTTTTTTTTTTTTTTTTGGAGACGGAGTCTCGCTCTGTCGCCCAGGCTGGAGTGCAGTGGCCGGATCTCAGCTCACTGCAAGCTCCGCCTCCCGGGTTCACGCCATTCTCCTGCCTCAGCCTCCCAAGTAGCTGGGACTACAGACGCCCGCCACCTTGCCTGGCTAGTTTTTTGTATTTTTTAGTAGAGACGGGGTTTCACCATGTTAGCCAGGATGGTCTCGATCTCCTGACCTCGTGATCCGCCTGTCTTGGCCTCCCAAAGTGCTAGGATTACAGGCTTGAGCCACCGCGCCCGGCTGTTTTTGAATATTTTCAATCCATGGTTGGTTGAATCTACAGACGTGGAGGGCTGACTATACTGAAACAAAGACGGGGAAATTTACTAAAATGATTTCATGATCTATCATTTGAGAGTCAAACTCAGGTCTTTCTCACTACAAAGTCCTTGATCTTTCTAGACTATCACAGGCTTTCCTTTTTGCATTTTATCTTTGCCAAAACCATCTGAAATGTTTTTGTTGGACTTTATGCAAATAATGCCTTAGAAATCCCCTCAAGCAAAGGAAACTGTCACCAAAGCCAGTCCAGCTCTGGGACACTAAAGAAGTATGAGTTGCTCTTCAGAAGCCCAGAAGTGAAATACCACACTCAGTAAATATGGTGGCCTTCAGCCCCCAGCAACACACCCAGCTTTCAAAAACCACTCGTTGCCAGAAAGATTAACTGCTGAATTTTCATCAGAAACAAAGGAGGCCAGAGGCAGTGAAATGGCATAATCAAAGCGCTGAAAGAGAAAAACTGTCAACCAATCTTACATCCAGGAAAACTATCTTTCAAAAACGAAGATGAAATATATTCCCAAATAAAAACTGAGAGAATTTGTTGCTAACAGACCTGCCTGATAAGAAACCCAAGAGACCGATTTTTAGGCTGAAAGCAAGTGACCCCAGACCAAGTGGAGTCCCTATGACAAAACGAACAGCATCAGCAAAGGTAATTATAAAAGACACATATGTGCATATTTCTTCTCCTTCCTTTCCTTAACTGATTTTAAAAGCAGCTGTACAAAACAATATGTACATGATTGTATTGCTGGGCCTAAAATACATACAAATGTAATACAGGTAAAAATAATGGCACAAAGGAGCTACATGGGATTAGAGATATATTGGAGTAAGGAAGTATACCCAATGGTAAATGAAATTCACAGGAAAAAATGAAAACTAGAAACGGCAAACAAAGTGGTTAATATAGCTAACTCTGTAAATATACACTATTCTACTGTCTTATCTACTTTAGAAGACATAAAAATAGATAAGATAATAAGCCGGGCATGGTGGCTCATGCCTGTAATCCCAGCACTCTTGGAGGCTGAGGCGGGAGGATCACTTGATTCCAGGAGTTTGAGACCAGCCTGGGCAACATAGAGAAACCCTGTCTCTACTAAAAATACAAAAAATTATAATAGCTGGGCATGGTCGTGTGCGCCTGTAATCCCAGCTACTTGGGAGGCTGAGGTGGGAGAATCACCTGAGCCCAGGAGACTGAGGCTGCAGTGAGCTGAGATGGGGCCACTACACTCCAGCCCAGGCAACCACAGTGAGACCCTGTCTCAAAGAAAAAATATATATACACACACATATGAATAATTATTATAACAATGTATAGTTCAAGGCATAACATGTATAGATGCATAGACAATAGTACAAAAGAGGGAAAGAGGGAATAGAGCTATACAGTAGTAACGTTTCTATATCTTACTAAAATTAAGAGAGCACAAGTCTGAAATAGAGTATAAATTTGAACTAAGTACAAATCTGGTAAGTTAAGATATACATGGGGAGGCTGGCAAGATGGCCAAATAGGAACAGCTCCGGTCTGCAGCTCCCAGTGAGATCAATGCAGAAAGTGAGTGATTTTTGCATTTCCAACTGAGTACCTGGCTCATCTCATGAGGACTGGTTAGACAGTGGGTGCAGCCCACAGAGGACGAGCTGAACCAGGGTGGGGCATTGCCTCACCTGGGAAGCTCAAGGGGTTGGGGAACTCCTTTCCCTAGCCAAGGGAAGCCATGAGGGACTGTGAGGTGAGGAATGCTGCATTCCAGCCCAGATACTATGCTTTTCCCACAGTCTTCACAACCCACAGACCAGGAGATTCCCTTGGGTGCCTACATCACCAGGGCCGTGGGTTCTGAGTACAAAACTGGGCGGCCGTTTGGGCAGACACTGAGCTAGCTGCAGGAGTTTGTTTTCATACCCCAGTAGCATCTGAAATGCCAGCAAAACAGAATAGTTCACCCCCCTGGAAAGAAGGCTGAAGCCAGGGAGCCAAGGGGTCTAGTTCAGTGCATCCCAACCCCACAGAGCCCAGCACGCTAAGATCCACTGGCTTGAAATTCTTGCTGCCAGCACAGCAGTCTGAAGTCGACCTGGGACGCTGGAGCTGGTGGGGGGACGGGTGTCCATCATTACTGAGGCTTGAGTAGGCAGCTTTCCCCTCACAGTGTAAACAAAGCTGCCTGGAAGTTCGAACTAGGCGGAGCTCACTGCAGTTCTGTTTATAGATAAAACTCCCATCTCCCTGGGACAGAGTACCTGGAGGAAGGGGCAGCTGTGGGTGCAGCTTCAGCACACTTAAATGTTCCTGCCTGCCAGCTCTTAAGACAGCAGTGGATCTCCCAGCACAGTGCTCAAGCTCTGCTAAGAGACAGACTGTCCTCAAGTGGGTCCGTGACCCCTGTGCCTCCTGACTGGGAGATACCTCCCAGCAGGGGTCAGACACCTCATACAGGAGAGCTCTGGCTGGCATCTGGTGGGTGCCCCTCTGGGAAAAAGCTTCCAGAGGAAGGAACAGGCAGCAATCTTTGCTGTTTTGCAGCCTCCACTCGTGATGCCCCTGGAGTGGACCTCCAGCAAACTCCAGCAGACCTGCAGCAGAGGGGACTGACTGCTAGAAGGAAAACTAACAAACAGAAAGGAATAGCATCAGCATCAACAAAAAAGATGTCCACACAAAAACCCCATCTGAAGGTCACCACCATCAAGGACCAAAGGTAGATAAATCCACAAAGATGAGAAAAAACCAGTGAAAAAAGGCTGAAAATTCAAAAAAAACCATAATGCCTTTTCTCCTCCAAAGGATCACAACTCCTCACCAGGAAGGGAACAAAACTGGACAGAAATTGAGTTTGACGAACTGACAGAAATAGGCTTCAGAAGGTGGGTAATAACAAACTCCTCCAAGCTAAAGGAGCATGTCCTAACCCAATGCAAAGAAGCTAAGAACCTTGAAAAAAGGTAGAGGAATTGCTAAGTAGAATTAGCAATTCTACTTTTTTGTAGAGCTTGCAGCTTGCAGAAGAACATAAATGACCTGATGGAGCTTAAAAACCCAGCATGAGAATTTCGTGAATCATACACAAATATCAATAGACAAATTGATCAAGTGGAATAAAGGATATCAGAGATCAAAGATCAACTTAATGAAATAAAGCATGAAGACAAGATTAGAGAAAAAAGAATGAAAAGGAACAAACAAAGTCTCCAAGAAATATGGGACTATGTGAAAAGACCAAATCTACATTTGATTGGTGTACCTGAAAGTAACAGGGAGAATGGTGCCAAGTTGAAAAACACTCTTCAGGATGTTATCCAGGAGAACTTCCCCAACCTAGCAAGACAGGCCAACATTCAAATTCAGGAAATACAGAGAATACCGCAAAGATACTACTTGAGAAGAGCAACCCCAAGACACATAATCATCAGATTCACTAACGCTGAAATGAAGGAAAAAATGTTAAGGGCAGCCAGGGAGAAAGATCAGGTTACCCACAAAGGGAAGCCCATCAGACTAACAGCTGATCTATCTGCAGAAACTCTGCAAGCCAGAAGAGAGTAGGGGTCAATATTCAACATTCTTAAAGAAAAGAATTTTCAACCCTGAATTTCATATCTAGCCAAAACTGAGCTTCATAAGTGAAGGAGAAATAAAATCCTTTACAGACAAGCAAATGCTGAGAGATTTTGTTACCACCAGGCCTGCCTTACAAGAGCTCATGAAATAAGCACTAAATATGAAAGGAAAAACCGGCACCAGCCACTGCAAAAACATACCAACGTGTAAAGACCATCAACATGAAGAAACTGCATCAACTAACAGGCAAAATAACCAGCTAATATCATAATGACAGGATCAAATTCACACATAACAATATTAACCTTAAATGTAAATGGGCTAAATCTCCCAATTAAAAGACACAGACTGGCAAATTGGATAAAGAGTCACCACCCATCAGTGTGCTGTATTCAGGAGACCCATCTCACATGCAGAGACACATAAAGGCTCAAAATAAAGGGATGGAGGAATATTCACCAAGCAAATAGAAACCAAAAAAAAAAAAAAAGCAGAGGTTGCAATCCTAGTCTCTGATAAAACAGACTTTAAACCAACAAAGATCAAAAAAGACAAAGAAGGGCATTACATAATGGTAAACGGATGAACACAACAAGAAGAGCTAACTATCCTAAATATATATGCACCCAATACAGGAGCACCCAGATTCATAAAGCAAGTTCTTAGAGACCTACAAAGAGACTTAGAATCCCACACAATAATACTGGGAGACTTTAACACCCCACTGTCAATATTAGACAGATCAACGAGACAGAAAATTAACAAGGATATTTAGCACTTGAACTCAGCTCTGGACCAAGTGGACCTAATAGACATCTACAAAACTCTCCACCCCAAATCAACAGAATATACATTCTTCTTAGCACCATATCACACTTATTCTAAAATTGACCACATAATCGGAAGTAAAACACTCCTCAGCAAATGCAAAAGAACAGAAATCATAACAAACAGTCTCTCAGACCACAGTGCAATCAAATTAGAACTCAGGATTAAGAAACTCACTCAGAACCACACAACTAAACGGGAACTGAACAACCTGCTCCTGAATAACTAGTGGGTAAATAACAAAATTAAGGCAGAAATAAATAAGTTCTTTGAAGCCAAGGAAAACACAGACAAAACATTCCAGAATCTCTGGGACACAGCTAAAGCAGTGTTTAGAGGGAAATTTATAGCACTAAATGCCCAAGGAGAAAGCAGGAAAGATCTAAAATTGACACCCTCACATCACAATTAAAAGAACTAGAGAAGCAAGAGCAAACAAATTCAAAAGCTAGCAGAAGGCAAGAAATAACTAAGATCAGAGAAGAACTGAAGGAGATAGAGACACAAAAAACCCTTCAAAAAATCAATGAATCCAGGAGCTGGTTTTTTGAAAAGATCAACAAAATTGATAGAACACTAGCAAGACTAACAAAGGAGAAAAGAGAGAAGACTCAAACAGACACAATAAAAAATGATAAAGGGGATATCACCACTGATCCCACAGAAACACAACCTATCATCAGAGAATAATATAAACACCTCTATGCAAATAAACTAGAAAATCTAGAAGAAATGGATAAATTCCTGAACATTTACACCCTCCCAAGACTAAACCAGGAAGAAGTCGAATCCCTGAATAGACCAATAACAAGTTCTGAAATTGAGGCAGTAATTAATAGCCACACATCTACAACCATCTGATCTTTGACAAACCTAACAAAAACAACCAATGGGGAAAGGGTCCCCTATTTAATAAATGGTGTTGGGGAAACTGGCTAGCCACATGCAGAAAACTGAAACTGGACCCCTTCCTTACACCTTATACAAAAATTAACTCAAGATGGATTAAAGAGTTAAATGTAAGACCTAAAACCATAAAATCCCTACAAGAAAACCTAGGCAATACCATTCAGGACATAGGCACGGGCAAAGACTTCATGTCTAAAACACCAAAAGCAATGACAACAAAAGCCAAAATTGACAAATGGGATCTAATTAAACTAAAGAGCTTCTGCACAGCAAAAAAAACCTAACATCAGAGTGAACAGGCAACCTACAGAATGGGAGAAAATTTTTGCAATCTATCCATCTGACAAAGGGCTAATATCCAGAATCTACAAGGAACTTAAGCAAATTTAAAAGAAAAAACAAACAACCCCATCAAAAAGTGGGCACAGGACATGAAAAGACACTTCTCAAAAGAAGACATTTATGTGGCCAAAAAACATATGAACAAAAGCTCATCATCACTGGTCATTAGAGAAATGCAAATCAAAACCATAATGAGATACCATCTCACGCCCGTTAGAATGGCGATCATTAAAAAGTCAGGAAACAGCAGATGTTGGAGAGGATATGAAGAAATAGGAACGCTTTTACACTGTTGGTGGGAGCGTATATTAGTTAAACCATTGTGGAAGACAGTGTGGTGATTCCTCAAGGATCCTGAACCAGAAATACCATTTTACCCAGTAATTCCATTACTGGGTATATACCCAAAGGATTATAAATCATTCTACTATAAAGACACATGCACATGTATATTTATTGCAGCACTACTCACAATAACAAAGACTTGGAACCAACCCAAATGCTCATCAATGACAGACTGGATAAAGAAAATGTGGCACATATATGCCACGGAATACTATGCAGCCATAAAAAGGATGAGTTCATGTCCTTTGCAGGGACATGGATGAAGCTGGAAAACATCATTCTCAGCAGACTAACACAGGAACAGAAAACCAAACACCACATGTTCTCACTTACAAGTGGGAGTTGAACAATGAGAACACATGGACACAGGGAGGGGAACATCACATACCGGGGCCCGTCAGGGAGTCGGGGTCTAGGGAAGGGATAGCATTAGGAGAAATACCTAATGTAGATGATGGGTTGATGGGTACACAAACCACCATGGCACATGTATACCTATGTAACAAACCTGCTTGTTTTGCACACGTATCCCAGAACTTAAAGTATAATAAAAAAAAAGATACATATGGTAAATCCTAGCTCAATCACTAAGAAAATAACTCAAGAAAATATAGTTAAAAATTATTAAAATAATTAAAATGCCATATTAGAAAACATTCATTTAATGCAAAAGAAAGTAATCAGGAACAGAGGAACAAAAAAAGACATAAGACATAGAAAACAAGAGGTAAAATGGCAGATATAAATTCAACTACAGCAATAATAGCATTAAATGTGAATGGTCTAAACAATCCAACAGAAAGGTAAAGAATATAAGTGGATTAAAATTATACGCTGTGTACAAGAGACACATTTAAGATGCAAAGATACAAGTAACTGAATGTAATAGGATGGAAAAAAGTATATCATGCAAATAGCAACTACAAGAAAGCTGAAGTGACAATACAAGAAAAATAGACTTTAAAAAAGTCTGTTACTAGAGGTGAAGAGGAACATCCAATCATAATAAAAGAGTCAATCAATTAAAAAACCCAGCTGTTATAAATATATGTGTACCTAATAACAGGACCCTAAGATACAAAAGCAAAAATTGAGAGAATTCAAGGGAAAAACAATTCAACAATAATTGGAGAGTTCAATACCCACTTTCAATAACAGAACAACCAGATAGAAGATCAACAAGGAAATAAAAGACTTGAACTACAACATACACCATAAACCAACCGGATCTCTGGACAATCACAGAAGACTCTACCCAACAACAGCAGAATACACATTTTTCTGAAGTGCACATGGAACATTCTTTGGGACAGATCTTATGGTAGGCTGTAAAACATGCCTCAATTCATTGACAAGGATTGAAATCAAACAAAATATGTTTTCTGACCACAGTGATATGGAATGAAATTAGAAATCAATAACATAAGAATTTCACAAATTTGTGGAAATTAAATAACACATTTGTAAATAACCAATGGGTCAAAGGAGAAATCACAAGGGAAACCTAAAAATACTCTGAGATGAATTAAAATTAAGATACAACATACTAGCTAAAGCAGCACTTAGAGTGAAATGTATGGCAGCAGATCTTTACAGACGTAAAGAAGAAAGATGTCAAATCAATAACCTAAGCTTCCACCTTAAGACACTGGGCAAAGAAGATCAAATTAAACCTAAAGGAAGGAGAAGAAGAGAAACATAAAGATGACAGCAGAAATTAATGAAATGGAGGATAGGAAAATAAAAAACCCAGAAAAACCAATGGAACCAAATGCTCTTTGAGAAATTTAGCAAAAACTGAGAAATCTTTACCTAGACTGATCCAAAAAAAGGGAGAGAACAGTCATGCTACCACACCAGAGGCCTCCATTTTCTGTCTGAGCTCTGCCTGTCCCCACAGTCTGGGCTGTACCACAACGGGGAGAGCCAGATCAATGCAGAGCTCACCAACAGCTAGTTGCTCCTCTCAGCGGCTGAAGCTCCTCCAGTTTCTCCCTATTTTGGCCACACTTTGGTACCTTCAAATACACATGTGCATTTTCCCTAGCGCTTATATTGTTATTTGAGGGAAGGTTATTCTGACATAAGCTACTCTGTCATTATCAGAACTGTGAACTCCAGATGCTCTCCCAGAAAAAAGAGGGCATCTCAAGGAGATAGAAAGCTCACAGGAAAAATTTTTAGCATGGGCACACTATGCTTAAACCATGGACTAGACAAGTTCACAAAACCAGCCTATCATTTATGAGCCACCATGACAGGCCAGCAAAACTCTCTCTCTCGTTGATGGTAACAGAAGTCATAGCAAAACATGGAGCGGGGCAGAGCATGATTCTTCACGGCCAGAATAAACCTGGCTCTCCTGTACACATTTAGACCCGAACAACTGCAAAAGGCAACTCCACCGCCAAAACCTTCAGGCCTGACTGAAATGACCTTTCTGCCCTTGGTGTAGGCCCTGCCTTGGCCTGAGTCTGTAATCCGCATGGATATTATAAGACTTCTGTTCTTTTCTTCGGTAAATCCAGAATCAATAAGAAGACTAAGAAGTAATGAAACTTTCAGAGTATGAAGAAAAATTAATTAAACGACCATCGTGAGTAAAAGATGGCAGTGGATGCAGGCTCCCCAAGTGGCTCAGCTGACCTACATAAGCTAAGCTCTGGGCAGGATTGATTTCCTTTTCTCACTCCTGAATTCATATCACTGTGCCTAAGTGGCTGCAAAATTAAAATATATATTTCAACATAAAATCAATGTTTTCATTATAAAAATCAAATAACTGTACAGAAATTACCAAAAAATAATTGCATATATATAATTTTAAATTCTACATAAAATTATTTCATCATACTTTTTAATACAAGAAAGCAAAGAACTTTTGAAAACTAAAATGCTCTGGGTTAGGTTAGAAGTTGGGGAAGGTGAGCTATGATTTGTTAGATGAACTGGGACAGGGGCCAGGTTCCTAAGAGTTAAGGAGAGTTGAGGAGGGATGAAGGCTGTCTGTGTAGGATGAGAATTTACCTTTAAGAAAACTACCAGTAGAGAGCCGGGCACAGTGGCTCACGCCTGTAATCCCAGCACTCTGGGAGGCCAAGGCAGGTGGATCACCTGAGGTTGGGAGTTCAAGAGCAGCCTGACCAACATGGAGAAACTCTGTCTCTACTAAAAACACAAAATTAGCCAGGCAAGGTGGTGCATGCTTGTAATCCTAGCTACTTAGGAGGCTGAGGCAGGAGAATCACTTGAACCCAGGAGGCAGAGGTTGCAGTGAGCCGAGATCGCACCACTGCACTCCAGACTGGGGAACAAGAACGAGGCTCCGTCTCAACAACAACAACAACAAAAAGAAACCTACCAGTAGAGGAAAGAAGAGAAATAGGACAGTGGCAAAAATGACGGGAAGGCAAACGTCAGCACAATTGGAGGTTTAGGAAGACCTACATTTGTCTGAAGTTATAGAGGAAGGAAATGGTTCTAGAAAGAAGAGGATTAAGAATGGGAGCACAGGTGTCTATAAACCAGATAATTCCTTTAGAATAACCCATATGGGGTCAAACCATAAGCCAAAGAAACAGAATGGATGGGATGTTGTTTCTGTGCCAGTGGGACATGACATTATCTAAAATCTGACTGGACTCTAACCACATAAATGGCCCCCCTGTTGACTGGGCACTAAACCTCACTGGTAAGGGTTGATTCACTTCCTCACTGGGTTCATCTCATTTGGTAGACGAGAGAAGATATTTCACCATTTTGGGGGTGAAGAAATGAATCCTACCTCCACTAGTGTCAAGAAATATGAACCTGAGGGCTCCATGGGGAAGCTTTAAGAGAGATGGGACTTCCTGAATATGGAAACTCAACGAGTACCTCTATGTGTGGAGAGGGACATATATGCATCTTTCTGGGATGAGGGCATGAAGCTTTCATCTGATATTTAAAGGGGTCAATAGCCAAGCACCACTGATCTAGAACGAGAGTTGGCAAACTATAACTCTGTGAAAGGCCAAATAAGATGTACTTTGGACTTTATGGGCTATACTGTCTCTGTCACAACAATTTAACCTGTTGTTACAGTGTAAAAGCAACCACAGACAATAAGTTGAATGGGTACATTTGTGTTTCAATAAAATTTTATAAAAACAAGCTATGGGCCAGATTTCACCTGCAGACTGGCCATAGGTTGCTCTGATCTAGAAGGGTCTCCTGTGCAGGATTCTGGGCCACTCAGGGCGGCTCCATCTCTGTGCACCATCCACCCTTCTAGCCCTGTGCACCTGCATCCTTCTAGTCCCTTCCTCCTGCTCCTCCAGTCACAGCTGCCAAGGGGATCTTAAAAAATTCAGTCTAGGAATATTAAATTGATTTTTAAAAACTGAAAATGGAAAAAAGGTTATGTAATTATTATTTTTAATTTTTTTTTCTTTTGAGGCAGGGTTTTGCTCTGTCACCCAGACTGGAGTGCAATGGTACAATCATGGCTCACTGCAGCCTTGGCCTCCCGGGCTCAAGTGATCCTCCCACCTCAGCCTCCTGAGTAGCTGGGACTACAGGTGTACGCTACCATGCTCAGCTAATTTTTAAAAACTTTTTTGTAAAGACATAGTCTCACTATGTTGCCCAGGCTGGTCTCCAACTCCTGGGCTCAAGTGATCCTCCTGCCTCAGTCTCCCAAAGTGCTGGGATTACAGGTGTGAGCCACTGCACCTGGCTTTAAATATTTTTTTGATATCATAAGAACATCAGGTGAGGACCTCCCTCTTGACAACTTGTTTTCTCAAAGCACTTATTACTACTGTATTTAAATAAACATTTGTGTCACTGCTAAGGTTTTTCTCTTAAGTTACAATGCGAGCTACAGGAGATAGGAAAGGGAAAGGTCTTGTCCACAGCTGTAGGCATCTTCCAGCCTAGAACAAGCCCTGACAAAAGGAGGTACTCAATACACCCTGGTTCAAAGAATAAATATATGTTTTACGTAGTTGTAACCGCAGTAGATACAATGGCTTATTCTCCCTTATGGCAAATATTATACCACATTTCTATGAGGCTAAAAGATCTTATCATTTTTGATGGATATATACTAGACCCTTGGGTTGATCTACCACGGAGTTTTTTACCCTCTCCCTTCCTACACAGCACTGAACTGCCTCCCACTTATTCATAATTATAAAGCATGCCACAGCATGTTTATTATTTCCCTGTTTTTATGGATCATTTCCTTAAGATACACTCCCAGGACCAGGATCACAGGTTAAAGGATGGGGACATCGCAAACTCTAATGAAATGCACTGCCCAAGAACTTGGAAAAGGCCAGCACCAGGTCACCTGCCCTCCCCAGCAGTGGCCAGGGGCACTGATTTCATCACAACTTCACTGTGACACATCATGCTTTAAAACTCTGCCAATGCAATAAATTTAAAATGAACCCTCATGGTTTAATCTGCTTATCTTTGATAGTTGAGGGAACTAAAGACAATTTAAAAGTCCTGTTTGGGGACTCTACTTTTTGCTCATTTAGAAGAAAAGCTTTTCATAAAAAGAAAAAGGTAGTGAGAGCCCCTGAATATACCTGGTATCTTGTGATGATTTTCAAAGAATAAGGAGAAAATCCGTGTGCATGTGTGTGTGTGTGTTTAATGAACCACGTGTGTGTAATGAACGTGTGTGTGTGTGTTCAATGAACCGCGGAGCCTAGCCCATAATTCACTAAAATGTCCACTTTCTGGCAGCGAGGTGCTGGGTGGACCCTGAGCACTGAGTTTGTGAAGTGGAGCTGGTGGCAGCTGTGGTGGCTGCAGTGAGCCTGAGTTAGGTTCCATACAGTGGAGTCTGGGCTCCACAACGGTACCCACCCCCAATTCTGCTTATCGGCCCTTTCTTTTTTTTTTTTTTTTTGAGACAGAGTCTTGCTCTGTTGCCCAGGCTGGAGTGCAGTGGCCAGATCTCGGCTCACTGCAAGCTCCGCCTCCCGGGTTTACGCCATTCTCCTGCCTCAGCCTCCCGAGTAGCTGGGACTACAGGTGCCCGCCACCACGCCCAGCTAGTTTTTTATGTATTTTTAGTAGAGACGGGGTTTCACCGTGTTCGCCAGGATGGTCTCGATCTCCTGACCTTGTGATCCGCCCGTCTCGGTCTCCCAAAGTGCTGGGATTACAGGCTTGAGCCACCGCGCCCGGCCCTCATCGGCCCTTTCAAGAAGTTGCCAGCTTCCTGCTGATAGAAACTTAGCTGGGAAAGTGATTACAATGAGTTTACTCATGATGAGCCACTGATCTGGCTCAACCCAATGCAAATTTATACAAATATATGAATATTGATCACTTAAGGTGGTATTCAAATTCAGCTCTGACTACACGAAGGGCTAAGTGTGGCAGAGGTGGGAGGAAATACATAAGGGATCTAAGAATCTCATTCTGATATTTTTGAAAGAACACAGTGTTTTTTTAAAAAAGAGTATCTGGCCAGGGGCGATGGCTCATGCCTGTAATCCCAGCACTTTGGGAGGCTGAGGTGGGTGGATTACTTAAGGCCAGGAGTTTGAGACCAGCCTGGGCAACACAGTGAAACCAAGTCTCTACTAAAAATAGAAAAAATTAGCTGGGTGTGGTGGTACAAGCCTGTAATCCCAGCTACTCGGGAGACGGAGGGGGTAAAACCGCTTGAGCTCAGGAGGTGGAGGTTGCAATGAGCTGAGATCGCACCACTGCACTCCAGTCTCAGGGACAGAGTGAGACTCTGTCTCAAAAAAAAAAAAAAAAGTATCTTAAAGTATATATATTGTTACAAGTTAAGATTCTTGAAGCAATTCATTTTGACACCAAGCCCAAATGAAGGGTGTGTCCAATTCACGTTCTCCATCCTCTCACATATCCTCATGGCTCCCATAACCTGCTAAGTGGATGGTCTCCAGGCAGCCCTCACACCCTTTGTGTTCCTTCACTTTTAGGTGCTCCTTTGACATTGTTCATATCTGGAACCTAGAACCTCCTTCTGCTTCCTCTATCCCCCAGCCCACATTCTCTGTCTCTCCTGCTGGAGGAGGCTAACACCAACTGTGCAAGTCTGTTTTGCTACAAGTCACACTATGAGATGACCTGGGCATTGGTTCCCCATCACCTGGGCCAGGACTGATCCTATGGACCTGCTCCCACTCCTGGGGAAATGCAGAGATATGATCATCCAGTATGCCTGCTAAGGCTGATGTCCAGATTAAATGAGATCATAGAAGATGAGCAGCTGGCTGCACTTAAAGGAGCTGGGAAATGGAGCCCAGTCCACTGGGATGGGTCCCGGATTACCAACGCACCTGCTGTGGACCTGGGGCAGGGGGCACTTCAACTCCCTTGGCCTCAGTGTCCTGTCTACAAAATGACAGGGTTGGATTAGATGGTTTTAAAAGTCTGTCTCGAGTCTGACATTCGGAGATTCTATGCCATTCAAATGTAAATGTATCTTTATAATCAAATGTATCTTTGTAACTTTATCCCCCTTGGTAAATAGTATAATTTTGGCACAGAGCAAGGACTCAATTGTTGCAGAAACTAAATTAATTGCAAGTCCAAATCATAGTGAAAAACACTCCAAAAGCACGTAATGAGAGGTAGTGTTTATGGATGTACATGTGTGTATATTCAGAAAACACCCTCACCAATTACAGATACAAGCACTTTGCATTCTTAAGTTATTCACACACATCTATGTGAAAATAGCTTATCCTCTTTCCTTCTGAAAATTCGCAGGAAGCTATCATTCTAACGTTGCGCACCACTAGGGTTTGCCTGGAAACTCCCTGACTAATCCGTTAAGTTCAATTTTTCTTTTTTTTTCTGAGATGGAGTCTCGCTCTGTCACCCAGGCTGTAGTGCAATGGCGTGATCTCAGCTCACTGCAACCTCTGCCTCCCGGGATCAAGCAATTCTCCTGCCTCAGCCTCCCGAGTAGCTGGAATTACAGGTACACGCCACCACACCTGACTAATTTTTGTATTTTTGGTAGACACAGGGTTTCACCATATTGGCCAGGCTGGTCTCAAACTCCTGACCTCAGGTGATCCACCCACTTTGGCCTCCCAAAGTGCTGGGATTACAGGCATAAGCCACTGCGCCCGGCCCAAGTTCAATATTTTCTAGTCCCAGGCTTGCTGATGAAATGCACATACTCTGTCACACATGTAAAGCACTCTAACACGTCTTAGAGGTCTGCTCCATCTTCAGGAAAACTAGACTAGGAGTTGGGCTCCAAAGCTGAAATTCCAAGAAAAACACGTAGCAGCAGGGAGGACTGACAGGCATTTTTTCCTAGACAATTTGGCAAAAGAAGCAGCAAGGATGTAACTTCTTTCACATCTTTTAATGGCAACAGATCCATCTCAAGTTGCGCTTCTCCAGAGAGAAGGAAGGACGAGATGCCAATGACGACGACCACAGCAGCAGCTAATCAGCAGCAGAAAGGATAGTACCAGCTACTGCCACTCTGGTATTACGATATACATAATGGCTTTTATCTCACACATCTCACTTACTTCTCATAAGAATATCCTAATAGGATAGGTATTATTTTGAAGCTCCATGTTAAAAAGAAACTGAGGCTAGCCAGTACCTGGCCTCACAGGTTCCCCAGCTAGCAAATGGCAGGGCTGGCTTCAACCCCTACCTCTGCCCTCACAGCATGAACTCAGTGGACTTGTAATTATAACAGAGTCATGGCCTGGGAGAGGCAGCACTGGCCAGGTCACCAGGTGGGTGGCCTGTGTCTCCTGAGGGCCCAGCTCACACAGGCAGCTTCTCAGGCAGGCACTGGTCTCAGGTGGGGTCAGCCAGTGGTCCACCCTCTGGTCCTACCACGGTCCAGCCGGAATGACTGGTCAAACTATTGTTTGTGGCTTTGCAGGAAGCCATTTGAAAGGGTCATTGAGAAATGATCTTTCTAAATCAAGCTGTACCAATATTTTTATTTCCTTTTAAGAAATGCCACATTTAAAGGCATTAGATGGGCCTGTGTTTAAAGCCTGGGAAACAAGTCCCTGTGACTTAAGTTCAGAAAAACAGAAGTGTCCCACTCTCAAAGCAAAAACAACAGAGAACTGCATGACATGTATCCTTCCTACAGCAAGTGCTCGCTCTTGGGACCTTATGGATGGTTGACGAAAAAAGCACATCTAAATCCAAAACACTTTTTCAGACCAATGTCACATGCACTGACACTCACACATCTTAGATCATCTGCTCATGGTTCTAACCATTTTTCGAAACAAGAAATTGGTTGAGGAATTTAGATTGTTAATTGTATGGTTTATGACATTTTAAAAATAAGTGACAAGTCACTTTTACTAGTCTGGGAACTGGCTCTGTGTAGTGTTAGGAGAGAAGAGAAACTCAGAAGCCTGATCCCCCAAGGGTCCCCCACCTCCCACCCAATCTACTGCACCTAAATGAAGACAAAGAATAAGAGGCAAAAACTAGAACCCCACTGATCTATGTCTTAGAGACTCTGTGTATCTATGTACTGGGCTTGTGTTCACCATTCACTTCTTCCCAGAACACGTGATTTGATGGTAAGTGGGGTAGATGAAACAGGAAAGCCCCCAAACACAGTAAGGATCACTGAAGCAAGGAAGTGGAGAAAATACTAGAAAACTGAGTACACAAGGGCAAAACATCCCCCTCTTCACAATGTTGTCAAGAATCAACCCTGTGGCCAGGCACAGTGGCTCATGCCTATAATCCCAGCACTGTGGGAGAATAAGGTGGGTGGGTGACCTGAGGCTCAGAGATTGAGACCAGCCTGGCCAACATGGTGAAATCCCATCTCTGCTAAAAATACAAAAAAATTAGCTGGGCGTGGTGGCAGGCACCTGTAATCCCAGCTACTCGGCAGGCTGAGGCATGAGAATCACTTGCACCTGGGAGGTGGAGGTTGCAGTGAGACGAGATCACACTACTGCACTCCAGCCTGGGCAACAGAGCGAGACTCCATCTCAAAAAAAAAAAAAAAAAAAAAGAAAAGAAAAATTAGCTGGGCATAGTGGCAGATGCCTGTAATCCCAGCTACTCAGGAGGCTGAGGCAAGAGAATCACTTGAACTCAGGAGGTGGAGGTTGCAGTGAGCCGAGATCATACCATTGCACTCCAGCCTGGGCGACAGGGCAAGACTCCGTCTCAAAAAAAAAAAAAAAAAAAAAATCAACTCTGAAAAATGAAGCCCAGGTATTGAAGAGTGGGAAGGAACCACAGATAGCAGTTTCACAGACTAGGAAAGGGGTCGGGGTCTTCAGGCAAGATCCTCTGCCAGACAGAGCAGTTCAGCAGAGGCCACACCGGGAGGAGAACTCGGCTCTGCCAATTGGGAACCTCCTCAGAGCTGGCTCCGGGCTCTGCGGAAAACAGGAAAATCTTGGCACATCTAAATATGGGAAGGCCGTCTACCTAAAACCATGTAATGCTTAGGCAAATGGCTGGTCATTTTAAGTTTAAAATACTAAGATCCTAATAACAAGGCCTAATATTAGCAAGAAAAAGCACTTATTTTCTATGAGACCTTGAAAGACTGCTACTTCTTTTTAGCTTTTTATATTAGGTTTTACATAATTTAAATCTTTTATTGTTCAAATTTAATCTACCAGTATTTGTGAAGGAAATGGCCCCTTTAGAATAGCTTCCATCTTAAAAGAGGAGGCCTGTGCAGGTCCCCACTGTTGGGACTATCTGGCTAGAAGTGACCAGCTCTATCACAGCTGGGTGTCGGGAGTTCAGTGATGACAAAACTCAAAGGCAGGTTGTCATTTGAAGCTCAGCTGCATGGCAGTAAAAGAGGTTTGAGGTTTGCAGAATGTGTGTCTAACTGAGCCCTTTTTTGCTGGCTCTACCTATTATTAAGACTATTTTCTTAATGAAAGGAAGATGCAGGTGAACTAAAAATAAAAACTGGGTTCTCACAAATAAAATGACTGTGTTTACTTCCTCTCTTTTGGTGCCAAAAAAAAAAAAAAAAAAAGAAAAAGAGCTTAATTGGCCATAAAAGTCAAATTGACAACTCATAGATTCTTTCTGACTAGTGAATAACAGCAATGGTGATAATAAATGATACTCTACAGCAGCGTTCCTGAACTTTCGAGCACATAATCACCTGGGGGCTTTTTAGAATGCAGCTCTGATTCAGGAGGTCTGAATTCAGGGAGCTGAGATTCTACGTTTCTAACAGGCTTCTAATGCTGCAGGTCTGTGGGCAACACTTCAAGTGGCAAAGCTCTACATTTGACAAATAACTTTTCTTGGTGGCTCTTTAATCAGTCCAGGTGGAAGGGAATCTGTAAGTCACGAGGCCCTTTAGGAACTCATCTTACTCCAGCATATCAAGTGGACCAATCCTTTTTTTTTTTTTTGAGACAGAGTCTCACTCTGTTGCCCAGGCTGGAGTGCAGTGGCGCAATCTCGGCTCACTGCAACCTCCACCTCCCTGGTTCAAGAGATTCTCCTGCTTCAGGCTCCTGAGTAGCTGTGAGGTACCCATAACCACACCCAGCTATTTTTTTTTTTTTTTTTTTGTATTTTTATTAGAGACATGGTTTCACCATGTTAGTCAGGCTGGTCTCAAACTCCTGACCTCAGGTGATCCGCCCACCTCGGCCTCCCAAAGTACTGAGATTACAGGTGTGAACCACTGCGCCTGGCCTCCACTGGACCAATCTTGATGCACAAAATAGCACTACGCCAGGTAATATATTATATGTCACTCAAAATGTAACTGGCTATCAAGCGCATAATGACTGTTTGCTTTTGAACTTTTCAAGAAATGTTTGCCACTTGCCTGGCACACTGGAAGCTCAACAAATGCCTGTAGCATAAGGGAATGAATGAATGAATGAACAGAAGGAAGGAGGAGGAAACTCAGTGAATTTGGCTGCCTGCTGGCCCCTGTGCGTATTCAGACCATCTTGTAAAGCTTCTTACCGGTCATATTTTGAGATGGAGGGAACAGTACAAAAATCATCAGCAGACTTGGGGAGAGAGAATCAGGGTGGGGGAGGAGGAGGAAGAAGAGAAAAGAACACGGGCAGCAGCTAACTATTGGAGATCACTGAGTGCCAGGCACAGTGTTGAAGTCCTTTACATGAACTACCTAATTAGTCATCTTAAAACCTTTGTGAGTTAAGAATTAGAATTAGAAACTGGGAAACTAAGGCACGAGAAAGTAAGTAATCCAAGATAATCCAGTTAGGTGGGCTTAGGGCCTGCTCCACTGCAGCCTCAGCATCAAAATCTAATCCTCAGGGCAGCACGACTGGCTCCGCCACCAGCCACAGTAAGCCCTGACCCTACTTCTCTGTTAGGTTTTGCAAGTAGTTAATACTAACGGATTGGGTTGGCTCAGCAGCCTCTCTAAATCAGGTCTACACACAGCTCAAAAGACATAACTGTTATTTTATTTTATTTTATTTTTGATACAGGGTCTTACTCTCGCCCAGACTGGAGTGCAATGGCGCAATCTGGGCTCACCGCAACCTCTGCCTCCCAGGCTCAAGTGATTCTCCTGCCTCAGCCTCCTGAGTAGCTGGGATTACAGGCACACACCACTAACGCCTGGCTAAGTTTTGTGTTTTTAGTAGAGATGGGGTTTCACCATATTGGCCAGGCTGGTCTTGAACTCTTGACCTTAAATGATCCACCTGCCTCAGCCTCCCAAAGTGCTGGGATTAAAGGCGTGAGCCACTGTGCCCAGCCATAACCATTTTTGGCACCTGCATTTTTATTATACTGATATCCTTGATATACCCCAGCACTAGGCTCCACATTTGCCAGCTTTGTCTGATGGTTGGCTGGTTGTTTATTTATTTATTTATTTATTTATTTTTGAGACAGAGTCTTGCTCTGTTGCCCAGGCTGGAGTGCAATGGTGCAATCTCAGCTCACTGCAACCTCTGTCTGCCAGGTTCAAGCAATTCTCCTGCTTCAGCCTCCTGAGTAGCTGGGACTACAGGTGTGTACCACCATGCCCAGCTAATTTTTTGTATTTTTAGTAGAGATGGGGTTTCACCATGTTGGCCAGGCTGGTCTCGAACTCCTGACCTTGTGATCTGCCTGCCTTGGCCTCCCAAAGTGCTGGGATTACAGGCGTGAGCCACCGCACCCAGCCATCTGACGGGTTTTTTTAAATTGAGAAATAAAACAAATAACCATGATGAATACTAAGATGACAATTTTTTGAGGGGGGAAACTAAAAAAGTTTCAAGAACATATAAGGAACACACACACCCCTTTACACAGAAGCATCAATTGTTTGTATATTGCCTCATTTACTTGATGAGTTATTCTCATCTTTCTCTCTCTATATATACGTCAGCATATATGTCTGATATATATATGTCACTATATCTTTTTCTTGAATCATTTGAGAATAAGTTATAACCATGCCTCCTTGTTCCTAAATACTCCTGTGTTAATTCCTAAGAACAGGGGTCCCCAGGTTGTGCTCTCCTTATGGGAATCTAATGCCTGATGATCTGAGGTGGAACAGTTTCATCCTGAAACCATCCCCGCAACCCAGGTCTGTGGAAAATTTTTCTTCCAGGAAACTGGTCCCTGGTGCCAAAAAGGTTGGGAACCACTGCCTAAGAACAAGGCCATTCTCTTACATGATCACAAGCCAATTATCAACTTCAGGAAATGTTAATGTGAATACAATACCTTCATCTCATTTACTATCCACATCCAATGTTGCCATTTGGCCCAGTGATGTCTTTTATAGCCTGACCCACTATGTTTTAATGGCTGAATGCATATTAAGAATTAATATAAGTAATTAAGAATTAATATGAGTAGAGTGCTTTGGCATTTAGAAAGCCCTTTTGTACATTAACTCATTTGCTTCTCGCTTTGCCTCTCTGAGGTCAGGCAGCAGCTCTATCCTTGGTTTACCCAAGATAGAAATGAGGCTGAGGGGACGTCAAATCCAAAGCAGTGCTCAGGCCCCATTCTCCCCCCACATCACTGGTTGGTGTTCATTTTAAATACTTTATTTGTCTTAGTGTCAACCAGCAGACTGACTACTAATCCAAACATTTTATTTTTGAGACGGGGTCTCTTGCTCTCACTTCCAGGCTGGAGTGCAGTAGCATGATCTTGGTTCACTGTAGCTTCAGCCTCCTGGGCTCAAGTGATCCTCCTGCCTCAGCCTCCCATGGAATTGGGACCACCACACCTGGCTAATTTCTTGATTTTCTGAAGAGATGAGGTCTCACTATGTTGCCCAGGCTGGTCTCAAATGCTTGGGCTCAAGCAACCCTCCAGTCTCCCAAAGTGCTGGGACTACAGGCAGAGCCACCTCATCTGGCCCCCTCAAATATTTTAAATTCCAAAAATAAACAAATACAGTTCAAGTGCTTGTCTCTCTAACCAAAAATAAATGAGTATTGTTTGGGTGCTGTTGCTTCATGTTAGCATCACAGATTCTAATTATCACCTGCAGCTACACATGCAGGAAGAGTCCTGAGCTCCTCAGGGTCTGAGAGCTTGGTATCAGTTGGGAGGCCCCTGGTGGGCAAGTAGGGGGCCCTGGCTTCCTCGGTGCCCACCCAGCCCTTTTTGTGGAGCCCACCCCACCACGCATGCCAAACTTAAACCCACAACTGGCAAAAAATCCCCAACCCCAGGCTTGACTTGAACATAGAAAGCCAAGACACGTTGGGGGTCTCTTCCAAGGCACAGTGAAACATTAGCATGGTGAAACCCCATCTCTGCTAAAAAACGTTAGTTTAGGGGCAGGGAGGCAGTTTCCCAATCCTCAGTAGTAGCCTAAAAAGAGATTAAAAACTTGACTACTGAATAGAGAAGTACTGGTTTTGGAAATGGAACTATTGGGATTCAAATCATCACTCTTCTACTTAGTTCATTTGCCTTGGGCAAGTCACTGGGTCTCAATTCCATCATCCCTACACCCAGATAATAACACACAGCAAGCAGAAATGCAGTGAGGTGGCCAGCACAGACTCCGGAACGCGTGAGGCCTCTGGCTCCTAATGGTTGAAAGCACAGAAAGCCTCCTCCAGAGTACGGCCCCCTGCAGCGCGAGCCTCTGCCTTTCGCACAACCCCCACACAACCCAGAGTTTGTAGGCGTGAACACAACGTCAGTAAGGTAGGGGGCTGAGGTTAAAATTCAGCATGACTGTCAGGAATACAAAATAACTGACCGTCTTTTCAGTAGGGGCTGTCTCTGGTGACAGGGAGTTGAATTTTTCTTATGTGTGGCCCTCTGTTCTTGGTTTGTGAATGTAGAAGGAAGAGTAAAATATTTACCTTTTCCAAAGCCTCTCTGTCAAGCAGTTCTTGCACAGCTAGCAGCTTGATGCTGTAAGAAAAAAATCAAAACCACACTTGAAAAACAAATCATTTCATGTCACCAAGGATCATCAAACAAGTCACAAGAACAAAAGGCTGAAATTTCATCCTGCATTTCTATGTCACCTGCCATCTTAAGATGACCTTTTGTTTAAATCAAAATGACCATTTTGAAAGTATTTAAAATGTTTCTACATTTGAAAATAATTTTTACCATATGATCCAGCAGTTTCACTTTTAAGTATATTCCCCAAAGAATTGAAAGCAGGAACTCGAATAGGTAATTGCACACCAATGTTCACAGCAGCATTATTCACAATAGCCAAAAGGTAGAAACAACATAAATGTCTACCAACAGATGAATGAATAAGCAAAATGGAGTACATACTTTTAATGGACTATATTACATATCCTTAACAAAGAACATTCTGATACATGCCACACCGCAGATGAACCTTGGAGACATGCTAAGTGAGATAAGCCAGTCACAAAAGACAAATAATATACAATCTCACTTACATGAGGTATCTTAAGAGTAATCAAATTCACACAGGCAGAAAGTAGAATTGTCAGGGGCATCTGAACCACAGCGATTCCATCTTGAATAGGGGCTGGGTAAAATAAGGCCAAGACCTACTGGGCTGTATTCCTAGGAGGTTAGGCATTAAGTCACAGGATGAGATAGGAGGTCGGCACAAGATTCAGGTCCTAAAGATCTTGCTGATAAAAGAGGGTGTGGTAAACAGGCTGACCAAAACCCACCAAAACCAAGATGGCCACAAAAGTGACCTCTGGTCGCTCTCACTGCTCATTACATGCTAATTATAATGCATTAGTGCTAAAAGACACGCCCACCAGCACCATGACAGTTTACAGGTGCCATGGCAACATCACAAAGTCACACTATAGCGTCTAAAAAGCGGAGGAACTCTCAGTTCTGGGAATTGCCCACCCCTTTCCTTGTTTAGCATATAATAAATAAATAACCATAAAAATAGCTAGCCATTCTTTTTTTTCTTTTTTGAGACAGTCTCACTCTGTCACCCAGGCTGAAATGCAGTGGCGTGATCTTGGCTCGCTGCAACCTTCACCTCCTGAGTTCAAGCCATTCTCCTGCCTCAGCCTCCCGAGGATCTGGTTTTACAGGCGTGTGCCGCTACATCCAGCTAATTTTTGTATTTTTAGTAGAGACTGGGTTTCACCATGTTGGTCAGGTGGGTCTTGAACTCCCGGCCTCAAGTGATCCACCCACCTAGGCCTCCCAAAGTTTTGGGATTACAGGCGTGAGCCACTGCGCTTGACCTTAGCCAGCCATTCTTTATTCCTTTACTCTACCATAAACTTGCTTTCACTTTATAGATTTGCCCCAAATTTTTTGCACAAGGTCCAAGAACCCTCTTTTGGGGTATGCATTGGGACCCCTATGCAGTAACAGAATGGTGCTTACCAGGGACTGAGGGAGAAAGAGAATGGAGAGGTATTGTATCCACTTTGGGATAAAGAAAAAGTTCTAGAGGGCCAACGCAGTGGCTCATACCTGTAATCCCAGCACTTTGGGAGGCCAAGGTAGGAGGATTGCTTGAGCTCAGGAGGTCAGGAGCAGCCTGGACAACATCACAACGTGTCCGGAATTGGTGGGTTCTTGGTCTGACTGACTTCAACAATGAAGCCGCAGACCCTCGCGGTGAGTGTTACAGTTCTTAAAGACGGTGTGTCCTGAGTTTGTTCCTTCTGATGTTTGGACGTGTCCGGAGTTTCTTCCTTCTGATGGGTTCGTGGTTTCACTGACTTCAGGTGTGAAGCTGCAGACCTTGGCGGTGAGCATTACAGTTCATAAAGGCGGCACATCTGGAGTTGTTTGTTCCTGCTGGTGGGTTCATTGTCTGGCTGACTTCCAGAGTGAAGGTACAGACCTTCACAGTCAGTGTTCCAGCAGCACAGACCCAAAGACCCAAAGACCCAAAGAGTGAGCAGCAGCAAGATTTATTGCCAGGAGTAAAAGAGGAGCAAAAGAACAAACCTTCCACGGGGAGGAGGGGGACCCCAATGGCTTGCGACTTGCTAGCGGGGGTGGCCTTCTTTTATTCCCTTATCTGGCCCCACCCACATCCTGCTGATTGGCCCATTTTACAGGGAGCTGATTGGGTCGTTTTACAGAGAGGGCATTGATCCATTTTGACAGAGTGCTGATTGGTGCATTTACAAACCTTTAGCTAGACACAGAGTGCTGATTGGTGTGTTTACAATCCTTTAGCTAAACAGAAAAGTTCTCCAAGTCCCCACCCAATTAGCTAGACACAGAGCACTGATTGGTCCGTTTTGACAGAGTACTGACTGGTGCATTGACAATCCTTTAGCTAGACAAAAAAGTTCTCCAAGCCCCCACCTGTCCCAGAAGCCCAGCCGGCTTCACCTCTCACTGGTACTCGCCAAACGGGACTTTGCCACACCTGGGCACTGCGGCAGCCCAGAAGGAGCTCATCGCAGACAATCAAGAGAAAAAGAGCAGAAGCGAGAAAGAGAGGCCTGCTATCGTGGCCAACTAACCTGCGAAGAGGGAACGGCAGTCCAGGCACGGGATTCAGCCTACGGTCAAGCCCAGCGGAGGCTCCGATCAAGCCCAGCAGGGCTTGCTGAGCCCGCGCTCACCTGAAAACCGTGGGGAGCGCAGCGCGCAGTCCCAGCTCCCGCCCACACCTCTCTCTTCACACTTCCCCTCGAGCAGAGGGAGTAGACTCCGGCCTCTGCCAGCCCCAGAGAGGGGCCCTCATAGCGCAGTGGCGGGCCGAATGGCTCCTCGAGCCCAGCCAGAGCTGACGCCGAGGCAGAGGAGGCGCCGAGAGCGAGCAAGGGCGGCTCGCACGTTGTCACCTCTCAACAAGACCTCATCTCTACTAAAAATACAAAAAATTAGCCTGGTGTGGTGGTCCATGCCTGTGACCCCAGCTACTCGGGAGGCTGAGGTAGGAGAATCTCTTGAGCCTGGGAGGTCGAGGCTTGCAATGAGCAGAGATCACGCCACTGCACTCCAGACTGGGTGACACAGCGAGACTCTGTCTCAAAAAAAAAAAAAAGTTCTAGAGACAATGAATGGTGCTGATTATACAACGTAAATGTACTTTATGCCATGCCACTGAATTGTACACTTAAAAAGGATTAAAATGCTAAATTTTATTTATAAACATTTTGCCATAAAAAATTATAAAACTATCTGATAGCTACTTACTGTGAGGAATTTGAATACATTCAGAAGAATATAAATAAAAACAGTCACCCAAATAGCTAAAGCCATCACTTGTAAAGGGACCCTGCTCAGCCACTCATTTGTTTTCCAAACATTGACAGCGCCCTACTGTGTGCAAGTGACCAAGGATCCATGATTGCTATGGCACTTCCTGCCTGGAAGGCACTCACAGCCAGTCCAGAATATGATGTACTGTATGCCAAATGGGCAACAGAGATGCAGAGAGGAACCGGGCCCAGCCGAGGCCAGAGGATTCCTGGAGGGACCAGGTTAGCTTTGTCAGGGAAGGAGAGCTGGGAAAAAAAGCGATCACAGAGGAGGTCTATAGAGGCACCAAGGGGAGAGATGACTTGCTGGTTTCCAGTGCAGGTGCCTGAACTGAGGCTACAGCCAGCAACCAAGGTGACAGGATTGAGAAGTGCATGCAGGTTGACAGGGGAGGTATTTTCCCCTTTTTGACATGTTGCTTTTGAAGTGTTCATGGACACAATGAGCAGGTGGTCAATGCTGTGGGGGAGGCCTGGGCTGGAGGCTGTGGGGGAGGCCTGGGCTGGAGGCTGTGGAGGAGGCCTGGGCTGGAGGCTGTGGGGAAAACCTGTGCTGGAGGCTGTGGGGGAGGCCTGTGCTAGAGGCTGTGGGGAGGCCTGTGCTGGAGGTTGTGGGGGAAGCCTGGGCTAGAGGCTGTGGGGGAGGCCTGTGCTAGAGGCTGTGGGGGAGGCCTGTGCTGGAGGCTGTGGGGGAAACCTGTGCTGGAGGCTGTGGGGGAGGCCTGTGCTAGAGGCTGTGGGGAGGCCTGTGCTGGAGGCTGTGGGGGAAACCTGGGCTGGAGGCTGTGGGGGAGGCCTGGTGGAAGCTGTGGGGAAAACCTGGGCTGGAGGCTGTGGGGGAGGCCTGGGCTGGACTCAGCACACAGTAAAAGCATGAGAGCTCCAAGGAGCTGTTTAGGGAGTGGGTCAGCTGTGGATGGTGTCACAACACTCCCTGCCCACCCAGCTCATGTGTGAATGCTCACTGGTCATTTCCTCCCCACCTCCAGCAACCTGCACAGGTTCTACAGAATAGAAATAGGCCCACTGTGAAGCACATGCCTCCCTCCAAAGGGATTAGACAACTTTTTCTTTTTCTTTTGAGACAGGGTCTTTGTCACCCAGGCTGGAGTATACTGGCACCATCTTGGTTCACTGCAGCTCTGACCTCCAGGGTTCAAGCGATTGTCCTGCCTCAGCCTTCCAAGCAGCTCAGACTACAGGCGCATGCCACCACACCAGGCTAATTTTTGTATTTTTAGTAGAGATGGGATTTTGCCATGGTGCCCAGGCTGGTCTCGAACTCCTGAGCTCAAGCGATTTGCCTGCCTCAGCTTCCCACAGTACTAGGATTACAGGTGTGAGCCACCATATCTGGTCAGAATTAGGCAATTTTAAAAATTCACCTTAATTTATAGAATTATTCATACCCTTTGTACAATAAGCAAACACTGTCTCACCAAATGCAATGGCTAATTTAAAAGCAGCTTCAAGAAGTGTAATCAAGGTTTTCACGGCTTATAAGAAACCACCACCACCACCAAATCAGGCCGGGCATGGTGGCTCACACCTGTAATTCCAGCACTTTGGGAGAACAAGGCGGGTAGATCATTTGAGGTCAGGACTTCAAGACTGGCCTGGCCAACATGGTGAAACCCTGTCTCTACTAAAAATACAAAAATTAGCCAGGCTTGGTGGTGGGCGCCTGTAATCCCAGCTACTCAGGAGGCTGAGGTGGGAAAGTCGCTTGAGCCCGGGAAGCAGAGGGTGCAGCGAGCTGAGATCGCGCCAGGCACTCTGGCCTGGGTGACAGAGCGAGACTCCGTCTCAAAAAACAAAACAAAACAAAACAAAAAACCCATCAAAAAAACAAACAACAAATTAGCAAACATCCAGGCTAATGGACAGGAGTGTGGGCATTCTCTCTGCTCCAACCCCATTGGCTTTTGTTTCATCTCTTAGGCAGGTTTGCTTTTGTTGTTTCTCTGGCTTGGAGGGGTCTTCCCCAGGATCTTTCCAACACCATCTGTCTCATCCCCTCATTCCAGTCTTACTGGGAATGTCATCTCCTCCAAGCAACCGTCCCTAGACACCAGAGTTAAACCAGCATCCCAGGTCACAATATGTTATTTTCTTCAGTGGTCTTTGTGCTACCTTGAAGCATGAGTTTATTGGGGTGCTTTTGTCTGTCTCCTCCCAACAAGCATGGAAGCTCCTTGAGGCTGGGGACTGAGACATTCTTGCTCATAATTACATTTGTGGTGTCTACAACTGGCACATGGAAAGCGCTCAAGGAATTTATTTGCTGACCAGGCCTGGAGGCCTTCAGGCCAAGTTGCTATCATAGCTCACACATTCCAGCCTGAATGGGTAATAGCAAAGGCCATGCCTCGGTTTCTCCTTCTGAAAAGAATGCCTCAAATAAGATGGCTGGGTGGATCCTCCCTTGGTGAAAGGTGCTACGTGAATTAGGTAACGGACTGTCATTCATGAAATATGCCTGGTGGCAGGTCAAGGCCATTGGCCACTCCTCAGCACATTCTGATTTCCACTGTGCAAATCTAGATTCCAGGTCACCAGTTTGGACAGCAACTTATATGCTAAGTTAGGACTATCCAGTTGTAGCTCAAATTTCAGAAGCCTAATCTGCCTCTGAAATAACCATGATAAATATTTACACTGGAGGGACTTTTCAAATAGTCTCCCATTCCTGCCCCTTTTATGGTCATGAAGTCCAATTTAGTATCAGGCATCAGATGGCAACAGTTTAGAGAAAAGGTCTCAACACTGTTAAAATATTCAGCTCTATTTTTCTCCCTACTATTTACTAAGATACTACAATCAGCCACAGAACAAGATTTGAAAACCAACAATTTCAGGCTCTGACATGAAAATGACATTAAAATAACTTCAGCTGACTCTGATTTAAGTCAAAACCTGAAGGATGCCACGTCCTGCTCTCATCACTTACTGTCCTCTAGAACACACCTGGCACAGGCCTGGCATGCACAGTGCTACCCTCCAACCCCCAGCCTCCACAGAACTCTCCCCCACTGAACTTAGATTCAGCTTCCAAATCCTTCTCAACAGTCCAGTGAGCCACAACCAATCTACTGAAATTGGCATATGAGATAAAAACCCATTTATTATCTGCTCTAAAACCAATACCAATAGTGGGAGGGGCAAAAACAAACAAACAAAAACCCGAGACATTCCTACACTACTAAAACCCAGCAAGGGCCGGTGCGGTATCACGCCTGTAATCCCAGCACTTCGGGAGGCCGAGGCGGGCGGATCATGATGTCAGGAGATCGAGACCATCCTGGCTAACACGGTAAAATCCCATCTCTTCTACCAATATAAAAAATTAGCTGGGTGTGGTGGCAGGTGCCTGTAGTCCCAGCTACTCGGGAGGCTGAGACAGGAGAATTGCTTGAACCTGGGAGGCGGAGGTTGCAGTGAGCCAAGATTGTGCCACTGAACTCCAACCTAGGTGACAGAGCAAGACTCCATCTCAAAACAAAAACAAAAACAAAAAACAAAAAATCCCCAGCAACATAAATGGGATAGTTTTAGGGGCAGGGGGAGAGAAGATGATAAGACACTCAGATCTACATAGTTTGTGTTTCAAAATGAGAGCAATGCATATTAATATTAAGAAGCTACTGCTAGAGCTGTTCATAACTTTGGATTTCTTCAGAAAGCTGTTTTGTCCTCCTGAGAGTTGCAGTCCTTAAGGGTATTCTGAGATGCTTCCTGTTATATAACTGTCCTGATTTTATTTCTAACCTTATTGGAAACCCTTCCAATTTACGGTATTTATTTCAGTATTTATGATATCAGATTCTTCTAGTATATCAGATACTCCCTGGGAGGAAATTTCAGACATATGAAGGAGCAATAAGCCCATGTACGAAATCCTCCACTTGACACCATCTAACTTTTTGCCCTGAAAGGGAATCTGATATCTCATATTTTCTTTCTTTTTTTTTTTTTTGAGACGGAGTCTCGCTCTGTCGCCCAGGCTGGAGTGCAGTGGCCGGATCTCCGCTCACTGCAAGCTCCGCCTCCTGGGTTTAGGCCATTCTCCTGCCTCAGCCTCCCGAGTAGCTGGGACTACAGGCGCCCGCCACCTCGCCCGGCTAGTTTTTTGTATGTTTTAGTAGAGACGGGGTTTCACCGTGTTAGCCAAGATGGTCTTGATCTCCTGACCTCGTGATCTGCCTGTCTCGGCCTCCCAAAGTGCTGGGATTACAGGCTTAAGCCACTGCCCCCAGCCCTCATATTTTCAATTCTGCCCCTTCCTCCCTCCTTTCTTCTGCGATTCCACAAACTTATACTGAACACCTCCTGTATTTCAGAAACTGGCATGTGTCTGGGGGACAAGATGAACACACAGTTCCTGCCCTCCACAAGGGCCCACAGGGGTTAGGAAGCTGCTTCAGCATATGTCCAAGGAAGAGGGAAGTGTCTCCCTGAGGCTCTCCTGGGTTCCAACATGGACCAGTAGAGCCGGGCCTAAGAGGTTCTGTCTCTTAGCAGCCTGGAGCTTGGTCCTCATACTCTGAGAACAGCAGAGCCCCAAGGAGATGAAAGCTGCAATTAACTATAATTTCTTTTTCTGTACCTTACATTGAGAAGAGTGGCAAATCACACAAAAGCAGCTGATAGCGGTGATTTATTTAGATAAATGACAGCTTGAAGGGCAAGTTCTGAAGTCAGGATGAGCAACACTTAGAAAGACCTAGAATGCATGCAATTAAGATCTATAATGGGATTAAAGAGGGTGATGGGGAAAGTGCCAGGCAGACACTGACAGCACAGAAAACAGGCGGCAGCACTGAGGAGACAGAAGCCAGAGGGCACCCCTGCAGTCCAGGATGGCATGGGACACAGACTGCATGAGCTTTGACAGCCCCCAAAAAGATAGATATGGGATAACTCTATGGATGCTTCAAAAGCACTTGAAGGATAAACTCAACTATAGAGACACTCATGCTTCCAGAATAGATTATAACCTAAAGGATACTAGAGTCAGGATTCACCCTGGCTCCCTTTCTCTGAGGATTCTGGCACTTTGAGTTACCATTGCATTTATTAAATGACATAGTATAGTCCATGAGACACAGCAGTATGTAACAGGTAGAGAATGAATGCTATATGATGGATCCATTCATTCACTGTATGGATAAAAGATCTAAGGTTATGCACTATGCACCAGGCACTCCTGGGTGCTAGGGACATAATGATGAGCAAAAGCAGCCTCTGCCCCTAGACATCTGAGTCTAATGGAGGAACCAGGTAAGTGCATCAGCCGCGTGATAGGCACTCTCAGGAGGCAAACACATGGTGCCATGTGCCTGCTGGAAGGGCATGCACAAAGCTGGGAGGCTTCCTGGGGAGTGGCCTGTCAGCTGACACCTTCGGGCCTGCACAGCAGAGCGGAGGACGGGAGTGTTCCACGTAGGGTGGCAGGAACAGCAAGAGCAAAGGAACAAGGGGCCAGAGTGAGCACGGCCTGCTCAGGGACTGCATGCCGACCAGGGACATGGGGAGGTGGGCCTGAAGGTGGGAGGTAGGAATTCAAGGATTATTCTGCAGAAACAGGTGGGGCTGGCCCTGCTGAGAGGGTTTGTCAAGTCACATCAAGGAGTCTGGCAAGGAGTAGTCACAAATAATTTAGGGCAGTGATGTGGCAGAGGTCTGGGGGCACAGAAAGTAACTAATAAAAATATGGCCATGTTGTGGAGAATGGATGAGGTGGGGGTGGCAACGCTGGAGGTGGAGAGACCCAGGATGGGTCCAGGTAAGAGATGAAGGTGGCCTGTGCAGGCAACTAGCACTGGGCTAATTCTACACAAGTGAGCAGCTGGTAGGGCCTGATGAATGAACGGATGACGGGAACAAGAAAGAAACATCACCCCAGTTTCCACCTTGTGAAACTGGGTGCTGAAGGGACCATCTACTTAGGGAGCCAAGCAGGGCTGAAGATGCGAGTCTCGTCTTGGACACACTGGGGTTTGGGGCTTTAGGACCTCCAAGTGGAGTTTGAGGAGGTAACTGGCTGCACCTCAGCAAGTCCTGGGCTATAGATTTGGACATCAGGAGCAGGAGGATGGTGATGAAGGGGAAAGACCATCTAGGAGGCTGTAAGTACAGAGAAGACGGTCCAGGATAGGCACCCAAGGGCCATCGACATTTAACAGCTGGAAGGAGGAATGGGAGGCTGTCATGGAAGCAGCAAACGGACTGTCAGGAAGGTAGAAGGGGAACCTGGAGTGCACGGCCGGCAGCCATGGGGAGACAGTGCTGCAAGAGGGGCGGGAGCCAGTTGTTCAGAATTTACAGAATGCCAGGCAAGCAAAGGCTGGGGGCATTGGAGAGAGCAGCTGCAGGGAGTGGTGCAGACGCCAGGTTTCAGAGGGTGAGAAGTGGACAGAAATGAAGGAGAAATGACAAATTAAAATCTAGGTACAAGATGTTGGATGGCTTCTCACAGCAGGATTTTCCAAGGAGAAAAACTCAAAGCCAGCAGGTATTTAGCCTTATCCAAGTGAAGGCAATTATTAGAGCAAAAACAGTCCCTCTCAAAGCTGTGCATTCACATTCTCTCTCTCTTTTCCCCATGCCTTCCCTCCCTCCCCAAATGATATAGTCACGGGACCCAGTTTTTCTCTCAGAGCATAATCACCATTTGCAGGATATGGAAGAAAACTGAATGTCCTGAAAGTTGTAAATGATGCCTGGGCTAGTTTTATTTTATAATATAATACTTCCACACCCTCCTCTGCAAGAAAAAGAGTGAAAAATGTGAAGACCCTAAATTGAAGAGCCCACACCAAACCCCAGCGCCTCCAGCAATGCTGGCAACACAGACCCTGTACCTGATGTATCAGCCCACACTGTCTCCTGGACTGTACAGCAAACGTTAGGGAAGGGGTTTCCACACGTGCTTTTAGAAGAGGGGTTCAGCAGCATAAACCTGGGGAGAGAGGGGCTCTCCCTCCTGTTTCAGTAAGGGAGACAGGAGGCCCAAGAGGAGAACATGGAGTGAAGGTGTAATCACAGCCAGGGTCCAGAGGCCAGGGGCAATGGCCACTCTCTACTCACATGTCCCTGTGACAAACCTATTAATCAATGTTCATCCTTAATAACAGCCCTAATCATAAAACTAAGAACATTCCCCTTTCATTTCTAAGTCCCAGATGTAACCCAAGGAACCTCCCTAATGCCTGGCACACTTCTCCTCACATGACAAAAACTAGACCCTATCTCGATTATGTTTCAAATTCTGCCATCGATAAACACGAATATCCTCCTATCTATCACAATCCTATCCATTATTGTAGGCAGTTGAGGAGGACTTAAATCAAACACAATTGTGTAAAATCCTGGCAGGCCTGGCCCCACCTGTGTCTGCAGAATAACTTTTTCTTTCATTCACATCGCTGATTTGATTTTCCATAGCATTTTTTTTTTTTTTTTTGAGATGGAGTCTCACTCTGTTGACCAGGCTGGAGGGCAATGGCACAATCTCAGCTCACTGCAACCTCTGCCTCCCAGGTTCAGGTGATTCTCCTGCCTCAGCCTCCTGAGTAGCTGGGACTACAGGTGTGTGCCACCACTCCTGGCTAATTTTGTATTTTTAGTAGAGATGGGATTTCACCATGTTGGCCAAACTGGTCTCGAAGTCCTGACCTCATGTCATCCGCCTGTCTCAACCTCCCAAAGTGCTGGAATTACAGGCATGAGCCACCATGCCTGGCCTGTATTTGTTTTATGTGGGGTGGAGTTACTTAAGAAATTTCATGAAAGTCAGATTCACAAATGGCATCAATCCAGATGTCTGAACATACCTCCTTTCCCTTTCAAGCAAAGTTCCAGGTTAACTTCTGAGGAAATTAATGAAGGAATACCCCCACCCTTCTTTAACAGAGATGGGATCTCACTGTGTTGCCCAGGGTGGTCTCCAACTCCTGGGCTCAAGCGATCCTCCCATCTCAGCCTCCCAAAGTGCTGCAATTAGGCCGGGTGTGGTGGCTCAAGCCTGTAATCCCATCACTTTGGGAGGCTGAGGCGGGCGGATTACCTGAGGTCAGGAGTTTGAGACTAGTCTAACCAACAAGGTGAAACCCCCTCTCTACTAAAAATACAAAAATTTAGCTGGGCATGGTGGCATGTGCCTGTAATCTCGCTACTTGGGAGCCTGAGGCAGGAGAATCACTTGAACCTGGGAGGTGGAGGTTGCAGTGAGCCAAGATTACACCATTGCACTCCAGCTTGGGCAACAAGAGCAAAACTCCGTCTCAAAGAAACAAAAAACAACCCCCCACAAAACCAAAGTGCTAGGATTACAGGTGTGAGCCACTGTGCCCGGCCAAGAATCTCTTGTCTCTTGTTTTTATCACCAAATTTTAGAAGACATCATGGGAGTCACTTGCAGGCCTGTTTTCCCCCATGCTTACTTTCCTCCTCTATTGGCTCAGAGCTGAGGAAACACAGGGGTCATCAGCATCTGCACACCAGTGGACACGCCCAGGAGGAGGGACGGGCTCTGGAGAAGGAGCTGCTTTTCCTAAATACGTCCCTGACAGCGTTGCATCCTGTCACTGCCAAGACACCCTTCCTCGCCAAAGACAAGTGCGGGATTAGGATGTCAGCACAGAACAATCTCCGTGGAATTGAACTTGGGCAGTAACTGTTCTTAGCAGGTTTAAAAGAATTAGTCTGCAAAACAATCTGGGCACTTCTTTGAGGACAGTGCCCACGTTTTTTGTTCCATTCAGGTTTCCAACTGCTTGAATCAATTACAGCATATTCTATTTTTTAAGGAAATTATCCAATCCATTCAGATTTTCAAATTTTGAGCATAAAAGTATACAAGTAATCACTTTAAACTTAATAACCACCTCTGCATCTGCTTCTGGCCACCCCCCGTTCCGTTCTTTAAGATGGGTAGATATTTTTTCTCATTTTGAAAATTAGATCTGTGAGAAATCAATCTACTTTGTTGGTTTCCTGAAAAATTAGCACCAGGATTTATCAATTGTACCATTCTTTTTCTAATGAAGGTTCACATTTATCTTAATTCCTTTCTCCAATTTTCCACTGTTTTCTTTGGTTTCTCTGTCACTTTCTTTTGTTTAAATGATTTATTATATATATAAAGCCATACTTTTTTTCTCTAAGTATGTATTTATCCTTGTTTCAAGTTTCATTATGCAGTCTGCTGTTACTTTCTATGTAGTCTACAGTTGTAGTGTTGACCTCCTATTGGATACAATGGTTATTTGAATTGTGTTCTTCTATCTCTAAGTAGTTTGGTTTTAAATTTTATTTTCTATCGTTCTAGTGCACTCTTGTTAGGGGAATCACCCCGTGTATTTATTTCCTGATTAGTAAAGTGTACTGTTACTCTTTTGGGTCTACTTTGTGCTGCGTTCACGTTTCCATTTCCCAAGCATTTGAGTAGTTCCAAAACATGTTTTTGGATCTATCAGTGTTCATTTTAAGTTTTTCATATTAATGTAGGAAGCAAGAGTCAGTTCAAGCTGCACTGCCTACTGGTTGCAGGGTCTTAAGGAACCTGAAGAACTCAGCAGCAGGTGGGAAGAGAAAGAGACTGGCGCTCGCTTCTGTGGCCGGCAGCAGAGGTGACTAAGGTAAAGTACTTGGCACACTGCTTCGCTCATAAGCCTCTCTAAATGGAGGCTATTAGTACTCATCATTCAGAGCCTTTCTTTAGCCACTAACACTTCTTGAGGATTAGAATAAAGACCGAAACAACCTTTTCTTGATACCATCCTCTTTCGGACAAGCAGCATCACAACCCTTATCTCCCCTTCCCTCTTTGATCTTCATTAGCAATACTCTAAGGTTTAGATCCAGAAGACAGGCATTTTGTTGTCTTTCCATTACATAGTTTATTCTAAGAACAATTTTTGACATTTGTATTTGTTTCCTAATCAGACTTTTAACAATAATTTAAACTGTTCCCTAGTTTTATGGAATCTGGTGCTTATGTTACCTACTCTTGAGCTCTGTTTTAACTCTTGAGCATCTATGACATGTCTTTAAAGTGAATTTTAAAGAAAGGAGCATGTTTGTATACTTCCCTAAGCCCCTGTATGTTTGAGAATGTCTTTCTGATTGGCTTCACAGACAAAAGGCAACTCAGCTGAGCATAAAATTGTTTGGGTTGCAATGTAACCCCCAAATTTGTAGAAGGTTCACAAACTTACTTGATAATCGAAGAACTTTTAACGCTTCAGATTCTCAGGCTCCACACGTAGGCTGGTGTTATGGGGCCTGGGAATAGAGCCAAATTTTTGTTTTTTTTTAATTCCCAGATGTTTTAATCTTCTGACAGGTTCCGTAAACACAGTCTCTTTGTTATACAGAACAAGTCTGAAGTCGACTTAATTTTTGTTACTTTTTTCTCTGTTTGGATGAAATGCTTGTCTCCTTCTCTTATCCTTGTTATTCTTTATTATTCCCAGGGTATGCTCAGATGTGGCTGTCTCCTTCTGAGTTTGTTCAGAATGTGGTTGAGTGAGCCCTTTGATACTCACGCACAGTTCCTCGTGAGCACGGGGTTTCCTTCCATCACAGTTTGGATGACGGATCACTGATTTAAATAATCACCAACGCCAAAAATCTGAATGTGGGTGGTCAGTTCCATCTTCCACATGGATAACCTTGTCTCTTGTTCTTCTCTTCTTTTCTCA
This sequence comes from Macaca mulatta, assembly GCF_049350105.2. Taxonomy (NCBI): domain Eukaryota; kingdom Metazoa; phylum Chordata; class Mammalia; order Primates; family Cercopithecidae; genus Macaca; species Macaca mulatta. The sequence goes on from NC_133408.1 coordinate 92,145,456, forward strand.
TATTTTCCAGAACTTTTCTCGACTTTTTTCCCCCGACTCATATCACTGATTTGATTTTCCATGGCATTTGTGTTGTTTTCTGTGGCTGTCCTAACAAATTATCACAAACTTGGTGACTTAACAGAACAGAAGGTCATTCCCTCAGTTCTGGAGGCCAGAAGTCTCAGGCTCACTGGGCTGAAATCAAGCTATCGGAACAACCGCGCTCCCCCTGGAGGCTCGAGAGGACAGCCTATATTTTTTTGTCCCTGGTGGTTGCCTGCATTCCTTGTTTGTGGCCTCGTCACTCCAGTCTGTCACCATGCTCACGTCGCCTTCTCTCGTGTCTAACATCACATTTCCTTCTTCCTGTCTCTTACAAGGACACTTGTGATCGCACTTAGGCCCACATAGATGACCCAGTATAAACCCCCCTACCTCTCAAGATACTTAATTTAATCAAATCTGCAAAACTTTTTTTTTCCCCCCCATGTGAGGTAACATTCACAAGTGCCAAGGATTAGGATATGGAAAACTTTTTGAGGCCATTATTCAGTTTACTATACATGAGTACTTTTCTATACTCTTGCTAATTTGGATTTCAGTTCTGCTATTGGATCCTTAAAACCTTTCCTTATTGAATCCATCTCCTTGCTTTTCCCTTTCTGTTGCTTTTCCATGTCAAATATCCTTTCTTCACGTTTTACTGTTCCTGTCCCAGGGAGACCATATCCTTTTGCTGTATACTGAGGATGCCACACATTTTCCCAGAACTATCTTCTGGATTCTGCTGTAGATGGTTTTTCAAAATAAAAACTCTATCTCAATGTACAGAAGCTCTTGCTTTTACCTTGTTCTGCAGGGCTTTTCCACAGCCTTTTTTTTTTTTAGTCTTTATGCATCCTTAAACAAGGAAACATTTGTCCAGCTATTATGACTGGACTGACTGTCGGCCCGTTTTCTACCTACCTGTGTAAAGGATCGATCTCTCCTTCTCATACCCACCTTGGGAAGGGACAGAGAAAGAGCTCAGCTTCCAGTCAACTTGAAACCTTTCACTCCACTGAGATCCCACTGAACAGGGGTGAGGATGAACAGTAAAAATCAGGCTGGCTGCTGACCAAACACTAGGAAACACTTCCACATACAACCTTTTTTTCCCAGCAGCAAACTGCCTGTTTAATGCCACTTGTTAAAAAGCTGAAACATTTAACCTAATTTAGATCTGAGGCCCCACAGGAAAGTCCATTAGAAAGTTAATGGCTTGGCTTAACTGCAGGAGATAAAACTACAGTAGACTGGGCAATTTTATTCCTGGAAAATTTGGAAGAAAAGGCAGGGGAACAGACTGAAATGTACAAAGAACCAATGAAGAGGAGAAAGAGGATTCAGTTGAAAGTGTTTTCCAGGTGTCAGTACCCTGCTAAGCCTTGATTATATTATTTTTACTTACATCTGCAAGTTTCTCCTTGCAGACATAGTTGTAACAAACTGCAGATTCTAAAGTTAAACTAAGTATTCAAGGACTGACTGTATGATTTGTACGCTACAATATTAACTTTTCAACCTTCTCCCCTGACCCTTGCCTTTTGGGATATCTTAATCCTTAACTGAAGAGGCAGGGATTTCGATTTCTACTGTACAGCTTCAGAGCAATGAAGTGGCTTATTCAGGGTCCACACAGGGATAAGCCCAAACTTGTATGATTTAAAAGCATGCACTGCTTTTTATTCATTCAACCAATATTTACTAAGCATCTACTATGTTCCCGGCATAGTTCTCAACACCAGAGATAGGGCAAGGAACAAAACAGAATCTTGACTCTGACAAAGCTTACATTCTAATGAGGGGTAGGGAGTGGTGGCTTGCAGGTCAGTGTTTAACCACTGGCTCTAGGGGTGGGGGATGCAGAGGAGTTGCCGCATTTGCCAATTTCTGTGGTGTCTTCCTTACTCCCACCAAGGCCCATTTCAAGTCACCAATCTGGTGTGACTCAATGCGGAGCTGGGAAGAGATGCGCACAAAAGGCTCCCGAGAGCCCTTGCACACCAGCTCCACCCAGCATGCATTAGTGAGGAGGTGCTGAGGTCCGGGTGTCAATATCCCCTCTTCCCCTCAATTTCTGTGTTAAAATTTATTTCTTATTATAGACTTTTATTTATTTATTTTTTGAGACAGTCTCGCTCTGTCGCCCACGTTGGAGTGCAGTAGCATGATCTTGGGTCACTGCAACCTCTGCCTCCTAGGTTCAAGCAATTCTCCTGCCTCAGTCTCCCAAGTAGCTAGGATTACAGGCGCCCGCCACCACACCTGGCTACTTTTTGTATTTTTAATAGAGATGGGGTTTCGCCATGTTGGCCAGGCTGGTCTTGAACTCCTGACCTCAAGTGATCTGCCCGCCTCGGCCTCCCAAAGTGCTGGGATTACAGGTGTGAGCCCCCTGTGTTGAAATTTAATGACCAGGGTGATGGCATTAGAAGGTGAGGCCTTTGGGAGGTGATTAGGACATGAGGGATTAGTGACTTTATAAAAGAGGCCCCAAGAGGGCTGCTTTGCTTCTTTCACCATGTGGGGACCCCGCTAGAAGACGCCATGTATGAACTAGGAAATGGGCCCTTGCGAGACACTGAATTAGCCGGCGCCTTGATCTTAGACTCACCAGCCTCCAGACTGTGAGAAATACATGTCTTTTGTTTATAAATCACCCAGTATATAGTATTTTGTTATTGTACTCTAAAACCACTAAGACAGGAAGGATCTGCAACAAACATCATATAATTATCACATAATTATATAATGTGTAATATTTATGTTGTATGTACAGTTCACCCTTGAACAATACAGGTTTGAAGTGTGTGGGTCTACTTACAGGTGGATTTTCTTCTGCCTCTGCCACCCTGAGATAGCAAGACCAACCCCTCTTCTTCCTTGTCCTCCTCAGCCTACTCAAAACATGGAGACGATGAAGATGAAGACTTTTACGATAATCCACTACACTTAATGACTAGTAAACATATGTTTTCTTCCTTATGATTCTCTTAATATTTCTTTTCCTTAGCTTACTTTATTTGTAAGAATACAACATACAGTACATATGACATACAAAATACATGTTAATCGACCATTAGGTTATCAGTAAGGCTTCTGGTCGACAGTAGGCTGGTAGTAGTTACGTTCTGGGGAAGTCAAAAGTTCTATGTGAATTTTCAATTGTGCAGGGCAGGGCAGATTGGCTCCTCTAACCCCCATATTGTTCAAGGGTTCACTGGATCCTGAATACAATATAAAATAAATTAATGCCACTATATAATGCGTCTAGTGATGATAAATGAATTAAAAATAAAGCCAGGTAAGGGAGCATGAGTGACAGGGAGCACAGGTAAATGTGTGACCAGTGTGCTGTGGGGAGGACACAGAGGACCTGTCCCATAAAAAGGCATTTGATCAGAGATTGGATTTTCTCATGTGTAAAATCAGGATAATGATTGCAGCTATTTAGAAAAATCATTGAAATGGCATTTATTATAATATATTGCTTCTAGTATATAATAGGTATACCATAAATGACAGTTATTAATATTTATCTGAATTGAAATGGACATGACCTCATACATGATTCTTACCTTTTTTAGAACTGATCAGAATATAAAGCTTTCATTCCTCAAAATCACACTGGTATTCTAGCCACTTAAAAAAACAGGATCTGAATGATTGACCCATAACCTGAAAATGTTCCTGTAAAGGTGGAATTGCTGAGTTCAGATTTTATGGTGCCAGGCTGGGACATGCAGTCCTGCAGTGTCCCTGTTATTATTATTAAATAATCTGATTACATTCTTTAACAGTTAGCACTTTAATTCCAGATCAATCCAGGTTCATCCTCCTTAAAGAAGTACAAAGAATATTATAACTTTTCTGGAGCTGACTATACAACAGTTTTGTTCTCCATCTTCTAAAGCTAAAAGTAGAAAGATACACAGATAATAAGCAAAACATATACCATAGAGCTGGCTCTTAAATACTTTCAAAGCTGTAATATTCATTCAAAATGCAACCTTCTTTATTAAAAGATGACAAGGAACAAAACTCCAAAAGATAAGGTTGTATAAAATGTCGAAAAGAAATTACATATTGGGTTATTTTAAATTGAAGGATGAAACTCTTCCCTCAAAACTGAGAAAACTTACTACCTTGATTATTTAAGAATTCAGTGTAGTTGGCTGGACGTGGTGGCTCACACCTGTAATCTCAACACTTTGGGACGCTGAGGCAGGCTGATTATTTCAGGCCAGGCTGGACCAGCCTGACCAACATGGTGAAACCCTGTCTCTAATAAAATACAAAAATTAGCCAGTTGTGATGGTGGGCACCTATAATCCCAGCTATTCAGGAGGCTGAGGCTGGAGAATCACTTAAACCCAGGAGGTCGAGGTTGCAGTGAGCCGAGATTGCACCACTGCACTCTAGCCTGGGCGACAGAGCAAGACTCCATCTCAAAAAAACAAAAGGATTCAGTGTAGTTATACATTTGTTATGGGCAGAGGGTGAAAGGAGAAGGAGAGAGCATTTTTCTCAGCCTACCATCTGACACACTGTGAACCACAGGCATCGGAGACATTCTCATGTTCTCTGCAGGATATGAGACGGAGTTGATGCCATTAGCTCTGCTTTAGAGATGAGGACAACAGGGCTAAATGAAGAGAAAGAGCAAAATGCCATTTGCCACTGGGGCTCAGGGCTTCTACAGGTACCTCTTTCTTTCATTCTTTCATCCCAAACTTACTCCCCAGTGTCACATCCAATTGGCAAGAGATGAAGCTACGGAACTTCCATGAGGTTCTTTTTGGTTATTCTTAATCCACGTGGTTATGATGATACAAGTCCGATGTCTCCAAAGCAAGGGGGGCTCTCTGATTGGTACTGTTCACCTCACTAACCCAAGTTAATTGGGTTATAACTAACATCTCCCTAACCCAAGTGAATTGGGGACTTCTCCTTGGAACTTGAGCCTTTTCCTTCTCCCTTAATTTTTTTCAACATGCTTTCACCCAAGGAGGAGCCATCTGCTCAATAAAATCAGAAAATGCTGCAAACATCATCTGAAGGTATTTGTTCCTTCAGGAAAAAGTCATTTTTAACACCCTTCTTCCCAGTTGTTCTTCCTGAATTGTTCTTTGGTTATTTTTTGGCTTTCACTGGAGGAAGTATAAGAAACAACAAGATCAAACTAGTTTTCTGCATCTACTGTGGGGACAGCATCCCCATCCTCCACGACCTCACCTGGTAGCAGAGGGGACTCTAGCTGGGCCTGTTCCCCTCTGTACTTGCAATTTCCTGTGCTCTTCCTCCTGCAACCTGCTCAGACCATGTGGGATGGACTTCCAGGGGCCAATCTTGTCTGATTTTCCTACCTTTCCTTTCCATTCACTAGCTTCCCCTCAAATACTGTAATCTTCCATGTTTTATGTATCTCTTTATGTGTATCCAAGCCTGTGAGAATGAAGTAGACACACACACTCCCTCTCTCTTTTTCTTTCTTTCTTTCTCTCTCTTTAAATGCATGCTGGCCAACTATCAGGTCAGTAATTAGGGGTTTGGGCTGTTTTTGGTCCCCACCTCTTTCTTTCTCCTTCCTTTCTTCCTTCCTTCCTTCCTTCCTTCCTTCCTTCCTTCCTTCCTTCCTTCCTTCCTTCCTTCCTTCCTTCCTTCCCTCCCTCCCTCCCTCCCTCCCTCCCTCCCTCCCTCCCTCCCTCCCTCCCTCCCTTCCTTCCTTCCTTCCTTCCTTCCTTCCTTCCTTCCTTCCTTCCTTCATACAGGGTCTTGCTATGTTGCTCAGGCTGGTTTCAAACTCCTGGGCTCAAGTAATCCTCTTGCCTTGGCCCCCCAGAGTCCTGGGATTACAGATGTACACCACCACACCCAGCAAGGTCCCCACTTTTTATATTTTGGAATTCATAGGAAATTCCTTGTTGCTTGATTTTTTTTTTCCTGTAAAATGTCCACGAGTTTAGGCTTTGCCATCTAGTTGCTCTTTTGTTCCTTAACATTTAAATTATGAATTTTTTAAACCTACAAGAAAGTTTAGGGCACTACATGGTGAAGACTCATAGACACACTGCCTACATTCCACAATTAGCATTATCATTATCACACATCTGCCCACCTAATTCAGACATCAATCCATCTTATTTTCTAAGGTGCATTTCAAAGTATGTTACAATCCAATGATTTGTTTTTTGATATTTCCCACAAAGGAAAAATAATTTCTCTTATTTTCTGTAGGGAACTTCCTACAGACTTCCAGATACCAACCCGAAACCCCACTTTCTTGCTCTACCTAAAACCCAGTATTAACGCTTCTCCTCCAGTCCTTTCTCCTAGGCTCCAGCCTTAAGCTTTTATTAACCAAATTCCCTCCTCATCTGGACAAAATTGCCGTTCTCCCTCCCACCGGTCTACTTCTCTTCTACCTCCTAACGTTCCCATCCTAAGCTTGTCAAGCCATCATGACATGCCTATTTCTAAGGCCCAACTTTACATTTGATCACATGTTTTTAGCAAAAAGAGGGTGATATTTTCACATAGTACGGTAGTCACCCTATATCTGCAGTTTCACTTTTTTATGGTTTAAGTGACCCACAGTCAATCACGGTCCAAAAATATTAAATGGAAAATTCTGGAAATATACAGTTCACAGTCTCACACTGCACCGCTGTCTCACCAGGGATGTGAACCTTCCCTTTGCTCAGCGTCTTCATCTGCAGATGCTTCCCATCCTTTAGACACTTAGCAGCCTTCCTATTGTCTCACATCAGCACAAGAACAAGGGTGAGTAAAGTATAAGGTGTTTTGAGAAAGAGAGAGACCATATCCACATAAATTTTATTACAGTCTACTGTTATAATTTTTTTTAGTTTTTTCCTCTTCCTCCTCCCCATCCTGTTATAATTTTTCTATTTTATTGTTGTTGTTGTTAATCTCTTTCTGTGCCTAACTTATAAGTTAAACTTTACCATAGGTATGTACGGATAGGAAAAAACAGTATATAGGGTTTGGTACATCTGAAGTCTTGGAAGATATCCCCAAGGACAAGGGGGACTAATGCATTCAGTATAAATGAGGCCCCCTTGTGCAACTGAAAACAGAATGATACCGGCTTTGCCCTAGGCCCCTAGGGACCATTACCCGGCTCTTAATAACAACCAGAGTATCTTTCTGCCCAGCCAGGCTTACTGTTGCTGTTCTCAACCACTCATTGCCACCATCTTAAGATCTTCTTGTTTCATTTCTCTGGGAAAGAGTAAGAGTGATTAACTGAACACACAAGAGAAAAAGAAATTTCTGCTTTCAGAGCATACTGAAAATATGCTAGTTAGCTAATACAATACAGGGTCTGTGATTGCAAATTAATACTCCAGCCAAAATTCCTCATCTGGCATTCAGTGCTGACCTTTCACCTCTTAGCAAGGCTTCTCTTCCTTTTAGGCCAGGCGAAATTCACCTCTGGGTTTTGTTAGAGCCCATGGCCTCGCTAATCAGCAAAAAGCAATCCCCCCTCTCTCCCTGTAACACAAACCAGCCAGTTAGGTTCTCTGGGCAGGGAATTGTTTACAATAGCAATTATAAGAGCACATTTCACAGGAATCTTTTGGTTATTTATTTTAAAAGTTATCAGAGGCATTTGAACCAGAGCAACTCCATCTTGAATAGGGGCTGGGTAAAATAAGGCTGAGACCTACTAGGCTGCATTCCCAGGAGGTCAGGCATTCTAAGTCACAGGATAAGATAGGAGGTTGCCCCAAGATACAGGTCATAAAGACCTTGCTGTTAAAACAGGTTTCAGTAAAGAAGCTGGCCCAACCCCACCAAAACCAAGATGGTGATGAAAGTGACCACGGGTCATCCTCACTACTCATTACACACTAATTATAATGCATTAGCATGCTAAAAGACACTCTCACCAGTGCCATGACAGTTTATAAGTAACAGTTAATAGAAAGCTACCCTATGGTCTAAAAAGGGGAGGAACTCTCAGTTCCAGGAATTGCCCACCCCTTTCCTGGAAAACTCATGAATAATCCTCCCCTTGTTTAGCATATAATCAAGAAATAACCATACATATGGGCAACCAGTGGCCCATGCCGCTGCTCTGCCTATGGAGTAGTCATTCTTTATTCCTTTGCTGTCCTAACAAACTTGCTTTCACTCTACTCCATGGACTTGGCCCAAATTCTTTTTTGTGCAAGATCCAAGAACCCACTCTTGGGGTCTGGATCGGGACCCCTTTCCACTAACAAAGCAGTCATTTATAAAGCATATAGTTACTGCAGAAAAGTTTTAAAATACAGAAAAACAGTAAAGGAAACATCAGCCATCATTCTGCTACCTAGGAATTACCATTAAGGTCTTGATATATATCCTTCTAGACCTTTAAAATACGAATGTATACATTTAATAAAATGGGCATCATATTGTATGTGCTGTTGTCTGTTATTTTAAGTTGCCACCAAGTAATGTTATAAGTTAGTCATTATTATTCATTGACATATGACCTCATGTCATTAAGTATTATTTGACATGATTTTAATGGAGATACATACACATATATAGATACATGCTATACTTTAATAAGTCTTTTTGAACATTTGAACATCAAGGCCATTTCACATTTTTCGCTTTGATGAGAAACTCTGAACTCTCTGCACAACTTTAACTGTTTCAAACAATACCTTCCCAGGAGTGCCAGGTCAAGAGCTGTGTGCATTTTTAAGGTTTGTAGTAACTTTTGCAAAATTGTTTTGCAGATTTAGAATTCCACTAGCAGTTGCACAATCCACTCCCTTGCTCTGGGTAATTTTGAAAATCCTTATCAATCTAATAGGTGGAAAAGGTGTTATTATGCAGTTTACATTTACGTTTACTTGAGCACTAAAGAGGCTGAAGATTTTACTAACCATTGCCAATTGTTTCCTCAGAACCAGTGAGCGACAGTGAAAGGAGGCGAACAGTTCCAGGGAACTGTCTCCACCCGTGAGGCACACGGAAGGGTCCACTGAGCTCAGCAGCCCTGTGCGGGGCAGTCAATAAACAACTTAGCCGAGCTTTGGAACCTCCTCTCTCCTTCCTCTCCTTTGATAATTGGATATACTTCTCTGGATAAACTAGAATACTATGTATGGGATTTTTAGATTCCCAAATCTAACTACTATCAATATTTTGCCCCAAATGTTTTGTGTGGGGGCCCACAAGCTGTAATAAGTATGATTAAAGCCCACTCACTGGAGAGAGAGGGGAAAAAAAGGTATTTGAAAAGATTTACCTATTGGCTCAAAATCATATGGGTAGACTAGACCCAGGAGGAGGTAAGCCTCCCATCCTCTCTTTGTCTTTGGCTGAAAAGGAAGACTTACCCACAGAAGTGTACAAAATGTAAAAGAAGTTAGTTGTATTGGACACATGCCTGCAGTCTGCAGGGAGGCCCAGAGATTTTCCAGAAGGGGAGAAGGGTCTTCCAGGGATATTGCAGGCACTTGCCTGCTCTCGCCTCCCACCCAGAAACAGCCCTAACATCAGGGGAAGGGGACCAGCCCTCACTCCCCAAGGATCTAACCACAACACTGCACTCAACAGTGCAGAACAGACTGGCACAAAAAACCCAGGCAGCAAAGGACCCAACACATGGTGCCTACAGGCTTTGATAATGCGAGTGGGCATCCCTCTTCAGGGACAAATGGGCACTTACTCTACATTGAGAGCTTTGGCTGGCTGTGAAATTTCAAGCCTGGTTTCTGGAATCAGCTTCCGGAGGTGTGGGGATCTGGTTGGCCTCTAGATATCTGTGCATCTGCATTACAAAGAGAAAAACGTTCCACCTACCTCTCTAGCAATTAACATCCGCTGCTGGATGTCCATACTGAGAGCTGCAGTTAAAAGGTCGAGCCCCTTAAAAGCAGCAGCAGCAGCCCCAGCCCTGCCAAATCGGCTTTCATTTCCTGGGGAACAGAAGGGTGCATTTAGGGGCTTGATGACCCCGCCTGGCGCCAAGGCGCCCACTGCCCTGGTGCAGCGCTGTGGGGTGCAGAGTCACAGGGAGGGCAGCAGCGGGTGGGCTCGGGTCTGGTTTTTGTTAAGCAACAGCATCTCACCCGTGTCTTCAAAGCTACGGTTCCCAGATGCCACTGCTATGAATTCCAGCTGCTATGCATGAAACCCTATCCTCCAGCCTGCAATTGAGGCCCCTCTGGCCCCTCATAGTCTGCAATTTAAAATACCAAATTCAGGGGGGCCCAGGAGCTCCTCACTGGCTCAGAACCTCATGTACAGATCAGAGTCAAGCCTGGAAAGCTGCCTGGGATCCCAGCAGAAACTGCTGACCCTGTAATACCAAGTGGCTGCATGACAGGGGCCTCTAATTATATCAGCTTGATTCTCCCAGCTCAGGGAATTCCAAAGGCAGTTCTGAGTGGAGTCAACTTCAAAAGCACTTCCAAGAAGGCGGCGGGAAGAAACATCCATTCCTGCTGGGAAGCTCCTGCCTCAATGTCAGCCAGCGCTAGTTAGCTTGCAACAACTGCTGGCTTGTATTTCTGGAGTGAGATAAAGGTTCTCCATGTTTAGTGAACATCACCCAGGAGTGTTCCTAAAACACATGGCTGAGCCCCAGCCCCAGTTTCCTACTTAAGTCTGTCTGAGGTAGGGCCTGAGAATTTTGCATTTCTAACAAGTTCCCAGGGGAGGCAGATGCCACCAGACTGAATGGGGTATAAGACCAAATTAATGATGCCACTTTGACGAAGACTGCACCACAGCCAACTTTACGCAGTATCATGGACAATCTCCCTGACCAGACCTGTTGATGGGGAGCCGCAGCACGCTCTGGGGGATACCCAGTGGCTTTGTGGGGGTGCAAGATGGGACAGCCCAACCTTATCTCTCAAATAGGACATCTATTTCCTGTGGATGCTGTCTGAAAAACCAAATGTCAACCCAGTTGACCTGGAGCCATGATGTCAGTTTACTATGTGACCTTCTTTCCTTCTTCCACATTTGTCCCATCCTCTTTGCTGTCCTGCCCACTCAGAAGAGCTTCTACGGCTTTTCCCAAGACCAATGAACCCACCTGGGCTCTGGACAGAATCGATCCATTCCTTTCCCCCAGGACCTGCCTCCATCCCTACTCTAAGACAGCTTGCTCTTTCTAGATCTTTCCGGAGCCCATCTTTCTTGATCTCTGATCATTGGCAATGGTGTCTGCTCTCTCCTTGAAACTCTTCTTTCGAAACTCTCCTGGACCACCAACATCTTCTCTGAATCCTTACCCATCCTATGGATCCCCCTTATCCATCGCTTCCCACGTTTGCCTGCCACATGCTTTCATTCACTCAGCCTCCCAGAAAACCTGTGTCAAGCACTGCTCTAGACAATAGTGATGAACAGAGGACAAGACAGACCCTGCCCTGCCCCTGCTCTCATGGAGCCGACAATCCGGTGGGGTACACGCCCACCAATCAGTTTCATGACAAACATGTCAGGCTCTCCAAATGACAAGCACAGGGTGCTGAGCCTGCATGTGTTGGGGTGAGGGGTAGTCAAGGCTGTGGGCAGGAAAGGTCTTGTGAGTGGAGTCACACTGAAGCAGTGTCTGGAGTTAGAGCTGGCCTGATGCTTCCTTTGCCAGGGCCTTCAATGTTGGTGAACTCAAGGACCTGTCTTCTGTGCTCTTTCCCACCCTCTCTGTGCCACTCCTGGGCAATCACGTTTTCTCCCTCACAATGACCACCAATAATCCGAACAATATTTCTGTCCAATCCCCACTTTGCTTCTGAACTCCAACTCTGTCTTTTCAACATCTGTTGGACCTCTAACTATAGTGCCTCGCAGGAACTTCAAACTCAACATGGTAAATGAGACTTTCCAAGCAAGTTGCACCACATCCCTTTACCCTGTCTCAGACACCGTCGGACCAAGCCCAAGCCACACTATTCTTGAACGCCCCCATTCCCCACCTCATCCACCACATCTAAAAAGCCACCAGTGCCAGTTAATTCCATCCACCCAACTACCTCCTGAATCTGTCTGTTATAATATATTAGGTTAGCTTCTCCAAATTCAGAGCCATGCTTTTTTATTTTATTTATTTATTTATTTATTATTTATTTATTTATTTAACTTTTGGAGTGGAATCTTGCTGTGTTGCCCATGCTGGAGTGCAAGTGGTACGATCTCAGCTCACTGCAACCTCCGCCTCCCAGGTACAAGCCAATCTCTTGCCTCAGCCTCCCGAGTAGCTGCGATTACAGGCATTTGCCACCATACATCGCTAATTTTTGTATTTTTAGTAGACACAGGATTTCATCATGTTGAGGCTGGTCTTGAACTCTTAACCTCAGGTAATCTGCCCGCCTTGGCCTCCCAAAGTGCTGGAATTACAGGCGTGAGCCACCTTGCCCAGCCACCGCCATGCTTTCTTAAGGTATACTTTTGTTAATGACGATAAAAAAGATGCTTGTTATAGGAAATGTTGAAACTACACAGAATAATCAATTTAAAATAACCACTGTTTACATACTGGTATATTCCTACATGTACATGTGTCTTTATGTCTTATATTTAGAAACTGCAATCATATCATGAATACACACGGTAGATGGTTACATGGTGGCCCTCAGTACTCATCCCTTGTGTAGTCAGCTCCCACTGAGTCTGGGCTTGGCCATGTGACTTGCTTTGGCCAATGGGACATTAGCAAGCATGATGCAAACAGAGGTTAGAACCAATACATTAAATAACCTTACAAATATTTTTAAAGGATATATGATATTCTGGTGTATATATACTATAATTTACTGTTTCCTCTATTGCTGGGTATTTAATTTTTTCACATTTTTCTGACTTATGATTAATGAATATCTTTGCATATATATGGGATGCATTTCTGATGATCTCCTTAAGCTGGATTTCCAGAGGTGGACTTACTAGGTCAAAAGATTTGTACATAGTTAAGCCTCTTCAAACTGTGTGCCAGAAAAGCTATTTCTAGCTATACTCCCACCAGCAATTTAGAAATGTATCTTTCTTAACACAATCCCCACCGGGTTACTTGATAGAGGAAAACTGACATCTCATTTTACTTTGCATTTGTTGGATCACCCATAAGTTAAACATTTCCCCTATGCTACCTGGCTGCATGTATTTCTTCTGTGCAGGATCTATATCTTTCCTTTGGCTAGTTTTTCTATGGAGATATTCTAGATTGCCTTCTCTCTAGATTTATGTAAGTAATTTCTATAATACAGCCTTTAAACTTTGTTTTCTGTCACTTGAGGTAATTTTTCTACATTAACTTTACATTTGTTTCTAATGCTTGTGATACAAAAAAGTTAATTTTTTTTTTTTTTCTAGACAGAGTCTTGCTCTTGTCACTGAGGCTGGAGTGCAGTGGCGTAATCTTGGTTCACTGCAACCTCCGCCTCCCGGGTTCAAGTTATTCTCCTGCCTCAGCCTCCTGAGTAGCTGGGATTACAGGCGCTTGCCACCACGCCTGGCTAATTTTTGTACTTTTAATAGAGACAGGGTTTCGCCATGTTGGCCAGGATGGTCTTGAACTCCTGACCTCAGTTGATTGGCATGCCTCGGCCTCCCAAAGTGCTGGGATTACGGGTGTGAGCCACCACACCCCGCCGCCAAAGTTAATTTTTAAAAGCAGTCCAACCCACTGCTGTTTCTTCTTTTTGATTTTTTTTCTCAGGGTTTTGTGCTTAAAAAGACAACCCTTCCCTAGAAAAGAAGATACTCTCATATATTTTCTTAGTTTTTCTTGGAATTTAATTTGAAATGTCTAGTTGGAATTTATTCTGATATACATTGTGAGGAGAAGATCTAATTATTTTTCATTGGTCATTTACTAAATTATCCTTCCTGTCTCCCCACTAATTTGTGCTGCTTCTTCATCATCTATTAAATTATCATAAATGCTAAGGTTGGTTCTTGAGTTATTATGCTGTTCCTTTAATCTGTATCTCAGACATCAATTGTTATTTTAACACTGCGCATGTAGAGCATGTTTTACTATCATGCTATTCACTCAACAGATATTTACCAAGCCACAGAATGTGCCAGGTATAGTTCTGGGCACTGAAGATACTGCCAGTGAACCAGACAAGGCGATTCTGTCTTGCTTCCCTTTCTGGAGTGGGGTGAATGAAGGTTGAACAAGCAACAACAACAACATCTGTTGAAGACTTACTCTGTGTGACAGGCTCGTGAGGCTCTTTTCATGTCACATTACAACAGCCCTATGACATAGACACTGTTATTCCCATTACACAGATGAGGAAAACTGATGCCTAGACGGGCACACAGCAGTAAGGGGTGAAACCAGATGCAAATGCAGGCAGCTCAGGTCGGAGCCTACGCTTCGAGCCACCACACTATAAATAAAGTGTGCAATTCAGATGAAAATAGAGGAGAAGAAATGACAGGAACAAGTGTTATGGAGATGGGGTGGTCAGGGAAGGCTTCCTGGAGAAGCCAGTTGAGCAGAGGTCACAAGAACATCACAAGAACAAGTGCGTCATGAGAAAGGAAAAGGTCTATGCGGAGGCAGCAGCAAATGTGCAGGTGGGAAGAAGCTTGATGTTTTCTAGGAGGATAGGGAAGGCAGGACAGCTGGAGCTGGGAGAGCAAGAGAGCGAGGGAGGAGGTGTCAAAGGCCAGCCAGGCAGGCCACACGGGTCCCAGGAAAGGGTGCGGGTTTATTCTAACAGCCACAGGATGACAGAAGCAGCCAGGATTTGATTCATGTTTTAAAAAGACAGCTCTGGAAGGTGTGCAGGGAACAAGCTGAAGGAGACATCATTATCCTCTTTCATGAAAAAAATCCTCTCGCTATTTTCAGCTGTTATTCTTTCAGAGGAATGTTAGAACCATTTTGTCGTGTTCCCAAAAATTCCATGGGGATTTCACTGGAATCATATTAAACACCTTTTGCATTGGTTTGGAAGAACTGTCATCTTTATAAAATGCAGTCTTCTCAGCCAGGAATCTGGTTTATTTTTCCTTTTATTCAAATCATTCAAAAAACCCACCAGTAACAAGTTTGAAATTTTCTTTACAAACATTCAACCTGTGTTTCTGGGCCCTTGTTATCACTCTCCTGCTCAGTTACAACAATTAGCTCTTAAAACTGGGGTCCTGCCTTCCCTCCACTTCCCCTACCCACCCACCACCTCATCCCTAGCTGCCTGTCTGCTTTGGAAACCCTCGCTGCCTGCAGGAAGTCCACACCCGCCTCAACGTCCTCTCTATCCTCCCCCGAGCCCTCCTCTACCCTCTAAGGGAGCTTTTCCTTCCTCTGCACTGGCTGGACTCAGTCACCTCCACAGCCAACCAGTACGAGGTGCCTGACATAGTTTGGATATTTGCCCCCCAACAAATCTCATGCTGAAATGTGATCCCTAATGTTGGAGGTGGTATCTATTGGGATATGTGTCTTATATCCCATATGCAGAAATGGGATAGTTTCCGTATCTGTATTAGGGTCATGCGGGTGGATCCCTCATGAATGGCTTGGTACTCTTCCCACAGTAATGAGTGAGTTCTGGCTCTGGTAGTTCATGTGAGATCTGGCCACAAACCACATGCAGTCTCCTGTTAATTGGCCCTAAACACGTGCAGCCCACATGACTCCTCTGGCCTATGGTATTCAGTAGTGGCTCTTAATAGCCTCCCATTAAAACCCAGCTACAGGAGAGGATCAGAAATTCACACTAAGTTGACGGGCAAAAACCAACAGCAGCAGAGGAGGGCACACCACACTTCTCCACACCCACGACAAGACATCTCTCATCAACAGCAGCACACATGTATGTGCCCAGCTCAGGAATGGCTCTAAGATCCTCCTCACAGGGCACCAGGTGGCCTCTACTACAAAAACAGAGCCGGCAATGAGAAAGGAAACCACCTTGCTAGCCTTGACCTACACAGTAACCTACTTTTATTTTGTTTTTGTTTTTGCAGAACTAGACACCTTAATCACTAATTGAGTTAGGTTGTTAAGAGAGTCAGTGTAAAATAATGAGTAAACGGCCTTGAAGTTAAACAGACATGCGATCAAAGCTAGTGAGTTACAGCAAGCACTTATGGTATGCTTACCATATGCCCAGCACCGTGGCTGGTTTTAACATATATTGCTTAATGTAATCCCATACAACCCCACTGTTATTACCCCCACTCCACAGATGAGAACACTGAGGCACAGAAATGGCTGCACAATTTGTCGAAGGCCAAACACCTGAGGCTTGAGTCCGGTCTAGCTCTAGGTTTGCTCTCTACCTCTCCAAGAGGAGTTCCCAAGCTTTAGCGTGCACAGGGATCACCCGGGAGCTTGTTAAACCACAGACTGCTAGGCCCCATTTGAATCCTCATTCCATAGACCATGGGTGGGGCCTGAGAAGCTGCATTCCTAACAAGTTCCCAGGTGCTGCAGATGCTGCTGTCTGGGAACCACACTTGGAGCATCACTGCCTCTAATGAGGATATGCTCAGTTGCGTGGAACTCACAGGAATACACAGGAAAAGTACTTAGTACAGTTCCTGCTACAGCATAGAGGACCCACATGTATTCTTTCTCTTCCCTCTAAACCAAGTGTGTCTCAGGCATCAGCCAATCGAGGGGTGGGGGGGGCCATCTGTCTTCCTGCTTCTCAAACTCTACCAGGCCCCCTGCCCCCAGCATCGGTCACCACTGCTGACCACTCAATTCCAGGGACACAGCACACCCCCAATGCCCAATCACTGAGTATTAAACCACACTCCACCACACTGCTCCAATGCATCAGCATGGAGACCACCGTCAAAGCCACTGGGCCTGAATGGTGTACATAGCCAAACACTGAGAGGTACACGTGCTTAATTCTGCATTTCTAAATGTTAACATCTAAACTGCGCAAATGCTGCTTACTCTTTGTAAAGGCCTGCTGCGAAGCAAATGAGGGAGGGGGAATACAGGATCCAGTTTATTTTTAGCATGAAGTCCTCCTGGTTTGAGGACTTGTCAGTCGAGCAGGCTGCCTGTGCCTCTGGCTCCAGTAAGCCGGCCTACCCCGCCCCCATCCAGTCACACGGGAACCAGCATCCCTGCCACCCCGGCCCAGGGTCGCCGCTGAACTCAAGTAACCTGGTCCTGTTGGCCCAGGCCCAGGCAGACAGCTCATTTGGGTCACTAGGATTCACACTTCAAAAGGAGGAACACGCTGATGAGATAAAAATAAAAACTGCTGACTACAGAGGAGGCACCGTTCCTGGAGGGCTGCAGGCTTCAGGCTGGCACTGTCTCTGTTCCGCCCTAGTGGTGGCCATTGGCCTGTGTGGACAAAGGCAAGAGCCTGGCTCCCTGTCTAGGTTGAAAAAAAAAAAAAAAAAAAGACCTCCTGCACTGAGATTCCAGACAAGCAGCCAGTTCACCTGGGGTTCAAAAATGTCCAGGAAATAGTGACTCTTCTTCTAAGACTCGAGGATTACTAAAGTAGAAACACTTTATAAGCAGCACTTCAAGCACACATCCTTACTGAACTTTAGCATGATGACACAGCAGAATTGTATTCAAAATATTCTGCAGATTTCAAAACCAGAAATGATAGCTGCACACAGGAAATGACCCTGGAATTGAGGTCACCTGATCAAGCAGGTTCTAGGGCTGGAACCCTTCCCATGTCTATCCCCATCCTGAAGACCTTGCATAAAGAACCACCTTTTCCAGATGAATTGCTGCTATAGGACTGACCAGCTCAAACTCCTGGGTTTCAGTCCCGTCTCCTGTGAACACGTGGTAGGATTTCAAACAGGTGGCCTACCCTGTCTGGGGTCTAAAATGGACATACCAGGGTCAGAAGTTCTGCCCCAAATGGACTATGTTCAGAATGTGCGGTGCTCCTTCCACCCTCACTTATCTGCCCAGTGCAGAGCTCCTCATTCTGTATTTCTCTAATGAAATATCCCTCCTTTGAAGAACGTCCCCTGATAACGCGGGCAGATTAAAGGTTTCTCACGTGTTGCTGCAGCTGCACTCATATTCCTACTACCATTCGAACCATGCTGACAACACGATTTGTTTTCCTCTTCCACTAGAATCTAAACTCTAGGAATGCAGGCGTTGTATGCAAATTAGGGCCTCGCATCTGGCAGACCCTCAATAAATTTTTGCCAAAAGAATGGTATCTGCCTGCCTCCCTCATAGAGTTTTTTTTGTTGTTGTTGTTGTGGTGGTTTTTTTTTTTGAGACAGAGTCTCACTCTGTTGCCCAGGCTGGAGTACAGTGGCATGATCTCAGCTGACTACAACCTCCACTTCCCAGGTTCAAGTGATTCTTCTGCCTCAGCTTCCTGAATAGCTGGGATTACAGGCACATGCCACCACACCTGGCTAATTTTTACATTTTTGGTAGAGACGGGGTTTCACCATGTTGGCCTGGCTGGTCTCGAACTGCTGACCTCAGCTGATCCGACTGCCTCGACCTCCCAAAGTGCTGGGATTATAGGCATGAGCCACTGTGCTCGGCCTCCTCATGGAGTTCTTAGGTGCACAGGAAAACATACCAAAGTGTCCCGTAACTGGAAAGGGCCTGTGAAAATGTGAATAATTCTTATTACCTCATAATTTATGAAAGTGTAACGCTTTTGTTTTTAATGGCAGATGAATATTAGGAGGACTTTACATGTGAGACGCAGAGATTTCATGGGCCCAGACAGCATCCTGGCAGCTTTCCAGCCCCACTCTGTAAGGTGCTAAGTGATACGGCTTCTAGTGCTGGTGTCCAATATGGCAGCCATAAGCTACACGTGGCTACCGGGCACCTGAAATATGGCGGGTCTGAGTTGAGATTTTGAAGAGTACACAAAAAGAATGTAAAACATTTCCTTAATAGTTTTCATATTGATTATGTGCATAAGTGTTAATATTTTAGATATACTGGATTAAATAAAAAATATTAAAATAACTGCCCCCTGTTTCTTCTTGCCTTTTAAAAAGAAGATTTAAAATTGCTTATGTGGCTCACATTGCACACAGCCCTATGGCTGACATTCCACTGAGAACTGTTCTCTCTGACCTAGCCCTGGAGCCCAAGGAGATTCACTCATTTCTTGGGATTATTACGATAAAATCCTATGTCTTAGCCAGTGTTTCTGGTCAGGGATTTAGCCGTTATCACTCAATCTTCAACCAAGCCCTTTGAACCAGGAAAGCTTCCGTGGGTGGGGCTGGGGCAGTCTGGCTGGCATGGGGCAGTGGCCTACATGTCATCTGGGACCTGAATGCACACAGGGCCGGTGTGTGAATGGAAGACACAGCGCCCTCAATTCAGCCTGTCCTGCAGCCTGAGGTCATTGTACTCGGCAGATTCCTGTCCTTATTTAGGTCAGTGCCCCCATTACCCCAGAGTCTGAGAGAGTTTCTATGGGGTTTTGTCTGTGCCACTCTTTGCTATCCTTGTCTCCTCTTTGCAGAAAACTCCACTTTGCTGAGGCAGTCACACTTTAAAAATAGACAGAGACCTGGTTTATGCTTGCTACTCACTCCCCACCTCCCTGCTCGCTTTGGGAATTTCTTACCATTTTCAAAAGTTAAATACATAATTAAAAATCTAACGCCATTTCACATGGGGGAAAAAAATCACATTCTATGCTTTTAACCTGCTCAGTTTTCCAGATCAACACTTAGCACCACGCTTTTACCCCTCCAGATGCAGCGTTGAGACCCGAAACCTGCAGGCTGCATCGGCAAGAACACATGAAACCTTTGCAAAGCTCCAGAGAGGCCAGAAATACTTTACAGGCCAATCCCTTCTCTCCCATATAAATGTGGGCCATTTGCCTCAACGCAAAATCATCGAGTTCCAATGACTTAGGGATGATACAATGTGTAAGGAGATGAATCTTTCAAAAGCCTAGATAAAAATTGTTTCCTTGTTTGTCTATTAAATGATTTTATTTATACAAATAATACATGACTACATTCTTACTGCAAAGAAAAACCCAATAATACAGACGCGAGTAAGGGACAAAAAGTCTCACATCACTGTCACCTCCAGAACCTCCTTCCGGCTTTTGTTTCTCATGGAACGTGATGCGTGTTTGTGTTGTCTCTATCAGCTGCTGACCGCCCTCCCTGCCCATCTCACACCTCCCTGAGGGCCAGGTCTCTGAACACACCTAACTCCTTCCCTGCTGAAAGTCAGCGTGGTTGACAGCAGGGGAGTGGGACTGAACTGGATACACAGGCCAGTGGTGAGAACAGAAATGAACCTGGACCACGGTCCCTCGCTTTATGCACAGCTAAGCTTCAACCCTGTCTGATAAAAATTCCAAGATGGTCTTTTCCACCAGTTCCTAGAGGGCAGTGGCCACAATTTATTCATTCCTACAGTTCAGCATCCAGCCCAGGATCTCATACCCAGGAAGTCATTAAAGACATCTGCCACACTGTCCTAAGGCTCTTTTTTTAAAAAACAAACAAACAACACTGCCACATAATAATTTCTAGCCATGTCAGAAATTCCGGGAGGCCTTCCGGAATATAGAGGGGGAGGAGGTGCACCCAGGAAGGTGGCAGCTCCCAGCTCTGCAGCCCAGGTGAGCCCAGTCTGTCTGCTAGGTTTGGGGTACCTGCAGGCTTCACTCTGCTGGGATCCTCCTCATCTGTCCCAGGGGCAACTGCAAAGAACTTAGAGGACCCCTAAATCACATTGGGGCACCCTAAGGGAAGGTCAGTGCCTTACTTAAGTGGGCAGACAACCCACAACCACACAGCCCAAAGAGTTTTCTGCAAAAGGATTTGGCATAGGGCATGGCTCGCAGCAAGTCCTACACAAACGTTCCTCCTCCTTCCTCTCTTCCTCCTCCTCATCATTGCTGCTGTTCTTAATTATGCCTTCATCCAATGCAGCCATTGTAAATGCTTCTTAAAAGGGCATTTATGGCTGGGAACAGCGGCTCCCAACTATAATCCCAGTGCTTTGGGAGGCTGAGGTGGGAGGATCGCTTGAGGCCAGGAGTTTGAGACCAGCCTGGACAACATAGTGAGACCCTCTCTCTACAAAAAAAAATTGTTTTAATTGGCTGGGTGTTGTGGTGCACACCTGTAGTCCCAGTTACTCAGAGGGCTGAGATGGGAGGATAACTTGAGCCCAGCGGGTCAAGGCTGCAGTGAACTGTGATCGCATCACTGCACTCCAGCCTGGGCCACAGAGTAAGGCTCTGTCTCCAAAAAAAAAAAAAAAAAAGAAAGAAAGGAGAAAGAAAGGGCATTTGACAATTTGACATAGGAAAAGACTGAAATGTTATTGGGTAAAAAGAAAAAAAAAAGTGGTTTATAAAATTATACATCAGCGTGATCTCCATTCTGTACAAATAAACATTTATTCATGAGCACCAGAGCCATAGACTGGAAGTACATTTGCTGAGGCACTAACAGCAGCTATTCTGAGTGGTAGTATTTATGGGTGATTCTTCTTCATTATTTCTGCTTTTCTGAATCCTCTAAATTTTTACAGTAAATAAACTGTATTCTCTTTATGACACTTTTTCTAACTAAAAAGCGAGAGAATGGCAACTTTTAGCCCACTGCCTGCTTTTCATTATACCAACTGGTTGGTTTCTTTTAGCTCCTGCAGACAAGGGTCTGGGGTCTATTTTTATTGCCATGTTCCTATCTTGCTGCAGATAATGATCACTCCCACAAGGCAGCCTTTAAAAATGACAGTGCAGTCTTTCCATAACAGCTAATTACCTCTGCGCCTTTCAGCTGAGTCTAAGAGAGAACCGGGTTTTAAAAACACCAGCCTCTCCTGCACTGGAATCCTGGGGAAGAAAGGACAAACTAAACCAGGCAGGTGTTCATTTAGAGTTTCTGGTGGTTTTCCGCTTTCCCTTGCTTATCTGTTAGAAAGGGAGGGGGAAAGGAAAGAAAATGAACACAGAACAGGAATGGTGACTGCGTGGTGTGGGTGTGACCTGCGGCGCCTTTCTGAGCCACTTCCTTGCTGTGCGCAGCCCACTCCCGGAATGCCCTGGACCCAGCTGAAAGCCCACACTTCAAAGCCACTGTGTTTCTCCTGCACACTGGCCGGCCCTGCCATGAGGAGCGGCACCGTCATGAGCACCATTTACCACGCACATGGGGGCATTCTGACCCTGGGTCTCCAGGCACAAAACTCTTCACTCTTTGGGAGCCAGAGACCCAAACCCAGAACCCAATACGTACCCCTGACATGCCAAGAGTGGCCACTGGCACATCCCACCGACCCCCCCACCTGGTTAATCCAGGGCAAGGACACAGACACTGGAAGGAGCCTGCAGGGCCATGACCTCCGCCCTGCCTGTGAGAAGGCGTTGGTTTGACAGTCCTGCTTCAGATGCCAGGCAGGAGCTGGGATCAGTACAACACGGGGTTCAAAAGCTGGGCTCCAAACTCAAGAGAATTCTGGGTTCAAATCCCAGCTCCACGTACAAGCTACATGACCTTGGGCCACATTGGCCTTTATAAGGTCCAGTGTTCAGGGCTATAAAATGGGGCTAGTGGTGGTTTCACCTTGTAGGGTCATGGTGAAGATTAAACAAGAAACATAAAGCACATGGCTTGGTTCTCAGGGACACCGAGTCATTCAAGAAATGTTAGCTTAGATTAAAATACAGCCTATTCAGTACCTGCATCAAGCTGAGAGTTATTCAGTCTTGCCACAAGCCTCTTATCATTTAAAAGCAATCTGTACAGTTCATTTCCTGTGGACACCCTCGCAGAGCCTGGATGCCAGCTCCACCACCCTCAGAACCAGGCTACAGACCTGGCTGTGAGTTGCTCTGGCAGCAAAAGTTCACTGTGTGGAGGCTCCAGGCATGCTTCGCCCAGGCTAGCGAGCAGGATGAGAAACCCAGGTCCCTGCAGAAAATAAGCAGCACCCCCAGGCAAGATCCTGGCCAGGAAACCCCATGCAGAGGCCCTGGCTGAAATTCTAGGTTGTCGGCAGGATCTCAGGCTCCTGAAATGTCTGGGGAGAGAACTCCACACAAGGGCCTGGCGGCGAATGATGCGTGTCCTGCAGATTTTTCTAACCCATCTTCACATGTATCAGCTCTCACGCCGACTCCTATTCAGCTCTCCACTGTGGAGGCACACGATGAGAAGGCAAGCTGTTCTTTCAGCTGGGAAAACCTCTATGACAAGTCCTCGAGTAGAGAAAGTCTCAAACTGGAATCATGAACCACCTGGGAATGTTGGGTACGTGCAGTCCTGAGTCTGTGGGTCTGGGGTGGGGCCCGAGATTCTGTATTTCTAACAAGCTCTCAGGTGATGCTGATGCTGCTGGTCCAGGGACCACACTGTGAGCTGCAGGCGGGTAGAACCCTTTGAATGAGAATTCCAAGGGAAGCCAGAACTCGCAAAAAGACAGCTGAGGCAGGATGCAGGGCTCACTTTTACCTCAGGCTCCATCCAGCAAGAAACAGAGAAAGTTTCTCATCTCAGATTTCTAGACCTTGGGAGTAAATGCACCTGCAGACTTTTTTTGAAAACACCATCCAAGAGGGTGCATGGTGAGGGTTGGCAGAGATAAGGGACAGGTCGGGGAAAGGCTGGAGAGAAGAAAACACAACGAGTTGATAGTTTACAGCCTGGGAGGCAAGGAGGTAGGAAGGGAGTGTCACCTACTGTGCACCAAACATAGCATCTCATTTATCCTTGCAGTAACACCAGGAGGCGGGCAGTTCATCCCTAGTTGCAGATCAGGAAACAAGCTCAGCCAGGTAATGGGACCTGCCCCAAGTCACTCAGCTGATAGTCATCAGAAACAAGTTTTGAACCTAGTCCAGACCTTTCCTGCTCCCCCACCTGAGCGCTTTTCCCCATGCCCTGGTGCAGAGAAGCTTGGAATCTTCACCAGCTTCACCCAAAGTTAACATCTTACAAAACACAATACATTATCAAAATCAGGTACCTAATGGTGATGCAATACTCTTAACTACTCTACAACCTATATTCACTATATTCACATTTTGCCATTTGTTCACAAACGTTCTTTTTCAGGTCCAGGGTTCCAACAGTGCATTTAGTTGCCATCTCTTCTTGTCTCCTCCAATCTGGGGCTGTTTCCCAGTCTGTCTTCCATAACGCTGGAATATTTTAAGAGTACTGGTCAGTTATTTGTAGACTGTCTCTCAGATTTGGCGTGTTGGTTGTTTCTTTGTGATTAAGTTCCGATTACGCATTTTTGGCAAAAACACCACAGACATAAGATTGCACTCTTCTTGGGTATCCTATCCGGAGGTACAGGATGACAGGTATGTCCCATTTCAGGTGATGTTAACTCGGGTCATCTGGTTTAGGTGGTGTCTATCAGATGTCTCCAATGGAAAGTTACTGTTTTCCCCTTTGTGATAAATAAGCACCTCACAGAAAGAAACTTTGATATCATCCAAACGTCCAAACAGGTGGTTCTGGTGCACGCTCATGTTCGAGGGCTACTGCTGGGCTCGTGGAGCAATAAGTAGGGATAGGAAATGAGAAACCTGGTGATGGGTTTGTTAACATGGGGCTGGCAAAACAGACAATCTGCAGAAGACTCCAGCAAACCTCTGCAACCACAGCCTCTAGCAGAAATCCAGCTGGGAAACGTAATCTCAGTGATGATCAGAACCAAAAGCAGAAACCAAACAAACCCTCCATGTCAACTTCCCAATAGGAATGTTCTGAAGGACAAATCTAGCATCCTACAATGTCCTTGAGAGAAAACTGGAATGTGAGGCTAATGATTTCCTGAAAGTAAGTTCTTCTTTTTAGAATTGGTCTCTTAGCTTAAGCAAAATTACGCATGCTTAAAGCAGTGTGATGCAGGAGAAAATACCCATAAATCTTAGAAAAGAACAGGAATAATTCAAGATTTATAAGGTAATGAATAACAGCTATCCTTAAAGTCATGTGATCAACCTAAATGTCCATCAATGGCAGATTGAATAAAGAAAAATGTGGCACATATACACCACTGAACACTATGCAGCCATAAGAAAGTAAGATCATGTCCTTTGCAGGAACATGGATGGAACTGGCGGCCATCATTCTGAGTAAACTAACACAGGAACAGAAAACCAAATACCACATGTTCTCACTTATAAGTGGGAGCTAAATGATGAAAACATGGACACAAAGAGGGGAACAACACACACAAGGGGTTTACTTGAGGACAGAGAGTGGGAGGAGGGAGAGGATCAGAAAAAAACAAAACAAAACAAAACAAAACTATTGTGTACTACCAGCCTTAGTACCTGGTGATGAAATAATCTGTACAACAAACCCCCATGACATGAGTTTACCTGAATAACAAACAGGCACATGTAACTTCTGAACCTAAAATAAAAGTTAAAAAAAAATAGTTATTCTTTATAAATGCCTACATAGGGCCAGGTGTCCCACGGAGCATGCATTAGGGTTGGTCTTTAGGACAACCCCGTTCAACAGGTTGGAGGGGGAGCTCATGACAGTCCATAGGTGCTTCTCCCAACCTGTACCCACAGGCCCTCTGATCTGGTACTCACGGCCCACGACCCCCAGGGAAGTGCTCCCCACCTCCCTCACTGTTGGGAACCACCACAGATTTTGAAGGTAGTCTGCCCAGTGTCTCAGCAAGGGGTAAAGCATTCTTATCCCCATTTTAGGGTTGTAGCAGCTGAGATTCAGAGAGGATGTTGTCACCCAGTCAGGAGAGGGAAAAGGGTGCCTAAAGTCAGGCAGTCTGTGTTCCTCACCCACTGTTGATCTCAAGGCTCTGCAGAGCTGGCCCAGGCTGCCCAGGGAGCCCAAGAAAAAAGTTCTGGGAGTTTCAGATGTCATGACTGCTAACCCAGGACATGAGGTCTCATTCCCCAAAAATGCCATGCTCCTGCCACCCACACCTGCCCTCTCTCAGCAAGTCCTCATCCTCCCCACTTCTCAGGCCATGCCAATAATCAGGCGAGTTAAAATTCTAAAGGGGGGCAGGTAACGAGCTTTCAATCATGAAAATTTAAAAATCTCTCTTCCCAAAAAATTCTTATCACCAAGACAGTCCCCACCCCGGAAAACTGCGTCAACTCAGTTTCCTGATACCCAAAGGAGAAACTGCTGGTGAGGGCCACCTTGATAAACAGATGGGTCTAAGTCAGTCTGTGCTGGGCATTCTCTGGTGGCAAGACACCACAACTTCTGAGAACTTTCTTTGGATTTCCCAGAAAGCAAAAGAGCTCCCATTTTCCCATTTTCTGAGGATAAACTGGCATTTCTGAGCCCAGATTCCAGTAGAAGACATGCAAAATGTGTGCCTCCTGCTTGGACTGGCTGGGTAAGTGTGAAATTGAGGGCCTGTGGGCAATGTTTAGGGTGCTGTGCCTTAGAGAAGGAGAGGAAGAGGCTCTTCCTGGTTCTCCTCGGTGGTCCACCCCTCCCTGTAGAGGGTTGTCTGCATATCTAGAAGAGCACCTCATCCCACCAGCTGCACTGCTCAGGCCACAGCGCAGCAGTAATCGGGCCCCCCAAGACAGGTGGTGGCAGGAGAAGGGGAGGGTCATCAGAGTGACCGTGGCTGCCACGCCCATGGAGATGGCTCTTGCTGAGGCCTCCTGGGAAGGAGATAAGGCCAAAGCAGTAATCAATCAGAAATTGTGTATTGACAGATGGGGTTCATTTAATCCCCACATACCAAGGAAGATAGAATGTCTAATCGTTTAAAACGTTCCTTTCGATTTTCAGGGAAGAAGGACTT
This sequence comes from Macaca mulatta, assembly GCF_049350105.2. Taxonomy (NCBI): domain Eukaryota; kingdom Metazoa; phylum Chordata; class Mammalia; order Primates; family Cercopithecidae; genus Macaca; species Macaca mulatta. The sequence continues at coordinate 92,172,217 of NC_133408.1, forward strand.
GACATTCCAGCACTGAAGTGCTTTGAGTCACGTGCGATGCCCTAAGAGCGCCCTGCTCACTTAACACATCTTGTGAGCTTATTTACGTATCTATTAATTGACAAATAAAAATTGTACAGTCACATACCACATAATGACATCTCCGTCAACAATGGGCCGCACATACAATGGTGGTCCCATGAGATTATAATGGAGCTGAAAGATTTCTATTGCCCCTAGTGACGTTGTCATCATCCTAATATCACAGCAGTTACTTTAAAAAAAACGAATTTAGTGTAGCCTATGTGTACAGTGTTTATAAAATCTAAAGGAGTGTACAATAATGCTGTAGGCCTTCACATTCACTCACCTCTCACTCACTGACTCACCCAGAGCAGCTCCTAGTCCTGCAAGCTCCATTCATGGTGCTATATATAGGTGTACCATTTTTATATTTTATACCGTACTTTTACTCTACCTTTTCTATGTTTAGCTAGATACATAAATCCTTACGATAGTGTTACAGTTATAATATTCAGTATAGTAACATGCTGTGCAGGTTTGCAGCCTAGGGGCAATAGGCCATACCATATATAGTCTAGGTATACAGTGAACTCTACAATCTGGGTTTGTGTAAGTATACTCTAGGATGTTTACACAATGAAGAAATCGCCTAAGGACACATTTTTTTGGGACGTATCCCAGTTGTTAAGGCATGACTACATATATTTATGGTATACAACATGATGTTCTGAAATATGTATACATTGTGTTATGGTGAAATCAAGTGAATTAATATGCACGTCTCACATCCTTACCATTTTTTTGTGATAAGAGCACTAATAATCTACTCTCAGTAATTTTCAATTATATAATACATGGTTATTCTTCATAGCCACCATGAAGTACAAGAGATCTCTTGAACTTATCCCTCCTATCTAACTGAAATTTTGTATCGTTTGACTGACATCTCCCCAATCCACCCCATCTTAGCCCCCACCCCAACCCCTTTAACCACCATTCTACTCTCTGCTTCTGTAAGTTTAATATTTTTAGATTCCACATATAAGTGAGATCAGTTCTTAAATAAAATGGCAAAGTTGCTAGAAACTCAGTTCATAAAGGTGTCAGGCCTTCTCTCATGGCTTTCACTACTTCTTTTATGAAGGGGACCTTTTTCAGACCCACCTCTATACCACGGAGAGGCAGGCAGTGAGGCATTGCCACCACATCATTCCATCAGGGAGCCGTCCGTCCGCTGGGCTGCTCTACCCCCAGCACACTGGGTCAGGGAGGCAGGAGTCACCTCATGTCTCCCATGAGCAAATCCCACATGCTCCCCCCTCCCCACTTGGAGCCTCAGCATGTGTCTGGTCTCAATAAGCATCCCTCCAACAAGCTTGTTCCCCTCCCAAGTTACTAAGAGTTAACTGCTGTGGAACTCGGAAGGGGGCCCTGCCTCTCATGTTGTCCCAGATCTTGCCAGGTCCCTGCAGAGTGAGCACCCATGACACCTGATCACTACCAGAATACATGAATGAACAAAAGAGGACATGGATCCAAGAGGGATGGGCTGGAAATCAGAGCTCTGTCTGGGACATTAGGAAGGATTTTGCAGTTGCAAAGAGAAAGATTTTGGTAGCCTCCAGATTTGTGAGTATTTGTGTCTAGTAATTGTAGATTAGGTGAGGACACATTCAATCACCATTGGAATCAACTAATTATTCTTGGCACACTCAGGAACACATGGATTTCTGATAAAGAAATGGATCCCTCCAAACTAAAGGTTAGGCAAGTGAAGATGTGGAGGGCCAATGAAGAACCCCCTGGTGCCTCTCCATCCACCTCCCATGGCAGAGCTCCATGATCCATTCCTCCACTCTTCCGGGTCCAGCCCAGGCCTGGCCTGGGACTCCTCCTAGATACTGGAGTCACATGGAAAGCCACATGGGGGGCTTTTTCCCATGAGTGTAAGATCTGAGATGAACGTTCACAAGTTCTAGGGGGATTCGATTCAGAAGACTTAGGTTTTGATACAAGGGAAATGCAGTGGTAACAAGACGGGGAAGGAAGGGGGCAGGAGGAGGACCCAGGATGGGGAAGTCTTCTGTGCTGCCCCCACCTTAAAGGGACACACACTCATCTTGGAGAGGGTCACAAGGAAGAGATGGGGCAGGATGCCAGAATTACTTTGGGGTAAAAATCACTAACTCAAATATCCTGCCTCAGGCTGAAACTGGAATTCATTCATTCATTCATTCATTCATCCATTCATTCAAGGATTTCTTCCTCCAACATGTACCTATGGTGCCTGGACCTGGATCTGATGCTAAAGCTGTTCCCACGGAAGCCCTCAGGGCCTGGGGGATGTGCCAAATGAGAGGACATTCATTGCAAGCAGCATACTACCAAATTCAGTACTGCAGACACCCACATCCTCTTCACCACACGGGACTGGAATTCTACAGGTCCCTCTCAGATGGACTAGATCTTCTTTTGGCCTCACAACAGAAGTAGCCATAGTTCTGTGATAAAAAGAACTCAAAATATGGAGTTCAAAGACCACACAAAAGAAACCCAGAACTGGCGAGTCCTGGGACTGGTGGGGACCTGCAGGGCCTTGAGGATGCGAATGGGGTAAGAGGCTCCTGAACTCTCAAGATGCTCCCATTATGTCCACAGCCTAATTTTACCATCAGCTCTCCCACAGAATGGTGTCAGGGCCCCCCAGGCCCTCCCAGAGGGAAGTGGTGATTACCCTGTGGGAGCCGTCCGGAGAGGGCACCAGGATGGGTGTGGCTGCTCTGCTGCTGGACACCTACCTGCTGACCACGGGACCTGATGGCCTGGGTTTCTGAATTCCTCTTGGAAAACATAGCACTAGGAACATTTTCTTGATCAAGACTGCGCCTCACCTAAGGCAGAACAACATCCACAGTGTCCAAAGGCAGGGCCATCTGAAGGCTGTGGTCCCTGGAGCTTTTCTAGACACAGGACTCTCCTAGGAGAGGAGACCCAGCACCTCTGGGCAGCACTCCATCCACACATGGAAGATACACCCAGAGCCCAGCCCTGGGCGCGTTCCATGGCCTCCCTCTGCCTCTGCCTTCAGGGGACCACACTCCCCCGGGGGACCTCCCAAGGCTGGCATGAAGTGGCCACTCTCTCTTCGTCCAGCCGCATCTCTCTTTGGTCCTCCTGTGCGGCATTCCCTCTGCTCTCTGGCCATACCTCATCCCGCCTTCATTCCTCCTCTCTCCTGGCTCCAGGCTTCTGCGTACTCTCCCTCTCGGGAACTCTGCTCTCTGGGCCTGTCTTCCATCTAACTTTTGCCGGTTGGCACTTCCAAGCTTGGCATTCCTCATCAGTTCTTCTCGACCCTTCCCTGCCATCCCACTCACCCCAAGATGTGGTGAGCATGCCTGCTGCCAATGTCCACAGAACCCTGTGCCCCCATCATGACGCGCTGCTCTGTGCCCTGCTTGCCTCCCCCACTGGGCTGGGGGTTCTTCGGTGCAGAGTAGCACCCAGCAGCATCCAACTGAGACCATCAGGAGACAGCAGTGAAGAGTCCAGCCCCTCGCTGCCCCTCGCTGCCCATCCCCCCTCCAGTGACCAAGCCCCACCTAGGAAACCGACAGAGAAGGGACGCCCTGCACAGCCTTCCACCCGGTCCGGGGATCTGGCCACTACTCATCTTCATGGAGAACATGCAGCCCAACCAGGCTGCTGGAGCCAAGGACAGAAGACAGAATGCCTCCCACTCAGATGCTCTGCGTTTCTTCATCCAGAAGGTCTCTAACTGCATTCACAAAAACAACATTTACTTCTAGTCATGGTCCAGAGAGTACCATTTTTGTTACTTCTTAGATGCTAATCTCAATTTTTAAAAAAATGTAAGGGGAGCTGGGTTATATAATAGGCTATTTCGTAACCCAGGTGTGTTGAGTAAGACATAGGCCTTCGCCGGGTAAGTTTCTGCGGCTTGAGGTACAGGTTGGCTCACTTTGTGACAATACTGCACACTCTTCTGCCTGCTGTACTTTTCAGTCTGTATGCAATTGTTAAAGAAGAAATACATGCACACAAAAATGGACAGTGTCACTGTCCTGGAAATGGGACACAAAGAAAGGTGCCTCCCCCAGAGAAGCAGGCAGACAGAACTCCCTGCCCCGTCCGGGCATGCTAGTGTTCCCTCTGCTGTTGCTCAGAAATGCATCTGGTGGAGTTTTTCTCCTCAATTTACGTGATACAAGGAGTTTGCTGCATCTGTTCTTCTGCTTTCTTCCCTTTTAAAAATAATTTGTGGTTTGTGTGTTTTTGCACAATACAGATTAGCTGGCTGTGGATGCGTCACTGCTCACACGCCATCACTTACGGTGTTTAAAAATAAAAATTGCATCTGCGATGCAAAGCTCATGTGCTCCTTTTTTAGAAAAGGGTGAAGGGCTTGGGTGCCCAGTGCCTCCTTTTAAATTCGACTCAGGCCTCTGTGTGCCTGTGCAGAACACACAGGTGAGACATTTTAACCTATAGGGTTCTGACAACCCAAGAAGAGTCTCATAAAGACTCTTGTAAAGGCATAGACTCTTCTAAAGAAGAGCTCCTAATCTTTACCTCCTGAAACTGCCCCTTCAAACTTAAGGGCACGTAGCAGGGGTCACACAACAGTTTAGGATCCCAGACTCCCACACCAGAAAAGACTGCAGCTCCTGGTCCATGATAAGCTCCCTGACACTAACAGAAATGAGCAACCTCCTAAAATGAAACATGTCCGATCAGACACCAAGCGCTGCCTGCTGGAATGGTCAGGGCATAAGTCTGCATTTGTTTTTAGTCCAAGTGCTGAAGATTTGCACCTCCTGGGATGGCTCAAACTATAATAACCAGGCAGCTGAACACGTCACTGAATCATTCCCAGTCTGAGCCTTCTGTGTGGGGTGAAAGCTCGCTGCAGAAAACCAGTTCTAGTTAGCTCCAGCAGTCCGACCTTTGGTCTCAGCTGTCACAGGGGCAAGACGCAGCAGCCAAGATGATAGCTGCTTCCAAGCTGCCAGGACAACAGCAGCATCACTGGCAGCTCCAGAGTCTACCGCAGCATCTCTGCCCCTCTCCTGCACTCTCTCGTTCTGTCTGAGCCTCGTTCTCTCCCCTCCCTCTTCCCACCTCTCCGGTGTGCACACACTCCCCTCCATCCTTATCTGTCCAGCTGCTCTGGAAAGGCTTCAGCCTAATTTTCAGTTCTCAACAGAAGCCACTCTGACCTAGGAATGACCAGGCTAACCTACCTCCTTGTCCTATGTACTCCCTCTTGTCATTTCAAGCACATGCTCAATTTCAGGACCAGGACCCAAGTCGTCCAAGATAACAATGCTTGGCACAAACCAGTACTTCTCAGGAGAATGTTTCCCTGACAGAAATGGGGCACACTTCATGACCTGATACCAGTGTGGTCACTTCCAAGCACCATTTGATTTTATGCCACCTGGCCCAAATGAGCAAACAGAAGTTCCTAAGTAACAGTGGACATAGAAATCATTGCAAGTCTAGAGACTTCTTAAGTCTTTTTTTCTGGGGAAGAGGTCAATGACCGGTAGTGACTTAAGGGAAGGTGGCCTGCAAGAGACCAAAATGAGGAAGGCCAGGCATTCCGGGGGTGCTGGCTGCAAGTCACGCCTGAGCCTGTCCTGAGACACGTCCCAGGAAGGATAATGACCCTTACCCCAGGGTGGGCTTCTCCTTTCTAACAGTAACCTGGGGTAACCAAGCTACATGCTTTATTCCCAACTTCCCCTACTTTGAAAGAGTCATTTGTTTTACAGCTGTACCCGGATTAATGTTATTTTTGTGTGCCAGGCTTCCACTAGGTATCAGAGACTCAGAGGCCTAAAACAAACTTATTGGAAGAAAGGAAGCTGCCAGATGTTCCTCCCTCTGCAAGTCTGCCAAGGTGGCCCCAAGTGCTGGATATCACTGCCACAGATTCACCTGCATGGTGGCCCATGTCTAAAAACGAACTTGCAGCTTTGGAGAGTCAGGCGTGGACTGTTTCTTGGTCAGGATTATGTTGATTTTTGTCTGATTATGTCACGGGACTGAGAGTGGGGAATAAGATGCAGGAGCCAAATCAAGAGTCAGACCAAACTTGGATCCATGGTTAGTATCTCACCATGTGTTATATTTGTTTGTTTGAGAAAGGGTCTCACTCTGTTGCCCAGGCTGGAGTGCAGTGGCGCAATAGCTCACTGTAGCCTCCGACTCCTGCATTCAAGCGATTCTCCTGTCTCAGCCTCCCAAGTAGCTGGGACTACAGGCATGAACCACCATGCCCAGCAAACTTCAAAATTTGTTGTTCAGCCAGGATCTCACTATGTTGTTCAGGCAGGTCTCAAACTCCTCCTGGGCTCAACTGATCCTCTCAACTTAGCTTCCCAAAGTGTTGGGATTATAGGTGTGAGCCATCACACCCAGCCTTCACTATGTGTTTTGTACATGCCAAGCACCATGCTAAAAGAGACTTCCATGCTTTTCCACATGCCATCAAAATCATGTAATTGTTATTATTATTTTAAGATACAGGGTCTCACTACATTGCCTAGGCTGTCCTCAAGCTCCTGGGCTTAAGCAATCTTCCTGCCTCAGTCTCCTGAGTAGCTGAGACTATAGGCGCATGCCACCGTGCCTGGTCATGTTATTTATTTTTATTTACAGATGAGGAAACTGAGGCAAGGCAATGCAAGGCAAAATCATTTGCTTAAAATGTCAGATACAGTGTCAGACAAAGGAACTGAACCAAATCCATGTGCAGGCCTCTCCTCTTTACCACGGTGTTAAACACCCTCAGCAAGAAAATGGGGGTAACTCATTTCTTGGAAGCTTTCCTTCTCAGTGATCTCTGGGCAGGGACAGGGCCATGTACTTTCTTCTATCCCCATACCACCTACACCAAGTGGAGCTCTTTACCCAAGGCAGGTGCCCAACAGAAACCCATTACTGATCAGATTTCAAGATTCTGGCATTCAACAAAATTCTACCTAGAAAAGATAATATGGTCAAAGAACTTCACAAAAGATTTAGGAAAACTAGTATCTATGGATAACATAAAGAAGCTTAACATGTTATACCATAGTTATTGCACATTTAATAATAACGTTAGTTTTAACATTTCAAGAGCAAGTAAAATTATTCACTGATTTGTTTTTCTTAGGATTTGGAATTTTTAAAAAATCTCCATTTTGCAACCAGACAAATGTTCTGTCCTTCAGAATTCAGATCAACACTCCTCTCGAAACTTCTGCAAATTGGATTAACCAGCCAGCAAATAGTTTTGGGGGACCAGCCTGTGTCAGGCGCTGGGTAGTACCCTCTCAGCCCTTGTGGGGCCTCTGCTTGAGTTTTGTGTCCCGTGCGGGCGGGTACAAAGAGCAGGGTCTGACACCTACAGACACCAACTGCGGGAGCCCTGACAAAAGGCAGGAATGTCTCAATGGTGCTGGTTACAGCATCAGACTATTCAAAATTTCCACTGTGTCTGTCAATTTGAACCCACTGAATGACCCAACTGGTTATCCAGTAAACATATTTTTAAAATGTAGAAATCAATATTCACTAATGACTTATAATAAAGCATTCCCAAATATGAAATTATATCAATCCATAGCAATACTTAAACACTTCCATAATGAAACACCAGAAGTAGCCCATGGGCCTCATAAGCATTCATTTACTCATTTTCTGAACATATTTAAAAATAAATATCTGTAATTAGCCATTCACATAGTTCAGAGCTCAATTTTTTTTTAATGCAAACCAGTCATTTCAGCAGATGACTAGGAATCAGAACAAGAGAAAAAGGATGAAGAATTAATTTTCACCATCTATTTACTGGATGAAGCAAAGGCCCTGATTGAAATTTTATTGTTATGTAATTTGATTATTGACTCATAACTTTTGGGATCACCGGACACCCCCACCCAGTGCCCACTTTCAACACACAGTAATCCCTGAAGGACCCACCCAGCCTGTGGATCTCAGTTGGTTACAGCGCCGTTGGCTCCAGCCGGCTGCCTTCTAACAGAATGTTTCACACATGCATCAAAGGTCATGACCACAGCACCTAGACTGACCCCAGCACAGAGCCAGAAGGTGCCAGACACATACAATGACCCATAAAAATACATCATCATATCTTACTGATGTCAGTGAGAAGAGGAGGTGCCTCTTTTTACCCATTTCTGGCCTCATCATCAAATACAATCATTACTGCAATACTGATTATCAAAAAGGATACACCTTCAAAAATGCTGTAGTAAAACTAATAAGTCTTATGGAAAGAGAGAGAGAAAAAGAGAGAGTAAGACAGAGAAAGAGACTCATAGACCAACCATTGAATATTGGTGTAAATTTGTACCCAGATAATTAACAAGAGAGTAACAACTACAATTTTTTAAAAATACCAGCACAGGCCAGGCACGGTGGCTCACACTTGTAATCCCAGCACTTTGGGAGGCCGAGGCAGTCAGATCACGAGGACAAGGGTTCGAGACCAGTCTGACCAACATGGTGAAATCCCGTCTCTACTAAAAATAGAAAAGTTAGCAGGGCGTGGTGGCACGTGCCTGTAATCCCAGCTACTCAGGAGGCTGAGGCAGGACAATCGCTTGAACCCAGGAGGCGGAGGCTGCAGTGAGCTGAGATCGTGCCACTACACTGCAGCCTGGGCGACAGAGCAAGAATCTGTCTCAGATAAATAAATAAATAATAAAAAAATACCAGCACAGTTAAAAATCGGTTAAATTACTCATAAGTAAAGAAATAGGACTTGCGGGGACTCAAACAGATATTTATACACCCATGTTCATAGCAGCATTATTCACAATAACCAAAAAGTGGAAGCAACTTAAGTATCCATCAACACTTAATAAACAAAATGGGGTATACATACAATGAAATATTATTGGGCCTTACAAAGGAAGGAAATCCTGACACATGCTACAACATGGGTAAACTCGGACAACAATATGCAAAGTGAAATAAGCCACACTCAAAAGGACAGATACCATAAAACTCCAGTTGTAGGAGACATGTAGAGTGGTCAAATTCATAGAGACGGAAAGTAGAATGGTGGTTGCCAGGGGCTGGAAGATGGGGAATGGGAAGTTAGTGTTTAATGGGGGCACAGTTTCAGTTTGAAAAGATGAAAAGAGTTCTGGAGATGGATGGTGATGATGAGAACAATGTGAATGTACTTCATGCCATTGTATTCTGAAAAATGATTAAAATGGAAAATTTTACGTGAGGTATATTTTACCACCATTTAAAAATATTTTAAATAAAAAAAGGAATGTGACGTCACTTAACATTTTAAAAAGGTAACACCAGCTTAACTGAAGAGGAGGTAAAGAGGAGTTGAGGCAGCTGAGTTGTAACAAGAGCAAAATGCACAGAGCTCAGAGAGAGCCAGGCAAAATCACTTCCGGAACACAGCCATGGCCAACGCAAACCAGGAAGGACAAGGTGAATGGGTCCTGTGTTCCTCCACAGCTTACAGAATTCTGCTGGCTTTGTGCACCACTGCAAAATATAAACATGCTGGGGAAACACTGGTTTCTGCATTATTCTGACATCATTCCCATATTTACTATCATAATAATAGATGAGCTAACCTGTGTTACAGAAACACATGTTGTGGCAAACATGGTTTGTTATTTAACATTTCCGATAACAGCCTGTAAGACTACCGAAAGAATGCTTAGCTTACTAAATTTTAATCGGTCCCAATTTTGCATATACCCAAGTGGCAGCAACCACCCTGTGGTACACCTCCACCCACGTGAGTACACATTCGTGCAGGCTTAGCTACACGTTTATTTCGAATTACTTTTCATTGCTTCCCTTGAATTATTCTATTTCTACTTAGATCAGTGTAGAAACTTTTGGTTTAGTCATGAAGGAAAAAATAAGCAACTATTGGATCCTTCCAGTGGGCTGCTGCAGTATTTTCACAAGATGACTATACAGGAGAATGTGGCGATGCATTTTTGCTGTCCTTGAATGAGCCTGACTGAACCCTCTAAGACTTCCATGGACAGTGTGAAGTTGGGGCCAGAGAAATGAACCCTGCTTTTCCCTCTGGGAATCACACTTAGAACTTCAGGTTGACCCCACTTACGAAAGACTTTCAGGGGTCAGAAGAGTGGCCCTGACTCCAAAGCCCTTTCCCCACTGGCCATTCCCATCCTATATTGTAAACCCTGGGGAAGCGACTGCAGAGGTAGATTTTGAGGAAGAGAAGCGTGAAAGGCAGAAGGAAGGGAAAGGTGGGAGAACACGGTGTGCCACTACCCAGGGGAGAGTGGGCCCAGAGAGGTATGCTGGCAGGGCCAGAGTGCCAACGAAGTCTAGTCTGCCCATTTGGCCTCTGGATCCAGGGGAATGCAGATCATATTTTGCTAGTTTTCTACAAATGCCAGGAAGAAGCCAAACTGCAAAAGAAACACACCATGTGAAAGAAATGTAAGTTCCAGAAAGGAAAAAGTGAGGGTAAATGCACTTCCAACATGTCGACATAGTAGATGAATCACAGCCAGTTATACTTGTTCTAGTGTTACATGAATCCTTTCAACAGTTGGCAAAGAGATATTCTGATTTCTGCTGTACACTTTTATGACAAGGTAAGGGCCTTCTATTGAACATAAAAGAAACTTTATATAGAACACACAATGTCGGCAAAGCTTAACGACACACCAAATGAACACACTGTCACCAACACAAAGGGTACAAAGTGAAACCTTAAGCCTGCTTAGGAAGCACGAGCAGATGTAGAGGCATGATTTTCCTCACCTTATAGGAGCCATCTCTAACTCAGGATGCATGAGTTGGAAAGGGCAGCATCTTCCTAGGGTAGCAACACGGTGGGCATTAGGGCCAGAGACCTGGAATCCACATGCTCAGCAATCACTGGTAAATCATGTCTGCCACATGGATGCCGCATACCAGTGTGATCAATAAAGTAAAAATTCAAAAGCTGGCCATTCTATTTCTAATATATTCCCAAGAGAAATTTTTGCCCCCATACACCAACAGACAGGCGCAAGAATGTTAAAAGCAGCACTGCTTGTGAAAACAACAAAACTGGAAACAATCTAAATGTCCCTCCACCACAAAACGAATAAATAAACTGTGGGATACCCACACAATGGAATAGGGTACCATGGTGAAACTGAAGAAATTACAGTTACATGCAACAGCAGGCGGGGGTCTCAGAAACCAGAGGTTGAATGAAACAGAAAGCAAGCTGCAGAGGAACACATGGCATGCTATTCCATTTATGAGAAGTGCAATGATGCATCTGTTCAAGGGTACAGACACCTGTGGTGAAACTTTCCAGAAAAGCAATGGAGTGGGGAACACAAATTTCCAGTAAGTAGCCATCCCTGTGTGGGGAGAGCACAAAGGGAGCTTCAAAGTGATGGTGCTCGGTGGCAGGTATATGGGTTGTTCATTGGATCATTAATTCTTTACATTTTAGCCCAGGAGCGGTAGCTCATGCCTGGAATCCCAGCACTTTGGAAGGCGCAAGCAGGCAGATCACTTGAGGTCAGGAGTTCAAGACCACCCTGGCCAACATAATGAAACCTTATCTCTACTAAAAATCCAAAAATTAGCCAGGTATGGTGGCGCATGCCTATAGTCCCAGCTACTCAGGAGGCTGAGGCAGGAGAATTGCTTAAACCCACGAGGCAGAGGTTGCAGTGACCTGAGATCACACCATTGCACTCCAGCCTGGGCAACAGAGCGAGACCCTGTCTCAAAAAAATTTTTTTTAATTAAAAAAAATTCTTTATATTTTACACATATTTTATGATGGTGTTGGATTAACTGATTTAATAAAGATGCTTTCTTAAAAGGGGATCAACAGTCTACTGCCTAGTTACGAAAGAACTGTAAGGAGACTTTCGTGCCTCAAACTGAAGGGATTGCTACCCTTCAGGAGAGGGAAGAAATGGAGATTGGTTGCTCCAGAGCTTACTCCTGGCCTCACACAGTCCCAGGGCTTGTATTCCCAGGTACATGTGAACCTTGACTCTGTCACTCAAATAAGACAGATGCCGGGTTGAACACTGGCTGTGGCTGCTAACTGGAATGCCTCCTCTTTCTTGGCAGTGGTCAAAACACAACAGTACTCTGGAGCAGGCATCAGCAAACGGCAGCCCACGGGCCACAGCCAGCTGGCCACCTGATTTTGTATAGCTTGGAAAGTAAGAATGGCTTTGGCATTTTTTTTTTTTTTTAGTGGTAGAAAAATATAAATAAGAATAATACTTTATAACATGAGAAAATTATAATTATATGACATTCAAATGTTAGTGGCCATAAAATTTTGTTAGAACACAATCACCTTCATCTATTTATTGGCTGTGGTTGCTTTCACTTGACAATAGCAAATTGAGTAACTGTAAGAGATTAGGCAGAAAACCTGAAATATTTACTATCTGAGCCTTTGCAGAAAATGTTTGCTGATCCCCGCACAAGAGAAAAGCTAAAAAAATCAAGGCCAGAAGAACCTAAGATACAAAGTCTGCTCCTTTGCTTATATTGAGATTCATTCTACAAAGAATTTGTAGCTGTTTGTGAGAAAACATAATAAACAACAACATACATTTAAACAAAACAAAACAAAACAAAAAACGAGGGCTAGGAATAATCTGGATAAAATGGAAAGGTTGTGGGCCCAGGGAGAAACACCGTCAAGAACACAGTCTGGCCAGGCACGGTGGCTCATGCCCGTAATCCTAGCACTTTGGGAGGCTGAGGTGGGAAGATTGATTGTTTGAGACCAGCCTGGGCAACATAGTTAAGAGCCCATCTCTACAAAAAATAAGAAAGAATACAAAGCCTCCACAAGTATCAACAGTGGAATACAAATCTGTGTTTGAAGCCAGCCAAAGCAGAAAGGTACACAATTGTGGAAAACTTTTGAGTCTGAGGAAAACAAACAAAAACATCATAGTTATTTGGAGCAAAGCAGTTCTCCCATCAGGTGTGAAGCTCACAAACAGATTGGCAGTTTCGACAATATCCCTACAGCACAAGTAGCAGCAGCTTTGGGGTTTCCTGTGACAGAAGCCGGGTGTGCAGTTCTCCAATATGCTGGGAAAAAGCAGCTCAGGGAGCCCTCTTGTCAGGCTGGTCTCACAGGCAGACGTGACCACATTTCAGCAGAAAGAGATCGTGCTCAGGCTGCCCGGGTCCCTATTATGCTCTACTGGGAGCACACATAAATTGTATTAGCCAAGTACACAACCTGTGCCAAGAGAGCTGGGTTTCGGTTCTCGTGGAGAACATGATGATACATGCGTGCCATCTGCACAGCGAAGACACTCAGGAACAGTACACAGTCAGCTGCTCAAAGTCGGTGGGTGAACAGTGAGAACAATCGGTCTTTGAGCTGTCTCAGGAGCGGGACTGAGGGATAAGGCCGCCCTCCTGGCTCTCCACTCTAAAGCCTGCCTGAGCTCCGTCCACCTGAGCTGCTCTGACACCCAGGCTGGCCCTGCTCACCTGACCTCAGAGCTGCAGGGGGTGCATAGTTACTGCTTTCCACAAAGGGAAGGAGTCAAAAGTCACATGAGATAACCACCGGGTCCTAATTGGATGCAGATACCCCAAAAAGCCTGAAGACATGAAGCACAACTTTACAAAGGGTGAAAAGACACAAGATACTGGGTTTAACTTCACAGGTGCAGTTTTAGTGCCAGGATCTGTGAATTGGTCTCATGTCCATCACTGACGGGAAGTACCCTCTGCTCCACTTCCGTTTTGTAATCCCCAAGATGGAGATCAGGAGTTCCAATCCTGACTTGCCTGATTTTCAGCCTGCGCATCACTGGGCAAGTCCACACCCTCCTTGTAGAGGTGAAATGAGAAGCTTGTGATGAAAGCCATGAGGGGCCCCAGGCAGGGCAAACACTGGCGAGTGATTTTGTTAATGACAAAAGAATGATCAGCCTACTTATGTAACTTTAAACTTAAAAATCATATTTTACATATTGTTTTTAACCTCTGTATAAGTTTTTGAAAGGTAAGATATTCACATGGTTCAAAAACACCAAGATGCTATAAAGAGAGGCACACTGAGAAATCTGGCTCCCACACTGCCCTGGTCCTCTCCATGCCCCCACCATGGACTGCCATTGTGTTGACTCTTTGGTGTCTACCCAGCATCTCTCAATTATTTACAAATAAACACAAATATATATTCTTACTTTTCTCTTACACAAAAACACAAAGAAGATATATATATTGTTCTGTACCTTACTTTTTGCTCTGAATACTATAGAACAGAAATTTTTCCACGTGGGCCTTCTCTTCCTTCTGTTTCACATGTAGAATGTCCCCCTTTGTGGCTGGACTACAGTTTGTTTAAGTGGACACACAGTTTTCACAACCAATGCTGCGATGTGCAACCTTATCCACACTGGCAGACAAATTCCCAGAAGCATATTGTAGATTTTAATTTCTCCCATGCTATTATTTTATCAGTCACTTTTATTCTTGTCAATGGCTTTAGTCAATGGTAAGAAACACAAGAGATGGGAACTGGGATGGCAAAAGTCTAGGGAATTCTGGTTTTCACTGGCGACATTGGAGAAGGAGTAACAGATGGGGCAAGGCTGTCCTGTCATCCTGCCCTCTCTCCTCCTCCTCTTTGTTAACATTGCCACACAAAGAGTTGAAGAAAGAACAAATAGGGACATGGGACCTAAAAATAAGTGTGCTTGTAATTTTCCATGAAAAAGGGAGCCTTGAACTTCATATAACCCACTGCTCCATGACACTGAGGTCTTGGAAGCACCAAGACAAAATCCAGACGGTTCCTAACTTCAATAATGTTGCCATATTTCTTGATATCCTACACCTTTACATCCTCACTTGCCACATTTCCCTGTAAAATGAGGGCAGTGTTTGGGAGCTAGGCATGTGAGGGAGCCACAGAATACAGGACAACTCGAGGTGCTTCTCACTTTGGCCACCACAACTTGCACATTCAAAACTGTTTTTTCTGTCTCTTATGTGACAGGCTGTGCTAGACAGATGTTAGGAGTGCAAAGACATAATCGCTCATCTTAAGTCAAAATGATTGACTCTGGGATGGGCATTGAGTTCCACAGCTACCAAACGCAGAGGTGAGCACAGCACACCAGGATGCAGTCACAGCCAGGAGGGCTACCCAACAGCATCTGCGCACACTGACAGCACAGCCACAGCCCTCCAAGTGTGAAAGTGAACAGAGGGGAAATTAAGGCAGTGGGGTGTGGTGGGTGGGGTGTGCAGGGCATGGGACAGGGTCATGAGATGTGGAGAGCACGTGGACAGGAGACTGTGAACCGCCTGGTGGACCCTGCTCAGTGGTCCCTAAATTTCTGCCTTTGCCAGCATCACCAGGGAGCTTGTGAAATGCACAGTCCCCAGGCTACCCACAAAGGTCAGCCCTAGCAGGTCTTGGGTAAGCTCAAGAAAGCATCCCAGGGAATCTTTCTGCAGATCCAACCCAGCTTTCAGAAACGCTGCTGAGGGCAGTGGAAGTGTGAGGTGGTGGTCCAGGTCACCCCGGAGCTGGCAGCAGGGAAGACGTGAGAGGCCAGGAGCTGACTGAGGGGCACCCCGATGCAGAAGTCCAGGTGCATGATGAGGGGGTGGGGGGCCTGAGCCTGCAGAGCAAGGGACAGATTTGGGTTGGAACTGAGTGGATGTATGACTGAAGCCCACTGTCCCAGCGGGCACACAGCAGGGAAGGAGCCCAGCCGGTCCAGAATTGGAACCGGCTTCCCAGAGGAAGGGATTTTAAGTTGGGATCTGAGGATGAACTTGCATTCGTGAGGTAGCCAGGCAGACACGTGCGGACTCCTAAAATAGTCACCTAAACTTCCCAGGGCTGCCCTAAGAGCCACGATCCCCAACCCCAACCACGAATGTGTTCCAAGCATGTTTAATAAAATTTCTCGTGCCTACCTGCTTGCTTTAGGACTGCAGCTGTGGGTACAGTCACAGGATTCCCAGTATTCCAACAGTAAGGCCAAGGAGGGGCACCATGACCCTGGTTTCTGGGAAGGGAGCAGTAGCCTTTCCCTCCACTCCCCCCAGAATGGAGAATGAACGTGTGGGCAGGGCATGAAGGAGAGGGGAAGAACACAGCTGCTGTCTCATCCCCTCTGCCTCCCCAATAAGCCAATCAGAAAGGACACAATGGGATGGAACATCTGGTACCAACGAGGACAAATGGGGATCAGATAAGTGACTCTCATGCCCACGCACAGGGAGTGAGTTACCCTTCCCCCACATCGCTTTCTCCGGGTGTCAGTTAGTTATTCTAAACATCCCATGCCAATTACCTAATTCCTTTATTAATGAACTTAATTTGGTGGGAATAGTCTTCTTAGAGTCTTTCCTACCGCTCTCTAGCTCCTGCATGCTGTATCCAAGTCCCTCATGTGGGTGTCTGGGAGCCACGGCTCAGTTTGCTGGGGAGGAGCTCAACACCCACCCCGGCCTCACTCAGGGCAGTGAAGGGCATCCTGAGAGGGAAAGCCAGGGGTGGGGGACACACTCAAGGCTCCCCGGGTGACTCAGGTAACTGTGCTTCACAAACAGCATCCAGCACCACTGCTGACGAGGCCGAGCCGAAGGGCCCAATCCTTCATCCCGAGCCCCTCTGCTTACATCTCTGTGGGCTATGCACACACTGGAGAAGGTCTACCTATCATTCCCTTCACAGAGGAGCTCGTGCTGATGTCTATAGTCTGCAAACCACTGTACAGATACAGTTCTATGTAATCATTATCCTCACAGTCATGCGCCACCACACCCAGCTATTTTTTTTTTTTTTTGTATTTTTGGTAGAGACAGGGTTTCACCATGTTGGCCAAGCTGGTCTCGAACTCCTGGCCTAAATGATCTGCCCACCTTGGCCTCCTAAAATGTTGGGATTACAGGCATGAGCCACTGTGCCCGGCCTCTTTTTTATTTTTAAGACAGTGTGGTCCTTTCTTGCCATCTTGGCCAGGCTGGTCTCAAACTCCTGGGCTTCAAGCAATCCTCCCGCCTTGCCTCCCAAAGTGCTGGGATTACAGGTGTGTGCCACTGTGCCCAGCCCTATTCCTAATTTTAAAATAATGCATCACAGCTTCAACCATCTTTATAACACTTGAGCATGTAACCCCTATATATATATATATATACACACACACACACACATATATATAACTTATTGATAAATCATGTGGAAGTACTAACGTAATATTATACACCTTATGAAATGCAGTTAAGCCAGAAATCTTTAAAGATGGGATAACATACACACAAATAGAAGTTGTGGGAACCACCAGCTCCCACCAGCCCATTAGTGGTCAGGGAAAGGAAAGTCTAGTTACCACTGGGGGTAGTAAACCACTAAATCGCGGAGATTAAAGCCAAGACATTGCTTCATTCAAATGTATCTTTTAAATACATGTTTGGAAACATAAAGAGGAACTCTGTAAGAAAAAGTTGGTTTGCAAGTTAACACGGTAACTTCTTTTATTATTTTCTTCTCCTTGGAAAAGTACCATCCCGCCAAATGCCAAGGCCATAATCTCTTTTCAAGTTTAAATCAAATCCCCAGAATTCATAAAGGAACATTCTCTTGAACAAAGACTCAGAGAAAGGGTTCTAGACTTTAGGCTGTTCTAAATTAACTGAACATGGCCTTGGATTAAACTGTCTCCCTGGAGCGATTAAGACAGGAAGGCAACTCATCCCTTTAGAGACACAGTTTACCTTTGAGGGCTCCTGACCTAGTGCCAGGCACAGTTGGAAGCCACACCAGTGCAGGGCAGGAGAGCACGTCCTACCTCATGGGACTCATGGTGGTGCACGGGTGTTCGTGGTAGTTACAACTCTGGAGGACTCCTGAGGGGGCACAAAGTAGACAGGGCCTAGCATGCACTCCTGGCTGGCTTTTCCAAGAGCCACACGATGCTGGCACCTAAAGGAAGAGCAAGGGTTGGCAGAAGAGAGGGAAGACTGTCCCAGGCAAAGCCCATATGAGATCTGGAAGAATTTCCAAACGGCAGGAGAATCGAGGGCTTAGAGACAACTGGAGGAATCACGAGATGAGGAGACCAAGAAGGGGCCCCGGTGTCGGGGGAGGGCCCCTGTGGCCGTGAGGAGTCTGAACTCACCTAAAGCACAGGGGAGCCCCAGTGCTTTCAGAAAGATTCAGCTCTCATTCAGAATTCCACCCTGACTGCAGCATGTGGCTAGGAGAGACTGGACAGGGAGCCTGGACTAGAGACCTCTGGCTTTGGCCAGGCTGGAGAAGAAAGTGATAGTGAACAGTAACCACAGGGATGGCAGTGGTGGTGACAACTCTAGGAGCCAGGTGTGGTACAAGTGCTTTACACTTATTTATTCCATTAACTGACAGAACAGTTTCCTGAGGTAGGAACACTGTCACCTCCATTTTCCAGGGAAGAAGATGAGGCCCTGAGGGCTTAAATGACTTACGTCAGACACTTGAAGAAATAATGAAACAATGAGACTAAAAACCGTGAAGGTGCCAGGCACGGTTGCTCACACCTGTAATCCCACCACTTTGGGAGGCTGAGGTGGGTGGATCACCTGAGGTCAGGAGTTTGAGACCAGCCTGACCAACATGGTGGAAACCCAGTCTCTACTAAAATTGCAAAATGTAGCCAGGCGTGGAGGTGTGCACCGGTAATCCTAGCTACTTGGGAGGCTGAGGCAGGCGAATTGCTTGAACCTGGGAGGTGGAGGTTGCAGTGAGCTGAGATCATACCACTGCACTCCAGCCTGGGTGACAGAGTGAGACTCTGTCTCAAAACACAAAACAAAACAAAACTGCTAAGGCAAATAAGATGCCATGGAGTCAGCCCACATGCCCATGAACAACGAATTGGATAAAGTGGTTCCTATACACCATGGAATACTACACAACCATAAAAAAAAAATGAAATCGTGTCCTTTGCAGCAATAGGAATGCAGCTGGAAGCCATTATCCTAAGTGAATTAACGCAGGAACAGAAACCTAATACTCTATGTTTTCACTTATAAGTGGGAGCTAAGCATTAGGTACACATGGACATAAAGATGGGAACAAGAGATACGGGGGACTACTAGAGGGCAGGGAGCAGAGAAAGGGTTGAAACACACTCCCTCCTGGGTACTATGCTCACTACCTGGGTGATGGGATCATTCATACCCCAAACCTCAGCGTCATGCAATACACCCATGTAACAAACCAGCACATGCACCCCCTGAATCTAAAATAAAAGTTGAAATTGCAAAACATTTAAAAATGAAAAAAGAAAAACCCAAATAAGATGTCGTTTAAAGCACACAGCAATAAGTCTTTTATTGCTTCAGCAACATAAAATTTACATATAGAATTTATCCACTAGAAGTGTAAAATTCAATGATTTTTAGTAAAGTTATGGTTATGCAACCATCGCCACAATCCAATTTTAGAACATTTCAATCATTCCAAAATATTTTCCTTGTGCCAATGTGCAGTCAATCCCTATTCCCAACCCTGGCCCCAACCACAGATCCACGTTCTGTCTCTAAAAATGTGTGGTAACAGTTTAAGTCCAAATATATTTAATCATGTTTGGATTTATTATTTTTCCTTCCACTGAAGACATTCAAAGTCCCTAACAGCTACTTCAGGAGAACCAGGCAGCTTTATTTTTAGTTTGTATAACTTTATGCCATATGTTATTTCCCTCCTACTTCTTTTTCCTCACTGTAAAGGATTTATTCTGCTCTTGGCATTGGTGGTTTATCTAGGATCGTATTTATAATAGAGTCAAATGCATATCAAGCTAGCATGGTCTGAAGTCAATATACTATCTGTTTAATTGTAAATGTTTCTCTGTACAAAAAGGATAACTTTATTCCAGTGAAGCTTTCATTTTTGTTTTATGGAGTCATTACTAAGGAAAAATTATAATCTCCTCCACAGAAGTACAAACAGCAGTCCCGGAGTATCACCGACCCTGAGAATACTTTACCTGCATGTTCACAGCTATCGTAGCGCTACGACATAGCATCTGAACTGAAATAACTTTATTCTGACATCTGTTGCTTGGGAGAACCTGCTGAATACACGAGGCTCCCATGAGACCTGATTTTCCTACCCTAAAATGAGGCTCAGGGGTAGGAAACCCTGCCTCTTCTTTCCTTCTTGCAAATCTCTGCTCTTTGGCAGACTGTGAGGGAGAAGGTTGTCTTCAGGTCACTCCCGGAGTGATTTGCTGTCTTCCGAACGCACTGAGCATCCCCGCCCCAGCCGCCACCAGCAGGCCTGGCTTTATCTTCTTCAGGAATCTTCCTTCCCAGGGGCCTTTCTCAGAGGTTCTGCCCTGAAAGGCCAGGCACCACCCCTTCCCCAACTGCATCACCAGGGCAGTGGACCTCTTTGTGGCTCCCAAGTTCCTCCTTTACTCAGGAAGTCCCAGCGAGAGGCAGGGGCGGGCGAGGGTTCCCTGGGCCTCCCCTCCTCAGCCCTGCCTTCTACTCACACTGCACTCAGGGCTGAAAGGGCCCACGCCCCAGTCTGCTGCCTCCCAGCTCTCCCAGAGAGGCCACATGCAGTCATCACCTCATGGGGACCCAGCAGTGGCCTGCTCAGCCCCTCTGGCTTCACCTCCTCCCCATTCAGCTGAGGCTGCAGGGTCTGGGGCTTCTACTATAGCCAAGGAAAACCTGTCAGGTCCAGCTGCGGTCCCCACAGTGGTGACACTGCTCCTTGTACCTTTAAAATGGCTCTGGAACAGCGGCTGTCAACTGGGAATGATTCTGCTCCCAAGAGCATGTTCATTTGGCAATGTCTGAAGACACTGAGCTGTCACACCCGGGAAGGGAGGTAGAGTTCTCATGGCATCTAGGGAATAGAACTAGGGATTCACTAAACATCCCACAAAACACAGGCCAGCCCCTACAGCAGTCATCTGGCCCAAAATGTCAACTAAATGTGACTCTATAATAATCTCAAATAAAAAAAAAAAAAAGTCAGGGCCAGGCATGATGGCTCACCCCTGTAATCCCAACACTTTTGGGGGCCAAAGTGGGAGGATCGCTTGAACCCAGGAGTTTGAGACCAGCCTGGGCAACTTAGTGAGACCTCATCCCTACAAAAAAACTCAAAAATTAGTCAGGCGTGTTGGCATGCATCTGTGGTCCCAGCTTCTCAGGAGGCTGAGGTGGGAGGATCACTTAAGCCCAGGAGTTTGAGACTGCAGTGAGAGTGAGCTATGATCATGCCATGGCAGACCTGCTGCAAAGCACATCCTACTTTATCTGTGAGGGCTGTTAAATCAAGTTTAGTGTAAAGCTGCCTCCTTACATATTTTAAGTTCAGCCTAAAAGTTTCTCTGTGCATAGTGAACTATAACCTATGTGGAGGTGTCAATAGACTGTAACCTAGTCTTATGCCAGTCACCGAGTTTTTGCCAATCAAAGGGGACCAACTATTTAAACCATGTTCAAATAAGGCAAGCCTTGTAACCAATCCAGCTCCTTCTGTACCTCACTAATGTTTTCTGTGCATCACTTTCCTCTTTCTGTCCATAAATCTTCTTCTACTGCATGACTGTGCTGGAGTCTCTCTGAGCCTGCTCTGGCTTGGGAGGATGCCCAGTTTGGGCATCATTCTTCACTCAATTAAACTCTATTAAATTTAATTTGGCTAAGGGTTTTTTTGTTGTTGTTGTTTTGTTTTGTTTTGTTTTTTTGAGATGGAGTCTCGCTCTGTCGCCCAGGCTGAAGTGCAGTGGCGCAATCTCGGCTCACTGCAAGCTCCGCCTCCCGGGTTCACGCCATTCTCCCGCCTCAGCCTCCCAAGTAGCTGGGACTACAGGCACCCGCCACCAAGCCCAGCTAATTTTTTTTTTTTTGTATTTTTAGTAGAGACGGGGTTTCACCGTGTTAGCCAGAATGGTCTCGATTTCCTGACCTTGTGATCTACCCGCCTCGGCCTCCCAAAGTGCTGGGATTACAGGCATGAGCCACCACGCCTGGCCTAAGGTCTTTCTTTTAACAGGGCAAATATCAGCCGTTGATGATTAGTTGATTGCTAAGTATTTTAATCTTAGAAATGGACTGGTATTTTGAAGAGGACTCTAAGAGGCATGTAATCTCTTTGATCTAGGTATCCACACTTGCACAGGGCCTGCGCACAGGAGGGTATGTCACCATTCACCCAGTGAAAGTGATCGAAGGCAGAGAAGGCCAGTGTCTTGGAGTAGACAAACAGTACATGAAGGGCACTGGAAATACACACTGATTTAGAACTAGCAGCAAACATCAACCCCTCCTCATCCAGCAGCTGCCTGGCAGAGACCAGGGCCTGGGTAACATGGGCAGGGAGGCAGTAATTGATCCAGGATCACAGAATATCTGTGGCAATGGATTTCAGCTATGCTTTATGCACTAGCATTCCCCCCAGGGCCCTAATGCAGAGCAGCACCTCTTTTACCAGCATCATGTGTTATGCTTCCTCATAAGATTTCATTTAATGAAAGGCTTCCCTTCCCTGCCTAAAAAGAATTTTAAAACCACTAGTCCAGCATCTGTGTATCAGGGTGTATCAATTAAGATTCTTAATTGCAAGAAACAGAAATCAACAATGCTTGATTTAAGCAGATACTTTGCTAAAAGAATATTAAGGAGGTAGGGGTGGGCAATCAAGAACAAGAGGCAAACATACCCCAGAACTGGTCAGGTAAGGCCCCGACTGCAATAATCCCAAGCCCTCAGTGCCACAGCCTGTGCAGCCAACAGCACCGGCCCTGGCCACTACTTACTGCCACCAGCCACACAGTCTCTGCCATCCCAAGGACTCAGCCCTGTATAAACTACTATTCCCACAGCCAGACTGAGCTCTTCACAGTCCCTGAGCTTTTGGTGCCACTGGCTCTCAATCAGAGATTAGGATGATTGCATGGACCTGCAGGGCCCAGACCCTAACTGCAAAGGATGCTAGGAAGTGAATCTCTGCATTTGTATTTTTCCCACTGTGTGGTGGACTCTGCTGCCCACCATGTGTCGTAAAAAAAGAAATTTTCCAAGCACAGAAAAGGATCTAAAAGGATGACAGTGGGTACATACAGAAAAACCTCTCTCAAGCCATGTTTTCCCCTGCTCTCACACCACAACAATCAACACGGAAGACTTCTGTGACTGTATTAGTTCATTTTCACACTGCTATAAAGATATATTTGAGACTGGGTAATTTATAAACAAAAGAGGTTTAATTGACTCACAGTTCCGCATGGCTGGGGAGGCCTCAGGAAACTTACAATCATGGCGGAAGGGGAAGCAAGGCATGTCTTACATGGTGGCAGGAGAGAACGTGGGAGTGGGGGTGCTGCCAAACACTTTTTTTTTTCTTTTTTAGACGGAGTCTCGCTCTGTTGCCAGGCTGAAGTACAGTGGTGCAATCTCAGCTCACTGCAATCTCTGCCTCCCGGGTTCAAGTGATTCTCCTGCCTCAGCCTCCCAAGTAGCTGGGATTACAGGCATGCACCACCACACCCAGCTAATTTTTTTTTTTTTTTTGTAGAAACGGGGTTTCACCATGTTGGCCAGGATGGTCTCAATCTCCTGACCTTGTGATCCGCCCGCCTTGGCCTCCCAAAGCGCTGGGAGCCAAACACTTTTAAACCATCAGATCTCATCAGAACTTACTCATTATCATGAGAACAGCATGAGGGAAACCATCCCCATGATCCAATCCCCTCCTACCAGGTCCCTCCCTTCACATGTGGAGATTACAGTTCAAGAAGAGATTTGGGTGGGGACACGGAGCTAAACCATGTCAGTGACTGAATGTATAGGTTTCTTTCCACACACACCAAGCATCAGACACCAGCTGGGTGTCCTCCAATTCTGTTTCTATACTATCTACCTGGAGGTAGTACCAGACCCCACCCGTTTGGGGCTCAGTCTCCAAGACTGTCCCCAATCCCCCTGCCGTCCCCACCCCCAGCCTTCAGACACTAGTCGCAAGTCTGAGCCTCCAGAACTTCTGACCAACTGGCTTCAAGCTGAGGTTTCCATAATCCCCTGTTTGGGTTTGGTTAATTTGCTGAAGCAACTCGCAGAAACACCGACTTAAGGTTTACTGGCTTATTATAAAGCAGAGGTGTACAATCTTTTGACTTCCGTGGTCCACAATGGAAGAAAAACAGTCTTGGCCTCATATAAAATACACTAACACTAATGATAGCTGATGAGCTTTAAAAAAAAACAAAACCATAATATTTTAAGAAAGTTTACAAATTTGTGTTGGGATGCATTCAAAGCCATCCTGGGCTGCATGCGGCCTGCAGGCCATGGGTTGGACAAGCTTGTTATAAAGGATACTGCAAAGGATACAGATGACGCGAGAGGGCAACGTACGGCAGAAGGGGCACAGAGCTTCCATACCCTCCCTGGTTCACTGTCCTCTAGGAACCTCCACGTGTCCAGCTATCTGGAAGCTCTAGAACCCAGTCCTCTTGGACTTCTATGAAAGCATTCCTTCTCTCAGGGTATGAGACAGGTCCCTCTCCGGGGAGGGTCTTAGGAAAAGACCCACAATCCAAAAGGAGGGGAAGACTAGAGTCCTACCTTGAGGCAGGTGAAAGGAAGGCAGGAGAGAGATTCAACTTTCCTGAGACTTAACACGCCCAACATAATAACAAAAGGCTGTAACTAGGGATATGGTAGTTATAAGCTAGGACTCGTGGATGAAAACCAGTGTATGTCACAACACCACAGTAAGGCAGAAGAGCCCTGAGTCCCCAAGAAAGTGAAATACACTGACAAGGGAGAGAAAAAGAGCCCAAATATTATTTATATTGTATGTATAAATATTTAACATAAACATATATAAGCCTTTTTTATGTTTTAAATATTTCATATAAAAAGTAAAGTCCCCTACTTGGACATCAAAAATGAACTTCACAGTCTGACCTTGAACTATGTAAAAGGTCATGGCACCTGACTCTGATGTTAGCAGCCATCAGGCAGATTGCTTTGAAACTAAATCAGATGCCAGCTACCATCGAGCTTGGCCAAAACTAACTACGGAGAAGAGTTTACGATTAACGCGTGAGAAGGCAGTATATGGCCAACTGTATATATAGGTCTTCCCAACTATACTTACTCACTGTGAAAGTGGAAGAAGCAAAGACACAACACCAAAGATAAAGATCTATTTTAAAAGATGGGTATATTTATAATTCACACATACTCAGACACTCTGTGGGTGGAGACACGTACAAACATATGTCTGTGGCCAGACATATACAAATCCACGGAGATGTGAAAAGCAAGAAAGATTTACTAAAACAAGATGCAATTAATGATATCTGAACTATGAAAGATAATTCCAAGGTCTTTGATCTCAAGTTTGACCGCTGATAAAGTCTGACTTATTGCTGGAGTTGTTTTGTACAAGTGAAATTTTAAACACTTATAATTTAGTCACTATTTATGTTTTTTGGTTTGTTTTAAGCCAGCAACGTGTGTTTTGGCTTTTCTGCTGGGTCCACTCATTTTTGTGTATCTATTCACACAAGAGTATACCTGGAAAATCTGAGGTTTAGAGTACAGCCAAAACTGATTTATGCTTGAAGAATATGAGGCACTTTGGGAAGCCAAAGTGGGAGGATTATCTGAGCCCAGGAGTTCAAGACCAGCCTGGGCCGCATAATGAGGCTCCCTCTCTACATAAAAAATAAAGATTAGCCAGGTGTGGTGGTGCACACCTGTAGTCTCAGCTACTTGGGAGGCTGAGGCAGGAGGATTGCTTGAGCCTCGGAGTTTGAGGCTGCTGTGAGCTGTGATCAGGCCACTGTACTCCACAGCCTGGGCGACAGAGTGAGATCTTGTCTCAAAACAAACAAACAAAAAGAAGCATGGAAAAAAGTAAAATGAACTAAAACTATTCTACTCCAAGTGAGAAGATAAGATGGAAGGAGACTGAAATTATATGGTAATAAGGACAGTTAAACATTGGACTGGATCTCCATTGCAGTGGGGATGATGAACAGGTAATCTATGGTGAATGATCAAGCAACATTCAGAAGCCAAAACTAGCTGGAAATGTTAAGAACACAGCATTTTTATAGATTAAAGACATATTTTTTAAGGCGATGTCTAAGGACATACATGTAATACTTTGCACTTGGAATCTATGGGAGGGGGACAAAGAAAAAAAGACAATTTAATCTTTCTTGAGGGGAGCTCTGAAAAAAAAAAAAAAAAGACACTTTTAAAATGAAACCAAAGAGAAGCAGGTCCCTGCAATGACTGATACAGGGTTCCACAAAGAGAAGAGCATAATGACTTAACTCTCCACAGCAGGAGTTAAAAAGAACAGGAAATAAGCATTTTATATATATAAAATATATACTTTTTTTTTGAGACAGAGTCTTACTCTGTCACCCAGGCTGGAGTGCAGTGGCATGATCTCGGCTCACTGCAACCTCCGCCTCCCAGGTTCAAGTGATTCTCCTGCCTCAGCCTCCTGAGTAGCTGGGATTACAGGCATGCGCCACCATGCCCAGCTTATTTTTGTATTTTAGTAGAGACGGGGTTTCATCACGTTGGCCAGGCTGGTCTCGAACTCCTGACCTCAGGTGATACTCAGGTCTGCCTTGACTTTGCAAAGTGCTGGGATTACAGGCATGAGCCACCACACCCAGCCAAAACACAAAATTTTTAATGTACATAGAAAATGTCATTTGTGGATGCCGGCAGCAGGTGTTCCTTTAAGGTTATTTCCTGGCCCAAGGGCCTATGATTTGCAGATATTGTGATGAAATTGCCAAAGCTCACCTCTCATTGGAGTTATTTTGATGAAATTTCTAAAGCTCACTTGGCATACTGTCCATTATATTTTGGCTTTTGATAAAAAAGTGCTAAACTTCCACTAAAAATGCATAACTTAAGTATGAAAACCAATACTTCTCCAGGACATTGTTTAAGCCCAGTTCAGACAGAAGATTCCAGCCAGACTCATGAAGCATCCCAAATGAAGTTCTCCAGGCTCCTTCCCAGATGTGGGGTTTGTTTCTGTAGGATGTTGGGTACTTTTTCCTATTACAAAACAATTATTCCAGGTTATGTACTGGTACAATGACTCCATGACTAAGGGGCGAGGAAGAGGGGAAGAGCGAGTAAAAGGAAATCAACACAAAGATACCTTGTATTTTTTCAGCTTAGAAATGACCCACACAGATGTGAATAGACATTTTTCCAAAGAAGATATACAAATAACCAATAAACATATGACAAGATGCTAAACATCATTAGTTATTAGGGAAATGCAATTTAAAACCCCAAGAAGATACCACTTCACACCCACTAGAATGGCTTCAATCAAAAAGACAGACAACAACTGTTGATGAGGATGTAGAGAAACAGGCCCTCATACATTGCTGGGGGAAATTAAAATGGTGCAGCCACCCTGGAAAACAATCTGGCAGTTCCTCAAAAAGTTAAACACAAAATTAACATAAACGAAAAATTACTCCAGCAACTTCACTCCTAGGTATATACCCAAAAGAAATGAAAATGTATATCCAAATAAAAACTTGTACATGAATGTTCTTAGCAGCATTATTCACATAATAGCCAAAAAGTGGAAATAATCCAAATGTCCATCACCTGATGAACGGATAAAGAAAATGTGGTACATCTATATAGTGGAATATTATTCAACTATTAAGAAAAAAAAAGAAATATTGATACACGCTTCACCATGGATAAACCTCAAAAAATTATGCTAAGTAAAAAAGTCAGGCACAAAAGGTCACATACTATACAATTTCTATGCAATATCCAGAATCCTGGGATGAGGAGAAGGAAATCCTCAAATTGAATCAGATGATTTCCTCAAGCGCTGGCAGGGCAGTACCCCCAGGAGGACAGGGTTCTTTACCCGCAGTTAAATTTGTCTCTTCATACTTTCTGGATCTAGAAAGGCCAGGAAACAACTGTCTCCGCCAATTTTTTTTTTTTTTTTTTTTTTTTGGAGACAGAGTCTTGCTCTGTCGCCCAGGCTGGAGTGCAGTGGAGCGATCTCAGCTCACTGCAAGCTCCGCCTCCCGGGTTCACGCCATTCTCCCGCCTTAGCCTCCTGAGTAGCTGGGACTACAGGCACCCACCACCTCGCCCAGCTAATTTCGTTTTGTATTTTTAGTAGAGACGGGGTTTCACCATGTTGGCCAGGATGGTCTCGACCTCCTGACCTCATGATCCACCCGCCTCGGCCTCCCAAAGTGCTGGAATTACAGACGTGAGCCACTGTGCCTGGCCAATTGTCCCCTTTCTTAACCTTTTGGTCCCATCTCTAAGTTTATGGATTTGCTACCTCTGCATCTGAAAGAGTTTGGGCTCTGGCTAATTCCAGTCTCACCAAGTACGTCACTTCATGCAAGTCAGCTTATATTCTTTAAGTTTCCTTATGTGTAAAGCGGACATAGTTTACTCACCTCACTGAGGTAGTGTGAGCATTCAGTTAATGAATGTCAAAGGCAACAGCATGTGGGGTGAAATAAATCCTCAATAAATGTTAGCGATCATTTATTCTTTCCACAAATTCCTGAGTGCTACTGTGCCAAAACTCCACTATATATGCATGACTCCTGCCCTTATGAGGTGCAGTCCACAGGGCAGACAGCACCAACACACAATTACAACTGAGAGATGGTCATGGCAGGGGAAATACGTGCTAATAGGGGAGCCCGCAGCTGGCGTGCTTAACTATAGAAGTCAGGGAAAGCCCAACTTGGGTTGGCTTCACGGGGGTCACTCTGAATCTTGCCCTTCCACGGCAATTCTAAAGAGCACTATGGGACCAGCCTGGCCCATGTGGTGAAACCCTGTCTCTACTAAAAATACAAAAATCAGCCAGGCATGGTGGCGCGCGCCTGTATCCCAGGTATTCAGCAGGCTGAGGCAGGAGAATCGCTTGAACCAGGGAGGCACATGTTGCAGTGAGCCGAGATGGCACCACTGCACTCCAGCCTGGGTGACAGATCAAGACTCTGTCAATAATAATAATAATAATAAATAATAATAATAATGGGCACTACGCTCTAAATGGCACTAAATCTCTAGCTGAAATTGGTACCCAGTGCCCAGGGTTTGGCAAAGTTATGCGTCAATATTACTTATAGCCAAGGGCAAGCAAGGAACTTGGCAAACTGGAGGCTGCTGCGTGGGGGTGGCAGTGTAGAAGGCTCCAGGTTACTGCTCTCTTTTCAGAGGAAAACTCAGACTAGCAAATCTGAAGGAGAGAAGTGCAAGGGTCCAGGCCCTAACAGCTGGACCCTATCTACTATGGCCCGGCAAGAAAGCCATTCCTCTTGGCAGAGCAGTGTGTCCCTCCAGGAACTCAAATGCAGCTTTCTCTAGCATTTAAACTGTGAAACAAATACTTTGAAATCGTCATCCCTCCAGAAAAAACTAAGAGGAGCAAGCTGCTCACAAACAGCCCAGAAGGAGACCCCTGGGTAATTTTTCTGAAACCATCTTGTCAAGGGTTAAATTGTGTCCCCACCCCCGCAAATTCCTGTGTTGAAGCCCTAACCCCCAGTACTTCAGAATGTGACTGTATTTGGAGATAGGGCCTTGAAAGAGTTGATAAAGGTAAAAGGAGGCCATCGGGGTAAGCTCTAATCTGATATGACTGGTTGACCTCATAAGAAGAGATTTTGGGTACAGAGGAAAGACCATGTGAAGACACAAGGAGAGGAC
This sequence comes from Macaca mulatta, assembly GCF_049350105.2. NCBI lineage: Eukaryota > Metazoa > Chordata > Mammalia > Primates > Cercopithecidae > Macaca > Macaca mulatta. The sequence goes on from NC_133408.1 coordinate 92,202,007, forward strand.
AGTCATCTGCAAACCACGGAAAGTGGACTGAGAAAAACCAAGCTGGCCGACGTCCTGATCTCAAACTCCCAGCCTCCAGAACTGTGAGACAATCATTTCTGTGGCTGAAGCCCCCCAGTCTGTGGGACTTCATTGTGGCGGCCCTAAAAACCAAACACATCTTATCTCTAGGAACAGCAGCCACTCTTCCTTCTCAGTATTCAAGGGTATTTGGTAGTAACAGTGATCATTTTCCCTCTCTGTGGAAAAAGCCTCAGGATTGGAAGGGACTTTTGTGATTTGAAAGAAATGTATATATTTAAATATATCATTTGAACCAACAGAATCAATCAATCGAAATACCACAGCAGTTTGAATGAACGCAAATATGGTATTTGAAATCAGGGGTTATGGGTGATCTTACAGTCTCATTTCTCATTCTTCATCCAGTTTATCTTGCTTGGGTTGACCAATGACAAGAAATCCCGGTTTTGTTTGTTTGTTTGTTTGTAGAGACGGGGTTCTCGCCATGTTGCCAGGGCCAGTCTCGAACTCCTAGGCTCAAGTGATCCTTCCACCTAGGCCTCCTGAAGTGCTGGGATTACAGGCATGAGCCACTTCTCCTGGCCTCCTGATTTTCACAGTTAAGTGGTTGCAAATGGTAATATCTTAAAAATCCATTTTGTAATTTCAAATGCTCTTAATAAAATTTACCTCAAAGTTTAAAAGACAGAAGCAACTCCTTTTCTAGTTGAAATTCTAACAATATCTAACAACTACTTGCAATTTTTATTACAAATTCAGGAGACATCCAAACTAACATAACACAAAAAATTACAAACCAACTCCAAACAGTCTTGCCTGGCATTAAACTGAGTTCAACAAATGTATACTGTGTATTAATACACAGTTTCTTGTACAGTTTCACTTGTGTGGATGTGTATTTAATATTTTAAAAATCAGACTTCAAAATTCAATTCAGACCATTTTTAAAAGACAGTGTGGAGTCACGAAGTTGGGAAAGTATTTATAAGCCATCTAGTCCCATCCCCCTGCCTGAATCCCTCTCCATTTACAGTATTCATCAGTTCTGCAAGCAGTTCACCTGTATCGCTGAAGAAAATGCTGACTAGTACAGGTATTAAATAAAAATAAAAGCTCACTAGGATTTCACCTTTTTTATTTCTAAAAGTTGCAGGAGACTTTTTAGGGGAAATTGGGACAATGTATCAATTTGAGTCAAACTATCAATTTAAGAGTCAAATTCTTGACTTCATAAATACAATCATGCACCGTTTAACAATGGGGATATGTTCTAAGAAATGGATCATTAGGGCCGGGTGCGGTGGTTCATGCCTGTAATCCCAGCACTTTGGGAAGCTGAGGCGGGCAGATCAGGAGGTCAAGAGATCGAGACCATCCTGGTCAACATGGAAACCCTGTCTCTACTAAAAATACAAAAAAAAAATAATTAGCCAGGACATGGTGGTGGGCACAGGCGACAGAGCAAGGCTCTGTCTCAAAAAAAAGAAAGAAAAAGAAAAAGAAATGGATCATTAGGTGATTTCATCATTGTGCAAACTTCACAGAGTGGACTTTCACAGACCTAGATGGTAGAGCCTGCTCCTAGGCTACAAACCTACATAGTATGTTATTGTACTGAAGACTGTAGACAATTGTAATACTATAGTATTTAAACATAGAAAAAGTACAGTACAAATACAGTATGCAATGTAAAACATGGTACATCTGTGTAGGGCACTTGCCATGAATGGATCTTGCAGGACTGGAGATTGCTCTGAGTGAGTGGTGAGTGGTGAAGGAATATGAAGGTCCAGGACATGACTTACACTACTGTAGATTTTATAAACACTGTGCACTTAGGCTACATTAAATTAAACGTTTTTTTCTTTCTTCACTAATAAATTACCCTTAGCTTACTGTAACATTTTTACTTTATAAACTTTTAAATTTTTTAATCTTTTTGACTTTTGTAATAACATAGCTTAAAACTCAAACACAGTACAACCGTATAAAAATATTTTCTTTCTTTATATCCTTACTTTACAAGTTTTTGCTACTGTTAAATATATTTCTTTTTTACTTTTTAAACTTTTTTGTTAAACACGGAGACACACACACATTATCCTAGGCTTACATGGGATCAGGATCATGAAGATGTCACCAGTCAACAGGAATTTTCCAGTCCCATTATAATCTTCTGGGAATACCGTCAGATACACAATCTGTCATTGACCAAATATTACTCAGTGCTTGACTGTCTTCTCCAGAGATTGACTTTTTCAATCAATCTCCTAGAGGGAAGAATGGTGGGTCAGTAACAACCTGCAGTTACCTGTTGGGGTCTACAATAAACACATAGAGCAAACACTGAATCTAGCTTAAATAAACAACTTGGTTACCATAGTAATCGTTTCAAAAAACATAATAGATGTTTTCCTAACCAACCTCCACTCAAGGGACCTACCAAAGTGTCCCCATTCCCTTTGTAAAACAAGCTGAGGGATGCCCATGGCGCAATGAGTACACTTGCCTTGATCAGCTGTGAGCAGGGCATCATGTGCTTACCAGAGAGTCAACTGTGTCTGTCCTTAAACTGTTTATGTCAGTTGCACATATTACCATGATCTCCTAAATGTGATAACATCAACTGGTGAAATAGAAGCATGAGCAGAAAAATAAATTGTTTCTAAGAAAATGAAGATGGATACTTGAAAAGCTTCTTAAAAAGCAAGTTGTTTAAGAAATTGCTGTCAAAATAAGTGTGGTTAAAACAATTATAAAAGAGTGAAAAGTCATAAAAATATAGTATCCTGCAATCAGTTTGCTTTGCGAACATCCTTGCTCCACTTTGAGGAGACAAACACTAAGACAAATACGTATGTTCACAGACACATGATGATATTAAATATCAGTATACTCATGAAAAATCATAACCTAGAGAACCCAAGCCAAGCTGGTTAAGAAAGCATCTAGTCTACAATGCAGTCTGGGTGAATGAAATACAACTACTCTGAGAAGCATTACTGAACAGAATAACTTTTTATCATCAAATTTTGGAGTCTAACTGCAAAGACTTTGGATTGTAATCCAAGTCCCACCCTCCAAAAGCAGTAAAACTTCTCAGCTTCCCTGAGCCATCTCTTCTGTATCTATAACTTAGCTATGGGCCTCAGCCACAGCCACTGTCAGTGTTAATCATCATTGCTTTTGTTCTAGTATAACCTCTACCACTAAGTGGACACTAAAAGTCCATCATCAAGTGAGGGAGAGAGGAGGGACATGAAGTATTTTGCCATCTAAAATGAGTCCTCAAATTAAAATTTTAAAAGATCAGGAATCACTTTGAAAAGGAAAAAAAAAAAAAAAAAAAAAAAACCTACCCATTAAACAACACAATAATCTGAAGTCACAGAGGCTGCCCACCAAGAAAGGAAGGAAGGAGCCCTGAGACCGCTGGCAGTTAAGACCAAGGCCTAATGTCACCCAAATATTGGCTTTTTCCCATTCAAGAAACAGAAACTGCTAAAAAAAAAAAAAAAAAAAAATCAGATTGAATTTGCTTAATAGAAAATACCTATAAAGAAGTGTTTTTTTAACATGATATTGGATAGATATTTTTTTAAAAACAACCACCCACCTGAGACCTGCCACTTTTAGCATAAGCTGAGAAATACAAAGTACCAGTTTTATTCTCCAGTTTTTGGGTGAGCAAACACGACTTCAGATCTGTAGAACATTCAAAGCATGCGCAACCTTAAAGGTGGCAATGGGAACAACATTCTGTCGCTTAAGCACTGCATTTCAGGAGTATACAGCAGCCTCTAGGTAAAACAATTTAAGGCCCAGCTTAACAGCTTAATCAGGTAACAGTTGAACCAAAACAGAATTAGGAAACAAGGGCTCACTGGAAACAAATAACAAATCAATATTAGTTGGGGAATTGTAGTCAGTAAAGAAAATCCAGGTTTTCCTTTTTTCTTTCTTTTCTTTGTTTTTTAAGACAGGGTCTCGCTCTGTGCCCAGGCTGGAGTGCAGTGGCACCATCTCAGCTCACTGCAACCTACGCCTCCCAGGCTCAAGCTAACCTCCCTCCCACGTCAGCTTCCTGAGTAGCTGGGACTACGGGTGTAGTAGCTGGGACTACCAGTGTGCACCACCACCCTTGGGTAATTTTTGTATTTTTTGTAGAAATGGGATTTCACTATGTTGCCCAGGCTAGTCTTGAACTCCTGGGCTCAAGGGATCCACCCACCTCAGCCTCCCAAAGTTGGGATTACAGGTGTGAGCCAACGCGCCCGGCCAACCCAGGCTTTCTTTATTCAAGACTCTGCAAGAAGGATTCCACACTTCTCTTTATAATGAAATGTTTACTCTGAGCCTACCTCTCCAGGGTTTTCCCAGCCACTTGAGTTCAGCAATTTGGCTGCTGTCAATCAAGATGTTACATAAGAATTTTGGCGTGTGTACACTCATGAGAAAGAGGGTGAGGAAGCTTCTAAGATTCCTAAATATTTGATGAGGACTAACAGCCTGTCAGGTAGAGCAGGACATTTTGGTGGTATTTCCTGAATGTTATGATATGAGAAGTCATCAGTGTGAAATTCTACCCAGCTATTACCACACACAAACCAGGATGTCCATGATGAGCAAATAGAAGTTCAGTGAAATGCATCATTTAATTTGTTACTGACAGAGACTGTTATTAGGGAATTCTGGGATAAAATCCTTTGTAAGGTAGAGTAATTTTTTTTTTTTCTTAGAGAGACAGGGTCTCACTCTGTCACTGAGGCTAGAGAACAATGGCATGATCACAGTTCACCTCAACCTTGAATTCCTAGGCTCAAGAGATCCTCTCACCTCAGCCTTCCCAGTAGCTGGGATTACAGGCACACACTACCCCACTCAGCTAATTTTTAATTTTTTTGTAGCAATAGGGTCTTGCTATGTCGCCCAGGCTGGGGATGGTCATTTTGAAATTAAAATGACACATACCTTGCTGCTTATAAGCTTGGCATTTGTATACCGGATTCTCTCGCTGTGAGGAGCCTTGTGTGGGAGGCTGCCATGTTCCTGTCTGAGTATTTCGGATTATAAGCCTCAGTGCAGGGCCCAGCTTAGACCTCCCCCTCTTCAGCCATGTGTGTGCAATGCGGGAGGGAGGATGCTGACTTTTAGCCTCAATTGTCACTATGCCATTACATTCCTTCCTCTCACACTCCAACCTCCTGTCCACCTGACTTGGTCCTCTCTTCTCATCCCTGACCGGATGCTGAGGTCTCACATACCTGCAGAGCCAAGCAGACAGAGAACAAATTCCTGTGCTCTCAAGTCTCTTAGCAAGCTTCACATCCTCCCTCATCCCACACATCATCCTGGAAATACCCGCTGAATGTGTATGTCCTTGAGACGGTGAGCCCCCTGACCACAGGGTGGGGTCTTCCTGTGCCCGTGCCTCTGACCTCATCAGGTAGTGAGCACAAAGTAGCTGCTCAATGTTGAAATGAATGTATGTGAACCTCTCCTGATAGAAATAGTCACCTAAAGTCCCCACAGCAAGCCCTGGTTCTGTTTGTCATTGATGCTGAAGAGCATATGTGGCCTTGCCAGATGCCCCATCTGCAGAGGGCAGACCGTGGCCTCACACTCCATCTGCTATGGATCTAAGACCCCACACCCAGGGCACAGCTGTGGCCAAGGGGAAGGGTGAGGTGAACACCCTGCATCATGTTAAAACAATACAGAGGCATGTGTGTCAGCCCCAGGATTTCTTATTATACGTGCCTCTGCACCTATCTCCTAGAAACCTCAGAGCATTTTAAACAAGCTACCTGCTGAATCTCACACTATCTACAATATAGGGAAGTCTTGCCAATTTTTACCTCTAAAACCCTTCTCATCTCTGCCCACTTCCACATCTCCCCAGACATTATTGCCTTTAGCCTGAATCCTGCAACAGCTTCTTCACTCAACTCCCAGGACCCACTCCATGCACGCCTCCTCCAGCACCCCCCAGCAGTCAGACTATCTGGTAAGAGGTCATTTCTTCAGCCTCTGCTTCTAACCTTCTGTGGCCTCCTTCTGCTGTTACAAGAGAAGTCTTGCAGGCCCCACCTGATCTGGCCTGGCCTTGCTCTGCAGCCCCACCCACCCACCACTCTAGAACTCTGGCCTTCTGTCTGGAACCAGCACTCTCGGGGCCTCTGCACTTGCCAATTCCTCCATGGAGCATTCTTTTCCCTGGCTTGTTCCATGCCTGGCTTCTTCTCATCCATCAGCTTTCAGCTGAGGCCTTCTTTGACCCCCATCTAAATAGGCTTCTCTTTACTTCACCTCCATCACCCTCAGCATGCACCACTATCTGTGATGATTGATCTGTGTGTTGACCTGTTTGTCTCTCCACCTAGAACAGAAGTTCCATGAGTGCAGGGACTTTGTCTTGTCTTCACTTTATTTTCAGAGCCTGATACAGAACCTGGTACTTAGTGAGAGCTCCAAACAGATCTGCTAATTGAATGAATGAATGGATGCATGAGTGAATGAGTGAATAAGGAATGGATAGCCCCTGGGAAAATCAACATCATCAAACTCCCAAAGAACCTTGAAATCAGACCCAAAATGGGCCCAGCTTCCTTTTAAAACAAAAGTCACACCTTTCCCTTTAGTGAAAGAAACCCTAAGTTCTGCCTACATTGGAAGTTCCCTGCATTCACACTGTCTTCTCTTACAAATCCACAACACTCTTATTATTGACCATCTTTCTATTTAGAAACAACTTAGAGTTCCTTGGCTCAGAAAACTGGAACTTGATCTTGGAGTCAGGCCCAAGGTCACAGACTCACATTTGAGGGGCTTGGTGGAGGAGCCCTAACACCCTCTGGATTGGCTCTGCCTCTGGCCCCAAGCCCCATCCTTTAGAGGAACAAAAATAGGAAAAAACAGAGGCCGGACACAATCTCAGTGTTATAGGGAAGCCCTACTTCTCCCCCAAGACCCTGATACCTGGCCAGCCAAAGGCAGGGAGGAAATGTGGGTGGGCTGGGAGTGAGAGGCAGCGGAAGGGGATGGAGTTTGGGAAAAGACATGACTAATCCGGCCTAATCCCTCTGCTTTGAAAGCAGACAAACTTCAAATCCTGACTCCAATATCTACATTTCTGAAGGCCACACAGATGCTATTTAACCTCTCAGAGCCTCAGTTTCCACAAGTGTCAAAATGGATTTCACAATTTCTACTTTAAGAGGATTGCTGGGCATTCTGTCCCCAAATGTAACATCTGGCTGCATCCACCCACCCTTCAACCTCCCAGGGTGAGTCTATTGTTCATATGAGAAAAATACAACCATGCATCAATCACTCCCTGTGACTTGCCCCAAAACTCTGGGTTTACTAGACTGTTTTGAGGCTGGGCCACACAAACTAATCTACATTGACTTAAATTTGGTAAGTAACAGGGCCAAGCTGATTCCTGAAATAAGCTTATAAATGCACACAGCAGACATTCAATACATATTTTTCAATGAATGAATCAAATGACAAGATGGGTTATGTTTATACTGATCCTACTAATCAAGCCTAATAAAGCAAAATCTCTTTTTTCACTATCAGTGTGTGGCACTAATCCACCTTGTGCTTTGATACCACAGACATGTGGCAAGAAAACTGATTTAAGCCATTATAGGGCTAAAGACTTTGACACTCAAGTTCTCCTCTTCTGTAGGCCACAGGGAAAATGAGCAACTGCGATGTCAAATGTTCTTATTTACTTTGGAGATTATTTTTCAGCTTGCTGAGGGTTTATACTTTCAATAACCAAAGAGACTCTCAAAACAGAATGACTTCCCAGTAAAAAATAAATAAGTAAAAATGAAAAATTAACCAATTTTCAATCCAGATGTGGACTGTCTCCAAATTTTGCAAGCCTATTTAGCAAAAATATTCCCCTGTAATCTTGCTCCATAAATACTGAACAAGGAAGAGTATTGCCTCAGACTGATACTTGGCAAAATAATCTAATGAAATCTGTCAGTTCTGTGCTACCAGCATGGCATCCCTGAAGGCTCCTGGTGACTGTATGATTATCAATTAATGCTGTCCTACCTCACGCCTCACTTGCAAAACAGTTTCTTATAGCTCAGCCATGCTGTAAGAAGGTTAAGAGAAGACTCTAACTCCCATCCCAGACAGCTACCCTTCAGCCTAAGAAAACACACCTACTAAAGCAAATTCACAGAAAAATCAAGAGCCAACTATTCCCTTTGCAAAGGAACTGCCTAAGGGTATCTGTAAAATCCCTTTACAATGGGTTTAATTTAAGAAACTGTAACTGGCTCACAATTTAGCAAGTGCCCTTGATGAGGCAGAGGATGGGTGTCTAACCAAGAGGCAGGTTAAAGGTGTTGTGCTTACAAAACACAGCAAGCTTGCAAAGGGCATAGGTCTAAGGTGAGAAGGTCTGGGTCCCAGTCCCAGCTGAGTCACTAATGAGCTGCATGATAGAGTCATGTCATTTAACTTATTTGATTTTAGTTTCCTCAGCCAGAGATGAAGAATCATTAATAAAAGCCAGTGTTACCTACATCCCAGACTTACTAGGAAAATCAAATAAATGGGAAAGCTGTTAGAAAGCACGAAGGCATACCCAAAAGTTAGGAAACTCTTTTATTACAGGTATACATGGATGTAAATCAGAGCCACCCAGAAAATCACCTGCACCCATTCTTGCTCATACTAAATGTATTTCCTCTTACTAATATGAGAACAACTGGAATGGGAGAGATTTCTGTGAATCAGGACGAACACATAGCCCTTGGAGAATGGGTGCTGCTATCATTGAGGACACATCTACTCTGTGACAGCTTTTGATACTCTAGGACAGTCATACAGGGAATGCACTCACCCTGCTCTGTAGGGGATCAGGCCCTGATCCATTAGTTCATGTTTACCAAACATTAACAATGTGCTAGGAGTGTCTGGAATACTGAATCCATTGTGACCGGGCAAAGAGAACCACCAACCCCCAACACATTTGGCCAAGAGTGAGAATGTGATGGTGCCGGTCACCTTCTCAGTCACTTACAGGTGGGTTTGGGTAAGCCTTTCCTGTACTCTTGCCTGATGACAATAGTTCAATGTCTTCAGCAAATTGTCATCTCTCTAGGAAACCCAAAGAAGAAAAAAACAGGACAACCCCAGCACCTTCATAATGGACAAGAGTCGTGAGGGCTCCTGCTCAGTGGGCTGCAGGGTGGAGCCAGCGCTGAGGCCAGTCATCTCTGCTCACTCTCCCATTCTCTACCCTTCACATTCATATGTCCTAGAAGATGAATAAGCTCCTCAAGCCTTGGCCAGAAAGAATATCACAAGGTTGAATAACTAGAAGGATAATCAAAACAATCAAAGGGGAAAATAAAAAGGACAATTGTACCTTGGTATCTGCAGAGACTGATTCCAGGAGTCCCAGTGATACCAAAATCCATGATGCTCAAGTCCCTGACGTAAAATGGCATATTATTTATACATAACCTATGCACATCCTCCAGTATATTTTAATTCATCTTTAGATTACTTAGAACGTCTCATACAATGTAAATGTTATATGAATAGTTGCCATACTGGATTGTTTAGGGAATGACAAGAAAAAACTCAACATGTTCAGGATAGACGCAACCTTTTTTTTCCCTGAATATTTTCCATCTACAGTTGGTTGAATCCATGGATGTGGAACCCACAGGTATGGAGGGCCGACTGTACCTGCAAAGTTCTGCATGAATTCACTAACCCTGCCAGGGGAAGGAGCTTCCAAGGGACAGAGGGACAGCTGATTGCCTAACACCTAGTACAACCGTTCTCAAACTTTAGTGTGCATCAGAACCGCCTGGAGGGTGTGTTAAAACACAGAAACAAAGTTTCTGAGTCAGTAGCTGATGTCGCTCATCCCCTGGGCCAGGGGGACCACACTTTAGAAACCACTGGGGGGCAGGGGCTGCCTAGCTGGTCAGTCCCACTGGACCAACTTTTGATCCAAATCCATCACCTCCCTCCCAAATCGAGCCACTAGAAACCATAATAGGAATTAAGCAGCTGCGTCCTTTCCTGCCTCTCCCCTCCTCATTTCCCATTCACATGCCCATGCTGCTATGGATAAAGACAACAATTATCAAGCCATTCTTGACAACTGTCTCCCGGGGCGCGAGTCCAGCTCTCACCTGTGCACAAGAAGACTCTGCAAAAGGAGTGAGTTAGGCTGTAAAAGAGAGGACACAGCACTGCAGGCAGAGCATTCAAGGGCTCCCCAGTCCGGTTCCCTGACCCAGTGTGGAGTCCCTCTCTCAGTGACGAGAGCATGCCACTGGGTCAGTGCCAAGGAAACGTTGTGACCTGCTTTTCTCCTCACTAATTTTCCTGGTGATCTGCCATCATGCACTGTGATTTCCCGCTGAGAGTTCACTTCGTGTCACCAAACTGCCGCCCCCGCCGCCAGCCTCACCAACAACTCAGTGCAAAGGAAATCAACGAATAGCCACCATCACTGCACCCCTGGTGGGTGGCGGGGCAAAACGCCTCAAGTCCAGGATCACAGCTCTTATGACCTGGAAGGGACCATCACAAATATTTCTTTCCTTCCCACACCTGATTACATTATACAGTATGCTATTTTACTAACAGCAGGAGTTACTGCCAAAATAATATTGTTTTTGTTTTATGACGAGGCTAACAGAAATTCCTACAGAGAGCAGTATTGTGAATAATGTAAACGCTCTGTGGTAACAGCCTATCCTACTAGACTCTTTGCTTTAGATGGGGAAAATCTGGCCAATTTTCACACACACGTCAGCTTGCTTTTTTCTGGCTATGGGACAGAAAAGGTTACACATATTTTGGGCCACAGTTGTAGGGCTGAAAACCAACTCCAGGTTAAATAAGGAAAAAGAATGGAGAGTGATTCATTCATAGCATTTTGGTAAATATAGACACTTGCATGTGTTTGCAAATACTCGGCCTTTAAGATGATCTTGTATGCACAAATAGGCATATTTGATGGAACAAATATGATTTTCCCTCCCATTAATAAACAAAATCCAATGAGCTCTTTCTCACATGCAAAACTGCACCAGTTCCCATGCTCTGAGTGCCTGACTTGGTGTAGACCCAGCATCCTCCAAATCAGTAACAAAAACACAACCTCCGCTTACCCCAAAATTATGAATCAGTCAGATATCTCATGCTCAAGACATGGTCCACAAGCCCAGCTGTATTCAGAAAATTCTGGAGCAGAAGGACAGTCCATTCTCAGGTGACAATATTGGTTGAGCCTTCAAGAACACTGATTAAAAACTCTTGCACCCTCCCTACTCACAAAAGAATCCACTCATTTGCATCCATAGATGAGGCCACGCACAAGTCGCCTTCACACCCAACACCCATGGTGGTTCCCGTCCTCACCTGTTTTCCAGGAGTGTCATGCACACCACCTCTCGCACCCCGGGGTTGTTGGCCTTCTCCACGGAACAGCCCTGCAAGTTCCAGGTGGCCAGCCTCAGCACAGGCCTCCCATCCCTTGTGCCTCCAAAGGCCTCCACGGAGGGCCGAGTGGAGATAATCTGGGTGGGCCCCCCTGGCGGCAGGTCCAGGTCCTCACTCTGCAGGCTCAGGGAGGTGGGGCTCGGGTGAGGCTTGGCGATGAAGGTCAGTCCCCCGTTCGTGTGGGTGGATGGGGGCCTGGACCTCTCAGCAAACACCTGGTGCCGTATCCTGTCCAGGAAGGCGGCATTGATACCATCCATCCTCACTAGGTCCTCAACGCTGCGAAAGGGCCCATGCTCACGGCGGAAGTCCACGATGCTGAGGGCCATTTTCTCCGAGAGGCCTCGCACGCTCATGAGCTGGGCCGGGGTGGCTGTGTTGATGTTAACACGTGGGGTGAGGGGCACAGCTGTGGCCAGGTGGTGAGGCTGCTGCTCCGCTAGCAGGTCCCGCCGCAGGGAACTGGGAGAGTGCTGCGTGGAGCTGCCCTTGCTGCTCACACAGATCTCAAACTTGACCTGCTCCAGCTTGGTGGCGCCTACACCACTGACCAATGCCAGGTCCTCCACCTTCTTGAAGCCACCGATATACTCTCGGTACTCCACAATGCTGCGTGCCACAGCACGTGTCACCCCAGGCAGGGTCATCAGCTCCTCCTCCGTGGCAGTGTTGATGTTGAGCCTTTCCTGATTCACCAGGATGTTGCTGAAGTTACAGGCTGCGCTGAACTTGCGGTTATGGGACAAGTCCGAGGGGTCCCTGGGGATGGAGCGGTGGCAGCCCAGGGTGCTCCCCATGATCCGCCAGGATCAAGTGCCCGGGAAGGCCTCACCACTGCAGAAGAGCTCTCTGGCTAGGGAGGAAGCCCAGTAGGCCGTACAAGCACAGAAAAACAGAAGGTGCAGGATTCAGGGACTGAAGAGGTTACTACAGACAAACACCGAATCTTCCATGCCTGGCGTGTCCAAAATTACCTTTCACTTGGCCGCCTAGAAAATAATAAACATAGAAACCCATTGAATTAGGCAATTTGCATTAGCACCCCCTACCTAGTGCTGGAGTTAGTAACCAGGAGTCAGGGACTGGTGGCTGCCCGTGAACCCTTAAAAAACGCAGGCACGGTGAGGCTGGGCCCATGTGGATTCTCCTCTGGGGACGTCCGGGTTTTATCACACTGAGCCCAAAAAGGCTATGAGCCGTTTCTCTTGGGAAAAGACCTAACCCCATCAGCTTCACACCTCTTCTCCAGGCCTCTTTCAACTCCGACACTTGGGTCACCCACACTCGGGCTCACACAGACGCGGGGGGCACCCCACCTCCCCCACGCTCCGCATCTGACACAGCGCTACCTGCAACCTGGGAGGTCCGTGCTCCCCGGTGCCGGCACTGAGAAGGGGCTTATCGACCCCCCCACCCGACCTGCCGCGGGTCCCCGCGCCCCACCTCTCGGCTGCTCCGCGGGGCGCCGGTTCCTCTTCCACCTGCGGCTCGGAAGCCTGAGCCCAGCCCGGGACAGCGCGGGCTCCCTGCCTCCAGCCTAGGCGCCAGCGCGGGTGTGGGTCACTGACCAGGCCCTGGAAGCCGCCTACGCCGCCTCGGTCTGCGTGTCCCGGCTCTTTCTATGGGAGAAACTCAGCATCGGTCTCCCAGAGTGAATAGAAGCCGCAGGGCTGCTCGGAGGCGGCGGCAGCGGCGGCGAAATCCGCCGCCGAAGCTGCACCAGGACTTGCGGCGGCGCCGCAGTTGCGTTTATCCCGGCAAAAAGTCCTGCGCCCAACTCGGGCGCGGGATCCGCCAGAGCCAGTCCAGACGCAGCACCAGCCGCACGGCTCCCGCTCGCAGTCGGTGTCAAAGCCAAAGTCCTGGCCGCGCCGCTCGCGCCTCCGCAGGAACCACGGCCACGCCTCCTCCGCGCGGCAACTCCTCCCAGGGACTCCCGAGGGCACGCGGGGGCGGGGCCCGGATGAGGGGCGGGGCCTGGCACCAGTGGGTGGAGAGAGGAACCCGAGAGCGCAAGGGCGGGCCTGGAGTGCTAGAGGCGGGGCCATGGAGGAGGGGGCGGAACCAAGGCGCAAGAGGGTGGAGAGCGAACCTGAGAGCGCGTAGGGCGGCACTGGCGTGCGAGAGGCGGAGCCATGGTTGTGGGGGCGTGGCCTGGCACAAATGGGTGGTGAGCTGAACCCGGGAGCGCGTGGGGCGGGCCTGGAGTGCGAGAGGTGGGGTCATAGAGTGTGGGAGCGCGGCCCGGGCGCGAGGGGATGGGGAAACGCGGGGGCGGGACCGTGAGCACAGGGGTAGGCCCCGGGAGCGCAGAGGCGGGACTTAGGGGCTTAAGGGGCGGAGCCGTTGCCGTGCCGGCGAGGGCAGGTCACCGGGAGGCTGTCCTAAGTCAGCTGCCCCCGGACCATGGTTGCCGCCCGAGGCCTAGGTCTGGTTATGCCTGGTAGAGGCTGTTTAGGATTGTCCGAGGCGAGATCTGCCCAGCTGCTTTTCGTCTTTGAGGTGTGGGGATGAAGGCTGGGGCAATCCCTGAGAGGGCATCCCTGTAGGTCCAGCGTCTCACGGAGTTTTGCAGAACGTTCCAGAGGAGACTGAATGGGATCGTCCTAATTTCTGTCCCCACTTTCGGCCTTTTCTTTTCTTCCACCAGTATATTACCTTTGCTCCGCTCAGAGAGACGTCCTCTAATAACGCCAGCGACTCATTGTGCTCCTAGCAGAGGGCACGCACCACCCTCCTGTGTGTTCGCATAGGTCAAATACAGGTTTGCTCCTTTGCACATTTAGCGCTGTGAGTAAACAAGGATAAGTTTCTGTAATTATTAAGTCTAATCATTACGAAGGAGGGAAATGGGGGCTGCTTCCCAAACTCTTCCCAGAAGAGTTTTTGGATCACACTCCTAAATGACAATTTGGTTAAAGATTAAAGAGCCAGCTGCATTATAGTGGATACCCAGAGCTAGACTTTTCGATTAAGCAAATCATGCAGTGATATCGTTGAATACTTTGACCCTGGCCGTTTAGTGTTCTCTGAAGTTTCATTCCCAACCAATGTGACCAGTGCATCTGGTTTCAATTCCAAAGACTGGGTCAGCAAAAATAGTACCTCTCACGGGCGGAAGGTATTTCGGATGTAAAATGAGCAGCAGCCCAGGTTTGGAAAATGCTACTACTGTTCTGAGGCACATTCCCCTGCTATGTATATTAGTCAGGAAAACCAAGTCAAACTACCTTAGACCAAAACAAAAATAAAAATAAAAAAATAAAGGGGGGGGTATTTCTTGGTTCCTTGTTGAAAAGTTAAGGTAAGTAATCTTACCTCAGGTCTAGTTGCATCCGACCCAAGTGATGATGGGGTCGTTAGGGTATGGCAGGACTGCTTCCATCTCTGGCTCCACGATCCTCTTTATTGGCTTTATTTTTAGGCAAGCTATTTGCACTTGATCGCAAAAATGCCTTCCTACCTACCATCCTCTCCCACCCAAACACTGGGCTACATTATGCCATGCACTGAAATCCTGGTGCCGCAAGGAAAAAAATTGTTTAAGACAAGCAGTAAAACTTTTTGAAAGAAGCGAAAAGTCTTCATTGAGCAGAATACAGAAAACTCTTCGTTGAGCAGAATGCCTTGATGGGCAATGTGGCTGTGGAAGAACAGCCGTGGAGCATGGCTACTTGGGCTAGAAGCAGAGAAAACATATGTTTTATCATCCAAACCAGGACACTTTTTAGGTGAAGAGAGGACATTATCAATAATATCCTAGAACAACAGAAATAATCTGGTTTTATTCCCTATAAACCTAGCAAATGCTTCCCTTGGTATAAGTGAAACCAAGCGTTGGCTAAACCAAAGCGCATTTAAAAACACACATACATACACCCCACAAAAACATGCAATGAGATGGCTAACTTTAAAATGACTGAGTGTATCCAATGTTGGTGAGGACACAGAGCAACTGAAATGGTCATACATTGCTGGTGGAGGTGTAAGATGTCACAACTGCTCTGGAAATCAGTTTGGAAATTTCCTAAGAAGTTAAGCATATACCTACCATATGACTCAACCAATCTACTTATAGGTATTTATCAAAGAAAAAGGAAAGCATGAAACCCAAAGACTTGAATGTGAACGTTCATAGGAGCTTTGTTATAGACACACACGCGCGTGCGCGCGCGCACACACACGCACGCAGCAAAAAAACAAGAAACTCAAATCCATCAGTGGATGAATGAATAAATTGTAGTACATCCATACAATGGAATGGTACTGAGCAATATAGACAAACTATTACACAACATTGAAAAGTCTCAAAATCGTTATACTGAGTGAAAGAAACAAGGCAAAAAAGAACATACTGTATGATTCTATTTATATAAAACACCAGAAAATACAAACTGACATACATATAGAGAAAGCAGATCAGTGGTTGCCTGGGGATGATGGGGAGGGAGGAATGGATTTTAAAGGGCACAGAGAAACTTTGGGGGCTGATGGCAATGTAGTTTGAGAGGTGATAGTTTCATGGGCATATGAATGTCAAAACTGACAAAATTGTATACCTTAAATATGTGCATTTTGGTGTACTTCAGTGACAACTCAACAACTTTGGAAAAATCTTCAAAAAAATGAAAAAAAAATGTTCTCTGAACTTAAAAAAACATAGGCTTTGTTTTTGGGGAGAGTGGGGTAGGTGAGCCTGGGTGGAGATGAAAAGGTTGGGCCGGGGGGATGAAGGAGTCCAAGAAGAAGTTGAGCAGACAGCTAACAGAAGAGAACATTCCCCAGCTTGGCTTGGGGGCTCAGGAAAGTGGGCAACAGAGGCCTTTAAACTTATGTCTAACAGTCTGTTTTATCTGCTGTGTTATTTCATGATGCAATCCTCCCACCCCTACCCCATGTACAGACACTAAATCTTTGTAAGATATGTATTGTAATGGCTTTCAATAAGTTATGTTTAGGAGAGATAAAGTAAGGGAACTGAATCTTTCTGGGTAAATTAAAGACAGAGAGAAAAAGGGCAGCTAAAATACAAAAGATGGGTGGGAGAAAGATCCAGGATTCAGTGGAAGCAGAAAATCAGAATAGGAGGAGACCCAGGAAAATATCTGACTTTCAAGAATCCTCATTGAGATTGGGAAGCTGGCTGGGGTCCCATTCTACAAGGAATGGGGGTTTTATTTGCATTTTATTATTTAGGGCTCTAGCTGACAACCCAGTTACATGACAATGTCAAAGGGCAGAGGTTACATCATTCCAGCCAAACACCACATCCTGTGGCCACTGCCCCTTATGACATAGTTCTCACCTGGGGCCTGGTCAGAGAGGACCAAGGTCATTGGTCTTTTGCTTTTTAGTTAGCAGTTTTAAAGTAAATGGTGATTCGGGGGAAGGGAGAGGTGGCAGACAGCAAGAAGGGAAAGCATTTGTCTGTCTTCAATTTTGGCACCCGCAGTGCTAGTGCTAGGCACTGGAGGTACAGTGAGGAGTACATTCCTGACTCTTCTATTCCCAGAGCTGATGGGGCAGCAGGACTGCAGACACTAAATCAGTAAGACTAGTGCCCATTGAAATAGGAGAGAGGGAGAGAATATGGATGTGAATCACGAGTAATTTCTGCTAGGGGACTTCCTGGGAAGTGAGGGTCAAAATGAGATTTGAAAGCTGAATAGGGAAATGTTGCCCCAACCCACAAGCCCTCAGTCCTGGCAAAGCAAGCCCCATTTCCCCAATCAATGAGCTTCAGTCCAGCTATTGACTTGGCACCAACTTGTGTGCAGTGGCCAAGCTGGATGCTGTCCTGAATTATATCAGTGTGACAAGGCAACATCTCCTTTAGTGTAACCTTGACAGTGGATTTGTCCCTCTTTATCAGAGTAGGCTCCCTGTGTTCCCAAACTCAGGAAACTCCAGGCATTGGCAGCCCACTTGCACATTCTACATCAGATCCTGCCTCACCGAGAGTTGTGGCAGAGAATGGCCAGACAGACACCATGGACAGACACCATGGAGAGGGGCAATGAACAAACCTTCATCTTCTACACATAGGCATGGAATTCTGCTTTCTCTTCTGCGCCTGTATATAGACACTCAGTCGGGAATCCCACCACCAGGAGCATTTTTGTATATTTCTCTAAAGGATTCCAGTGCTCTGCTGCATAACAGTGTGTGATAGACTGTACATGGGTGCCCAGTGGGTCCAGCCTCCCCTCATTCTCCTCCCTGTGTGACCGCTTTCTACATTCATTCCAGTCTTAGCCATGTGATTTGTGAGAGTAAGGCAAGCAGAGATAAGCACTAGTCCATTCCTCCTGGTATATTCCCTCCTGGAACCCAGCTGCCACGCTATAGGGAAGTATTGACTCACCTGTTGTGACTGAGAGGCCACAGGAAGAAGAACTGAGACACCCCAGCCCTCAAACAGCACCAGGGCCTCAGAGTGTGAGAGAATCCTCTAGGACCTTGCAACCCAGCCTGGCCCCCAGCTGGATGCACCCACAGGAGTGAACCCAGCAGAAACCACAAGGAGCTGAGCAACCACCCAGCTGAGCCCAGCCACCCACAGGACATGAGAGAGAATACACTGGGGTTGTTTTAAGATTACACACAGTGGAGTGGTTGTCTCAGAGCAGTATTTATCATACAGATGTGGCCCTCAAGCCTTGTTTCCCAGCAAGAAGAGCCATCACCACAGCTCCAGGGAAGGCCCCTTTATAGCCGTTGACAGTTGTCCCACTCTCGGGATGCTCTTGCAGGTCTTGGCTTCCATTGAGGATAGTGTTTTTGTTATCATTTTTCAGGTGGGTCACAAGAGTGTTTTCAAGGGTTCAGGACCCTCCCCTTGGACAGTTGTAGACAATTGTCTTGTGACAGCTGTAGTCATAGAACAGGGTTTTGTTTTTGTTTTTGTTTTTAACTATTGCATTTAAATATAATGAATTGGCATATATGTTTCTGTATCTGTTGATTGTGTTTGTTTATTTCTATAGAACCATCTCCTCTTCCCAGTAAACACAGAAGACAAGATAGAGAGGAGCACAGGAGGGAAGAAGAGCCCCTGGGGAAGAAGTCCAGTCTTTGCAGTTTCCCCCACTGTGGCAGAGGGGCCATCCTCCTCCCTTGTTCCCCAGGAGGCTCCTGTTCAACTTTTCAGGTCAGCACTTACCTTGGGGACAATGCTTTTGAAGGCCAGGGAGGTATAGGATTTCCTCCTGATTTGATCCCACTGAGCGGAGCCTGGCAGCTTGCACACCTGCATCCTCCACTGCATGAGGTCCTCTCAGCCAGGCAGACCATGCACAGCAGTGCATGTTTTCTGTTCCCATCCACCTGCAGCTGTTTGCCTCCAGCACGGCCAATCTCCTGCCCCATCTCCTTGGGCTCCCTGGAGCTCAGGACCTCCCTGTTGCATGGAAAGTGCCGGGACCCAGCTTGACCTTCCCACACGCTTTCCTGTAGGTACAGTGTTCAGCCTTGCCCTACTGCCCACCTCCTGAAGTTCTGCTGTCTGCACTCTGCTTTCAGACAATTGTCTTGTGACAGCTGTAGTCATAGAACAGGGTTTTGTTTTTTGTTTTTAACTATTGCATTTAAATATAATGAATTGGCATATATATTTTTGTATCTGTTGATTGTGTTTGTTTATTTCTATAGAACCATCTCCTCTTCCCAGTAAACACAGAAGACAAGACAGAGAGGAGCACAGGAGGGAAGAAGAGTCCCTGGGGAAGAAGTCTTTCAGCTTCTTCCATGCAGCATGTCTTTCATGCTGGTTCTTTCTGGCTGACCTGAAACACAGGTGCCTGCAGAGAAAGATGAAGAACCTCCCCATGGTCCCCTGCTAGCCCTGACTGTTTCCATAGGGAAAGGCTGGGTCATACCCCAGGGCAAATTCTACTGATCCTGCACCTGTCCAAGCTGCCCAGTGTGCAGTTAGTTTCCTCTGTAAGAGACACCCTGGAGGACGTTGGTTCCATTTGGGGCTCCACCACTGCTGCTGGGGTATGGGTGGAGGGGAAGGCCACAGGGCCTTGCTGGGGGGGCTGTGCAGCGGGTGTACAGGCTAGGGAGGGGACTGGCAGGCAGGCTAGCTGTGTTGGTGGCTTCCGCCCTGCCTCCTGATCCTCCTCAGGCCTCTGATTTCTTTGTTGCTGCTTTGACTATTCACAACACAGAAATTTAAAATGGGAATGGTAGGCTCACTATACTTCTGCTGCTTTGAGTTGCCTGAGATGCCATGATGCACTTTGTGGATGGGGAAGGAGTGCAGCTAGTGGTGGCATCAGCTGAAGGTGGGGAGGGAGGTTTTGGGACTGTGCTATAGTCTCCAGCTTAGATGTCTTGTAGCCTGGGAGCAGATAGGTGGCCAGTACTTCATTATACTTCCGGTGCTGCAAGGATCCTGAATCCCTTTTCAAGTATGACCTATGGACACCATCAATTTAGTCTGCTCAGGGTCCTTATAGCCAGAGAGTGGCTGGGCACTTGTTTTCCTCCTCATGCTCTACATTCATTTCCTCCTCATGCTCTACATTCATCTTTGGATTCTAGGGGCCTCTCTTGCTTGTGTTGAGGATGAGGAATTTCCTTCTTTCATTTTTTAAACACAGGATTTCACCCAGGCTGGAGTACAGGAGGGTGAAGAATTTCTTGAGAGAAAGTTTTCACACTCCATAGACATATAAGAGTGTTACCGTAGGTAAATACAATGGAGAGTGATTGCTGGATCTTATGGTAAGAGCATGTTTTGTAAGAGTTTTGTGAGAAACTGCCAACTGTCTTCCAAAGTGGCTACACCATTTTGCATTTCCACCAGCAATTAATGAGAATTTCTGTTACTCCACATTTGGTGTTGTCAGTGTTTGCAATTTTGGCCATTCTAATAAGTGTAAAGTGCTATGTTATTGTTGTTTTAATTTGCAATTCCCAGATGACATGTGATGTGGGACATCTTTTCATACGCTTAGTTGCCTTTTGTATATCTTTTTCTGTTGAGGTGTCTGTTAAGGTAGTTTGCCCATTTTCAATCCGTTGTGCATTTTCTTTTTGTTAAGTTTTAAGAGTTGTGGCCGGGCGCGGTGGCTCAAGCCTGTAATCCCAGCACTTTGGGAGGCCGAGACGGGCGGATCACGAGGTCGGGAGATCGAGACCATCCTGGCGAACACGGTGAAACCCCGTCTCTACTAAAAAAATACAAAAAACTAGCCGGGCGAGGTGGCGGGCGCCTGTAGTCCCAGCTACTCGGGAGGCTGAGGCAGGAGAATGGCGGGAACCCGGGAGGCGGAGCTTGCAGTGAGCTGAGATCCGGCCACTGCACTCCAGCCTGGGAGACAGAGCGAGACTCCGTCTCAAAAAAAATAAAAATAAAAAAAAATAAGAGTTGTTGGTATATTTGGAATAACAGTCCTTCATGAGGTATCTCTTTTGTACATTGTTTCTTCCTATGTCTTATCTCTCATTCTCTGATCAGTGTCATTTGCTAACCAACAGTTTTTAGTTTGAATAAAGTCCAGCTTATCAATGCTTTCTTTCATGGATTGTGCCTTTTGAGTCATATCTGAAAAGTCTTTGCCAAACCCAAACTAGATTTTCTCCTGTGCTATCTTTTAAGAGTTTTATAGTTTTATGTTTTATATTTTGGCCTATGAGCTATGATCTATTTTGAGTTTTTTATGAAAGGTGTCAGTTTTGTGTGGAGGTTCTTTTTTTTTTTTTTTTTTTTTTTTTGGATGTTCAGTTGTTCCAGCATGATTTGCTAAAAGACAGTCTTTTCTCCATTGTATTGTCCTTGATCTTTTGTCAAGGATCAGTTGACTATATTTATGTGGATCTATTTCTGGGCTCTCTATTCAGTTCTACTGACCTATTTGTCTATTCTTATGACAATACCACACTCCCTTGATTACTGTAGCTTTATAGTAGGTCATGAAGTCAGACAGTATAGTCCTCCAACTTTTCTTTTTCTTCAATATTAAGTTGGCTACTCTGTCTTTTGCCTTTCCGTGTAAACATTAAAAGCAGTTCATTGATATCTACGAAATAACTTGCTGGAATTTTAATTGGGATTGTGTTGAATCTATAGATAAAGTTTAGAAGAACTGGACAATACTGAGTCTTTCTATTCATGAACATGGAATGTCTCTCCATTTATTTAGTTCCTTTTTTATTTCTTTTATCAGAGTTTTCTTTTTTCCTCATGTAGATCTTGTATGTATATTGTTAGATTTATACCTAAGTATTTCATTTTGAGGAATGCTAATGTAACTGGTATTGTGTTTTAAATTTCACATTTCACTTGTTCATTGCTGGCATGTAGGAAAGGGATTGAGCTTTGTATATTAACCTCGTGTCTTATAACTTTGCTTTAATTGCTTAGAAGTTCAAGGACATTTTCTTGTCAATTGTTTTAGATTTTCTATATAGGAGTTGTGTCATCTGGGAACAAAGTTTTTATATCTTCCCTCCAAATCTGTATACCCTTTATTTCCTTTTATTTTTTATTATTATTATTATTTTTTTGTATTCGCTAAGACATCCAATACAATGTTTAAAAGGAAGGGTGAGAGAGGACATCTTTGCTTTGTTCCTAATCCTAGCAGGAAAGCTTCTAGTTTCTCAAAATTAAATATAATATTATCTGTGGAGTTTCTGTAGATGTTTGATATCAAGTTGAAGAAGTCTTCCTCTATTCCTAGTTTGCTGACCATTTTTATCATGAATGGATGTTGGATTTTGTCCAGTGCCTTTTTTGTATCTATTGGTATGATCGTGTGATTTTTCTTTTCTTTTCTTTTTTTTTTAGCTTGTTGATATAATAGACTACATCCATTGATTTTTTTTAATGTTGAATCAGCCTCGCATACCTAGGGTAAAGCCTGTTTGGTCATGTTAAGTAATTCTTTCCGTACATTGTTGGATTCAATTTGTTAATATTTAGTTGAGGATTTTTGCTTCTATATACTTGAGAGATACTCATTTGTAGTTTCCTTTTTTGTAATATCTTTGACTGTCTTTTTTTTTTTTTTTTGAGATGGAGTCTCACTCTGTCACCCAGGCTGGAGTGCAGTGGTGCGATCTCGGCTCACTGCAAGCTCCGCCTCCCAGGTTCACGCCATTCTCCTGCCTCAGCCTCCCGAATACCTGGGACTACAGGCACCCACCACCACACCTGGCTAATTTTTTGTATTTTTAGTAGAGACAGAGTTTCACCATGTTAGCCAACTGGTTTTGTTTTAAGGTAATGCTGGCCTCATTCAATAAGTAAAGGAAGTATTAACTCGGCTTCCATATTCTGGAAGAAATTCTAGAGGATTGGTATAAATTTTTCCTTAGATGTTTGGTAGCATTCACCAGTGAATCTGCCTGGACCTGATGCTTTCCGTTTTGGAAAGCTATTAATTATTGATACAATTTCTTAAATAGATACAGGCCTACCAAGATTGTCCATTGTATATATTTTTCAGGATTTTTTTTTTTCAAAATGAAGTTTTAAAACAGAATTAATCAATAAATTTCCATGATAATGAAATAACTAAAAAGAGTTTTGAACAAAATGTCCCCATTTAGGTTCCATTTGCCTATTTGCAGGTGTTTCAACATATTTGCTGAGGGGTTGTACAAGCATTTCTGCTAATAGAAATGGAGAAACCTATTTCTTCTGGTCAGATACACAGATATTGAGGAAAAACAGTTTCTAATTATTGTTACATGCAAACCTAAATCTGTTTTGGTTTTATAAAATGGCTTAGCATCAGCTCCTGAAATAGAGCTTGATACCAGTTAGAAACAGGCACCTGCATTCACAGCTTCCCAGGAGACCCAGGAACCTCCTTTAGAGCTCCTAGTCTACTGACTAATATAGGGTTTCATCTCATGACTGACAACTGAAGACCTTTGTCATTTCCCCAACACCTTAAATGCCTTTCCAATTGGCACTTTATTTCTTATGGTGTGTTTGGCCAGAGATCATTGTGGCAAAGCCCCAATAAAACGAGGTAGCTTCATTTACAGTAACAAAATGGAGAACATTTACCATCAGAGTCACTGTGTTGTCCCTCCACCTCCAAAATTATTATTATTACAGAAAATAGTATTCATTAATCTTTAAAGATGATGTGATTATCACCATCACACTTAGGAAATTAAGCTCCTATTCACTTATTCATTTCCTCTAAAAAGCAACATTTCCAGTTAGTTTCAGACTTTCACTTTTTCACAGAACAGTTTATTCTTTTTTGTTTACTGGATTTGAGGGTTTATGAAATGGTCTTCTCAGTAAAGTCCATTACCTTGGTTTCTGGATGCCTAATTAGGAGCCTTCTCCAAGCACAAAATAATACAGAAGCAGGAGAAGAAATGAGGCAACTATTTCTACCTTATGACAAGTCAGGGGAATGTCCTTGGACCTACACTTCTGGTGGTGGGGTGAGGAGGCTCCTTCAGCCCCACCATGGGCCAGAAGAATTGAGCACTGTTGTTGGAGCTTGGGAGTGGAGGAACAGCAGGTAAACGTCAATTGCTCTGCCTCCCCCTTCACACTCACCTGAAAGCAGCTACAGCCTGGACTTTGCTGTTGACACCTGCCCTACTCAATCTCACAATGCCTTTTCTGGTTTCCCCATCTATTTCTTTTCAATGTTGCCATTGTTTGTTTGTTTTTTTTTTTTTTTTTTTTTTTTTTTTTTTTTTTTTTTTTGCCTTATTTCTTCTAAATATTGGAAGACTGAAGACCTGGTAAGGCTGGTCCCTGACCCCAGCCCCACTTCCAGGAATGGCTCCCCTAAGAAATAGTCATGAAGACCTTGTAGAACATCCCCAGAGTGTGATCTAATGGTAGTGAGAAAAATGATCTTAGGAGGCCCCAGACACAGCATTAAATACAGCTGAACCACTCTGTGATGAATTTATCCTTATTTGTGTCTCTGTTACTCTAAAAGCATGAAGGGAAGCTCTCAGTTTGAGGCCACTGTGACCACAACACATTCTCATATGTGTTAATCTGTCTACAGAAAATGCTGACCTCAGGCTCAGAATTTTGACAGGCACCGTTATTTAGCTAGAATGTAATTATATTGTTTTCCTTTTTTTTTTTTTAAGCTACCTTCTATTAATGGCAAAGGATAGTGTTGTTCCATATACAGTCACACATTTTCACGTACAGGTGGTGCTCAGAGGGCAATACACCATGAAGGTGAATAAGAAAGACTGCAATGTGAAGACTGTGTCTTACAAGCAATGGTTCTTAACCTTAGCATCTCATAAGAACACCCCAGGGCACTTGTCAAAATTCCAATGCCAAGGCCCTTCCCCAGACCAATTCCATCAAAAATTTGGGATGGGATCTAAGTGTGAGTGCTTATTAAAGCTCTAGATGACTCCAGTGCAGAGCCACACTGGAGAACCAATGCTTTAAACTGATCTCAAGTCTGAGCATGAATGAGACAAAGCTTGTTCTCCACACCACGGCAGCAGGATTAGTATCTGGAACATAGATATTCTAATGACCAAGGTCAACTGCCGTCTTAAAATCTAAGTGCAAAGAATTACAGAACTGTAGAGCTGCAGAAAGTCTGAGAGCTCATTTTAAATGAGTCTGTATCCTCATTTTATTCACCAGAAAACTGAACATAGAAAGGCCAAGTGATTCCTTGCTGAGAATCACTCCCTAGGGGCCCAAGGAAGGGCTCCTCCCCAACATCATGCTCCCTCTTTGGTGGATGTAATTGCCTCAATTGTGAATTCCTTCTGAAGGAAGCTATGGTCTTTTTGAGGAATATGCTAAAGACCTAAAAAGTTAGAGGATTGGCTCTTTAATCCACAAAGTAGGTATGAAAGAAGTTGTAGGGAGCCCGGGAGGCGCTATGGACATTCCTCAAAGTCTGTTCCATGGTTGGAAGGCACTGGATTAAACACATTGAAATGAGTTTCATCACTGCAGGACTTCTCAGGACCTTTAATTTACTAATGTGCAAGGGAATCTTCAAGAAGAGGACAGACAGAGCTTATTTGCCCATTTCTGTGAAACATTTCACAGGACTAGCCTTTCTTGGGGAAATATTGGGGGACACAATTTCTAAAAGGTCTGGCCCACTGTGTCTCCTACTCTGCTTTACTTTTCTTAACTGCATTGATCACTTATATACTTGGTTATTGCCTGTGTTATTCTCACTAAAATAGAAGTTCCTTGAGGAGAGAAACTTTGGCTTCATTACTATATCTCTACCACCTCCAAAAGTGCCTAGCCTGTAATAAATATTTGCAGAAGGGCTAATGGGTATAGTCTCTTAAAACACAGGTAATCATGACTAGCTACCTAGTGAGACTCCTGCTTCTGATTGCAAGTCTGTCACTACAACTTTAGGCTGAATTTTGGAGTCTGCTTGCTGGGGGAACCTGGTCATACCTTGGGCTAATATCCAGGCTCTGGCACTAATCAACTCCACAACCTTGGGCAAGTCACTTGACTTTCCTGGGCTCCATTTCCTCATCTAGCAAAAAGAGTGGACTGGATTAGACAACCTCCAAAGTTTCCTTCTCAGGTATTGTATAACAAGCAGTTAAATTAAAATATCTGATATAATTGGGGATTTTTCTATTTCTCCTTGGAGTTCTATCAGATTTTGTTTCATGTAGTTTAAAGCTCTGTTATCAGGCCCATAAATATTTAAGATTGTTATATCCTCTTGATGAATAGACCATCTTATCATTATTCAGTGGACTTCTTTGTCCTTGGTAATATTCTCTGCTCTGAAATCTATATTTTCTTATACTAATATACTCACCCCAGCTGTGTAAAAAATGGTATTAGCATGGTATATTCTTTTCTATCATTTTACTTTTAACCTATTTGTGTCTTTTTAGTTCAAGTGGGTTTCTCGTAGGCAGCACATACTTGGTTCTTGCTTTTTAAAGGAAATCCCACTGCTCAGTCTCTGCCTTTGAATTGAAATCATTTAAATTTAATGTGATTATTGATATTATTAGGTTTAAATTCATTCATTTTGACTGTTATGAATAATGCTGCTATGGACATTCACATATAAGTTTTTGTGTAGATATATATTTCATCCTTCCCGGATGACTAGTGATGTTGAGAATCTTTTCATGTGCTTATTGACCATTGGTGTATCTTCTTGGACGAACTGATTATTTTTATGGTTCCATTTTGTCTTGTTGTTTTATATTTGTTCCATTTTCTTCTTTTTCTGTCCACTTTTGGACAGAAAACAGCCTTTTAAAGATATAATTTATATACTGTACACTTTTCCCATTTAAAGTGTATAATTTGGTGATTGTTGGTATACACACAAATTGTGGAATCATAATCAATCATAAAACATTTTAATCACCCTTAAAGGAAACTCCATACACTTTAGCTATTACCCCAAAATGCTCCCTTTCCTACTCCTGCCCTACCCCTAAAAGGCCCTAAAATTTTAATCTATTTTTTGTCTCTATAAATTTGCCTATTCAGGAAATTTCACGTAAATCGAGTTATATGAGTTTCTTTTACTTGGCATAATGTTTTTTATGTTTATCTATGTTATAGTATATATTAGTGCTTTTTTCCTTTTTGTAAATTAATTCCACGATATGGATATACAGTATTTGTTTGTCCATTCATCAGTTGATGGACATTTGGGTCTTTCCCACATTTTGGTTATTATGAATAAAGCTGCTATGAACATTCATGTATACTTTTTTGTGAAGATGTATGTTTCATCCTTCGTGGGCACATACCTAAGTGTGGAATTGCTGGGTCATGTGACACCTCTGTGTTTAACTGTTTGAGGAACTGCCAGATTCTTCCAAAGTGGTTGCCCCATTTTACATTCCCACCAGCAGTGAATGAGCCTTCCTATTTCTCCACATTGTAACCAACATTTGTTAGTTTTTGTCTTTTTGCCTATAGCCATCCTATGGGTGTGAAGTGGTATCTCATTGGGGGATTGGAGTTGCATTTTCCTGATGACTAGTGATGTTGAGTATCTTTTCATGCACTTACTGGCCATTGGTATATCTTCTTTGATGAACTGATTGTTTTTATGATTCCATTTTATCTCCTTTGTGGCTTACTAGCTGTAACTTTTTGTATTATTATTTTAGAGGTTATTTTAGGTTTATAGCATGCATCTTTGACTTTTCAAGTGATACTACCACTTCATGTGTATTCAAGTACTTTACAAGAGTATATTCCAGTTCTCCATTCTCAGTTTTGTGCTATTGCTGTCATACCTCTGGTTAAATTAGATGCTTTCCTCTGTGTTATGTACTGGCACTCTATTATCATGAGGGAACTGTCACGGGCAGCTAGAGAAGGAAAAGTAAGTGGGATAATCTTGTTGGATTTTTCATTGCTCCTGGAGGGCAAGACTGCTCAAGCTGTCAGGATCACCAGAGAGAACATCAAGCAGGTTCCAGGCTCAAATGGAAGGAAAAGAGGGGAGGCCTTAAAATGCTAGAGATCCCTTAGAAATCCCTGAGGAATCTTCACTAGGTTCCTAATCTCCTGAGAATCCCCCTTTCTATGTCCCTTGGCATCCACACCATTGGATTCATGATTAATAAATTCATTACTTCCAGTGATTACATATGAATCAGGATAGGGCAACAGAGAGTCATGAGATTGGTGACAAAGAGACCTAGGGTCAATAAAGCAGTTTTACCGCTTACAGATACATACCCTGGGGGCAAGATACTAAACTCTCATGAACCTCAGTTTCTATACCTGCAAAATGGGAATAAAAATTCTTACTTTATCATGTTGGTTAAAGGATTAAATGAGGTGATCTCAGTAAAAGTAGCAAGCGAGTGACATAACAAACACACCATTAATATTTATATCCCTCCTATATACCTCATTGTCTGTTTTACTCAAGTATATTTTTACATTCTTTATGTTTATTAGGCATTCATAAAGTAGCAGGGATTGCATTACATATGAGAGCCTTTGTTGTTCTTCATACTCCGAAGATTCTAGTGAGCTCAAATGTCTGTATAGGATTGTCACAAACTCCCTGCTTTTCGACGTGCAGAACTGCCATTTATTGGACTGACTTGATGGCAGACATGTGCTGAGCTCCTTGCATGCCTCATTTCCAAAGCTCATTATCAACCCCATGAGGATGGGGCAGCGTTTCTCAATCTCGGCACTATTGATACATTTGGGGCCAGATCATTCTTGGTTGTAGGGGGTTGGCCTGTGCATTATGGGATGTTTAGCAGCATCCCTGGCTTTTACCTTCTAGATTCCAGTAGCACCTCTTCAGCTATGATAATCAAAAATGTGTGAAGATATTGCCATGTATGTCATAGGGGGCAAAATCTCCCTCAGATGAGAACCACTTGGATAGGGCTGGTGTCATTCCCGTTACCTGTGAGAAAGTCAGGGTTCAGAATAGTCAAGAGCTTTTCTCAGCATCACACAGTTACTGAGTGATGGAGGCAAGATTCAAACCAGAGTCCAACTAGCTCCTAAGCCATGTGTTATGGTAACTCCAGAATATATCCTCTCTCATCTGCAAATAAAGCCTCCGATACCTTTGACATCCCTGGCTTTAAATTCTGTCTTTTGTGCCAAAGGTGTTTGGACTCTGGAGTGTCCTGTCTGAAAAAAACGAATAGGTTCCAAAAGGAGAGATTAGATAATTACTCTTCACAGACAGGGCTCAGAAGGCCACACACAACATATTGCAGGCAGCTGGCCCGCATATGTGCTTTTCCTTGACATAAGGAGTGTAATGGGCTGAATTATGTTCCTCAAAGGATAGGTTGAAGTTCTAATGCTCCGTACCTATGAATGTGACCTTATTTGGAAATAGGGTCTTTGCAGACATAATCAAATTAAGATGAGGTCATTAAGGTGAGCCACGATCCAATATGACTACTGTCCTTATAAGAAGAAAATGTGTAAACAGACACAGAAGGAAGGCAACCATGTCAACATGGAGGCAGAAATTGTAGTGACATTGCCACAAGCCAGGGAACAGCTGGGGCTACCAGAACCAAAAGAGGTAAGAAAATATCCTCTCTTAGAGGCTTCGGTGGGACCACAGCCCTGCCAACACCTTGATTTCAAACTTTGAGTGGCCAGAACTAAGCGAATCCATTTCTGTTATATAGTCTGTGGCACTTCATTATTGCAGCTTTAGGGCAACAGGACAGGAGAGCACACCTCACGTCCCCTGGCAGCCCTGGTCACGTCTGTATTTCTGCATTTGACAGTGTTCCCTTTGATCCCTGTTCTCCAGTCAGTTATAATATCTGGCCATTAATCAAAGTCATGAAAGATATTTCACTTTGCCATGACCAACCTACATGTTAGATTGCACCTCCTATTAATTACATTAGTGCAATGATGATCTGGCAGTGAAACAACATAGGCGCCTTCCTGGGTAGCACCTGTCCCCTCAGATGTCCTCACTCATGCATGTGTCAGTGGTGGGGCAACTGTGCCTTATCTTTCTTGGTAACAGGAGGTACCATATCATTCCCTGAGATAAGCAGAAGCAGTTTCATAGAACCTGACTCAGTGGACTTGGCTACCTGCTGGTCGTGGATAAACAGAAGGAAACAAACCCTAGACAGCCACAAGTGTGATACAGACAGAAAGCAACCAAAGGCAGCCAAGGTCATCTCAAATCTAAACTCCAGAGCAGTTTATTCTGGGCAAATGAACAAGAAGCATCAAACAGACTTATAGGTGGTTTGAGATTCTTTAAAGCTAAAGCAACCCTTAGAAGTTGTGGCATCTCAAACAGGTTCTTCATCTTTCCCAGCCAAAGGATGTTCTGGGTTGTTTAAAGGATTCCGTGGACAAGTGAACTTGAGAAGTGTTCTGTGCTTTAGTATCTCTCTAAGACATTTAAAAGGCCCATTAGCACATTAAAGACATTGAGACATTTGGCAGTAAAGACACCCCTTCACCTCCTTTCAGGGTGTGGTGGAACATGCCTTGGATCACTGATACATTTGGGCCCATTCTGCTGTGCAGAATTTGAGGGGGAGGCTCTGAACAATTAGGTGGTTTTTCAAAACTCACACAGACTGATTCAACTTGTGTCTTCACATTCCAAATCCAGTGCTTTTCTATTTTTTATTTTTCCTTTTAGTTTGTTAATAAACATTTGAGTGTTACCATGTGGTGACATAGAAATGTAAAAATGAAAAAGGTTGGCTTTTTCCCCATGTATCATTGATTATCTCTGGAGTAAATGAACAATGGAATAACAAATAATGGAAGGGGTATGGGGATAGGGAAGGAAAGGTGCTGTGGTTTGAATGTTTGTCTCCTCCAAAACTCACATTGAAATTTGATTCTCAATGTGGCAGTATTAGGAGGTGAGGCCTTTAAGAGGTGATTGTGTCATCGGTGAAACCCCATCTCTACTAAAAATACAAAAAAGTAGCCGAGCGTGGTGGTGGGAGCCTGTAGTCCCAGCTACTTGGGAGGCTGAGGCAGGAGAATGGCGTGAACCCAGGAGGCGGAGCTTGCAGTGAGCCAAGATCGCGCCACTGCACTCCAGCCTGGGTGACACAGCGAGACTCCGTCTCAAAAAAAAAAAAAAAAAAAGGAGGTTATTGTGTCATGAAGGCTCTGTCCTCAGGCTTAGACTAATCCATTAATGAATGAATGGGTTAATGGGCTAATGGATTGTCATGGGAGTGGCATTGGTAGCTTCATCAGAGAAGAAAGAGAAACCTGAGCTTGGAGGCTCATTCTCCTGTGATGTGATGCCCTGAGCTGCCTTGGAGCCTAGCAGAGTCTCCACCAGCAAAAAGGTACTTGACAGATACAGCTCTTCAATCTCCTCAGCCTCCAGAACTGTAAGAAATAAATTCCTTTTTCAAAATAAGTTATTCACTTTTGGAATTCTGTTATAAGCAACAAAAAATGGACTAAGACGAAGAGAATCACTGCCTTTGGGACAAATATGAAAGCAGTCAGTCTTGAGGAGTCAGGTTAGGTTACTGATGTTCTGCTGAGTCCCATCACAGGAACCCACCATCCCTGCCACCCACACGAGGAGAGCTGGTGGCCAGAGGCCTGCTGACCAGGCTGCCCCAGGAGGCTGCCACCACCTCAAAAAGCTGTCTGGTCAGGGGCGGCCAGCCCACAAGTTCGCCAGGCCCTTGTAATGTGCCTATCCCCCCAAAATGGAGTGGTCAGTCTGATTCCTTCAAAATTTGAACTGGAAGCCACAGAGGGGAGGCAGTTAGCAGGTGGCTGAAGATGAAAGAATGTCTAAAGAGGTGTGGGGGTGTTTTGAAGGGTCCTGGGCAAGCCAGGGAAGAAAGGGGGCAGTATGAGTGAGCCAGAGAACAGCAGGGAAGGAGACCTGCAGGTGGTGTGGAGGGAAGAGGAGGGGCAACAGCACAACCACCCCCTGTTCTGGTTTCTAGGGGGGAGCTGGCTTCACCATAACTTCTGATGGTACATTTCTGAGAGGCCCATCTCCCCCAAAGTAGCCCCCAAACCCCCACTCTCCCTACTTGAGCAAACCTGAGAGGGGCTCCTTTCTTGGTTACTAAAAGGAGCTAACTCCGTTTTTAAAGTTGTGGTAAAATATATGTACATATACATTATATACATATACATTATGTTATACATATACATAACATAAACTACCATTGTAACCATGTTTAAGTGTAGAGTTCAGTGGCATTAAGTACATTCATATTGTGTAATCACAACCGCCATCCATCTCCAGAACTTTTTACGTTTTCCCAAACAGAAACTCTGCACTTTTAAACAGTAACACCCCATTCTCCCTCCCCCAACCCCTGACAGCCATCATTTTACTTTCCATCTCTATGAATTTGACTATACTAGGTACTTGACTTAAGTGGAATCAAACTATTTGTCTTTTGGTGTCCAGGTTATTTCCTTTAGCATAAAGTCCTCAAGATGCATGCATGTTGTCAGAACCCTCTTGTAAGGCTGAAAAATATTCCATTGTATGCAGAGACCATATTTGGTTTATCCATTTATCCATCAATGGACATTTGGATTGCTTCCACTTTTTGGCAACTTGAATAACGCTGCCGTGAACATGGGTAGACAAATATCACTCTCAGACCCTGCTTTCAGTTCTTTTGGACATATACCCAGAAGTAGAATTGCTGAAGCAAATGGTAGTTTCTATGCTTAATTTTGTGAGAAACTGCCTTGGTGTTTTCCACAGTGGCCGCACTATTGTATCTTCACATCAACAGTGCACAATTTCTCCACATCCTCACCAACTCTTGTTATTTTCTGTTTTTGTTTTTTGATACTAGCAAGAGTCTAACTCTCTTTTAGTAGAGGCTCTGTCTTCCATGTGGTCACCGTTGTTCTTTTCCTCAGTTTTTCTTCATGCTGAGTGGGCATCAAGTCAGAACAGAAGTTCTGCTCTCCTCCTTCCGCCCTCAGGAAGTTGCCCTTGACTCTAAGGCACCAACTTTAAAGATCAGACTCTGTGTTTCTCAGGATAGGCAGAGCTCAGACCTTGATGGTGACGGGAGGTGGGGGGTGGCACCTGTGCAACCCCCTGCCCTTATACTGGCAGGGAGTAGCAGATACAGAAAAGCATGAGATTCCCTCAAACCACGTCCTTCCCCCTTGCTGCCTAGGGTCTGGTGTGTCCATCCCAGAGTGCCCCTTCCCAGGGCTGTGGCTCTGCTAGGCTTGAGGGTCCCTGACACACCTCATCCCTTCCCCATCTGCCCTTTAACAGAGTACAGGAAGAAGCAGTGGCTGCTGAGTGGTGAAAATGTGAGCACTAACTGAGGTCTGAGAAGGCAAGGGGTCCGAGGAGCGCTTCTTTGGGGTTTTGTCCTGGCTCTCAGCTTTGGGTGCACTGCCATCTCCGGCTTACGCCACAGGAAGTCTCTCCAGGCAGAGGTAGGTCAGGATTCCCAGGCACTCAGGCTTCCTCTTCCCCTCTCCACACTTTCCAAAGAGGCTTTTCAAAATGTAAGCCCTATGGAGGCAGCGGGTGTCCCATTCTGTTCACTAACTCACTGCTAGCACCTGCTGAATGCCTGGCACAAAAGGCACAGTTTTAATCAAATGCCATTGGTTAAGTCATTAACACTTTAAGTGAGTAAAAATCACTGTGTTCTTTCTTCCCTCCTCTTCCATAAATGTCCATCTCCTTAGTTTAGTTTTTTTTTTTTTTTAACCAACCAAAGTCCATAGTTTACATTAGGATTCATTCTTGGTGTTGTGCACTCTATGGGTTTGGATGAATGTATATGTGTATAGTGACATGTCCACCATTGTGCTATCATATAGAACAGGTTGACTGCCCTAAAAGTTCTCTGACTATTCATTCCCCTATTCCTCCCTGTTAACCCCTGGCAACCCCTGATCTTTTTACGCTCTCCACAGTTTTGCCTTTTCCAAAGTGTCACATACCTGAAATCATACAGTATTGTCCTTTTCATATTGGCATCTTTCACTTGGTAATATGCATTTAAGGTTCCTCCATATCTTTTCACGGCTTGATACCTCATTTTTTTTAGCACTGAATAATATACCATTGTTTGGATTTATCAGTTTATTTATCTGATCACCTGCTGAAGAACATTTGGGTTACTTCCAAGTTTTCATAATTATGGATAAAGCTGCAATAAACGTCTATGTGCATGTTTTTGTATGGATAAAAGTTTTTAACTCATCTGGGTAAATATCAAGGAGCATGATTGCTGAATCATTTGGTAAGACTGTGTTTAGTTTTGTACAAAACTACAAAACTGTCTTCCGAAGTGGCTGTACCACTTTGCATTCCCACCAGTGGTAAGTGATGGTTCCCCTTGCTCCATATCTTCACCAGCATTTGGTGTTGTCAATGTTATAGATTTTGGCTATTCTAATAGGTATATAGTGATATCTTGTTGTTTTAATTTGCATTTCCCTGATTACATGTAATGTTGAGCACCTTTACATGTGCTTATTTGCCATTTGTACATCTTCTTTGGTGAGGTGTCTGTTCAGATGTTTTGCCCATTTTTAAATTGGGTTTTTGATTTTGCAATGTTGAGTTTTAAGAGTTATTTGTGTATTTTGAATAAGTCCTTTATGTGATGTCTTTTGCAAATAGTTTCTCCAGTCTGTGACTTGTCTTCTCACTCTCTTGACTTTTCATTTTAATATAGCAGTAAAATCAACAGAAGGCTCCCTATAATGTGGAGAATCTTATCCAGTGGTGTCCATCACAATTACTTGATAAAAGTTTTGAAAATTTTACCTTTGAGATCCACCTGTGAGATTCCTGTTCAATAGGTTTGAAATGAGATCCAGGATACCTTTTATTTATTTATTTTGTTTTTGTTTTTGAGATACAGTCTCACTCTATCACCCAGGCTGGAGTGTAGTAACACAATCTCGGTGCACTGCAACCTCCATCTCCCGGGTTCAAGCGATTCTCGTGCCTCAGCCTCCTGAGTAGCTGGGATTACAGGCACCCGCCACCACACCTGGCTAATTTTTGTATTTTTCAGTAGAGATGGGGTTTCACCATGTTGGCCAGGCTGGTCCTGAACTCCCAACCTCAGGTGATCCACCTGCCTTAGCCTCCCAAAGTGCTGGTATTACAGGAGTGAGCCACAGTGCCCAGCTTCAGGATACCTTTTAAAAGCTGCCTTGGTGATTATAATGAGTAGCTGCAGTAGGAACCATGACATTAAGAGTTGGAAAGACAACCCCATTATGACACGGGGGCTGCCTACTGGACCTTCCTACATGCCTTGTCCCACAGCTCCATCTGAAGTCCAAATAGACCCAGAGCTCTATAATTCACTGCTAACTGAACATAAACTGTCATTTCAAATTTCACCTCTTTCGAGCTAAACCCATAAATGTCCCCATCTCCATCCAGAAAACAGCTCTACCTCTGAGCTTACTGTCTTTGGAAGGTGGTGATTCTAATCTTCCCGTTGGCTAAACTCTTTTTTTTTTTTTTTTTGAGACGGAGTCTCACACTGTCGCCCAGGCTGGAGTGCAATGGCGCGATCTCGGCTCACTGCAAGCTGGGCCTCCCGGGTTCACGCCATTCTCTTGCCTCAACCTCCCTTGTAACTAGGACTACAGGCACCCGCCACCGCACCTGGCTAATATTTTTTTGGCTAAACTCTTCAAGTCAAATTGGACTCCCCTCTCTCTCAGACAAATCTAATCTATCAGCAATCCCTGGCAGCTCCACCTTTAAAATACATCCAGAATCTGACCTCTTCCCTCCTTCCACTGCCTTGGTTACACCAGGGCTCTCAACTTCTGCTTTGTCCCTTCCAATCTGTTCTCGTCTCTAACCCAGAGTGCAGTCAGATCATGTCCTTCTCTGCTCACCACCTTCCAATGGCTCCCATTCACTCAGAGTAAAAGCCCAAGTCTTCACGATGGCCTATAACATCCCTCACAATCTGCGGTATCCCCTGTTCCACTCCTGCAGCTCTCCTCCCAAGTCCTTCCAGCCACCCAGGCCCCTCTAAAGGGCCTGGAACACACAAGGCCTCAGAGGCTTTGTATTGCTGTTCTCTCCTCCTGGAATTCTCTTCCCCTAGAGAGCCACCGGGATGGCTTCCTCATGCCCAGTAGGTCTTCAGAGCCACCCTGTATAAAATTTCAAACCTCCTACCCCCTCTGCCAACATTGCTATCTTTATTTTTCTCCTAACGACGCAACACTGGTTCTACTCCATGCTGACTTGCTTGTTTATTTCTGCCTGGCCCTTCCCACTGGATGCCAGTGCCATGAGGGCAGGGATATTGGTTTCCTCTGTTTGCTGCAGAGCCCCAGATCCTAGAATGGGACTAGCGTATAGAGGGTCTTATCCTCAGCGACTCCTCCATCCCTGTCAGCCTCTCTATCACATCTTCTCTGTCTTGCAAGTCCTGAGGCATCTTCCTTTTTACTCTCTCTCATCTCCACCTTCTCTACTTGGTCTCCATTGGCCAGAACCATTGCTAAAAGCCTGAGGTCTCCTCCCATTCAGTGCCTTGTCACAGCTGCCAAAGGTCTGCAGGTCTTTCTAAAAGGCAGATCTGCAGCAGTTCCTCAGATACTCCTTAACTCTCGGGACCCTGTTCAAACTTCCTGGCTTCAAACACAAGGTTTCTGCTGATAGAGCCCCAGGCTGCTTCTGCCCCGTCTTGGGCCCCCCCTCACCTCCATGCATTGTGACCTGGGCTGGTTTTCCTCTCCTTGCCTTTGCACATGCTGTTACTTCTGCCTGGCACACCACCCTCACTTGCTGTACCCTCCCCTGCTACTCTACATCCAGCAAGCTCTGATTTAGCCTTCAAATTCTAGCTGATGGAACCTGCTTCAAGAAGCCTCCCCAGACCACCAGGCATAGACACATAGAAGCCCTCTCTCTATATATAAAAGCAATGTATATCTTGCTCCCCTAACTCCCTGGGCAGACTTCAGCAGTACCGTCCTGCACCACAGCCAGTTATTTGCTTGTCTGTCTCCATCATTAGTCCAAGTTCTCTGCATGCCTGGGCCTGGCGCACAATAGAGACTCTGTATATGTTTCCTGAGTGAATAGATCTCCGGAAACATGGAACAGTGGCCCAACTCTGCAATAATGCTCCAAATGTACATGGCACTTTTGCCAGCTAATGAATTCACTGTTTATTAGTAGCAAGAATGTTCCAGAATGTGTCATGGCAGGAGCCCTTGAACACTGGGACAGAGGAGATAGCTGGCCTGTCAGGGGTCCCCTGTGGCTCCAGTGGCACTGGCTAAACTGCCTTTCATATTTATACTCTGTGTTTTTGTGGGTGTGTGTACATATATGTAAA
This sequence comes from Macaca mulatta, assembly GCF_049350105.2. Classification (NCBI taxonomy): domain Eukaryota; kingdom Metazoa; phylum Chordata; class Mammalia; order Primates; family Cercopithecidae; genus Macaca; species Macaca mulatta. Next base: position 92,239,315 of record NC_133408.1, read on the forward strand.
TATATTAAAATATGTACATGTATTTATATGCATTTACAAATAAATATGTTCTACACACCTGTATCTCTATGTGATTGCAGGTCTTGGAGGTATCCTTGGGGCTTGGCTGGCTGGCTACTCTCTGCTGGCCTCATAGACTCCTATACTTGGTTGAGCCTTCTGCCTTCAGACAGGTGAAGGGATCGACCATCCAAACGGATACTGTGGTCACTTTTTCCCAAAGTCTATGGAACTAAAGTCTTTACTCGGCTGTATGTTTCTAATATGTAGGGCCATGTCTCAAAATTTCTTCCTCGTTAATTTTACTCCACTTTCCTCTGTAGTCATAGAAGACCCCTGATCAATATTCTCGTAGAAAATTTCTGATACGTTAGAGACAGTAATTACATATATCACATTAGCCATTTTTAACCTTTCCTCCCAAATTGTCTTTGTGATTTAGAATAATTATTTAATTTGACATCTACTGAGCATGTAGTTCATTCATTCATTCAGAGACTCCACTGGTCATTCAGCAAATGCTCACTAGGTGTCTACTCAGTAGGGGTGATACGTGATTTACAAGTAAGCAAATCAATAACATGTTTGAATAATGATAAATGCTGTGAAAAAAATAAAATGTGCCCATGTGACAGAGTGCAGGGACAAGGGGGTTATTGCAAATACGATGGGCAGGAGCACATCTCGGCAGAGGTGACATTAGAGATGAAACCTGATGCTAAAATGAGCCAGCCTCAGGTGCCCTTGCCGAGTGCCCTGTCCCCCACCCTCCCTTGCACATACTCCACTGACTGCGGCTGTTTATTTGTGCATTTGCCTATTTGTCTCCACGTCATCCAAGACCCGGCTCCCGGGGCCTGGCCCAGATGGGGCCCACCCTTTCACCCTCATATCCATGGTCAGTGTTTGGCAAATGGGTGGAGTTCAATACATGCTTGTAGCACTGTTGAACAACAATGACTCAACCACAAAGTAGATAGTGGCCAGTCATATGAGGGAAGGTCACAGTGCTGTGATGAAGAAATGAATTTCTGGAACCAGCTGAAAACTATGTTTGAACTATTGGGTTACTGATTAATAATTCTCAGGAAAGAAACACCAACATATACTATCAGGAAGGATTTAGAGGACATTACAGGGGGTGGGGAGTCACAATGATTTGGAACACTGCTAAAAATAAAATTTTAATGTCTTTGCTGCTAATTCCATCATCCTTGTTCCAAAAGCCGCGGCTGCCCACAGCTAGAAGGGCTTTGTACTCTGAGCACGGTGAGGCTACAGAGCCTTCCCTACTTTAAAGTGTGGCCAGAGCTCATCACAGCGCCAGTGTTGGCAGACAAGAAAGGCATGTTTATGGAGCTGGCAAAACTGCCAAGTGTGTGACTCAGTCCGTGGGAACCTGGTGTGCCTGCCGGTGCAGCCAGCGTCCAAAGAACAGGCACACTCCCAAAGGGGTCTGTGAAGGCGGACCATTGGTATGCGTCGCCTCTGAGGACCCAGGCATCTAACAAAAATTCCAGAAATATAATTCAGTAAATTCTCATCCAAAATCCTATCAGTTGGCTCACCTAGGGAGTTATTTTTGTGTCAACAACAAATACGCTTGTGGTAGTTCCAGATGTCTGAGCCCAAGTGGTGGCTTTCAGAACTGCCATAAAAAACTTTTGGTTAATATTTATCAAGTGCTGATTATCTGTAGGTGCTGGGCTAAGTGTATGTTTTATCCTTATCTTTGTTCATTCTCATGGCAAACCTATGAGGTAGGTATTATTATGAACCTCATTTTACAGAAGGGGTAAAATGAGACTCAGTGAGGTTTAAAAATCTGGCCCAAGGTCTCACAGTGATGGTGGGGTGGGGTGGGGGAGGGGGCATTTGTCCTCCCATCAGGGAGTGAATATGTTTAGCAAAGTTGCCTCCTGTTGCTAGGAGTCGTTCTATACTAATCCTATTGGCAAATGTGAAACAACAATGATACACATTCATACATTTATACAGAGATAATATTAACCTATAGTTCTCATTACTGAAATTGAGGCACTATTTTGAATCCTTTGGGAGATTCCAGATTTTGTGCTTGAAAAATAAAATCCATTGAGAATACACTGAGTACCCTACTATGACAATAATAACATTTAACATTTATTGAACACCTACTAGGGGGTCAAAATGGAATTTGAATCCAGGCAATCTGACACCAAAATACATTTTCTTAGTCACTAGGCTAGAGGTCCTCAAAGTTTGGCCTGGCTATTCCCAAGGCCTTGCCAGGGGATCCACAGAATCAAAACTATTTTCACAATAATACTAAGATATGATTAGCCTGTTTCTCCCTCATTCTCTCACGAGCCTGCAGTGGCATTTTCCAGAGGCTGGGTGATGTGTGACAGTGTAACAGATGGAATGCAATCTTCTAGAAAGTCAGACATTCAGGAGATTTACAAAATGTAAAAGTGATGCTTAGTCAATTATTTTTTATTTAGAAAATAAAAAGGGTTGATTTTCATTATTTTTAATAAATTACCGAATAAATATTAAAGAATATGTTTAGTTTTAATTTGTAATGTTGGCAGATGTAATCCAGGAACATTCTGTAGGGTCCTCAGTAGTTTTCAGTGGTATAGCAGGCTCTCGAGACCATAAGGTTTGAGAACAGCTGCACCAGGCGGTATTCCCTTCCTGGTGTGGCTGGCTCAGGTGTCCACCTGAAGCCCAGCCTTCTTCTAGAGCTCATGGGCCATGCTGGTGCCTCCATCAGGCCTCGCCTCACCCCACCTAGGTGAGGCATTCTCAGGAGAGCTCCTTCCGGGCATCCCAGCTCCATGTGGCAGAAAGGCTGAGAGGGACCTGCTCTTCTGGGTGAGTCGCAGATGTCATTTTCCACCAGGGGCTGAGCTCCACTCTCTGTTCTTAAACCTGCGTTTCGTACCACAGCTGCCTATTTATAAATCTCATACACATGATGAGGACAACAGCTCTCTTCAAGAGCTCTCCGTGGAGGGGGCTTTGTGGAAAGTGGTAAGTTCACTGTCACTGGAGATTTTCACAGACAATGAAAATCTGTGACAAGCAGGGTGAGAGCCTGTTGGGAGTGCTGTGGATGAGATTCTGGAAACAAAAGACTTAGCCACATTTTCTGAGATCCCATCTAATTGAAAGCCCTGACTACTTACAAAGCCAGGGGCCATTATTGTTGATGAAACCAATCAGGCAGTACTACTTTTACACCCAGTGAGTTCTGGGGAGCGGCATTCACGAAGAGGCTTGCAATACATCCAGACCCTGAAGCATCTGTAGGCTACTGCCTTGTCTGCCAAGGCATTGGAGAAACCATGGCGTGAACACCACCAGAAGTTAAGCCTGAGCCTTTAATAAGCAGATTGGGCGAGTGGAGGGAGCATGGAACTCTGAGATGAGGGAAAGTGAATGCTGCTGGGTTATTTGCATGGCTGTGCCCATTCTAGCTGGGCTGGGTTTCCTTCTCTGTGCTCTAACTCCTCATGACTATTCATGAGACCCTGTGTTGACATCACGCTTTGCAGCACACACATACAATACAGGTATTTCTACTTGTATTGGCCATTAAGAATTTTGTGATGAGCAGGTGGGACTGAATTGTCCCCAATCACTTGCCCAGAGGAGTGGCAGAACAAGTGTCCAGCAGAGCCTAAATTCGAACCATGCTTCCTGGGTTCAGGACGCTTTCCACCACACCACAGCCTGCTCACTGACACCTGAAGAGGCCACCCGCTGTGAACAGGAGGGAATGAATGTTCTCTTGGCCTGGCCCAGGCAGGATATCTCCTACGCCCTCCAGCTGTAAGACTCTGGGCACCTCACAGTGACCCAGCAACCCCCAGCCCTGGAACCTGTGACATCATCCGAAAGCCAGTACCTGGACAAGAGGAAACAGCAAGGTGCATCCAGATACCTGCAAGCAGGCAAAGAGGAGGGAGAGGAGGCAGCGAACTTGCATATTGAATCCTTTATATTGGCAGGCTCTGTACTAGACATTTTATTTTATTTTATTTTATTATACTTTAAGTTATAGGGTACATGTGCACAACGTGTAGGTTTGTTACATAGATATACATGTGCCATGGTGGTTTGCTGCACCCACCAACTCATCATTTACGTTAGGTATTTCTCCTAATGCTATTCCTCCCCCAGCCCCCCACCCACAACAGGCCCCGGCATGTGATGTTCCCCTCCCTGTGTCCATGTGTGCTCATTGTTCAACTCCCACTTAGGAGTGAGAACATGTGGTGGTTGGTTTTCTGTCCTTGTGATATTTTGCTGAGAATCAGGGTTTCCAGGTTCATCCATGTCCCTGCAAAGGACATGAACTTATCCTTTTTTATGGCTGCATAGTATTCCATGGTGTATATGTGCCACATTTTCTTTATCCAGTCTGTCATTGATGAGCATTTGTGTTGGTTCCAAGACTTTGCTGTTGTGAATAGTGCCATAATAACGTGTGCATGTGCCTTTATAGTAGAATGATGTATAATCCTTTGGTATATACCCAATAATGGGATGGCTGGGTCAAATGGTATTTCTAATTCTAGATCCTTGAGGAATCGCCACACTGTCTTCCACAATTGTTGAACTAATTTACACTCCCACCATCAGTGTAAAAGTGTTCCTATTTCTCCACATCCTTTCCAGCATCTGTTGTTTCCTGACTTTTTAATGATCACCATTCTAACTGGCGTGAGATGGTATCTCACTGTGGTTTTGATTTGCATTTCTCTGATGACCAGTGATGATGAGAATTTTTCATATGTCTGCTGGCTGCATAAATGTCTTCTTTTGAGAAGTGTCTGTTCATATCCTTTGCCCACATTTTGATGGGATTATTTCTTTCTTTCTTGTAAATTTGTTTAAGTTCTTTGTAGATTCTGAATATTAGCCCTTTGTCAGACAGATAGATTGCAAAAATTTTCTCCCATTCTGTAGGTTGCCTGTTCACTCTGCTGATAATTTATTTTGCTGTGCAGAAGCTCTTTAGTTTAATTAGATCCTATTTGTCTATTTTGGCTTTTGTTGCCATTGCTTTTGGTTTTTTAGTCATGAAGTCTCTGCCCATGCCTATGTCCTGGATGGTATTGTCTAGGTTTTCTTCTATGTTTTAGGTCTTACATTTAAGTCTGTAATCCATCTTGAGTTAATTTTTGTATAAGGTGTAAGGAAGGGATCCAGTTTCAGTTTTCTACATATGGCTAGCCAGTTTTCCCAGCATGATTTATTAAATAGGGAATCCTTTCCCCATTTCTTGTTTTTGTCAGGTTTGTCAAAGATCAGATGGCTATAGATGTCTGGTGTTATTTCTGAGGCCTCTGTTCTGTTCCATTGGTCTATATATCTGTTTTGGTACCAGTACCATGCTGTTTTGGTTACTGTAGCCTTATAGTATAGTTTGAAGTCAGGTAGTGTGTTGCCTCCAGCTTTATTCTTTTTGCTTAGAATTGTCTTGGCTATGCAGGCTCTTTTTTGGTTCCATATGAAATTTAAGTAGTTTTTTCCAATTCTTTGAAGAAAGTCATTGGTAGCTTGATGGGGATGGCGTTGAATCTATAAATTACCTTGGGCAGTATGGCCATGTTCACAATATTTTTTCTTCCTATCCATAAGCATGGAACGTTCTTCCATTTGTTTGTGTCCTCTTTTATTTCGTTGAGCAGTGGTTTGTAGCTTTCCTTGAAGAGGTCATTCACATCCCTTGTAAGTTGTATTCCTAGGTATTTTATTCTCTTTGTAGTAATTGTGAATGGGAGTTCACTCATGATTTGACTCTCTGTTTGTCTGTTCCTGGTGTATAGGAATTCTTGTGATTTTTGCACATGATTTTTTTTTTTTTTGAGACGGAGTCTCGCTCTGTCGCCCAGGCTGGAGTGCAGTGGCTGGATCTCAGCTCACTGCAAGCTCCGCCTCCCGGGTTTATGCCATTCTCCTGCCTCAGCCTCCCGAGTAGCTGGGACTACAGACGCCCGCCACCTCGCCCGGCTAGTTTTTTGTATTTTTTAGTAGAAACGGTGTTTCACCGTGTTAGCCAGGATGGTCTCGATCTCCTGACCTCGTGATCCGCCCGTCTCGGCCTCCCAAAGTGCTGGGATTACAGGCTTGAGCCACCGCGCCCAGCCTGCACATGATTTTGTATCCTGAGACCTTGCTGAAGTTGCTTATCAGCTTAAGGAGATTTTGGGCTGAGATAATGGGCTTTTCTAAATATATGATCATGTCGTCTGCAAAGAGGGACAACCTGACTTCCTCTTTTCCTAACTGAATACCCTGTATTGCTTTCTCTTGCTTGATTACCCTGGCCAGAACTTCCAATACTATGTGGAATAGGAGTGGTGCGAGAGGGCATCCTTGTCTTGTGCCAGTTTGCAAAGGGAATGCTTCTAGTTTTTGCCCATTCAGTATGATATTGGCTGTGGGTTTGTCATAAATAGCTCTTATTATTTTGAGATACGTTCCATCAATACCTAGTTTATTGAGATTTTTAGCATGAAACGCTGTTGAATTTTGTTGAAGGGCCTTTTCTGCATCTATTGAGATAATCATGTGGTTTTTGTCATTGGTTCTGTTTATGTGATGGATTATGTTTATTAATTTGTGTGTGTTGAACCAGCCTCGCCGCCCAGGGATAAAGTCAACTTGATCATGGTGGATAAGTTTTAGATGTGCTGCTGGATTCGGTTTGCCAGTATTTTATTGAGGATTTTCACATCAATGTTCATCAGGGATATTGGCCTAAAATTCCCTTTTTTTGTTGTGTCTTTGCCAGGCTTTGGTATCAGGATGATGTTGGCCTCATAAAATGAGTTAGAGAGGATTCCCTCTGTTTTATATTGATTTGAATAGTTTCAGAAGGAATGGTACCAGCTCCTCTTTTTACCTCTGGTAGAATTTGGCTGTGAATCCAGTCCTGGACTTTTTTTGGTTGGTAGGTTACTAATTATTGCCTCAATTTCAGAACCTGTTATTGGTCTGTTCAGAGATTCAACTTCTTCCTGGTTTAGTCTTGGGAGGGTGTATGCGTCCAGGAATTCATCCATTTCTTCTAGATTTTCTAGTTTATTTGCATAGAAGTGTTCATAGTATTCTCTGATGGTAGTTTGTATTTCTGTGGGATTGGTGGTGATATCCCCTTTATCATTTTTTGTTGTGTCTATTTGATTCTTCTCTCTTTTCTTCTTTATTAGTCTTGCTAGTGGTCTATCTATTTTGTTGATCTTTTCAAAAAACCAGCTCCTGGATTCTTGATTTTTTTGAAGGGTTTTTTGTGTTTCTATCTCCTTCAGTTCTTCTCTGATCTTAGTTATTTCTTGTCTTCTCCTAGATTTTGGATTTGTTTGCTCTCACTTCTCTAGTTCTTTTAATTGTGATGCTAGGGTGTTGATTTTAGATCTTTCCTGCTTTCTCTTGTGGGCATTTAGTGCTATGAATTTCCCTCTACACACTGCTTTAAATGTGTCCCAGAGATTCTGGTACATTGTGTCTTTGTTCTCATTGGTTTCAAAGAACATTTTTATTTCTGCCTTCATTTCGTTATTTACCCAGTAGTCATTCAGGAGCAGATTGTTCAGTTTCTATGTAGTTGTGCGGTTTGGAGTGAGTTTCTTAATCCTGAGTTCTAATTTGATTGCACTGTGGTCTGAAAGACTGTTTATTATGATTTCCCTTTTTTTTTTTTTTTTTTTTTTTGCATTTGCTGAGGAGTGTTTTACTTCCAATTATGTGGTCAATTTTAGAATAAGTGCTATGTAGTGCTGAGAAGAATGTATATTCTGTTGATTTCGGGTGGAAAGTTCTGTAGATGTCTATTTTGTCCATTTGGTCCAGAACTGAGTCCAAGTCCTGGATATCCTTGTTAATTTTCTGTCTTGTCAATCTGTCTAATATTGACAGTGGGGTGTTAAAGTCTCCCGTTATTATTATGTGGGAGTCTAAGTCTCTTTGTAGGTCTCTAAGGACTTGCTTTATGAATCTGGGTGCTCCTGTATTGGGTGCATATATATTTAGGATAGTTAGCTCTTCTTGTTGAATTGATCCCTTTACCATTATGTAATGGCCTTCTTTGTCTCTTTTGATCTTTGCTGGTTTAAAGTCTTTTTTATTAGGGACCAGCATTGCAACCCTTGCTTTTTTTTTTTTTTTCCCCCATTTTCCATTTGCTTGGTAGATCTTCCTCCATCCCTTTGTTTTGAGCCTATGTGTGTCTTTGCATGTGAGATGGGTCTCCTGAATACAGCACACTGATGGGTCGTGACTCTTTATCCAATTTACCAGTCTGTGTCTTTTAATTGGGGCATTTAGTCCACTTACATTTAAGGTTAATATTGTTATGTGTGAATTTGATCCTATCATTATGATGTTAGCTGGTTATTTTGCCTGTTAATTGATGCAGTTTCTTTATAGCATCGATGGTCTTTACAACTTGGCATGTTTTTGCAGTGACGTACTGGTTGTTTCTTTCCATGTTTAGTGCTTCTTCAGGAGCTCTTGTAAGGCAGGCTTGGTGGTGACAAAATCTCACCATTTGTTTGTCTGCAAAGAATTTTATTTCTCCTTCACTTATGAACCTTATTTTGGCTGTATGTGACATTCTGGGTTGACAATTCTTTTCTTTAAGAATGTTGAATATTGGCCCCCACTCTCTTCTGGCTTGTAGGGTTTCTGCTGAGAGAGCCACTGTTAGTCTGATGGGCTTCCCTTTGTGGGTAACCTGACCTTTCTCTCTGGCTGCCCTTAACATTTTTTCCTTCATCTTAACCTTGGTGAATCTGACAATTATGTGTCTTGGGGTTGCTCTTCTTGAGGAGTATCTTTATGGTGTTCTCTATATTTCCTGAATCTGAATGTTGGCCTGCCTTCCTAGGTTGGGGAAGTTCTCCTGGATAATTATCCTGAAGAGTGTTTTCTAACATGGTTCCATTCTCCCTGTCACTTTCAGGTACACCAATCAAATATAGATTTGGTGTTTTCACATAGTCCCATATTTCTTGGAGGTTTTGTTCATTTCTTTTCACTCTTTTTTCTCTAATCTTGTCTTCTCACTTTATTTCATTAATTTGATCTTTGATCACTGATATCCTTTCTTCCGCTTGATTAAATCAGCTATTGAAGCTTATATAGGCTTCATGAAGTTCTTGTACTGTGGTTTTCAGCTCCATTAGGTCTTTTAAGCTCTTCTCTACACTGGTTAGTCTAGTTAGCCATTCGTCTAACCTTTTTTCAAGGTTTTTACCTTCCTTGTGATGGGTTAGAACATGCTCCTTTAGCTCAGAGAAGTTTGTTATTACCGACTTTCTGAAGCCTACTTCTGCTTCTTCTGTCAGCTCATCAAACTCATTCTCCATCCAGTTTTGTTCCCTTGATGGCAAGGAGTTGTGTTCCTTTGGAGGAGAAGAGGTGTTCTGGTTTTTGGAATTTTCAGCCTTTCTGCTCTTGTTTCTCCCCATCTTTGTGGTTTTATCTAACTTTGGTCTTTGATGTTGGTGACCTACAGATGGGGTTTTGGTGTGGATGTCCTGTTTGTTGATGTTGATGCTGTTCCTTTCTGTTTGTTAGTTTTCCTTCTAACAGACAGGCCTTTCAGCTGCAGGTCTGTTGGAGTTTGCTGGAGGTCCACTTCAGATCCTCTTTGTCTGGGTATCACCCGCAGAGGCTGCAGAACAGCAAATACTGCTGCCTGTTCCTTCCTCTGGAAGTTTCATCCCAGAGGGACACCTGCCTGTATGAGGTGTCTGTCCGCCCCTACTGAGAGGTGTCTCCCAGTCAGGCTACATGGAGGTCAGGGACCCACTTGAGGAGACAGTCTGTCTGTCATTGGAGCTTGAATGTGCTGGGAGAACCAATTCTCTCTTCAGAGCTGTCTGGCAGGGACGTTTAAGTCTGCAGAAGCTGTCTGTTGCCTTTTGTTCAGATATGCTCTGCCCCCAGAGGTGAAATCTAGAGAGGCAGTAGGCCTTGCTGAGCTGCAGTGGTCTCCACCCAGTTTGAGCTTCCCTGCCACTTTGTTTACACTGTGAGCATAGAACCACCTACTCAAGCCTCAGCAGTGGCAGACGCCCCTCCCCCTGCCAAGTTCCCACCTTCCAGGTCAGTCTCAGACTGCTGCGCTAGCAGTGAGCAATGCTCTGTGGGCATGGGACCTGCCGAGCTAGGCACAGGAGGGAATCTCCTGGTCTGCCAGTTGCAATGACTGTGGGAAAAGCACAGTATTTGGGCAGAGTGTACTGTTCCTCCAGGTACAGTCACTCATGGCTTCCCTTGGCTAGGAAAGGGAAATCCCCTGACCCCTTGCACTTCCCTGGTGAAGCAGTACCCCACCCTGCTTTGGCTCACTCTCCATGGGCTGCACCCACTGTCCAACCAGTCCCAACGAGATGAACCAGGTACCTCAGTTGGAAATGATCTTCTGCATCCATCTCGCTGGGAGCTGCACACCACAGCTGTTCCTTTTCGGCCCTCTTGGAAGTGACTCTTGACATTTTATTTTTAAAGTAAATTTTTTTTCAATCAAACCATAGATACATAAAAGCATACAGCTCATAAAGGAATAGCTTGATGAATTTTCGTAAAAACAGCATACCTGTATACAGCACCTAGATCAAGAAGCAAGATACTACTAGTGTCCCCCAAAATCTCCCATGTGCCCCCTTCTAGGAACTAACCCCAAGGACACCCAACACTCTGACCTCCAACACCATGGATTGGCTTCGAGTATTTTAAAGTTTATATAAATGGACATGCAAATTGCACTTTTGGTGTCTGGCTTCTTTTTCTCTCAACACTGAAATTCATCGTTATTGTTTGTGTAGTTTGTTCATTGTCACTGTTGTGCAATATTCCACTGCATAACTATACCACGCTTTACTTCTCCATTCTCTGTTGATAGATTTTGGATGGCTTCCAGAGTTTGGCTTTTGTAAATAGTGCTATGAACATGAGGTCATACTGGTATGTGTCTTTCAGCAGCTATATGCATGCCTTTCTCCTGGGTGTATAACTAGAAGTGAAATTGCTGCATTGTATGGCAATATGTATGTTTAACTTTATAAGAAACTGCCAGATAGTTTTCCAACATGGATATACCAACTTCCACACCCACCTCCAGCGACTTGATGTTCTGGTTTCTCCATAACTTTGCTAACACTAGCTATAATTGCACCAGGCAGTTTGCCTGTGTCATTTTGATGCAGTCTCAGTAGTGGTTACAAGTTTGGACTCTGAAGTCAGACAGCCCAGGTTCTTATCCTGACACCACCCTTTTAACAGCCCTAAGACTTTGGCCAGATTCCCTAGCCACTCTGCACCTCAGTTTTCTCGTCTGTTAAGTGGGAATAAGAACAATAGCCCCGGACAGATGCTGTGGCTCACCCCTGTAATCCCAGCACTTTGGGAGGCTGAGGTGGGTGGATCACCTGAGGTCAGGGTTCAAGACCAGCCTGGCCAACATGGTGAAACCTCATCTCTACTAAAAGTACAAAAAAAAAATTAGCTGGGCATGGTGACACATGCCTGTAATCCCAGCTACTCAGGAGGCTGAGGGAGGAGAATCACTTGAGCCTGGGAGGTGGAGGTTGCAGTGAGCCAAGATGGCGCCACTGCACTCCAGCCTGGGTAACACAGTGAGACTCTGTCAAAAAAAAAAAGCCCTATACTCTTAGAGTGGTGGTGCATTTATCACAGTTGCTCTCACATGGTTACCACTCCACAGATGCTGACTCTCATAGTTATTCCAGGTGGGTACCAGGAGGACTCCACAGTGATCTTTAGGGGGACCCTGGGAAGCCCCTGTCCTTCAGACTCTTCCATTGCCCGTGGCTGGGCTCCCCTTGGAGACAGTGCTGATGGTACCTGTGTCTGTGTCAAATGTCTGGGAATGGCGAATCCAGGGTCCATTCTGTGGAATGCAAAGATGAATATATCCTATGGCTGCTGGGGAGGGGCTCACCATCTAGTGGGGTGGGAGATCCAGGGACAAATTGTGACCCAACTGTGACAGAGAAACTGGTGTGGGGCAGATAGGGAGTGGGAGGATGTGCAGAGCTAACGGTGCATGGGGGCGTCAGGGATAACTTCTCGGATTTATACCTGATGCACCTGAAGAGTGAATCAGGTATGAGTTAACCACATGTGAACAGAGAAGCACTAGCTGTGGGTTGGGAGTGGGGATCAGGTTTCTTATCTCAGTGTTTCCCAAAACGGAACGGGGCTAAAAAGATCTTCAGGCTTGTATGGACAGTTGCCTTTTCTCTTCTCCCAACTTTTCTAGCTCCTTCCCCATGCACGTAGTCCCCGAATTGCTCTGGAAGAGCTAGTGGTTATGTAGGGGGGAAAAGGTCTGAAATCTTCAGAATAAAGTACAGAAATTGAATTTCAACAATAGTTGGTCCAATGGGCTATGCTTTTCAGTAAATGAAAGACTAATCGATATTTCTTTTTATTCATATTTTTAGAAGTCATTGTTTCCTATCCCCATTTAATTTTTCTCTTCTAATTTCTCCAGAGTAGAGGTTCTCCCATTTTTAAACCGAGCATCGCTGTGAATCATGCTGCATTAAATATGAAAGTTTATACTCATAGCAACTAATGGTGCTGGAAAATAGAAACACAGTTTCCTATTAAAACTCATGAGATGAACAGTGCCCGTGAAGAAAGCTTTTTAAAGAAAACCAGTCCTGGTATTTGTTAGGGCCAAAATACACACAAAAGATTCCCTTGGAGTCACGACCAACTGAAATAGAAGCGGAGTCACAGAACTCAGCAAAGGGAGACCTGGCAAGTCACTTAGACCTTCTGAGCCACTGTTTCCTCCTCTGTAACCAGGGAGGATTAAACCAGCAGGTCTCCAATGGCCCATTCTAGCTCCACCATTTGGAGATTCTAAAAATAACGTGACCACTGGAGAATACCTGCCTAATTTTCTCTCCTAATTTCCCTTCAACACTCTTCTGCTCTGGGGTCCCTGGCGCAGTCCCCTCTGAATCTGTCATTAGAATACCCCAGCGCTCTACCAACCTCTCGTGTCTGCTCTTCCACCAGTAGAGGAGAAGGCTGTGAAATGCTGAGTGATTCTGGCCACTCCCAACAGGACAATGACACTGAAGCCTTGGCCCCCAACATCATCCATGAGAAGTGGACAACCTTCTTTCTAGGCTCTATTTTTAATCCTAAGACTGAAACTCTTAGTCAGGAAACACTTTGTTTCAAAATTTTAATCATCATCATTATAAAAAATCTGATCTAGAGACCAATCGGTACCTCCTATTGACAGGAAATAAGCCAGGCACCCAGGTGGCTAAAGTAGTTTCCTGAGGTCATAGAACTTTTAGTGACAGAGCCAGGACTAGGCCCCAGGCTTTCCTGCCAACATAGTAGTGATTTTATTAACTAGGGAAGGAAAAGGAACTAACATTTCTAAGGAACTGGTCTGTGCCCTGAATCTCAAATGACCTGGGAAGATTGCTATGACTGACCCCATTTCACAGATGAGGACACTGAGGCTGAGAATCACCTCTTGGTTATTCTTGGTGTCAGGAGAAGTAAAATGTTCCTGCTTCCAAAGCCTTGCTTTCCCTGTCCTGTCACTTCCCTTGCCAGTGGTTGGCGTTTTTATGGAACAGCACTTTCATTTTAGCCTTCGGTTTTTAAAGCACCAACTCACTCCTCTGACTCATACTTCCTGGGTACACAGTCTGTGGAATGCAAAGATCAGTATCTCCTGTGACTGCCGAGGAGGGGTTCGCTGGACAGTGGGGCAAGAGACCCAGGGAGCAATTGTGACCCGACTGTGACAGAGAAGCTGGTGTGAGGCAGACAGGGAGCAGGAGGATGTGCAGAGCTAACTGTCTGTGAGGGGGTCAGGGAGGGCTTCTTGGAGGTGGTGGCAGGAGCTGAGGCACACAGGACGAGGAATCATTTATCTGGAGCAGCAGGAGAAGAGCTGGCTTTATCTAGGTGGAAAAATCAAAACTTTGGTTTAAATACAGATGTAATTTTGAGGCCCAAAACAACCAGAATAACAGAAAGACATAACTGGGTCTCAGGATAATCGGCAAAAGGGCTTCAGCTTCCCACATTCAACATCATTTTTATTAGAGTTATTTTAACTTATCTTTACCGCTAATGACCCACAGCCACCCACTTTCGAGGCAGCTTCCCGGCAACACCAGCTCTCTGATCTAATTTTATCCACAAGAAATTTGAGTTTGGAAGAACATGTGCAGAAGCTTCACTTGGTAGAAGGAGGCTGGAGAGAACGGGTGCCCTGGGCCCCTGGAGAGCACACACAGCAGAGGGGCAGATGTCAGGAGGATTTGACGTCACAAAGCTGCCTATGGAAGGCCGAGCATCTGAGGGACAGCCTCTAGGCCACCACCCACGCTGTGGTTCCCCAGCTCTGGGGAGGATGACATGAGTCTTTGGAATGTGTATTTTATTTTTGTCCTGCCTGGGTTTAGGAGGTCTCTGCCTTCAGAGCAGAAAGGACCAGTTAGTCTGATTGACCTGGGGAGGAGCCCCAGCTACTTCCCCCTGGGATGCCACTCTGTAGGTCATGCAAGGGCACCTCCAAGGAAGCCTCTTTGGGGGTCCCTTGTGATAAGCCCCATGTATCAATGTGTCTATGCAGGGGGGCGTGTTCACAGCTGTACCAAGGGTGCACAGGGGAAGCCACTGCAAGGTCTCTTTATGACTCAGGCCTACAGAGTGGGTGGAAGAGAAGAGAGTACTGCTTCCAATATGAGTCAGCCATCGCTCCTAGCCCAGCAGCCTGCCAGCCTTTGCCACTCCCTACTGATGCCAGACTATCTCCCGGCCTGTGCTCCACCGATGCCTGGAGGATTGCTCCTCAGTCATCCACTGTCAATGCAAATTGATCTGTAGGTTCAATACAATCTCAGTCAAAATCCCAGCAAAATCAGAATCTTCTGCTCTGCAAAAGAAGTTAAGAGAATGAGAAGACAAATCACAGATGGGGAGAAACTATTTGCAAAAAAACACATCTGATAAAGGACTGTTACCCAAACTAGATGGAGAACTCTTAAACTTCAACAATACAAAAACAAGCAACCAAATTGAAAAATAGGCAAAATATCTGAATAGACACCTCGCCAAAGAAAATACACAGGTGGTGATACACTTTGGATGTGTTTCTACCCAAATCTCATGTTGAAATGTAAACCCCAATGTTGGAGGTAGGGCCTGGTGGGAGGTGATGGGATCCTGGGGGTGAATTTCTCACAATGGTTTAGCAGCATCCTCTTGGTACTGTTCTCGCCAGAGTGAGTGAGTTCTCATGAGCTCTGGTTGTTTAAAAGTGTATAGCACCCCCCCCCCCTTTTCTCTCTTGCTGCTGCTCTAGCCATGGGATGTGCCTGCGCCCCCTTTGCCTTCCACCATGATTCTAAGTTTCCTGGGCCCCCCCAGAACAAACTTTCTTAACATATAATTCAGCAAACATGTGCCTTGATATTTATGCAAATCAGTTGAAAACGATATCCATACAAAAACATATACATAGATGTTTGTTGCAGGTTTATTCATAATTGCCAAAAATTGGAAGCAACCAAGATGTCCTTCAACAGGTGAATGGAGAAACATTTTTGTATAGTATCTTGATGCCAGTTAGGCTATGATACCATTTTGAGACCAATCATTCAGGGCTGTTATTTTTTTTAATTTTTCCGAATTTTACTGAGAGAAGCCAAGCAGATGCCAGCATCGTGCTTTCTGTACAGCCTGTAGAACCATGAGCCAACTTAACCTCTTTTCTTTATAAATCACCCAGTCTCAGGTATTTCTTTATAATAATGTGAGACTGGACTAACACAGATGGCAAGTAAGCACATGTAAAGATGCTCAACATCACATGTCGTCAGGAAAATGCAAATTAAAAGAACAATGAGGTACCTCTACACACCTATTAGAATGGGCAAAATCCAGAACACTGATGATAGTAAGTGCTGGTGAGGATGAGGAGCAACAGGAACTCTCCTTCATTACTGGTGGGAGTGCAAAATGGTACAGCCACTTTGGAAGACAGTTTGAGGGTTTTGTACAAAACTAAACATACTCTTTCTTACCATATGATTCAGCAATCGTGCATCTTGATACTTTCCCAAATGAGTTAAAAACTTATATTCATACAAAAATAGACCACAGATGTTTGTTGCAGCTTTATCCATAATTGCCAAATCTTGGAAGCAAACAAGATGTCTTTCAATGGATGAATGGATAAACATTTCTCTATAGTATCATGGTGCCAGTTAGGTTGTGGTATCATTTAGAGACCAATCATTCAGAGTTGTGGGTTTTTTTGTTTTGTTTTGTTGTTTGTTTGTTTTTTTTAGATGGAGTCTTGCTCTGTCACCAGGCTGGAGTGCAGTGGCACGATCTCAGCTCACTGCAGCCTCTGCCTCCCAGGTTCAAGTGATTCTCCTGCCTCAGCCTCCCAACTAGCTGGGACTACAGGTGCGTGCCACCATGCCCAGTTAAATTTTTGTGTTTTAGTAGAGACAGGGATTCATCATATTGGCCAGGAAGGTCTCAATCTCCTGACCTCGTGATCCACCCGCCTTGGCCTCCCAAAGTGCTGGGATTACAAGCGTGAGCCAGAGTTGATTTTTTAAATTAATTTTTCCAAATTATATTAAGACTATAAACTTTTGGATTGAAAAAGTTCAATGAACCCCTAACAGAATAAACTTAAAGTTCAAAAGCACACAAAACCAATCACTATATTATTTAGGAATAGATACATATATAGTAAAAACAGTAAATAGCAAAGGCAAGATTAACAAATTTCAGGATACAGACTACCTCTGGGGAGAAGATGGGACACTCGAAGGCTTTAACTGAGTGAATTCTTTTTCTCAATTGCCCTAAGGAGTAAATAAGTATTTTTATTACTATTCTTTAAATTGAATATATAGGAAGTATTTTTGCAGGATGATAGATATCACAATAAATAGAAAATAAATCAATGACTTCATCCATTCTTCTTCTGTGTCACTTATAGTAACAAAAGCCAGAAACCTGGGGGTCACCCTTGACCACACCCTCACCAACCAAATCCAGTGAATTATCATCACTTTCCACTTCTCCCTACTTCCATTATCACACCTGGCCCAACCCACCTTGACTCTCACCTGAAACACTCATATTTCTTTCTCTCCCTTATACTCCTGCTCTAATCCAATCTCCACACAGCAGCCAAACACATTAAACCTTATCAATCTATCTCACCATCCCCTTTGCTATCAGAAGCAATGCAGTGACATGCAAATCTCCCAAGGCCACACAGCCAGCAAATGGCAGAGGCAGGATTCAAAATCTACTAGTGTTACTGGAGAGTCCACATGTCTTATTCACCCACTATCCTACCTTGGGTGATACTGGGAAAGACTCAGCCACTGCTTAGCACAGGGTAACGTCTGGATAAAGGACAGATTTATTTTTCCTCCAATCACCAACTCACCTCCTTTATCTTCCTGACTCCTAGTTTTCCTTAACTCTGATTTCAAACCATACTTTCTAAGTAACGGCCTCCTAACCCCCTTGCCCGACTACAGCAAGTCCCTGCTATTTGTCCTCCCAGCACTTTGTCTATTTCTAGTAACATCCCTCCTCCACTAGATTGTAACTTCCACCAAGGCAGGAGTCTGCTTTGTCCCCGCTTGTAGTGCACATCATACACCCTTACTCACTCTGGTTCCCTCCATGTCCATTTCTCAGTGAAAGTGATAGGTCACCATAAAGACCTCTCACCTTGCATTTCAACATCACGCAAGCTGATCTGGGGACCCTACCTGCAGGGCTGTGTGTGAGCCCTGGTGGGATGGGGAACAGAGACCAGCCCTGGAGTATGGAACCTAAGATGGCCTGTTCCACGCAAGAGACCTGGTACCTGAGTGGGAATGAAAGAGAGTTTGGGTACCCAAGATTTGAATCTCTGGGGCCAGTGAATGAGTCATAAATGAGCCCCTTCTGCCCATTAAAAAAATCATATCTACTCCACCTACTCAGCTTGGGTGGGGAGCACCTGGATGTTCACCCCAGGCATGTTGGGGCTGCAAGTGACACAAACCAAAGTAACCAAGCAGGGACGGAGTTGGGGTAGGGGTGGGAGGGCAGGGGCAGGCACAGCCAAGGTTGTGGGACTTCCCCAGAGGCCCAGAGAAGCTTGAGCTGGCAGAGGTCTGTCTCATCTCCTTGGCAGCATTTAGAATTTTTGTCCACAATCTTTCTGCTCTGCAACAGAGGCAGGGGGCCTTCATGCATCTCTGAATACTTAGTGTCCTGCACAGGGCATGACCAAAGGTATATGTCCAAGAGATGAGAGGTGCAGCCAGTCCCCATGAGTCCTTCAGGTCTGACTCAGACACCTCCTTGAGAAGTCTTTCTTCCCTGACATTCTCTAGCTGTATCCATCCTCCTCACTGTGGGACCCTGCAGCCTTGGTGCTCTTGGTATTGTGGCCTCAAGATAATTTGCTGAATGAATGGAGACTCACAGGCTGATTCTCCTCTGAGTAGTTGCCAGGTCCAGTGCTGGAATCTGCCTGGAATCCTCTTCCGTCTTCATTCACCTGCTCAGTTTACGTGAACATTTGAGGGATTACTAGATGCTATCTTACTGGGCTCAAGGGTCACCAGCAGAGAAGCTTTCTGACCCTTCCCTGTAGGGGCTTCTCTTCCCCATGGCCACTGCAACTAGATAGACCTCTCAGCTCCCAGATCAAAATGATCTCTTGAGCACAGAAACCAGATCCAATTCTCTCTCTGCGCCCATCCCCTGGTTGTGCTTGACACCCGACTGGGTTCAGGAAACACCCACAAAAGGCACCGTCTCTTAGGGGAGAGACCACCCCTGAAGGAGGCAGATCCTGGTTGCCATCCCAGTTCAGCACTTGATAGCTGTCTCCGTATAATGGCCTGTTGAGTCCACAAATGAGGCTTTAAACTACCTGGCTGAGCTGCCAGGATAGTCATTATCCCCTCAACCTCAGGGGAGAGCAGGACAGGACAGGCCCCTTAATAGCTGGTGCTTGGTGGTCCAGGTACCTGGGGAAGATGGAGGGAGGAGGAGAAGTTACAGTGGAGTTCATCCTTATCTGCCCCGATCTAAGGTCCTCCTCTCCCTCACTCCCAAAGTCACCAAAGAACAGAGGCTAAAAACAAGAACCAAATACTGATGTTTTATTGGGGGATGTGCAAACCCAAGGTATTGGGAGTGAGAAAATGGAAGCAGGGCAGGAAGGAATGGAAGGGAATGCAAGGTGATGTGTTACCAGGCTGGGCACTGCTTCATGACAAGCCTAGAGGAGATACAGCAGTTGTGTCCATCGGCCTCCCCCGTGGTCTCCTATAGACTGCACTGTTATGGAGAAATAGTACCTAGCAGCAATTCATGGAACGGAGGGAAGAAGGGGGAGTTTATCTGCCTGGCTCTTACCTACCTTCCATTTTCCGTTAGTCAAATTTTGCCCCATAAGCGTTAACTCCCCCACACTTCTAGGTGTGTTAGTGGGAATTTGGGATGCCAGGTGCCATGCCCTGAGGTAGGGCATTCTATCCAAGTCTGTGAAGTGGTGGGAAGAGATAGAAACTCTGGACATGCGGCCATTGAGTACCAGAGGGATAATCTGATGCAGTACATATACCATGTCCAATACTGTCCAATACTGGTTTTCATTTTCCAGAAGAGGAAACAAGGTGTAGTGATCAATGACCTTTCCCAAGGTCGTATGGCTATTAAGTGGTAAATTCGGGATTTGAGCAGAGTCTGGCTCTAAAAACTGTGGAAGACCAAGGTAAAGAACTTGGATTTTGTGTACCAGGCAAAGGAGTCACTAAAGGGATTTAAACTGGAGAGGAGCATGCCATAAAGAGCTTTGTAAAGAAGCCTCCAATCTCTACTGTGCTGCACCCCACATCTGGCTAAACTCCAGCAGAAGCAGGTGGCTCCAGAGAGGTCAGGGCATCCAAGAAAGGTTTTAGGGGTTTTGAGGAATCTTGGACTAGGCCCAGAGCTTTATTTGAGCTTCAAGATTGTCCCATTATCTTCCTGTCTTCATCTGAACCTACACCTACCAGAGATGAGCTGGTCAGAGGCAGGCAGGGTCTGGGTGGAGACCAAAATGAAGAGAAGAAGAGACTGACCATCCAGTTCCCCATCATTGGCCTGTGGCTCTGCAGGTCCTGCCATCTGCTGATGAATCCTTTAGGGTTATCCAAGATGATCAGATCTCATGAACTGTCAGCTGCAGTGATCACATCTATGTGGTCGATACCTAGTATGTATCCACATATTTCCTCCAGGCTCATCAGAAGGGAAGAAAGACCACTCACAGCCTTCACACCTGCATGTGTACAGCCTTTCACCTGGGTGGCCTGGTGTGCCTCCTGCCACTGGTTCAGCTCCTCAGCCTTCTGCTCCATGTCAACCTGTACCTGGAGACTGTGTGGGATGCAAACCCAATTCAGGACAGACAGGAGACCAGTATGGCAGCATCGCAGGTGATTATCCGGACACCAGCCAGAAGCTATTGGTTTTGTTTGTTTGTTTGTTTGTTTTAAGGAACAGAATATTTTAAGTATAGATATTTTGAGCTCTTTAAAAGCCAAAAATTTTTTACAGCTTTGCAAACTAGAAATTAAAAAGCCACTGAAGCATCCTACATGTTATAATTTCTAAGAAGGTAAATATTTGTTCACTATAACCCACATAAACAAAAAGTTCTTTGAATTCTCCCTCTTTTTGTTTTTCAAGAGACCATTCTTGAGACCAAAAAGTGAGAAAACCACTGTGAATTATCCTTAGCTGTGATAGTCTATTTCTTGCTATGCCTGAATCAGTTACAGACTTCCAAGTACTG
Source organism: Macaca mulatta (assembly GCF_049350105.2). NCBI lineage: Eukaryota > Metazoa > Chordata > Mammalia > Primates > Cercopithecidae > Macaca > Macaca mulatta. The sequence goes on from NC_133408.1 coordinate 92,260,205, forward strand.
TACCATGTAAGTCTCTGGCTGGGCCAAAATTTTTGGCCTTCCTAGCTCATGAAGGTAGCTTTTGGTGACCTGAGGGATTTTCACCAAAGCTAGCTTTTTAAATTTCTTGGCTTTATATCTATTTTTCTTGTTATTTTCTCTGTTTTCCCCTCCTCCATTCTTTTTTTCTTATTTTTCTCTTTATTCTTTCTTTTTTCATTTTCCTTTTCTTTTTTCTTTTGCTTTATTCTCTCTCTCACTGTTTCTCTCTCTCTCTCTCTCTCTCTCTCTCTCTCTCTCTCTCTCTCTCTCTCTCTCCAGAATCTCGCTCTGTCACCCAGGCTGGAGTGCAGTGGCACCATCATGGCTCACTACAGCCTCAACCTCCTGGGCTCAAAGGGATCCTCCTGCCTCAGCCTCCCAAGTAGCTGAGGCTACAGGCATTCACCACCACACCTGCCTATTTTTTTTTTTTTGTACTTTTTGTAGAGAGAGGATCTCACTATGTTGCCCAGGCTGGTCTTGAATTCCTAGACTCAAGTGATCCTTCTGCTTCAGGCTCCCAAAGTACTGGGATTATAGGTATGAGCCACCATGCCTGGCCTCATTTTTAATTTTTTTTTTCTTTTTCTTAATTTCTTTTTGTTTTTCTCATTGTTTTCTTTTTCATTTTTCTTCACATTCTTCATTTAGTTTATCAGTATTATTAGTTAATATTGGTAATTAGTATTGTTAGCAGTAAGTCCAGAAGACTGTAGGTCCTTTATAGCATCTCTGCCAAGGAGAAGACTCATATTGGCAACTACTGGCTCCCCAAGACCATTGCGAAGGGAACCTTTGCCAAGGTGACGTTGGCCTGGTACATCCCGACTGGCACACAGGTGGCTGCAAAGGTCATTTACAAGTGTGGAACTCCAGCCTCCAGAGACTATCTCGTGAAGACATCATGAAGGTCTTGTGTCATTCCAACACAGTGAAATTATTTGAGTTGATTGAGACCAAGGAAACACTTTACCTAGTCATGGAACAGGCTAGTGAGAGAGAGGTATTTGAGTACCTAGTGGCTCGTGGCAGCCTAAAGGAGAAAAAAGCCTGAAGCAATTTCCACGAGATAGTGTGGGCTGTGCTATGTGATAGTATTGCTGCCAGAAGTGCAGTATTGCCAGTTGGGACCTGAAGGCAGAATAGTTGCTTTTGGATGCTGACATGAACATCGAGATTGCAGGCTTGGGCTTATTTGGCAACAAGCTGGATACCTTCTGTGGCAGTGCCCCTAATGCTGCCCAGAACTCTTCCAGGGTCAAAGTAAGGTGGCCCCAGGGTGGAGGTGTACAGCCTGGAGGCTTCCTGTATATCTGGTCAACACATCCCAGCCTTTTGATGGACAGAACCCTAAGGAGCTGCTGGAGTAGTGAGAGCTGAGAGGAACATTGGGTATTTGTTTCTACCTGTACATGGAGTGTGAAAACCTGTTCAAGAGAATCCTCATCCTCAGTCCAGCAAGAGAGGCCCTCCTGTGGGGAGAAACTAAAGCTTTGCATTGAGTCATTTTCTGACTACAAAGACTTGGGCAGGAAGAACTGATGGTGTCCATGGGTCGTACATGGGAACGGATCCAGGACTAGTTGCAGGACAATAGAGTGTTGGCCACCTATCTGCTCCCAGGCTACAAGACATCCAAGCTGGAGGCTTGGATCATACCCCTGAAACTCATGCCTGCAACTGATCCCACTACCAAGCTGCCCTCCTTCCCCATCCACAAGGTACAGCATATCATCCCTGCCAACCCAAAGTAGCAGAGATGCAGTGAGCCTGCCATTCCCACCTTTACTTCATACTCTGAGAATAGTCGAAGGAACAACACAGAAATCAGAGGCCTGAGGAGGACCTGGAGTCAGGGCAGAAGCCAGCAGCACAGCTAACTTGCCTGCCAATCCCCTATGTGGCCTGGAGAGAGGACCACTACCCTGCACAGCCTCCCAGCAAGGCCCTGTGGCCTCCCTCTTCACCCATACCCCAGTAGCAGTGGTGGAGGCCCAGGTGGAACCAGCTTCCCCCAGGGTGTCTCCTATAGAGGAAACTGACTGCACACTGGGCAGCTTGGACAGGTGCAGGATCAGTAGAATTTGCCCAAGGTATGACCCAGCTTTTCCCTATGGAAACAGCCAAGGCTGGCAGGGGACCACAAGGAGGTTCTTCACCTTCCTCTGCAGGCACCTGTGTTTCAGGTCAGCCAGAAAGAACCAGCCTGAGACTGAAAGCAGAATGCAGACAGCAAAACCTCTGGTGGTGGGCAGCAAGACAAGGTTGAGCACAGGAAAGAATGTGGGAGGTCAAGCTAGCTCCTGGCACTTGCCATGAGGTAAGGAGGTCCTGAGCCCCATGGAGCCCAAGGAGATGGGGCAGGAGATGGGCCATGATGGAGGCAAACAGCTGTGGGCAGGAGTGAGCAGAAAAAACACACTGCTGTGCATGGCCCACCTGGCTGAGAGGATCTCATGCAATGGAGGACACAGGTGTGCAAGCTGCCAGGCTTCGCTCAGTGGGATCAGATCAGGAGGAAACCCCATAACTCCCTGGCCTTCAAAAGTATTGTCCTTAAGATAAGTGCTGACTTGAAAGGTTGGCCAGGGGCTGCCTGGGGAATAAGAAGGGCAGCCCCTCTGCCCAAGCTGGGGAAAACTGAAGAGACTAGACTGCTTCACAGGGGCTCTTCTCCCCTTCCCCTGCTCCTCTCTGTCTTGTCCTGCATTTTTTTGGGAAGAAGAGATGGTTCTATAGAAATAAGCAAACACAATCAACATACACAAAAATATATATGCCAATTCATTATATTTAAATACAATAGTTAAAAAAAACCCTGCTCTATGACAGCTGTTACAAGACAATCATCTACAACTTTCTGAAGGGTGGGCCCTGAACCCTTGAAAACACTCTTGTGACCCACCTGAAAAATAATAAGAAAAACACTATCCTCAATGGAAACCAAAGCCTGAAAGAGCATCCCGAGAGTGGGACAACTGTCAATGGCTGTAAAGAGGCTTCCCTGGAGCTATGACAATGGCTCTTCTTGCTGGGAAACAAGGCCTGAGGGCCACACCTGTATGATGAATACTGCTCTGAGACAGCCACCCCACGTGTATAATCCTAAAACAATATCAGTGTATCCTCTCTCATGTCCTGTGGGTGGCTGGGCTCAGCTGGGTGGTTGCTCTGCTCCTTATGGTCTCTGCTGGGTTCACTCCAGGGGAGTACATTCAGCTGGGGACTGGGCTGGGTTGCAAGGTCCTACAGGATTCTCTCACACTCTGAGGCCCTGGTGCTGATTGAGGGCTGGGGTGCCTCAGTTTTTCTTCCTGTGGTCTCTCAGACACAACAGGAGAGTCAATACTTACCTATAGCATGGCAGCTGGGTTCCAGGAGGGAACATTCCAGGAGAAATGAACAAGTGCTTATCAACCCTCTGCTTGCCTCACTCTCACAAATCACATGGCTAAGACTGGAGTGAATGTAGGGAGGGATCACACAGGGAGAAGGGTTCGGGGAGGCTGGACCCACTGGGCACCTGTGTATGGTCTATCACACACTGTTATGCAGCAGAGCACTGGACTCCTTTAGAGAAGTGGATGAAAATGCTCCTGGTAGTGGGATTCCTGACTGAGTGTCTGTACACAGGTACAGAAGAGAAAGCAGAATTCATGCCTATGTATAGAAGATGGTTTGTTCATTGCCCCTGTCCATGTTGTCTATCCACGGTGTTTCTCCATGGTGTCTGTCCATGGTGTCTGTCTGGCCATCCTCTGCCCGACTTCCAGTGAGGTAGGGTCTGATGTAGAATGTGCAAGTGGACTGCCAATGCCTGAAGTTTCCTGAGTTTGGGAACACAGGGAGCCTACTCTGATAAAGAGGGACAAATCCACTGTTAAGGTCACACTAAAGGAGACTTTGCCTTGTCACACAGATATAATTCAGGACAACATCCAGCTTGGCCACTGCACACAAGTTGGTGCCAAGGCAATAGCTGGACTGAAGCTCATTGATTGGGGAAACGGGACTTGCTTTGCCAGGACTGAGGGCTTGTGGGTTGGGGCAACATTTCCCTATTCAGCTTTCAAATCTCATCTTGACCCTCACTTCCCAGGAAGTCCCCTAGCAGAGATTACTTGTACTTCACATCCATATTCTCTTCTCCCCTATTTCAACAGGCACTAATCTTACTGATTTCACATCTGCAGTCCTGCTGCCCCATCAGCTCTGGGAATAGAAGAGTCAGGAATGTACTCCTCACTGTACCTCCAGTGCCTAGCACTAGCACTGCGGGTGCTGAAATTGAAGACAGACAAATGCTTTCCCTTCTTGCTGTCTGCCACCTCTCCCTTTAAAACTGCTAACTAAATCACCATTTACTTTATCACCATTTACTTTAAAACTGCTAACTAAAAAGCCAAAGACCAATGACCTTGGTCCTCTCTGACCAGGCCCCAGGTGAGAACTATGTCATAAGGGGCAGTGGCCACAGGATGTGGTGTTTGGCTGGAATGATGTAACCTCTGCCCTTTGACACCGTCATGTAACTGGGTTGTCAGCTAGAGCCCTAAATAATAAAATGCAAATAAAACCCCCATTCCTTATAGAATGGGACCCCAGCCAGCTTCCCAATCTCAATGAGGATTCTTGAAAGTCAGATATTTCCCTGGTCTCCTCACATTCTGATTTTCTGCTTCCACTGAATCCTGGATCTTTCTCCCTCCCATCTTTCATATTTTAGCTGTTCCCTTCTCCCTATCCTTAATCTACCCAGAGAGTCAGCTCCTTTACCGTATTTCTCCTAAACCTCACTCATCCAACGCCATTACATTACTTATTAAAGACCAATGTGTCTGTGTTTGTGTGTGTGTGCGTGTGTGTGTGCGCGCGTGCGCACATGTAGGGGTTTCTTTAGAGAACAGCACAGCAGGTAAAATAGACTGTTGGACAGTATCAGTCTTAAAACATCTCTGAGGCTCCCTTGCCTGGGCCCCAAATCCAGAATGGGGAATGTTCACTGGCCTTCTCTTCTGGTAGCTGCCAGCTCAATTTCTGGGACTTCTTCACTTGCTTTCAACCTCCTTGTCTCCATGCTGGCTCACTTACTCCCTGCCCCCTAAAAATCATATTTGTGTGTTTAAGGCTAAAGAGCATTAATTTTTATTTATTTTTTCTTAAAGTGTTCCATCCTTATTGAGGCATATTTGAAGGATACAAAATCGCGTATATTTAAAGTGTGCAATTCTATCAGTGTTGACATACACACAGCCATAAAACCATCACTTCCAAACAATATTTCCACCATCACCTAAAGTTATCTTGTGCCCTTTTAATCCATTCTTCCCTCAATCCCTTCCCTAGGCAACTAGTGATATTCTTTTTCTATACAGATTAGCTTGTATTGGTAGGATGCAGTGATTCACACTTACAATCAAGCACGTTGAGAGGCCAAGGTGGAAGGATTGTTTGAACCCAGGAGTTCAAGACCAGCCTGAGCAACATAGTGAGACCTCATCTCTACAAAAAAAAATAAACAAAATTAGGTGGGCATGGTGGTGCATGCCTGTGGTCCCAGCTACTGAGGAGGCTGAGTGGGATGATCTCTTGATCCTGGGAGATTGAGGCTGCAGTGAACTGAGACTGCACCACTGTACCCCTGCCTGGGCAACAGAACAAGACTCTGTCTCACAAAAAAAAAAAAAAAAAATTAGCTCATATTTTCTAGTGTTTTATATAAATGGAATCATACAGTATGTTCTTTTTTTGCCTGGCTTCTTTCACTCAGTATGATTTTGAGATTCTTCTCTGTTATTGTGTGTATCAATAGTGTGTCTTTACTGCAGAGTGGTATTCCATTGTATAGAAGTACCACAGTTTGTCTGTCATTCATCTACTAGTGGATTTGGGTTGATTTTGGGGTTTGGCTCTGTATAAAGCTCCTGTGAATACTCACATTCAAGTGTTTGGGTTTGATGCTTTCTTTTCTCTTTGATAGATACCTATAGTGGGATGGTTGGGTTGTGTTGTAGATGTATGTTTAACTTTAAGAAGCTGTCAAACTGATTTCCCAGTTGGTTGTGCCATCTTATACTCTCTCCAACTGTGTAGGAGAGTTTCAGTTGCTCTGGGTCCTCACCAACATTCAATATGGCCTGTCATTTTAAAGTCAGCCACCTACCTTGTTTTATGTTTTTGTGTTTTGAGTTTTTAAAAAAATGTACTTAAGTTTAGCCAACTCTTGTCTTCATTATACCAAAGTTTACAGGATTAAAACCAGATTATTTCTGTTGCTCCAGTGATATTAATAGTGTCCACTCTTAACCCCCAAAGTGTCCTGGTTTGGATGCTAAAGTATATGTTTTATCTGCTTCCAGCCCGAGTGGCCATGCCCCCAGGCTGTCCTTCCACAGCCACACAGCCCATCAAGGCATTCTGCTCAATGAAGACATTTCCTTCCTCTGAAAGAGACTTTCCTGCTAAACACCTTTTTTCCTTACTACAACCTGATTACAGTAAGCAAGGATGGCATAACATAACCATCCAAATAAGTTGAAAACTTTTGCCCACACAAAAACCTGCACACTGTTTCATATTTGCCAATACTTGGAAGCAACCAAGATGTCCTTCAGCAGGTGAACGGATAAACAAAACGTGGCATATCCAGACAATGGAATATGATACAGCAGGAAAAAGAAATGAGCTCCAGACATTCTGGAAAGGTAAATCTGTAGAGGTCATAAAAAGATCATCTCTTTGAAGTCTGGATATTTGGTAAAAACAAATCAGTGGTTAACAGGGGCTTGGAGTGGGGAGGGAGGGATGAATAGGTGGTGCACAGAGGACTTTTAGGGTAGTGAAATGATTCTGTTTGATAGTGGAATGGTGGATACATGGCATTATGCATTTGTCAAGATCCATGGGACTGTATATCATAGAGTGAATCCTAACGTGAACTATGGACTTTAGTTAAAAGTGTTCCCGTATTGGTGCATCCGTTTTAGCAGGTATACCCCACTGATGCCACATGTTCCTAGTGCTGAGAAGAGACCCTCCTCGTGATATGCTCTGACTTTTTTCTCAGCATGGTCAGGCTTCCCTTACCCCTTTCTGCCACCCACCTGCCCATCTGCTGCCGGTGGCTTAAGTTTAGCCAACTCTTGTCTTCATTACATCAAAGTTTACAGGATTAAAACCAGATTATTATTATTATTAAAACCACCAAAGTGGCTGGTGGCCCCTTTGTTACTCACATAACTGTTTGTGGGGCCTTCACGTGTTTTTACAGAAGCTCAGTGACATCCCAAACTCAGGGGACCTGACAACTTTCCATGGGCCTGTGGCCTGGGGCAATTCTACCTTCCTGTCTGAAAATGAGGTGGCCAGACCACTGCTATTTAGGGGTCCTCTGTTCTGAACCCTGAGTAACCCCATGGTTGGGGATCCCCCTGTCTTGCACAATGATGGAATTGGGAGGATGTTTGTCTTCCTGTCGGTTAGTTCCACTTCAGTGCTGTGCAGCCTGCTTGCTTAAATGGCTTGCTTAATTCAGTTCCCAGAATAAATCTTTGCTTAGATCCTGAATTACGTGACCTATTAATAACAAAAATAGCCACCTTAATGAAAAGTACTTTGCTGACCTCATATCATCTCTGAATATCATGTGTTATTAGTCACATTTTATGGATTGGAAAACTGAGGCTCAGAAAGGTTAAGCTACTTACTTGCCCATGGTCACACAGCAAATATTGGCAGAGCTAGCCTTCAAACCTAGGTTTTTCTGACCCCAAGGGCTTTCTACACTCCATTCCTAGTGTAAACAGTAGGATGATCATGTTTAGTTGCTTTTAAAGGGTTATTTTTTTTTTAATGAGGAGGCTGGTCTTTAGGAGTTTCAGTAGAAAGGGATGCGCTTAAAAGTTAATAAAATCATCAATGTTTTGACACATTGGAAAAGAGCATGAAGTCAGTGGGGTGGAGGGAGACAAATTCATACTTGCTAAGGGCACTTCTCTGAATCTTGAGGCAATTCTAAATATAGTTCTCCAGAAACTGCTACTAATCATTAGAGTGACCAGCAGTTACTGATCGTATACCATGTGTGAGACTGCAGTCATCCCACTGAATAGACATTATTTTGCAAATTCTCACAACCTCATGAAGTTAGTACTATTGGGAGCCCCATTTAACAGATGAGCCAACTAAGGTCAGTTAAGTCCTTGTCCATACCAATGCCCCTGTAAATGAGGGAGTAGGTGTGTTCAGGAATGCCAGCACTTCCTTCTGTTTCAATCTGTTTGGCTGTCTGACTGTTTCATGTATTTATTTTCTTTCTATCCTGCTGGATGTTTGTTTCATAAGGGTTGTAGTTATCTGTCTGGTTCACGTCTACAATCCTAGCTACTTGACACATCATAGAGACTCCAGCACTATTTTTTGAATAAGTGGATGGGAAGCATGGCATCGCTTCCGTTTAGGTTCTGGGTCCACCTTGTGTAATAGGAAAATGAAAAGCCTCATAGGAATACAGGGGATACTGGGGTAGGATTTTCACAGGAGTTTGAGGTGTTTTCAGAACTTTAGTGGCTAGTTTGAAATGTGTTTTGTGGTGCTTTGGGGAAGCTTCAGCTCCTTCTTCTCTTGTCTTCCCACTACCCTCTGGCCCAGTTCTTTTCCAGGTTCCTCTAGTGCAGGTCAGGATGGAGATTCTATACCATAATAAGGGCAGAGCCCTGTAGAGAATGTCACCCATCACTTTCCTTCTTAGAACTGCCCTGTTCTCATTGCACATGGACAGAGAGAGGACTTAGAGCTAATTTACATGCTTCTTGTTGGTTTTTTAAAAAGTGAAATAAAAATGCTCCCCTGCCAGGACTGTGACATCACCCAGGGCTGTGATTAGCTGGAAACAGGTGAGTAGATAAAATTAATCTTAAAAATTATTCACCATTCAATGTTCAGAAAATTCCAGAATGTGGCAGTCCACTTGATTGAGGAGGAGTTCAGAATTCATCCAGGGTCACCAGCAATCGGTTCTAATATAACTAACATTTTCAAAATGTTAATATCTCACTTACTGTGATGCTAAGGACAGTAAGTGTGTGCTGCCTTTACTTATCCACTTCGTTTTATCATTTGTATGTAAAATATGTTTGCCTTTACCCAACCTACCAACCCCCAGGTTTTTTGAGGTATAATTGGCAAATAAAATTGCATAAATTCAAGCTATACAACTTGATATTTTGATATATGTATACATTGCAAAATGATCACTGCAATCAAGCTAATTAACATATCCTTTACTTCACGTAGGCAGCATTTTCCTCCTTCCTTCCTTCCTTCCTTCCTTCCTTCCTTCCTTCTTTCCTTTTTTTGGTAAGAGTCTCTCGAAGTCTCCAGCTACTATTGTATTGGGGTCTATCTTTCTCTTTAGCTCTAATATTTGCCCTATACATCTGGATGCTCCAGTGTTGGGAGCATATATATTTAAAATTGTTATATCCTCTTGCAGAATTGACCACTTTTTTAGGTAAGAACACTTGAGATCTACACTCTTAGCAGGTTTCAAGTATACAATACCACATTGTTAACTATAGTTACATTACTGTACATTAGACATCTGTTTGCTTTTATATGTGTGAATTATTTGGTTTTACTAGAAATATATTAACATTGCACAAGAGATTGCCTATGGTCGTCCATTACATTAGTGGCCCCAGTGAGTCATGATCCCCCTTCCCACATCTCCAGGTATTCATGTCCTTGTGTAGGTGCCCCCCTTGAGTCTGGGCTGGATGTGTTTCTTGCTTTAAGCAGTAGAATGTGGCGGGAGGGACGCTGTGTCTGTTCTGGGATGAGGATGTAGAGTCATGGCATCCTCTGCTCCTATGCTTTGGGAGTCCTGGGCCACTGTGTAGGAAGGAAGTCCAGCTACTCTACTGGAGAGACTACATATGGTAGCCTCAAGGAGAGGGAGAGGCCTTGAGACATGACGAGAGACAGAAGCCCAACTGTCCCATTCCATGTTGAACCAGACTTTAGTCAACCCATTGGCTCAATATACTCACATGAGTGACCACCAGCAAGCTAGCAGAGTCTAGATTGGATCTGTTACTTGCTCAACCACAGAGCTGAGCCTGGTACAGATTGTAGAATCATGATAAAATAAAATAATTGTTACTTTAATCCACTGCATTTTGGGATGGCTTCTTATGCAGAAATTGATGACCAAAATATTATATAAAAGCAAAGATTCTCAATCCTGGCTATCTAAAAGTACCATCACCCAGGATTCTAACCCTTCAGAGATTCTGATTTGATTGGTCTTGGGTGAGACATCATATATAAAGTTTTTTAAAGTTTTACTTTAAAGATGAATACACAGGATAAATGGAGGAACAAATGGTGGTATATACATGCAATGGAATATTATTCAGGCATAAAAATGAATGAAGTACTTATATGTGCTACAATGTGGATGAACCATCAAAACCTTCAAGAGAAGTCAGTCACAAAAGGTCACATATGATTCCATTTATACCAGATACCCAGAATAGGCAAATTCATAAAGACAGACAGCAGATCGATGGTTGCCAGGGACTAGGGTAGGGGACATGGGGAGTAACTGCTTAATGAGTATGAAGTTTTCTTTCAGGTTGATGAAAATGTTTTGAAACGAGATAGAGGTGGTGGTTGCACAACATTGTGAATGTACTAAATGCCATTGAATTGTTCACTTTAAAATGGACATGAAAAAGGTAATTTTGTGTAAATTTCACCTCAATTAAAAAGAAGAATCGGAAAAGGGAGACAAAAGAGGAGGTTAAAGTGAGGCAATGTGGGAAGGACTTGGCCTGATATTGCTGGCTTTGAAAATGAAGGATGATGTTATGAGCCAACGAATGCAATGGCCTCTAGGAGCTGGAAAAGACAAGGAAAGGGATTCTCCCCTAGAGCTTTCATACAGGAATGCAACCCTGCCAACACCTTGCTTTTAGCCCAGGAAGACCTGTGTTGAACTTCTAACCCACATTCTAACTTTTAACTATAACATAAAAACTTGTGTAGTTTTAAGCCACTAAAAAATACACAATCATTTTAGCTTTATTTTAAGTTTTATTTTGGGGCATAACAGTTTGATAAGGTTTCACATATGTTTAGATTCATGTAACCACAGCCACCACAATAGGATACAGAGAGTTCATCACACACAAACTCTCTCATTCTTCCCTTTGCAGTCACACATCTTCTACCCCTAACCCCTGGCAACCACTAATTGTTTCCCCATTACTATCATTTTTCCTTTGCCAGAACGTCTTTGCTTTGTTTCACATCTTAGGAGGAAAAACATTTCTTTAGTATCAATTTTGGAGCATGTCTGTTGGTAATGAATTCTTTCAGATTTCATTCATTGAGAATGTCTTTATTTCATCTTCATTCCTGAAGGATGTTTTCACTGGATATTGAATTCCAGATTGACAGTTTTTTTCTTTTTCAGCACTTTAAAAATGTTATTCCATTTCCTCTGGCCCACTTTTTTTATTTCCTGAGGAATCCACAGTTATTCAAGTCAATGTTTCCCTTTATATAAAGTATCATTTTTCTCTGGCTGTTTTCAAGATGTTTTGCCTTAGTTTTTAGCAGTTTAATTATGATGCATCTGGGCACGGTTTCCTTTGGGTTTTGTTTGTTTCTTTGCATCCTACTCTTCTCCTTCTCCCTCTGGAACTCTAACAATATGAATGTTAAACTTTTTCATATTGTCTCACATGCCTCCAATACTCTGTTCATTAATTTTTAATTTTTTCCTTTTGTTCAGATTGGATAATTTCTATTCAATCTTCAATTTACTGACTTTCTCCATTTTGCTGTTAATCCTATCCAGGCAATATTTTATTTCAGTCATTGTAATTTTCAGTTCCAAAAAGTTTCTCTTTTGTCCTTCTTTGTATCTTGTATTTCTTTGCTGAGACATTTTTTTTGTTTCAAGAGAATTTTCCCTTACTTCTTGGAATATGGTTATAATAGCTGCCTTTGCATCTTTAATAATTTCAACATTGTGTCATCTTGCAGTTGGCATCTGTTGATTGTTCTTTTCCCAATAAGTTGAAGTTTTTCTTGTCTTTCATATGTCAAGTAGTTTTGGATTGTGTCCTGAACGTTTTGAATATTACATTATGAAGATCCGTATCTTGTTTAAATCCTAAAGCAAATTTTGAATTTTGTTTTGTTTTGTTTTGTTTTAGCAGGCAATCAATCTAATTAGGCTCGAGACTCAAGTTCTGACCTGTGGACTGTAGTTCTAGTATCAGTTCAGTTTTCAAAGCCTTTGCAGTGCTATGGGAATCTGTTGTGTGTATGTTGCCCAGTGGCCATTTGGTGGTCTGGATCATAGTCTCCTGCACAGTTCAGTTCTCACACCATGTGCAGCTTAGAAGTAAGCCTCAGAGTTCATATGGAACTGCTCTCTTGAGCTCTCTCCTTTCTGAGATTATTCTGGTACTTTTGGCCCCCTGGAGCCCCATTTTTTTTTTGTCCTCTGGTTAGAAAGCTAGGTCTTTAGTTTTTCTACCTTGCTGCATACATCTCATGGCTATACCTGAGTCTGTCCCACCAGGCAGTGTATGAACAGAGAGAGAGAAAAGGCAATGGTATTTTGTCCTACCGTCTTGGGACCACAACCTCTCTAGTGGAGGGAAGACTCACTTCCCTCAGAGCTTTAAGTATTTCGGTACTCTGTATGCTGCTGTTGCCATTGTTGTTACTGCTGCCACTATGGGATTACCTGGGGGTTGGGTGGGAGAGAGTGGAGAAAAGATTTAAAAACTGGGGACTTTCTCCACTTCTTATGACTCTTAGGTATCCCACAACCACCTTGGGTCAGAAAGTGAGGATTCTTTTTAGAGCCCTGCTTACTTTTGGTGTGCACATCCAGGTCAGACTAATGAGTCCAGGCCAGATGATACCAGAGGGGATAAAAGATAAGAGACTCATGGTGGTTTTGGTGGTACTTCATATTCTGATCTCTTTCCCCAATCCACCTGCTCCTATTTACTTGTCATTGTCCTCAGATAGCTGTTCAACGTAGTCTATCCAGGGTTCATTGTTGCATTTGGTGGGAGAAACAGGATAGGGTATGCTTACTCCACCTTGCCCAGAACAAAAACTCCAATATATATGTCTTAATCCAACACTATAAATGGTTAATAAACTTTGCCTTCAACAACAGGCACAATGACCAATGCTAATTGCCAGGATTGCCTGCAATAGCTGTGTTCTTTCTGCTGGATAGAGACTCCTGGGCCACCTTAAGGGTTAGCTGAGGCAGGCACTGCTATCATGGGTCACTCCTGAGGCCAAGCTACTTGAAGCAGCTCCTGTCTTCTCAGGTCCTGGTTCCTGCCTTCATCTTCCTATTCCTCCCACCCAACGCAGTCCAAGTGCTAAGTAAGGTAGCCTCATCTCAGAGCTTACCTGAACCATTACAGAAGCGTCAGTGAGGAATTGGAGCCTGGAATGTCTGACTGAGAAGTTTGGTCATGACTTAATAAGTAAAGGAAGCTCCTGAAGATTCTCAAGTAGCAACATAATGTAATCATTATCATTAAAATAATAATTAACATTTATTAAGCCATGTACTATCCTATATGTTTTTACATACATTATTGTATATACGTTATTACATTAAGTCTTCTGATATGGTTTGGATTTGTGTCCCCACCCAAACCTAATGTCAAACTAATCCTCAATGTTGGAGGAAGGACCTGGTGGGAATTAACTGGATCATGGGGACAAACTTCCCCCTTGCTATTCTCATGATAGTGAGTGAGTTCTCATGAGATCTGGTTGTTTATAAATGTGTAGCACTTCCCACTTTGCTCTCTGTCTCCTTCCTGCCACCTTATGAAGATGCGCCTACTTCCCCTTCACTTTACACCATGATTGTAAGTTTCCTGAGGCCTTCCCAGCCATACTTCCCATATAGCCTGTAGGACTGTGAGTCAATTAAACCTCTTTTCTTCGTAAATCACCTAGTTCTCATGTAGTTCCTTATAGCAACATGAGAACAGGCTAATACATCCTCCAAACAGGTTACAGGATAGATACTATTTTTCATTTGCAGATGAGGAAACTACTTTTACCTGGAATTGACACGTTACTAACATCAAAGGGTCAGGAAAGTGCCATTCTAACCTATGTTGAGGAGGAGAAGAACTGGATGAGCCCAGACACATATAAGCTTGTGACCTTGGGCATTAATTCCCTCTTCTGCAAAAAGGGGATAGCAATGGTGTCCACCCTGTTGTGCTGACAGGATAAGATTATGAATGTAGCATGCTTAGCACAGTGACTGGCACAAAGAAGGCACTCATAAATCACCATTTTTATTTGTTTCCCTTCTTCAATGTAGCTGAACCAGCACGTACAGTTCTACTTGAATCTCCAAGAACTGGCAGGTCTCCTGGACTAGACTCCATTTTTAGTGATAATTGGATGCTTATTATCACCTAGAGATCTGGCTTGACAGCTATTTTGCACTTTACCAAGAAAAAACAAGTAGCTATGCCTTGGTGGCAGTCAGATGGCCAACACATTAAAATGAGTTTGCACAACCCACCACTTTATCTATGGTCAAGTGTTTAAAACCTCATCTCATGTATTTAATCAATTCCATTAAAATGTTTTTCTCTCAATTTCTGTGAAGATGCAGGGGAAAAAAGGTAATATGTATTCATCTCTAGCATTTTCATTTGATGTGTGAGGTCATAGTTAAAAGCAGCTACCACACATTTGGTCAAGAGTTCAGGGACAATCTGGGCAGCAGGGAGCAGTAATGTCTCCATTTAAGATGCAGGAGCCAATGACTAGGTCAGTAATCTTCCACTGGCTTCAATGAGAGCCCTGACATGGAAAGGAGTAAGGAAGAGGAGATTGTGGGAGGAAACACAGCTGGGCAACTGCATTGTGGAGACACAGGGACTGCCAGCCAATTGTCTTGGACTTGCCTATGCCAAACGTTCTGGAAATGGACTAAAGTGGGAGGAATATCACAACAAGGTGGAACTGGTGGCTAGTAGGAGGAGCAGGGAATCAGCAGGGGCTGTGACATCAGAGGAATCCTGTTAATGGGTGTTCGCTACTGGCCAGTTGTTTAACCTCTTTGAGCCTTGATTTCTTTAACTACCAAGTGGGCAAAAAAAATACCTATCTCGTATGATTGTGGGGAAAGCAGATGAGAACATGTGTGTGGCACAGCCATGGGGACTGGGGGCCCAGGGCTTGCTCAGTAGTGCTACTTTCCCCTTTCCAACTCGGATGTCAGAGGGGACCATCTGCCCTCCAAGATCTAGAGGAGAGGATCTCAAATCCTCACCCCACCAGTGCCCAGTTTTAGATTTTGGTGAAGCCCCAGGCATAATATTTCTTGCTTCCACTCCACTATGCTTTCCTCAGTTAGGTTTTTGATCTAGCCAGATGTTGACCTCAGCTTCAGACACACACAGACTCAACACTCACACTCTTACACACGTACAAACACACATGCTCACACACACACTAATAAACATACACACACACCACTCACACATACTCATATATGCACAATCTCACACACATACATGCAACACACACTCACACTCCCACACACATACATACTCTCACACACACAAGTACATACATGACCTATGTTCACTGAAATAATATTGTTCAGCACATTGTGTATACAACATTTTAGGAAACATCTTTTAAAAAGTGTATTAAACTCACGTTTCTGTCATTATCCTATTATAAACCCTTCCATTCACAGATGATAAACTCTTAACCACACAGGGCATCCGTAATGATCTGAGCATCCTCTTTTGAACATTTGTCTACAAACACTTCACTACACACATAGGCCCTCACATGCACAATCCCTCCCTCACACAGCCCTTACATTCAAGACCGCTGTGTGTGTTCCAGCTGTGATGAAACTCTGGGGCTATGGAGGAGAGTTATGCTATCAAAGCACAGGGGTACAAATTGAGTACAGTCTGGTTTTTTGAAGTCTTGGACATGTCCACTTAGGCTGTACGTCTTGCCACATTTCCCCTGCCCACTGTTATCCCTTTCTCCCCTTCCTTCTCTCTTCCCTCGCTCTGCCTTTCTGGCCCCTACTAGGGCACTTTTTTCTAACGTAAGGTGGTCTAGCATTTCTTTGTTGTCTTCTTTCAGCTGAAGCCCATAGGCTCTTGTTTTCTGCTTCCAAAGGCTCATAGAGGTGTTCTAAACACACATGGTTCCTGTCCCAAGGACTTCTGGAGCAGCTGGAGAAATGCAATATGCTTGTTTTGCTCTGTTGCCTTCTTCCTATGCAGTGTTCTATGGCCAGGCGTGGCAGTGGCAGTGGTGTTAATACCTGGAGAGTATTCCATGCTTGTCTCCATTACTGCTAACTTCCCAGGGTCCCCACTTGCACAAAATATGCCCTGGATCAACACAGACTAACTGATGGCGTAAACACAGCTGATGGCATCAATCACTTTATGATGCAGATTAGATCTACGTTCTTTCTAGAACAGGGGCACCCATCACCACTGCCATCAGAGGTCATTGGACATTACTACTAACTTGGGTGACACTAAAAGGATCTGGGATACAATCCTAGCTAATTCGATGCCCACTGTCTGACATTGGGTGAATTGCTTCACCAATCTCTGCCTCAATTTCTTGACCTTTAAAATGGGGGTGATGGTACCTGTCCCCAGAGCCAAATGTACTGTGAAGTGAGTGAAGTTGAACCTTAGGTAGCCCTCACTTCTAAAGACCTGCTTTTGTACCTAATTTCATGTTGGTAAATTGGTGTTCCTTTTCCTTTCTAAAGAAATTTTTTCTCTTGTTTCAGTCTATTTGTATTAGATCATATGTGTTCCTTTTCCAAAAAGTTTCCCCAAATTGTATACAATTCTGGACCCATAAAAGCTGGTTTCTGTGTGGGTTGGGAGGAGAAAATGAGATGATGTCTGTAAATGCTCAGCCTAGACTGTTCTGAGTGCTCCAGGCATGGAAGCCATTGCAGAGAAAGCACCAGGACATCTGAACCCTTCCTGCTGGCACCTTCTTCTCCATGTCCCCCCTAAATGGGCCTGCCAACTGGGGCGAACTTCTGCAGGACACAGTCACTCAGGCCTTGGAGCCTGCGTCCAGCTTCTCTCAGGCACAGATGCATCCCTCCTCTTGATGCACGCAGCTTGGAAGCTTTCCCTAGACACAGCCAGCTTGACAGAGGCCACATCATTCAAACCCCCTGCCAGTTCCCCTCCAGCTGACATGGTGGCACCAAATGGGAGGAACTCCATATTCGTCTGTTCTCACATTACTATAAAGAAATACTTTGCCTGTAATCCCAGCACTTTGGGAGGCTGAGACGGGTGGATCACAAGGTCAGGAGATTGAGACCATCCTGGTTAACACGGTGAAACCCCATCTCTACTAAAAATACAAAAAATTAGCCTGGCGTGGTGGCGGGTGCCTGTAGTCCCAGCTACTCGGGAGGCTGAGGCAGGAGAATGGCGTGAGCCCAGGAGGCGGAGCTTGCAGTGAGCTGAAATCGCGCCACTGTACTCGATCCTAGGCGACAAAGCGAGACTCCATCTCAAAAAAAAAAAAAGAAAAAGAAATACCTAAGACCTAAGACAGGGTAATTTATAAAGAAAAGTTTACTTGGCTTATGATTCTGCAGGCTGTACAGGAAGCGTGGCAGCTTCTGCTTCTGGAAAGGCCTCAGGAAACTTACAACCATGGCAGAAGGCAAAGGAGCCAGATGTCTCACATGGCTAGAGCAGAAGGAAGAGAGAGAGAGGGGAAGTGCTACATATTTTTAAACAACCAGATCTTGTGAAAATTCTATCACAAGAACAGCACCAAATGGATGGTACTAAACCAGTGGTCCCCAACCTTTTTGGCACCAGGGACCAGTTTTGTGGAAGACAATTTTTCCACGGACTGGTGAGTGGGCGGGAAATGATTTCCAGATGAAACAGTTCCACCTCAGATCATCGGGCATTAGATTCTCAACTTAGATCCCTCACATGCGTAGTTCACAATAGGCTTCAAACTCCTGTGAGAATCTGCCACCACCACTGATCTAACAGGAGGTGGAACTCAGGCGGTAACGCTCTCTCATTTGCTACTCACCT
This sequence comes from Macaca mulatta, assembly GCF_049350105.2. NCBI lineage: Eukaryota > Metazoa > Chordata > Mammalia > Primates > Cercopithecidae > Macaca > Macaca mulatta. The sequence goes on from NC_133408.1 coordinate 92,278,384, forward strand.
CCTGCTGTGTGGCTGGGTTCCTAACACGGTAAGTACCCATCCATGGCCTTGGGTTGGGGACCCCTGTACTAAGCCATTCATGAAGGATCCACCCCCATGATCCAATCCCCTCCCACCAGGCCCCACCTCCAACATTGGGATTACAATTACACAATAGATCTGGGCGGGGACACAGATCCAAACCATATCAAAGTCCCTCTCGCTACCCCGCTGCAAAGACTTTGTTATGGCCACTTGGGACCTGGCCTACTGCAGTGTGTTCCCGTGTTCCATTTTCTGCACCTCAGGTCCACAAAACTGGCATATGGATTCATCACCATTCTTTCTCCAGAACACACTGTCATCATTGGTCCCCATCTGGCCTGCTGTTACCTGATTATGCTTTTTGTTTTATTCTTTAATGTAATACGGACTGCAAGACCATCACCCAGAACAAGAGCTAGGACCTTGATAGAACCTACAGCTAACTTCACCTGCACCTTCAAATGTTTGGATTTAATTCAGAAAAGACTCCAGTTCTCCCAATAATCCACAGCTGCCGTGTACACTAGCCCCCAACCCATGTCTTCTTTCCCCGTTGGTTACATATCTTCAAAAGAAGTTCAGAGCAATCATATTAGCCATTTGATAGGGTATTTGGTAAGGGCTTGGGTAGAGGATCAAGTTGAAATCAATGATTTAAATTAGGTTTTTGCGTTTATGTTTGTTTTCTCATTCAACAAATCTCTCGTGCTCTCCTCCTTTTAGGCCTTGCAGGTTCATCAAGATGTCCTTGAGGTTCTGAGGGAAATGATCCAGATTCTCCTGAGTTCTCCCTCCCACCTAAGCAGGAGGCTGCCCCTGGCAGTAACCCTGGGCTGCCATGCAGGATCCTGGGAGGCTGGGCTGGAGTGGGGGCTGGGCGGGCAGGAGCCTGCATGTGCAACTGTGCTAATAAGTCATATCTGAAGCCAGAATCAGAAGGGAAACAAGGTCACCAATGTAAAGGGGTCAGCGGAGCAGGAGACAAAGTCATGAGAACCAGGGCTGCCCACCCGGAGTCGGGGGAAAAGCAGAGGATGAGGGTGCAGTCCAGGGGAGCTGAACTGGGGGGAACTTCACCCGACTGCCTTTTCAGGCTGGGGAGCCCCTGCACTTCGCTGCTCTTGGACATCTCTGACCTCCCCAGACCTCACCCCTGCACTGGTGCCTCTCAGCACTGGCTCTCTTTAAAGTCACCTGGGCAGCTTTACGAGAATGCCTGTGTCTGCCTCCACCCCCAAGGCTTCAGATTTGCTTGGTCCGGGGTGAAGCCCAGGCACTGTGTGTTCATGAAGGTCCTCCAGGTGATTCCAGTGTGCAGCCAGCACTAAGGCTGCCCCCGAGAGTGCAGGGTTGGGGCTCTATCCATCTGCCTGGGGCGGGCCTTGATGTCATCTGGCGAGCTTGGGATATGGGAGACTCCCAAGAAGCTCAAGGCTAAAACTGACTGAGCCCCAGCCACTCCCTACCTGTAACTCCTGTCTTTAGCTGTCTCATGGATCTGGGCACAGTGGAGAGGCATGAGTTAGGCATGGGCAGGAGTTGGAGTCTGAAGGCCACACGGTTGTTAGGTCTCTCTTGAAGGTCCTCACTTCTTGGTCTCCCAGCTTGAGGGCTGCCAGTTGGCACAGCCATAGTCAGTGAGGGTCAGAGAGCTCCTTCCTTTGGGACCTGGCTCCTCCTGCTTGGCTTGGAGGGGTGGTGGGCCTCTCAGTTCTTTCCGAGAGCCACACTTCCCCAAATGTCTGGGGCACTGGGGAGGGATTGGAAGTAGCAGTGGAGAAACAGCAATTTCTTTAAGAATGAGCGTTTGGGGTGGAAAAGCTGTGAGAATACTGCATGTAGCAATGGGTGATACAGCAGGGCTGTGTCTGGAACCAGTGGAGGTTTCTCTGGGGCCCACCTTGGCACACTCCGTCAGGATGTTGGCTTGTGGGTGGAGCACCCGGCATGGATCTGCAGGGCTTTGGATAGTGCCTTTCAATACCAATAGGCAAACTTGGGCCTAGACTGGTGAATAAAGCAGCTAGAAAAGGATTTTACTGATAAGTAGGGTAGCCATGGGGGTGAAGATGAGGGGTTTGGGGCAGGGGTAAAGTGTTTCTGTGGAGGGATGTTTGCTACCACCAGAATGGTGTCAGGATGTGAAGAGGGGGCAAGCTGGTGACAAGATCTTGGGTAGTTGCACTCAAGGACACAGTGTGACCTGGACTGGGGTTGCTGGTGTAGGGGGTGTGGTTGTGCTAGCAGAGGCTGGCTCAGTGGGGCCCGAGCATCCCTGTGGCCCACCCCCACTGTTCTCTGCAGGGAATGGCTGGCTTGCGGGTCCCTAACTGGCATCCTCACTGCATCTCCAGAGCAGTGGCACCCTGGGCGGTCTCTTTCTCCTGCACCGTCACTGCCATCTTGCCACAGTGAGCAAGCATCCCTGTAGCCCCCACACTGGGCTGCCTCCATGCTCTGGCCGTCTCTCCTCTGGTCAGGGGAAGATAGAGCATGTCCTGGGTTTTTTTTTTTTTTCTCTTAGGTCCTCTGGTTTACAAGGCTAGGTTTTTGGAGATGGTAAAATTAAAGGTCACTGAAAACATGGCCCATCTGCTTTGTGTGTTCTGAGCCACCAGGTCAGATCGGGTGCTTCAGGTCACCACCGTGAACTGTCAGGCTGTGAGCTTCCTCAGAGCAAGCCTCTTCAAGGAGCACTGCCTGCTCTCAAATTGGAAGACTTGTCTTGGTGGCCAGCTTTCCAAGGAACACAGAATTGAAGCACAATGTTATCAGCATGGAAGAGGGGGCCCTTGAGTCCATCAAAGGCAAATAGAAATTTCTGGATGCAAACTGGACATTACCAACAACTCCAGCTACTCTCCTGCCTCCCAGCAATAACCTATCATCTTCTGTGGGAAGGAGCCTTGTCTGGTCTGGCTGATCTGGCTCGGCCCAGCCTTGTGTCAACACCCCTCACCCAGCTTCTCTGGGGTGGCTTGGAGGTGATGAGGAAGAAGTGGTGAGACCTCAATCCAGGTGTGGTATGGGCTTAGACTTCAGTAGGTGAATTTTTCTAATCCTTCCTCCTTTCCCCCTCCACCCCAGCATATACTGATTCCTTTAGAATAAAGAAAACTGTGAAGAACAGCTCCTCTAATAGATCTTACCTGCTTGAAAATCCCTCAAGTGTCTTCTGTTGTGGAAAACCCTGTTTTTTTCCTCCCCCAACACTGCCTGTATTAAAAACCTGCTCTTGATAACAAGGGCTTTCAGGTTAGTCTACAGCCTAAGGTAGATCACCTCTACAAGAGTAAAGAGAAGCAGAACAGGATGGTGCATTTAACCAAAACCAAAAGTCTCCTTGTGTGGCCCATTTACATCTGTGTATGAAATACTTAGATTGCCAACCTGGGCAACACAGAGACCCTATCTCTACAAAAAGTTTAAAAACTTAGCCGGGCGTGGTGACTTGCACTTACAGACCCAGATACTCAGGAGGCTGAGGCAGGAGGATCTCTTGAACCCAAGAGTTTGAGACTGCAGTGAGCTATGATGACACCACTGCACTCCTGCTGGCAACAGAGCAAGACCCTGTCAAAAAGAAAAAAGAACAAAGAAAGAAAGAAAGAGAGAGAAGAGAGAGAGGGAAAGAAGGAAGGAAGGAAGGAAGGAAAGAAAGAAAGAAAGAAAGAAAGAAAAAAAGAAAGAAAGAAAGAAAGAAAGAAAGAAAGAAAGAAAGAAAGAGAGAGAAAGAAAGAAAGAGAAAGAAAGAGAAAGAAAGAAAAAAGAAAGAAAGGAAGAAAGAAAGGAAGGAAGGAAGGAAAGGAAAGAAAGAGAGAAAGAAAGGAAAAGAGAAAGGAAAGAAAAACAGGAAATGAAAGAAAAGAAAAGAAAAATGCTTAGATTGTAACACCTCACATGGCAGCAACCAGGACAGGCTTGGTGTCAAAACACAAGAAATAGCACAGAATCTATTATTTCTTCTCCAAAGGCCCTTTTCCAAGTTGTACTCAGCGTGGAAATTTTTGCCAACATAAACCTAAGGACAAGAAATTTCTTCCTAGAGATACAACACAGGTGAGACAGACAGGATGGGTGGGGTGGGGAAGCATCACAGAGCATGGGGCTGGTTCAGGGTTCTGGGCTGCCAAATTTACAGAGTTCTTATCTCAGCATCTACATCTGCACAGACTGATGCAGTAGCCTGTAACAACCAGGAGAGGTAAGGCTCCTGAACACGGGGCCTGAAAGTTATGACCTTTGAGCAATTGTAGCCAGAGAGAAGCCTCCTCTGCTATTGGATTTGGAGCCCTAGCAGAGGGGGTGAGCCATCTAGGACAGACTGGAAGACGACAAGGGAGTGTGGCCACAGACAATCAATAGAATGAAAGAAGACACTGTCAACGGGAAGGGATGAAACATTCCTCACAGCCCCATCCGGCTAAGGTTTCATGAGCCATTACCATGGGGGGCCTGGAAGTGAATATGGGAGACATATTATGTTTATTTGTCCTTTGTACATTCACATGCAAGCTGATGATTTGATGAGCAGTATATAGTTTATTCTGTAGTGTGGGATTGGCCACAGGAGTATAATTTAATTAGGGCTGCTCTGCACACTGATTTGCTTAATTTGAAGCCCATTCCTCCCCTGGGCAGGGAAGTCTCTAAGCCTCTGATGGGTAAACGGGAAATTAGGTCATCTGTGGATGACACAGAATGTAGATTAGCCAGGCGCAATGATGCACACCTGTAGTCCCAGCTACTTGGGAGACTGAGGCAGAAGGATCACTTGAGCCCAGGAGTTCAAGGTCAGCCTGGGCAACATAGTGAAACCCTCTATTAAAAAAAACAAAAAACAAAAAAAACAAAAACAAAGAACATAGACATCATGAACAATAAATGCCTACCCAGTGCTTTAACTGGGCATTGCTCCAGAGCCAATATGCTGTCAGGCATGCCAGACATGTCATTGTCATTGTAGCTTCTGCATGGCTATGTATGAACAGGAGAAGTAGATTTCAAACTATAAATCATTTTCAGGATCAAGTCTGAGGTGCCAGTAATTTCATTTCTGGGCCCATTTACCCAGAGCAGAGCAGGACAGCTTGTTGTGGAGCAGGAGATCCATGCTCCATCCATAGAAGAATACCTTGGAGACAGCTGATAGTCTGTGTTTGGGAATGCTGACAACGCTGGCACAAAAGAATGCCCATTTGTATATGCATTCAAGCAGAGAAGAGTAGAAGATACTCACTAAAACTCCAGGGATACGAGGAAGAGGGTGAGGTTTATGTAAAATAGGAACCCTCAGCTAAACAAATATTGGAAATAACAAAAGGGTGGGTGGTGGGGAAAGAAATAGAATATTTTTGGTTATAGCTGCATTTTCATTTAACAGCTTATGAAATGTGGTTCAGAAAAGGGAATAGGACATGATGAAAAGGACAGCTGGTCAATAGAAAAATAGTGGGTGGATTATAAAATAATTTTTAAATTAATGTGTTAGTTTTTCTGCTGTAACAAATTACTACAAGCTTAGTGGCTTAAAACAATGTTAACTTATCTTATACTTTTGGAGGTCAGAAGTTCAAAATGTTTCTTAAAATCAAGGTGTCAAGCATTCCTTCTGAAAACTGGCACAAGACAGGGATGCCCCCTCTCACCACTCCTATTCAACATAGTGTTGGAAGTTCTGGCCAGGGCAATCAGGCAAGAGAAAGAAATAAAGGGTATTCAGTTAGTAAAAGAAGAAGTCAAATTGTCCCTGGTTGCAGATGACATGATTGTATATTTAGAAAACCCCATTGTCTCAGCCCAAAATCTCCTTAAGCTGATAAGCAACTTCAGCAAAGTCTCAGGATACAAAATCAATGTGCAAAAATCACCAGCATTCTTGTACACCAGTAACAGACAAACAGAGAGCCAAATCATGAATGAACTCCCATTCACAATAGCTTCAAAGAGAACAAAATACCTAGGAATTCAACTTACAAGGGATGTAAAGGACCTCTTCAAGGAGAACTACAAATCACTGCTCAGTGAAATCAAAGAGGACACAAACAAATGGAAGAACATACCATGCTCATGGATAGGAAGAATCAATATTGTGAAAATGGCCATACTGCCCAAGGTAATTTATAGATTCAATGCCATCCCCATCAAGCTACCAATGACTTTCTTCACAGAATTGGAAAAAACTGCTTTAAATTTCATATGGAACCAAAAAAGACCCCACGTTGCCAAGACAATCCTAAGCCAAAAGAACAAAGCTGGAGGCATCACGCTACCTGACTTCAAACTATACTACAAGGCTACAGTAACCAAAACAGCATGGTACTGGTACCAAAACAGAGATATAGACCAATGGAACAGAACAGAGCCCTCAGAAATAATATCACACATCTACAGCCATCTGATCTTTGACAAACCTGACAAAAACAAGAAATGGGGAAAGGATTCCCTATTTAATAAATGGTGCTGGGAAAATTGGCTAGCCATAAGTAGAAAGCTGAAACTGGATCCTTTCCTTACTCCTTATACAAAAATTAATTCAAGATGGATTAGAGACTTAAATGTTAGACCTAAAACCATAAAAACCCTAGACGAAAACCTAGGTAATACCATTCAGGACAAGAACTTCACGTCTAAAACACCAAAAGCAATGGCAACAAAAGCGAAAATTGACAAATGGGATCTAATTAAACTAAAGAGCTTCTGCACAGCAAAAGAAACTACCATCAGAGTGAACAGGCAACCTACAGAATGGGAGAAAACTTTTGCAATCTGCTCATCTGACAAAGGGCTAATATCCAGAACCTATAAAAAATGCAATCAAATTTACAAAAAAAAAAAAAACCATCAAAAAGTGGGCAAAGGATATGCACAGACACTTCTCAAAAGAAGACATTCATACAGCCAACAGACACGTGAAAAAATGCTCATCATCACTCGCCATCAGAGAAATGCAAATCAAAACCACAATGAGATACTATCTCACACCAGTTAGAATGGCAATCATTAAAAAATCAGGAAACAACAGGTGTGGGAGAGGATGTGGTGAAATAGGAACACTTACACTGTTGGTGGGACTGTAAACTAGTTCAACCATTGTGGAAAACAGTGTGGTGATTCCTCAAGGATCTAGAACTAGAAATACCATTCGACCCAGCCACCCCATTACTGGGGATATACCCAAAGGATTATAAGTCATGCTGCTATAAAGACACATGCACATGTATGTTTATTGCAGCAGTATTCACAATAGCAAAGACTTGAAATCAACCCAAATGTTCATCAGTGACAGACTGGATTAAGAAAATGTGGCACATATACACCATGGAATACTATGCAGCCATAAAAAAGATGAGTTCATGTCCTTTGTAGGGACATGGATGCAGCTGGAAACCATCATTCTCAGCAAACTATCACAAGAACAGAAAACCAAATACTGCATGTTCTCATTCATAGGTGGGAATTGAACAATGAGATCACTTGGACACAGGAAGGGGAGCATCACACACCGGGTCCTATTGTGGGGAGGGGGTGGGGGGAGGGATAGCATTAGGAGATATACCTAATGCAAATGACGAGTTAATGGGTGCAGCACACCAACATGGCACATATATACATATGTAACAAACCTGCACATTGTGCACATGTATCCTAGAACTTAAAGTATAATAAAAATAAAAATAAAAATAAATCAAGGTGTCAGTCAGGCTGTGAATTAGTCTGTTCTTGCATTGCTATAAAAAAACAGCTGAGACTGGATAATTTATAAAGAAAAGAGGTTTAATTGGCTCATGGTTCTGCAGGCTGAACAGGAAGCATTGCACCAGCGTCTGCTTCTGCAGAGGCCTCAGGAACACTTACAATCATGGCAGGAGGTAAAGGAGGAGCAGGCATCTCATACGGTGAAAGTGGGAGCTAGAGAGAGAGTAGTGGGGTGGTGCCATACTTTACAACAACCAGATCTTGAGAAAACTCACTCACTATCCTGAGGATAGCACTAAACCGTGGGGGATCAGCCCCCAATGACCCAAACACTTCCTACCAGGCCCCACCTCCAACATTGGGGATAACAATTCAACATGAGATTTTAGTGGGGGCAAGTGTCCAAATTATATCATACCACCCCTGGCCTACACCAAATCTCATGTCCTTCTCACACTGCAAAATATAATCATGCCTTCCCAACAGTCCCCCAAAGTCTTAAATCATTCCAGTATTAACTTAGAAGTCCCAAGTCCAAGTCCAAAGTCTCATCTGAAGATGAGTCCCTTCCACCTATGAGTCTGTAAAATCAAACAAGTTATTTACTTCCAATATATAATGGGGGTACAGGTGTTGGCATAAACATTCCCATTCCAAAAGGGAGAAATTGGCCAAAAGAAAGGGATTACAGGCCCCATGAAAGTTTGAAACCCAGTGGTGCAGTCATTAAACCTTAAGGCTCCAAAATAATCCTTGACTCCATGCCCCACATTCAGGGAACACTGGTGCAAGGGGTGGGCAACCAAGGCCTTGGGCATTTAGCCCCTGTGGCTTTGCAGGGTTCAGTGCCTAAGGCTTCTCTTGTGGGTTGGAGCATGCCTGAAGCTTTTCCAGGCACAGAGTGCAATCTTCTGGTATATCTACCATTCTGGGGTCTGGAGGATGGTGAACCCCTTCTCACAGCTCTACCAGTCAGTGGTCCAACAGGGACTCTGTATGTGGGGTCTTAGTAGAAGTTCTCTATGAGGGCTCCACCCCTGTAGCAGGTTTCTGCCTGGGCACCCAGATTTTCTCATATACTCCCATCAAGGTGGAGGATGCCAAACCTCTTTCACTCTTGTACTCTGCACACCCACAGGCTTAATGCCACGTGGGAGCAGCCAAGGCTTACAGCTTGCACCCTCTGAAAAGGTACCTGGGCCCCTTTGAGCTATGGCTGGAAGGGGAGCAGCTGGGATGTGGGAAACAGTATCCCAAGGCTGAGCAGGGCAGCAGGGCTCTGGGCCTGACCCAGAAACCATTATTCCCTCCTAAGCCTAGAGCCTGTGATGGGAGGGGCTGCCTCAGAGATCTCTGGAATGCCTTTGAGGCTTTTTTCACATTGTCTTGATTATCAGCACCTGGTTCTTTTTTAGATATCCAAATCTTGCTAGTAAGTGGTTGCTCAACAGCCTACTTGAATTCCTCTTCTTATAATGCTTCTTTCTCTGCCACATGGCCAGTTTGCAAATTTTTCAAACTTTTACACTCTGATCTTTAATTACACTCTCCTTTTAATTATGAATTCGAAATTCAAGTCATTTCTTTGCTCCTGCATCTGGGCATCTGTTAAAAGCAGACAGACCACATCCTGAATGCTTTGCTGCTTAGAAATTTCTTCCACCAGATACCCTAAATCATCACTTTCAAATTCAAACTGTCACAGATACCCATGGCATGAACACATTGTAGCCAAGCTCTTTGCCAAGGCATAACATGCATGACCTTTGCTTAAGTTCCTGGTAAGTTCCCCATTTCCATGTGAGATCTCACCAGCCTGTCCTTCGCTGTCCATATCACTATCAGCATTTTGGTCACAACCATTTAACCAGTGTCTAAGAAGTTTCAAACTTTCCTTCATCTTCCTGTCTTCTGAGTCCTCCAAACTCCAACAACCTCTGCCCATTACCCAATTCCAAAGCCACTTCCACATTTTCAGGTATCTTTATAGCAATGCCCCACTCCTCAGTACCAATTTTCTGTATTAGTCTGTTCTTGCATTGCTATAAAGAAACACCTTAGACTGGGTAATTTTTAAAGAAAAGAGGTTTAATTGGCTCATAGTTCTACAGGATGTACAGGAAGCGTTGCGCCAGCATCTGCTTCTGGGGAGGCCTCAGGGAGCTTCCAATCATGGCAGAAGGCAAAGGGGGAACAGGCAGGAGTGGAAGTGAGAGCGAGAGTCGGGAGAGAGAAGGTGCCACACTTTACAACAACCAGATCTCGAGAGAACTCACTCACCATTGTGAGGAAAGCACTGAGCTGTGAGGGATCTGCCCCATGACCCAAACACCTCCCACCAGGCCCCACCTCTGACATTGAGGAATACACTTCAACATGAGATTTGGGTGGGGACAAATATCCAAACCATAACAGGCTGCATTCCCTCTGGAGGCTTTAGGGGAGAATCCTTTTCCTTCCTTTTCCAAGTTTCAGAGGCTGCTCACATTACTTGGCTTATGGCCCCTTCCTCCATCTTCAAAGCAAGCAGGGTAGTATCTCCCAATAATTATCTCTCTCTCCTTTCATCATTGAATCTCCAACTTCCTCTGCCTCCCTCTTACAAGGACTCTTGTGATTACATCAGACACATCTAGATAATTCAGGATAATCACCCCATCTCAAGATCCTTAGGTTTGCTGGGTGCAGTGGTTCACACTTATAACCCCAGCACTTTGGGAGTCTGAGGCAGGAGGATCGCTTGAGCCCAGGAGTTCAAGACCAGCCTGGGCAACATAGTGAGACCCAGTCAACAACAACAAAAAATTAATAATTAAGAAAAGGCCAGATGTGGTGGCTCACACCTATAATCCCAACACTTTGGGAGGCTAAGGCTAGAGAAGTACTTGAGCCCAGGAGTTCAAGACCTCAAGACCAGCCTAGGCAACATTGTGAGACTTTGTCTCTACAAAAAAATAAAAATAAAATAAAATAAAATTAGCTGGGTGTGGTGGCTCACACCTGCAGTCCCAGCTACTCAGGTGGCTGGGGTGGGGGAATCCTTTGAGTCTGGGAGGTAGAGAGAGCTAATCATCATGGCTCACTAGCCATGATGGCTCCATCTCACTCCAGCCTGGGTGACAGAGTAAGACTCTATCTCAAAAAAACAAAAACAAAAACAAAACAAAACAAAAAAAACCAGAAAAAAATCCTTAATTGTATCTGCTAAATTCCTTTTGCCATTTAAGGCAACATATTTACAAATTCTAGGAACATCTGGATGAAGGAGGGCGTAATTTTTGTTACCACGGCATTGTAAATGATTGTCTTTTTTTAAGGACCTAATTTTGGAATAATTTTAGATTTACAGAGTCCAGAGATTTGTAAGTCTTTTAAAAACATTTTTTTCATCTCTGACTCTAACTGTACAAATGTTTTCACATTAAAAATTATTTGAAAACCATCTGTGAAAGTACCTTGAGTTCTTTGGAAGAAAGGCGCTGTTTAGTGCAAGTTGTTTGTGATACCACTGACCTCCTTCAGAGGAAAACCACTCAGTTTGTTGCTAAAAGCCACCAGCCTCTTCTTTCCCAGGGAACATGCTGGAGTTGATTCCTTAGGAGGCACACCTAAGCCTCATGACCATCACTGCCCCATGCAGGCAGGTGAAGTTCCTTCTCTCCACCTATTGGGAAACACATTCTACTCCAGAAAGTCCTTCTCTGTGTCACTTCATCCCCACTTTCCTCAGTTGTTGCCTTGGGCACTTGCCACCTGTAACTGGCCAAGCAGGTGACACCTGGGAACCTGAGTCACCTGTGCCCCAGGCCTGTGAGCCAGCCATCTTTAGGGATGCTTCCAGGATGCTTACGGAACAGTGAGCTCTCTTTAGCCAGCTCCTGTCTAAGAACCTCCCTCTTCCTTTTGCTACTGGTTCTGGCTCTGAAATCAGAGCTAGCCCTATTAGTGATTTGAGGCTACTTGTTGGCATAATGCCTTCCAAACCCAGGTGTGCACTGGAATCGCCTATTGTGCTTTGTCAAAAATACACATCCCATGAAATGGATCTGGATTGTCTAATTACACAGAAAAGCAAGGAATTACTCAAAGACCAAAAGGGATATGTCAAAAAGACCCAAGAACCAGCTTGAAAGCTAAATCTGGGACGATTTGAGGATGAAAATAGTGACAGTAATGGATTATAAAGCAGTGAATAAAATTAGAATGTATAATGTCATACTGACATAATCACCTAAACAAATAAGTAAATAAACAAGCAACTGTTCTTGCTAAATAAAAGTCCACATTGGAGATTCACCTCTTAAAATAGGTCTGGAATGAGACCTGTTGAGGCAGTATTTTAGGAGGTGAATGTTTCTATTTCTATTTTCTTTTCTTTTCCTTTTTCATTTATTTATTTATTTATTTATTTATTGAGGCAGTGTGTCTTTCTATTGCCCAGGCAGGAGGGCAGTGGCACAATCATGGCTCACTGCAGCCTCAACCTCCCAGGCTCAAGAAATCCTCCTGCCTCAGACTCCCGAGTAGCGGGGACTACACTACTGTGTCTGACTCATTTTTTTTTTTGAAACGGAGTGTCACTGTCGCCCAGGCTGGAGTGCAGTGGCCGGATCTCAGCTCACTGCCAGCTCTGCCTCCCGGGTTTACGCCATTCTCCTGCCTCAGCCTCCCGAGTAGCTGGGACTACAGGCACCCGCCACTTCGCCCGGCTAGTTTTTTTTTTTTTGTATTTGTTAGTAGAGACGGGGTTTCAGTGGGGTTAGCCAGGATGGTCTCGATCTCCTGACCTCGTGATTCGCCCGTCTCAGCCTCCCAAAGTGCTGGGATTACAGGCCTGAGCCACCGCACCCGGCCTGTCTGACTCATTTTTAAATTTTTTGTAGAGACAGGGTCTCACCATGTTGCCCAGGCTTGAGCTCAATCAAGCAATCCTCCCCACTTGTCCTCCCAAAGCACTGTGATTACTGGTGGGAGCCACTGCGCCTGGCCTTGATTTCTTAAAAAGCACTGATGAGCCAGTCAAGGTTCAGCCTCTCTAGGTAGAACACAGCCCAAGAAGCTGTAGAAGAAAGACCTAAACTATTTGTTGTTTCATTGATTCTTTCACTATTTATTAAAACCTAGTATACGTCAGGTGATGTACAAAACTGGGAATGGAAAAGAGTAAAAACACTTCCTGTCTTCTCAGCTTCCTGGAGGTGGCTCTGGAGGTCTCAGAGCCCAAAAGAAGAAGGAAGACTTTGCCGGGGGCATCAGAGAGAGAAGGGCATTCAAGACCAAGGGCAATGCAGATTTGTGGAAAACTCTGCATTTGAGAAAACTCTGCTCCCTTCCAGAACTCCCATACAATGCTCAGGGTGAATGGTGCACGGGAGGGCAGAGCACAATGGTGGCTGGGGCTCTAGTTTAGATTTTATTGTGCAGGCAAAGGGTACACTGCAGGGTTGCAGCACAGGCGAGCAGTTATAACTGCTGACTTCACATGCACCACGTGCCCCGCACTGGCCTGGCTCATTGTGCCTATTCAGCTGTGTCACCCTCACCACAGCCACACTGTATGTACAGAGAAGGAAATGGCAGAGCCAGGCGGAGGGACTTTCCACGGCGCGCTACTGGCAAGCAGGAATCCATGGGACTCCAGAGCACACGCTGTTAACTCCTCAGCTGGCCAGCAGCCTTGGCCTTACCTGGGAGCTCCTTAGAAATGCAGAATTCCAGGCCCCACCCCAGATTCAGGGACTCAAAATCTGCCTTTTAACCTGATCTCCCAGAGATTCCTACATACCAGTAGTGCTGGTCAAGTAGGTCACTCTGACAGCCAGAAGGATGGCCTGAGGTGGGGCAGTGGCTGGGTATTAGCAAGACCAGGTGGAGGACTGCTGCGCTGCAGGAGAAGGGGTTGGGCCCAGCGGCCACGTGCTGCCATGTGCTGAAGCCCCCTTCTCCCTCCCTTGGGCTTCCTGTCTGCATCTCAACTGCCCGCTTCTTAGGAATGGCCCGGTGCTCCCCAGGCGACTGCACAGATCTAGCATGGTGTTGTCCATCCGCCGGCGGCCAGTGTGTGTGGGCTCAGTGCTTTACTCATGGATCATTAACTCCAGCAATGGAGCCCTGAGGTTGCCACAAACACACACGTTTCTGTGGCTCCAGCGTCCTCCACGTGAACTCCGATCTTGCTTCCCAGGGATCTCCTCCTTCCCTGGGCTGTTACAGCCACTTACTGCTCTCAGCTCCCCCTGTTGACGCAGCCACTCCAGCAGCAGGAGTGAGCGACTTGCAGGTAACACCAGCACGTGGCAGGCCAGTGTGGGAGCACACACAGCAGACAGGCCACTGGTTCCCTGGAGATGGTTGCAGTGTCGCTATCACTGGAACAAAGAAAAACAGTGGCTGCTGTGAATGTCCTCATCTTGTCCCCCTGCCCCACCCAAAAAAGTAGCCTGAAGTAGCAGAAACTACCACAGACCTGGAGATCTTCTGTTCTGAGGAGTTTAGTTCAACTGAGAAGGCTGGAATAGTAATTGATATCAAATGACCGGTGTAATTTCTCTGAGTTCCACGGTCACCAAGAAGTTACACATTGTTAAGCCAGGGTCGGATTCTAACCCCCAGACGACCATGGGTGAGGGCTTTCAATCTAAGCATGTGGCGCTGACGGTGTTTTTGCCCATCAGTTTGCCCAGGCAATTGCCATGTCTGCAATTCCTTTCCCTTGCTGGGATTTTGACTCTGAGGGTTCCAGACTGGAAGAGAAATGCACTTCCACTAAAGGCATTTCTATTGCCACAAGGGAAATCACCGCCAAGTCATTCTGATAGTCCCACAACTCAATCCTAATTAATATTAATCATAATGACTAATACTTATTGATATTCCCTCCCTAAAGATGTCCACTGCCATTAAGTTGCCCCAAAATTCCCTGGGGAAAGGGTGAGACCTGGCTCTGCTGCTTCTTCTGTGTCTTCGAGAGCAGGACTCTGAGAATCGCACTGACCAGCCCAGACCAGAAGTTAGTTCAATGAATGGACTTGTAGGGGGCGTGCAGGCCCATCCGGACACGCTGGCTGGTTTCCACCCCAGGAATCTTGCACTGAAGAAAACTGAGAATATGGCGCTGGTGGAGAACTTAGGGGTTTGGGTGGCACCAACCACCAATCCATCTGTATGCTTTCTGTTCTCACACAGATAAAGAGAAAGCCAGCCCAAGCACGAAGGCTCATGTCTGTAATCCCAGCACTTTAGGAGGCTGAGGAAGGAGGATTGCTTGAGCCCAGGAGTTGGAGACCAGCCTGGGCAACATAGTGAGACCTTGTCTCTACAAAAAATGAAATAGCCAGGTGTGGTGGCTAGGTCTGTAGTCTCAGCTACTCGGGAGGATGAGGTGGGAAGATCACTTGAGCGCAGGAGGTTGAGGCTGCAGTGAGCCATGATCACACCACTGCCCTCCAGCCTGGGCAACAAAGTGAGTCCCCTCATCATTAAAAAAAAAAATGTTGTAAAAAGAGGGAGTCAGCAGCAGGGAGGGAAATAATCAAATCAGTAAGACATCATTGCCAAACTCTCTGGGAATTAGAAAGTGGATTTAGTAATTCTACAGAATAATGGATGGCCAGAAGCCCCAGCCCTACCAAACCGCTGAAAAGATAAGCATCTTCAGTCAGGAGAAGCAGCTGGCCATCAGGGGCAGTGCAGGGACACCAGAGGGATAGGAGTATGGGGGTTGGGCAGCTACTCTGGGGGTGGGGGTTTAGGTTCACACAGTGTAGTTGATGGGTTGGCTCTAGGGCCTGGGTGTTTCTTTCTTGTTATAGCTCCTTGTTGCTGCAAGCAGGGAAAATGTGGTCAGCCTGGAAGAGGAGGATGTGTGTCTGTTGAGCAGTGTCAGCGGCATATGTTTAGCCATGCCCTGACCTGATTCCTCTGCACCAGTGAGGGCCTCCAGCCTTGGAGTGCCTCAGACAACTCTCGAACGCCCTGCCCATGCCCATATAGGTGTTTTCCCAGAAGTCAGGACAGATAGGTAACTGGGGCCCCACCACCAGAGCAGTGTGAAGACCCTGCAGGGTCACGCTTTTCTGCCCCACTCTTTTCCATTTCCTATTGAACCCTCATCAAAGTCTAAAAAGCAAAGCAGCAATCTCCAGTGCCCCCTGCCCTTTAATTGATGCCACTGGAGTTTCACTGCCTTGGAGCCCAGGGAGCCCATCTATGACCTCTGTGGGCCGCGTTTTCCTCTTCTGCAAAATGTGCTAAGTGTTAACTGGGATAATGCATTGAGGGCACTTTGCCCAGTGCCTCAGAAACATTAAAAAGCCATGCCTGGAAGCTGGGCTGCTGCAACTATTATCTCACCCCTCCACCCACTCGGGGCAGGCCAAGAGGAAGGACAGGAAAGGTGGGCAGCGACCTTCCTGGCTTCATGAAGAGCTGGGTTCAGGAACCGGAAGAAGGAGGAGCCAGGAGGCTGGGTGAAGGCAAAGGGCTTCTGGTGCTTCCCAGGTGAAGGTTCCCTTTGTCTTGGAAAAAATCATGTGGTTTGGGGAGGATCCCAAAAAAAGCAGGCTCCAGAACAAGAGTGGGAGGGTCAAAGGCTGAGATGAAGCCTGCCGGGTGATTCCCTTCCAGGGGCAGGGTGGAAACAAAGCCAGGCAGGCGCTGGCAGCTAAAGCCATTCATCCAGTCCTCAGACGGCTAAAAGGAGTGTCCCTCTGCGTTCCTTGAGGTCTCATGGCAAAAAACCAGCAAATGACGACATTAAAAAAGAAACTTACTTCTTGGCAGTATTATTGGTGAGGAATTAAATTATTAGCTGAGGAATTAAAATGCTGTGCCCTGTGCACAGACTATTCTACAACAAACATAGAAACCCTGCCCTGTGTTGTAAGAATGGGCCAGGAAAAGAAAGTCTCTGCATGTCCCAGGAAACAAAGCAGGCATCAGGAGCATTCTTAGTGACCAAAGAGAACTGTGACCTGGTGGGACAGGACTGGGGCTCTCCAACCAACCCTGGATGGGGATGGTCTTACTCTGTTTTGTGCTGCTATAACAGAATGCCACAGACTGAGTAATTTATAAAGAAAAGAAGTATTCTTAAAGTTCTGGAGGCTGGGAAGTCCAAAGTTGAGGGACCCACATCTAGTGAGGGTCTTTCTGCTGCATCATCCCATGGAGGAAGGGCAAAGAAAGGGTGAGAGAGAGAAAGAGAGACCCAAAGTCACCTTTATAACAGCTCACTCGCGATGACACACCCACTCCTTGATAACCACGTTAATCCACTCATCCCTCGTGACCTGAGCACCTGTTGAAGGTCCCACCTCTCAACATTGATGCATTGGGAATTAAGTGTCCAACATATGAACATTGGGGGACACACCCAAACCAGACCCAGGTGCTTTGCTGGGGTGCAGGTTTCTAATCGCAGACGGACAGGAGAACCTGTCTGGCCTTGACCTTTCCCAGGTCTGAATGGCCAAGCTTCATTGTGTGAGCTGTGTCTATGGCCCCTCACAGGGCTTTGGGGGAACGCAGACTCCTGCTTTGAAACCCATCCCAGACATGTTTTGCATCAGATACCAGGTTTTGGCTTGAAGAGCAAACCCTGGATGTCCTCTCTGGGTATCAGAAAGGTGGGGGCTTGTGAGTTTGGGTTGTTAATGGTGTTTCTCATTACGGGAGCAGTTCCATCGAATCTGTCCCCAGTAATCAAGCACTTATCCGCAATGCAGATCTGGACTTTGCCAACCGATTGGCATTGGAGAAGGTCCTTCAGATAACCAGCCTCCTGCCGTGGCTGGCACTGAAGTGCTCTAACGATGGGAGGGCCCGATCAGGTTCCTGATTTCAGAGAGGACCGAAAGTGGGAGCAGGGGAGGACATTTCACTGACAGAGTTTTATGGATTAGACGTTATTTTTGTTGTTGTTGTTTTGTTTCATTTTTATTATTATGGACTAGACACTGCACACCTGTTGTCTTTAGTCTTCAAGAGAACTCCTGAAGTGGGACGTCCCACGTTCATTTTAGAGATGAGGAAACAAAATTTCACTTTGTAAAATAAACTTGCTCGCTTCCTTAGGGCTTGCCACTAGGTCCCCATTTAAAAACCTCTAGCCTTTAACTATGTGGCCGCTGTACCAAGTGACCCCCATCAGCGACCCCTCTAGGGGTCTAAGAACAATTTGCCGTCACATGTGGGTGACTGCTGTGCCACTCTTCCAACCCTAGGAGCTTTGTGGCACTAGGGTGCTGTAGTGGGGCTGAACGGCGCCCCCCAAAGATATGTTCAAGCCCTAACCCCTTGTACCTGTGAATGTGACCTGATGTGGAAATAAGGTCTTTGCATATTTAATTAAGCCAAAGTTCTTGAGATGAGATCATTCTGGATTAGGGTGGATCCTAAATCCAATGACTGGTGTCCTAATACAAGAAAGGAGAGAGAGAAATGATACACAAAGACATAAGGAGAAGGCCTCGCAAAGACAGAGGCAGAGACTGGAGGGAGGCATCTCGAAGCTGAGGACCACCAAGGACCACCAGCATCCAACAGAAGCTGAAGAGAGGCTGAGAGAGATTCTGCCTCAGAGCCTGCAGAAGGAGCCAGACTGACTGATGCCTTGATTTCAGACTTCTAGACTCCAGAATGGTGAGAGTACCAATTTCTGTCATTTTAAGCCACCAAGGTTGTGGTAATTTCTTTCAGCAACCACAGCACACTGACACAGGCCTAATCTCCACACTAGGGCTCAGAGCTATCTCTTGTATCCTGTGCCTTCGGTATGCCCAGGCATTGAGCTGGACCCATGCTAGCTTTGTCAAGTCTCTCACTTTATGAGGTGGGTGTCGTTATTATCACGCTCATTACCCAGGTAAAGAAACCAAGGTTTAGATAAGCTATCAGGTCCAAGCAGAGCTGCCTGGTGGGGTGGACTCTGACCCAGGAAGTAGGACTCCAGAACCCACATTCCCAGACAGTGACAGGGGAGGAAGCAGGGGCTGGTGGTTAAAATCCCTACCCAAGAGTGCAGAGAATGTGGGGGCTCTGCCCTGGTCTGGAGGTCCCCATAGCCTCACAGCAGCCTTCAGCTGCACAGAACCACTGAGAGCATCCAGGGCTTCCTTCTCTGCCTGCTCCACAGTTAGCAGACCAGGGAGGTGAGTGTGGCACTTTCCCTAGGGGCACACAGCTCTGTGAGGCAGCCAGCCAAGGAGCTCAGCACCTCTAATTCTCGATCCTATGTCCTGGAAATGCCCAGAGAGTGGGGCTTCCTCCTCTGGCCCAGCTGTGAGCATTCCAGAGTGAGAAGCCTACACAGCCTGCACCTGCTGCCTGATCCAGGACTGATTTACCTGGACAGGATTGACACAAGCAGAAGGATGCTTCAATACAACCTATGTGTCCACGATCCCTTAGAGGGATTCCCAAATCCCAGAACCTGTTTCTGGGGTGTGTGGTTTAGGGGAGGGAGGGCAGGGATGCGGGGATGGGGGTGAGTGGCAGAGACTCACCCCTGTCCAGCATCAGTCATGACTTGAATGTGAAGAACCTGCTCTCCCCATCATGGCCTGGTGGTGCACGAGGAGGTAACGACATTGACTGCAAAACCTGCTGGATGACGGACGTAAAGGTCTTTCCCAACAAGGAGGTCCTCGCAGACCTGCAGGTCACCTTTGAGGGCCCTGGGGCCTGTACCATGTGAAACTCTTGCTGAGGGAGGACTCCCCATCCCTCCACCCAAAGGCTTCCTTCCTCCTCAATATGGGTGCCAGCAGTAAGATCCGGAGGAACTCCACGGTTGAGCTGCATGTCTGATGTGTGCCGCTGACCATCAGGTGCCGGCTGAGCCATCTGGAGTCTGCACTTAACCAGGGGTCAGGCTACCTGCTCTTGGAGAACCACGTGTGGAGATCTAGGGGGCATGGCGGGCCCAGGCGCTGCAGCCTCCTCCACCAACCCTCTGGTCCCCGGGGGTCCTGGGGTGGCCGAGAATCCCATGGCCAGGGCTGCAGTGGGCTCTTCTTCCTCATCCCTCCCCTTCCCTTTTCCTCCCTTCAACTCTAAATTACTTAAATTATGGTGAGGGGTTGGAGAGGGTATGGGGGGCACTGGGACCTAGATTTGTTTTTCTAAATAAAGTTGGGGGAAAAAAGCTTCAAAGCTCCAACACTTGGCATACCTAATTTTGCGGCAACACCTGAAGTGAATTGACGTGAAGTTCTTTATAATCTTTATCCCAC
Source organism: Macaca mulatta (assembly GCF_049350105.2). Taxonomy (NCBI): domain Eukaryota; kingdom Metazoa; phylum Chordata; class Mammalia; order Primates; family Cercopithecidae; genus Macaca; species Macaca mulatta. Next base: position 92,298,339 of record NC_133408.1, read on the forward strand.
TTGGTGTGAACATTTTGTTACAGTGGGTAGCTACTCAGATGAAAAGAGGGCAGAAGAGGGCCCCGCACCCCACCAGGAAAGTCGGACACCCATCAGGTGATACTGAGGCAATTGTCTGCCTCTCTAGAATAATAATAGGTTGCAGTCAGCACCAGAGAAAGGCAGTGTCCCTGTATAGAAACACCTGAAGCTGGTGATCAGCAGCTTCCTGATAAGATCTCAGGAGTTGGGTGAGTGGGCTCAAGCATGCACATTTAAAGGCAAAATGGTGGCACTGAACTGGTGTATGACCTTCCAGGGACATTGCACCAGTAATAGGAAGACTGCCTCAGGTGAGCATGCCTACAACTCCAGTAAGCACCCTGCGCATGCTCCCCTCGTAAGAGCTAGCAGGCCATTGTGCACGCAGACAGCCCACCCAAGGGAAGAATCGGGGAGAAGGGACACCAGACCCTAGACATGTGCCACCATATAAAATCCCAAGTCAAAAGGTCAGACCCCACACTTGTCCTCCAAGATGCCCACTTGGCCCTCTTCCAAGTCTACTTTACTTTCTTTTCATTCCTGCTCTAGAGCTTTTTAACAAACTTTCATTCCTGCTCTAAAACTTGCCACAGTCTCTTCTGCCTTATCCCCATCAGTCGAACTCTTTCTTCTGAGGAGGCAGAGGAAAGAGGTTGCTGCAGACCCATGCAGATTTGCTCCAGGTAACAATTTCACTGTGGAGATATGCATGTAATTCATGTCAAGGTGCTGCCCCTGACTCTGCTGGGTATTCTGCATGACATGGCATAGGCACTATAATTCTATAAGTCTAAAATCTGGAAAATTCTGAATCCTAAAACACACCTGGGCCAAGAATTTCTTGCTAGAGATTGGGACCTTCCTTTAAGTTCTCCTGGAGGCCGATCTGCTGGCAGCACTGGGGCACAGCCAAGCCTGCCCTCCACCCAGACATGGTCAGATGTGTGGAGGGCCGACAGCAACCCTGCTCTTACTTTCAGAGGGGCAAGGATGTGGACAGATTTCAACCTTGAGAAAAGGTTTAATTTAATTTAGGGTACCATTGAGGTAGTAAAGTGAATTTCTCAAGTCAGAGAGGCCTGGGTGCAAATCCAAGTTTTGTTTGTTTGTTGTTTGTTTGTTTATTGATGAAGTCTTGCTCAACTGCCCAGGCTGGAGTGCAGTGGGGCAATCTCAGCTCACTGCAACCACCGTCTCCCAGGTTCAGGCGATTCTCTCGTCTCAGCCTCCCGAGTAGCTGGGATTACAGGCACCCGCCATCATGCCCAGCTAATTTTTGTATTTCAGTGGAGACAGGGTCTTACCATGTTGGCCAGGCTGGGCTTGAACTCCTGACCTCAGGTGATCTGCCCTCCTTGGCCTTCCAAAGTTCTAGGATTACAGGCGTGAGCCACCGCGCCTGGTCAAATCCAAGTTTTAAAAGTGAGTGACCTAAACATCTGTGAGATATCTGTAAAATGGAGACAATCACACTGCACAGGATCATATGAGTGTGAGTATTGAATGAGCAGGTACCAGGCCAAGCACAGTAACTTAATACAGAGAACTGCCCTTTCTCCCCACTCTTTAATGAAATCCCTCCCTCAAAGCTGGCCAAATTGCAAATTCTCCAGAAGAAAATAGCATTCTTTCCAATTCTTAGCAACAGATATCTGGTACCTGGAACTAAGACATTTTTCTGAGAGTGATGCAGTCAGTCATGTTGTCAATTTGCCCAGCGCCTCCCAGAGAGTCACCAAGGACCCAAAGTGCTCTGCCAGCCTCAGCAAGCACGGCGGCTGGGTGCTCACCACAGCACATCTGGGGACAGAGACACAGGGCAGTGAAGGCCACCATAGAACTCCCACCTTACTGCTGTCATTAGCTATTAAAGGAGGTGTTGGTTTTTAAATGTCATATTTGAGTCCCTGGGGCCTCTGGAGGAAGTACTATCCTAGCACATCAGGCAGGGAGTGTGACATTAAAAGACCCTGTGACATTAAAAGACCCTGGGATGGGCAGGGTGGCACTTCACAAAGACCACTCTCCTGGCACAGAGGGGGCCTAGGGGCTGATGCTGGTGGGGGCAAAAGCAATGTGGAACACACTGTCTTTTATTAAGCCAGGCTCCTCTCATTTTATTTGAAATTGTAGGGTCTTTTCCTTGATTCATATGATTGTCATTAAACCAGTGACCTTGTGTAGTCAATCAATAAAAAGCATGTGGAGACTTTAATTGTGCACGCCCTGGTGGGAGGTCCAGGGCATGCGCGCCACACACCCCCAGCCCCGGGCTCCTGCCACCTGCCCTTGACAGGATGCCTGCACTTCCTGTGGGATTTGTGAATCTGACCTTGAGGACAGATAGGGAGGGGCTGGCCAGTTGGTCTGGGGAAGGGAGGTTATATTTATATATTTTTTACAGGTTGAGCAACCCAAATTCAAAAATCCAAAATCTGAAATGTTCCAAAATCTGCAACTTTTTGAGGATCAACATGATGTTCAAAGAAAATGCTCATTGAAACATTTTGGATTTTGGATTTTTGGATTTAGGATGCTCAAGCCGTATCAGAAATTCCAAAATTTAAAAAATAAAGAAATCCAAAACACTTCTGGCCCCAGGTATTTCAGATAGGGGATACTCCACCTGCATTTTATCCTGAGGGATATGTGCTGCCTATCTCAATGTAATTCTTGAACCAGGGCAAACTATTCTTATCCTCTTGGTTTCAAATGGGAGAAGCAAGGCTCCCTGAAACTTAACACTGCAGCCAAATCACAGGCTGGTCAGATTTGGCTGATGATGGAAGAAAAAAGAACATTCTTACTGAGCAACAGGGCTGAGTTTCCACCTTTTGTTCTGTCCTTCACTCCTGAGGGTAACAGGAGGCACATTTGGAGGCACACATACTCAGGCACACATACTCCTCAGGGTAACATTTGGAGGCACCTGCTGCCCTGGGGGTGTGTTAGAATCTCCTGGGGAGAAAAAGAATGAGAGGGAGAGGGTTGTGTATGTTGGGAGAAAACCCTACTTATAATAAGAATTTCTTTCTTTTGTTTTTTTGCTTTGTTTTGTTTTGTTTTGGTTTTGTTTTTGTTTTTTTGAGATAGAGTCTCACTCTGTTACCCAGGCTGGAGTGCAATGGCATGATCTTGGCTCACTGCAACCTCTGCCTCCCCGGTTCAAGCGATTCTCTACTGCCTCAGCGTCCTGAGGAGCTGGGACTACAGGCGTCTGCCACCAGGCCAGGCTAATTTTTGTATTTTTAGTAGAGAAGGGGTTTCACTATGTTGGCCAGGCCAGTCTCAAACTCCTGACCTCAGGTGATCCAACCGCTCTGGCCTCCCAGAGTGCTAGGATTACAAGCATGAGCCACCGCACCTGGCCAATAATTAGAATTTCTAAATGATCTTCTGTCCCCCTGAGAATGATCAGGCAATGGACCCATTCATTCACTAATTCCTTCACTCTGTCATTCATTTGGCAACTTCTCCTAGGCCCACAGTACATCCCCAGCTCTTCTGTGCTTCCGTAGCTTTGAACAGGCTGCCTGGAAGGGCCCTTGTTCAAACTCTAAAACCCAGAATCAACTGTCTCCTCCTCTGTCAAATGTTTTCTGCTTCTTCCCTGTGTCTCTCACCTCTGAAATCTCCTGAATACAGCATGACTATTATGTTGATTATTCTGAATCTAAGGTCTATTCATTTTCCTGTCTTTGTTGACCTTTAGCTGTAAACTGTAAGGGAAGGGACCACTGTGTTTCTTATTGGTCTTCATATGCCTGGTCACTAACCAGAGCCTGGCATATTAAAGGTACTCAATAAAAGTGTGTTGAGTGACTGAGTGAAGGACTTTCTCACAGTGGACAGCTTCTCAAGTGTGATAAAATTGGCATGTGTGTGGGTCAGGGAGGCAGGACTGCTGAGTGGCCTCACTCCAGGGATGGTCTTAACCATGAGGTGCTGTTGAGTCCATGGTGTGGTGGACACTGTGGTGCCTTCCCAAAATCCCCTCAACCCCTTCTCAACCCCTCCCACAGGTTCCCTGTGCTCTACTCCAGCTTTGCTCCTGATGGCTGGTCCTTATAAACCTCCACAGAGGACTGCCCCCGGGCTGCCGGAGCTGATAGGGCAGCAGGTTCCACAGGCTGACAGGGCCTGGGAGTTTAGTCCCCTCCAGGGTGACTGCCAACACATAACTGGTGTGGGAGTGTGAACACGGGCTCCCTTGCCTCAAGGACAAATTCTGAGAGGCAGCGCCTGCTCTGGAGCTTCCTGTGGGGTCAGGATGGAGCTGGGGCTTTTCCTGAAATCGTGCCCTTGCTTGGCTTCCTCCCCTGTCTCTGTCCTGCTTCCCCCTCTCTCAGTGCCCCCTGCACCACCCGCCATGACTCCCTTAACAAAGCATTTGCACAAGAATCCTTGACTGAAGGTCTACTTGGGGAGGAGGGGTTTCTGTGCCTCATCTTTCTCATTTGTGAAATAGAGATTCAGAGTATCTGTCTTCATCATGAGGATTAAATAGAGTACCCCCTGGAAATACCAACACAGAATATGACTCTCGGGCAGCACTTTAGTAACAGAATGTTCGTAATAGAACTTTCCAATTATAGTTAGCACACTGGGCCCCCACAAATAAAGACTGTATTTTCCAGGTCCCACCCATAGCAGTGGGTTGATGTAGCAGTGTGGGTAATTCTGGCCTGGTGCCTTGGAGCAGAAGTCATGAGTGTAACTTGCAGGTGATTGCCTTTGAAGGTAAGGGGGTGCTCTGCATTCTCCTCTGCCCCTTCCTGCTGGCTGGAGTGTGGGTTCGAGGGTGGGAATTGGTACAGCCATCCTTGACAACCAGGTAGAAGTTGCATGTTGAGCAAAGTGGAGCAAAAGGATCTGGGGCACTGCACACCACTAAACCACCCTCCCAGCCCCTAGAACTCCTACCCATTGGGCATGTAAGAGAAAATTCAAGTTTATTCAAAACAAGTATTGGGATGGCAATCTCTTTGTAACAGCAGCCAAACCTGTGTCTTAACATCTTCAGACTCCAAGGAGAAGGTAACTGCAGGAGAGAAGTCAGAAGGATCATCTCTTGAGACAGCACCAACAAGCAGGGAATCCTGTCTCAGTGCGTGTTTGATTTCTCTATCTTCCTTTACTTGGTCTCTGTCTCTATTTTTGAATGGAAATGGGATAAGAATAGGAGAATGTAGGAAAGGAAAATAAGAAGTGACAACTCTAAAGAGAAGGTAATTTTAACTTCTCACTTCAGCCTAGTGGAGTTAAAATGAAAGTGAGCAGTAAAAGAGAAGACCTTGCCCCAAATCAAAATTGTTCAGAAGGCTTAATTTTAATTTTTTTTTTTTTTTTTTTGAGACAGAGTCTCACTGTGTTGCCTACGCTGGAGTGCAGTAGTGCAATCTCAGTTCACTGCAACCTCCATCTGCAAGGTTGAAGCTATTCTCCTGCCTCAGTCTCCCAAGTAGCTGGGATTACAGGCACGCACCACCACACCCAGCTAATTTTTGGTCTCAAACTCCTGACCTCAGGTGAACGGCCTACCTCGGCCTCCCAAAGTGCTGAGATTACAGGCATGAGCCACCGCGGCCCAGCCAGGCTTAATTTTTAGAATGTGCTAAATTGCCCTTTCACTCATTTCCAAAGTTCATCAACAGCAAAGGAATGAATCTGCCACAATCCTCCCACAGTGCTTCCCTCTGATGAACTGGCTACGGGACACATTCTTGCCTATGCTGCAACGCAACACTTTGTAATTTTGTACAAAAGTCATCCAGGGATTGTTGCAATTTTCCCAAAGGTGAAAACAGACTCAGAAGAGATTAGGTTGATTTTGTTAGTGTGACACAAGTACTTGGTGCCTCCTTCATGGTGCTTACTCGGTCACTGCTACTGCCCAGGGGCAAGTTAGCATCCTTGGAGTGAGGCATAGAATATGGAGATTCTTATGTATAAGGGCCTGAGGCAGAAGCAAGAAGGCACTAAGAAAAGGAGGAAAGTTGATTCTCAGGCTCAGTCCTATCCTTCAGGGCTGGTTTTCTCAACCTTGGCACTACTGACATTTTGGTCTGGATAATTATTTCTTGTGGGAGGCTGTTTTGTACATTGTACGATGTTTAGCAGCATCCCTGGCAACCCCCCACTAAATGCCAGTAGTACTACCATCCCCAGCCCCGAGTCATGAAAAACAAAAATGTCTACAGATACTACCAAATGTCCCTGGAAGCTGTGTGCAAAATCGCCCCTTGTTAAGAACCACTGTTCTAGGGTCTAGCTCTAGGGAGACAAGCAGTGGAAGCAGCACCTGAAGATCATTTTTATTATTGTTTTGGGGGTACCTTTTCCCCTAAAAACATCAGCAAACACTAGCCTTGGGGAACACACAATCTGTTTTGGGTTCAACTGATGGAGGGAAGCTCAAAGGAAGGAAAATCTCTGTTCTTTAACAGAAACCCAAAGACTGTAGCATCACCAGAGGACCACTTAGAGGGCTGCAAGCAAGGGCAGCGGACATTCTGAGAGAGGAGAGGAAAAGAGGACAAGAACCGATGCTCAGCAGTGCCTGATTTGAGTCAATAATGGGTGTCTTCGTCTTCTTTGCTAGCGATTGACTGATGGATAAGCATGTGACCCAATTCTGGTCAATGGGATGTAAGAGGAGAACTCTCCTAGGGGACCTTGGGAAAAATTTTCTTCCTAGATAATGGAGAAATAGCTGGGGCAAAAGCTCCCACTCTGCTCTCCTCTTCCCTTCCCATCCTATGCCAACATGGAATGCTTGGAACTCCAGCAGTTATTTTGCAACCGTGAGGCAACAACCAAAGGTCAAAGCCTATTGAAATATGAGAAGAGCCTGGGTTCTTGATGACATGACTGAGCTACTGAGCCAACTTTGGGACGATCTACCCTTAGACTTCCTATTAAGTAAGAAGTTCCTATGTTTTAAGCTGGGGTTAACTGCGTTTTTCTGTCATTTGCAATCAAAGACATTACTAACCAATGGAAATGTTTTCAACTGCAACTAACAGTAATACTTAACTAAAAGAAACTTCTAAAGGGAGTGGATATTTTTCTTACCTAACAGGAAGTCTTGAAGTAGGTGATTCCAGTGTTGGTTGGTGGTTGTGCAGTATCAGGGCTCTGGGTTGACTTATATGTGATTCTCCCAGTCTTTTCCTCACGGAAACAATATTGCTGTCACAGCTCCAAATGTCAGGTATTCACTCAAACCATATTCAAGGCAGGAAGAAAGAGGCAAGTTCTCTTTGTCTATCCCTCTCTTTTTATCAAGAGACCAAAAAAAAAAAAAATGTTCCCTCAAGCTCCTAGTAAACTATTTCAGGTTCTCATTGGCCAAAACCAGACTACATGTGAAGACAGTCTGGGAGAGTGAGTTCTTGGCATTTTAAGTCTCTGTCATGAGAGGTGGGCTCTACCAGACAAAGGCTGTTGGGAACGCAGATAACAGTTCCTGCCACAAAATAATTGTTCATACCACATTCCCCATTATCAGAAAATTAGTATTTCCCTATTGAGGCTCCTATCCCACTCCATCCCTAGTTGTCTAGAAAGTCCAGGGACCCTTAGACCACCTTTAGTAGGTTGGCCCAGCCGTCACATGCCACTAGGAGAGAGAACTAGAGTTGATCAGTTCAGTTCTGTGCTCATCCCCCGGCACATGATGTAACTGCTGAAGAATGGTTCCCTGATGACAGTGTTGTTCATCCCCTGATGAGATGACCCTTTGCTGGCTGGGAAGCCTGTCCTGGGTGCAGTTCTAGGGAAGACAATCATGTACCCTTAGCACTAAGCCAACCATGAGGCCCCAGTCTCTGCTCCCAAAATGCCAGCTTCCAAGGATCAGCTTCTTCTCAGGGCTCAATCTGGTCCTGGGAGCTCTGATAAGAGACCTGGCGTCACTGGCCAGGTGAGCTCTCTCTTCTTCCTGGACAGCTGCACCTGCAAGGGGAGGTCATATGCCGTGACTTCCAGGAACCCCCAAAACACCCTTTCCAGAGGCCACTACTCATAGCATTTGCTCTACTGTGACATGGCCTATAACCTACTTTGCTAAAGAAAAGAAACTAATAAAACAAGTTTAATCCCCAGCAGGGCCTTCCCTCTAATACTATGCCCTGGTGCATAAACACATATGCTTCCAGAGTTTAATCCTGGTGAATAGCAGCCCCTCTGGTAAAGCATCTGCGATATCAGATGACAGCCCCTGGTAGATTTCTGTGTAAGTCTGTCCCGCATCTTCGTGTGTCATTCTCTTTTTTGTCCTGCGATTGAGAACAGCACAGCCTTCCAATCCAAGACTGGTCCTTATGAAAAATGAAGCACCAAGCGAGATCTCACTCCCCTGTTGGGGCATTTGGAAGCTTGTGTTTGTTTGCAGAAATTGCTGCCTGATAGCTTTTTCACTGGCAACAGGGAGCAATTTGGCATCATATATAATCCTGGATTACTGACTTGATTAATATTTCATGGAGTCTATTAGTCATTTACATTTATAGAAACATGAGTCATGAAAAATTAAAGTTTTAATGCTTCTAGTTTCTTTCCTTTTGCTTTCTTTCCTCCCCCTCCTTCATCTTCTTTGTGGTTCGAGAATTTTTCTCTTAGCTGAGCTGTCTTTCAAGTCTTGGGACCAGAGTTGCTCAAAAAAATCAGGAAATTTGGAGATTCAGTTTGAGGACAGATTGTATGCAGCAAAACAATAAGACAATGTCAGGAGGAGTATAAAATAATAAATAGTATTCTTCAGCTCAAGGGCAAGGCCCCAGAAAAAGGAAATGATCCGATGTATCACTTTTCTTTTTCAGCAAAGGCAACTTTTTTTTTTTTTTAACCAGGAGACAAGATTTAATCCGTAACTGCAGAATTTCAGACATGAGCACACCCCAACATTATAGATCATGAAAAATGACACACAGGGATAGCCTGCTCCTGTGCATTGGTTTCTGTTAGTGGCAGTTGTCTTGTTTTCTTTTGTTTTTGTTTTGCACTGATTAGGCATTTCAGAGGTGTCTTAAGCCACAGACAGCCAATATGCAAGAGCCGGAACAGTAGCTGGACAGACTAGCCCATCTCTGAGAGTCTCCTGGGGAACTAACCTTTGTAGTTGGACTTCTATGGACAACAAATTCAGGCTCACTCAGTGTTTCAGTGTTGCTACTCTTTTTTTTTTTTTTTTTTTTTTTTTTTTTTTTTTTTTGAGATAGAGTCTCACTGTGTCACTCAGGCTGGAGTGCAGTGGCGCAATCTCAGCATCTCAGCTCACTGCAACCTTCACCTCCTACGTTCGAGCAATTCTCATGCCTTGGCTTCACGAGTAGCTAGAATTACAGGCACACACCACCATGCACGGCTATTTTTTGTATTTTTAGTAGAGACAGGGTCTCACCATGTTGGCCAGGCTGGTCTCGAACTCCTGACCTCAGGTGACCTGCCTGCCTCAGCCTCCCAAAGTGCTTGGATTACAGGTGTGAGCCCCCATCCCTGGCCCCCAATGTTGCCACTCTTTTGATAAATAAATGTATAGTCTTTGGTGTTCTGTACCTCTGTCCTATAACTGCTCCTCTTTATTGGGGCAAGGGGATTTACTTGTATTTGACTCGGTGATTTCAAATAAATGCTTGACTTCAGATTCTTGAATCAGTCTTTCCCAGGGTGCCTTGCCAGGTGAGGTTGGCAATTGTGAGGATTTGCAAAGTGGAGCATTTGGTTCCAGTTTCAGAAGACATCAAGTGGGTAGGAGATGGGCTGCTGGGGTTAAGGGAAGAGGAGGCATATTTCGCTCTTGTGGAAAGGCCTAGAAACCAACCTGGAAGGGTAAGTAATGCAGAAGGCAAAGGACAGTGAGGCAGAAGGCATGTGCTTGTGTGGCAGGCAGATGTATGAAAAGTGATCTTCTATCCTGAGTATTAGAACAGCTTTCTCAGGGAACTGTATGAATCTCCCATTTAATTGCTAATTAGACAAAAGTATAGCATTTTCCAAAGCCTATTTGATTTATAATTATGATAGAATATATTTTTAGATGAAAATAATTGTTTTACATCACTTCAATTTAAACCATTTAACCATGAAACTTACTTAATTGAAAAATGAACAATTCATCTAACCTCTAAATGAAGCACAAGTATTGTCAACCAAATTTACAGCAATAGGAAATACTTGCAACTGTGTGTTATGTAAGATTTGCTATGTGTTGTCACAGATTTATGACAACAGCGACTCAATACTGTGAAAGTTTCTGAGAGGATAGTATAGATATGTAGAATAAGTGAACCACATATTTTGTCTCAAGGATTAATTTCTTTTTAAGCCCCATCAGATTTGCATGAATGTGCTTATATTAAACAGTTTTTCATGTTGTTAGTTCTCAGTATTCCACAAAACTAAAAACTGTAGGTCACACCTATTACAGATAGTTTATTTTAGCATGTCACCTATACTGTTACTTAATAATTCCTTGACTATATTTTCATAATATAGTACAGTATTTAACAAAGAGGTGAAAGCACACCTCTAGAACGTTAGCATTTCACTTCTTGGCTAGTTCAAATGATTTCATCGTCTGAATTCTTTGAGATATATAAAGCAAGGTTGTCCTTTCAATGAGCTACTGGCAGGAACTTCCTGGAACTGTGAAACGAGCAGAGCAAAATCATTCATTGTGAAAATGAAGGAAGCAAGTCTGTAGAAAATACACTCTAGATTTTTAAGGAACTGAATTTTGTTACTATGATGCAGAAGAGGATCTGAAACATGTATTACTATTTTTTAAGGAACATTGCCAGAGATGGTATGTCTGGTCTTTGGTGTATAATGGTGAGTTCTAGCTGCTAGCTACTTCATAGTCATAAAAGATCTCACGCCAGTGAATGAGACAGTCATATCACTTGTTGGGATTCTCTGTTTTCTGCAAATAAAGGCAGTCTTCCTTACACAGTCGCTGGGTCCCAGTTATTACAATGGCTTAGGAGAGTTATCAAAAAAAAAAAATTAAGGAACACAAAGATAGTCCTTGCAAAAGAGAATCAAGAAAGCTATTGCCTTCCAGGCACTTGGCTGTTCTGAGGACAGAGCCCTGTGTAATGCTAGGTGTGCATGAGTCTGTCAGCAGCGAGGGAAAGTGTCCCACACCACGATAACTCAGAGACAGTGACTCTAGTAGGGCCATTCATGAAAACATACAGACACACTACTTTCTTAGAAAATAAAGCCCCCAAATCCAGAATAATAAAACACAAAAACAAAGAATCAACAGGAACAACAAAAACTGGCCATAGCAGCAAGCTTCAATAGATGCCCCAAAGCAAAGCAAAGCAAAGCCATTGATATGGCCCCCTTACCTCCTCTGTCTCCTTCTCTATTAATGCTCACAGCATGTGAAGCAGCTTGGGTTGGAAAGAGGACACATGAAATCTGTTTCCTCTCTTCTGGTGAATTTTCCGCCCTGACGGGATTCCCAGGACAGCACTTCCAGTGCTTAAAATGAGTGCAAGCAATTTGGAAGTATAACTCCATCTCTACTATTTTTGAAAAACAATTTTTTGGTGGTGGGAGGGGTTGTTATTTCTGAGACAGAGTTTTGCTCTGTCACTCAAGCTGGAGTGCAGTGGTGCTATCTCGGCTCACTGCAACCTCCGCCTCCTGGGTTCAAGTGATTCTCCTGCCTCAGCCTCCCGCGTTGCTGGGATTATAGTGGCATGCCACCATGCCCAACTAACTTTTGTATTTTTAGTAGAAATGGGATTTTGCCATCTTGCCTAGGCTGGTCTTGAACTGCTGACCTCAGGTTATCTGCCCACCTCAACCTCCCAAAGTGTTGGAATTACAGGCGTGAGCCACCATGCCTGGTGGAAAACCAATGTAACAAGAATTAAGTTTAGAAGCACACAAACACACGTCTGCACCCAAACACACACACAGAAGACAAAATTGAACTAGAATAACTAGTCAGGCTGTAAGTGTTTGTTAGCAGACTGAAAGAAAAAATATGAAGAAGAAAAAATGATTTTAAAAGAGTTAAGAAATTTCCTTATTATTTTGATTTCCAATGTATGGACTCATGAAAGTGGTCAAACTTCCACAATATTGCTGACATTTATACGAGAATTTTCAGGAGTTCTTTTACTTCAGTATAAACGTTGGCACTGTCAGGTTGTTCGCTTGGAAGATCATGAAATGTCATAGGAACCTGCAGAGATTTGCTCAGAAAAACAATTACAGTGTATCTGTAGCACAAACAGAAAGATGACCTTGGCATCTGCCAAAAAGGAATAAATAAATAAATAAATATATATATATCAATGGAAAGGCAAATTGCTTTCCACAAAAACCTTTGTACAGTGTGTCTCTGTGGCTTCCAAAATGTAAGGCCCCAAAGAAACAAACAAAGACAGTTTTGGCACAGGGACTAAAGAATGGTTTGCTGTAGTGAGTGAGGGAAGGGACTTGTCAAGTGAAAGTGCCACGCTTTGCAGTCATGCTTAGCTGACTCAGAGCCACAGCAAGATGAAGAACCCCTGAACAATGTTGACCTTCCAGTGGGAGAAAAATCAGAGCTCAGTTCAGCTTGAGAGGTGAAGCCCACTGGGCTTCTGGGTCAGGTGGGTACTTGGAGAACTTTTCTGTCTAGCTAAAGGATTGTAAATGCACCAATCAGCACTCTGTGTCTAGCTAAAGGTTTGTAAACACACCAATCAGCACTCTGTGAAAACAGACTAGTCAGCACTCTGTAAAATGGACCAATTAGCAGGATGTGGGTGGGACCAAATAAAGGAATAAAAGCAGGCTACCCCAGCTTACAGCACAGCCACTGGGTCCTCTTCCACGCTGTGAATGGTTTGTTCTTCCGCTCTTTGCAATAAATTTTGCCGCTGCTCACTCTTTGGTTCAGCACTACCTTTATGAGCTATAATACAGTGAAGGTCTGCAGCTTCACTCCTGAAGCCAGCAAGACCACGAACCCACTGGGAGGAATGAACAACTCCAGACGTGTGGCCTTTATGAGCGGTAATACTCACCGCATAGGTCTCCAGCTTCACTTCTGAAGTCAGTAAGACCACGAACCTACCAGAAGGAGGAATCTCGGGACACATCTGAACATCTGAAGGAACAAACTCCGGACACACCATCTTTAAGAACTGTTAACATTCACGGCGAGGGCCCGCGACTTCATTCTTGAAGTCAGAGAGACCAAGAACCCACTGGAAGGAACCAATTCCCGACACAAGCTCAGCTCAGCAGCTGCCCCAAAGGCACGGCCCTAAGAAGCCCCTTCCCCAGGCTCTCCATCAGCGTCAGCCACGCCCACCTCAGGCCAGTCCACTTCCACCTCAGGGAATCTAGGGGCCTTAGTCTGTTTCAGCTGCCTTAACAAAGCACTAAAGCTGGGGCTTCACACATTGTCTCCCAGTTATGGAGACTAAAAGTCAGAGATCAATGTGTGGACAGAATTTTTTCTCTTGAAATTTGTCTCCCGGGCTTGCAGACGGCTCTTTTCTCCCTGTGACCTTGCATGTTCACCCCCTGCACGTGTCTGTATCCTAATTTTCTCTTCTTATCAGGATGTCAGAAGTGTTTGAACCAGAGCAATTTCATCTTGCACAGGGGCTGGGTAAAATAAGGCTGAGATCTACTGGGATACATTCCCAGGAGTTTGAACATTCTAAGTCACAGGGTGAGACAGGAGGTCGGCGCAAGATACGGGCCATAAAGACCTTGCTGATAAAACAGGTTGTGGTAAAGAAGCCGGCCAAAACCCACCAAAACCAAGATGGCAATGAAAGTGACCTCTGGCCATCCTCACTGCTCATTGTACGCTAATTATGATGCATTAGCATGCTAAAAGACACTCCACCAGTGCCAGTACCGTTTACAGGTGCCATGGCAATGTCAGGAAGTTACGCTATATGGTCTAAAAAGGGGAGGAACCCTCAGTTCTGGGAATTACCCACCCCTTTTCCCAAAAACCTCATGAATAATCCACCCCTTGTTTAGTATATAATCAAGAAATAACTATAAATATGGTCAACCAGTGGTCCTCAGGGCTGCTCTGCCTATGGAGTAGTCATTCTTTTATTCCCTTACTTTCTTCATAAACTTGCTTTCACTTTATGGACTTACCCAGAATTCTTTCTTACGCAAGATTCAAGAACCCTCTCATAGGGTCAAGATCAGGACCCCTTTCCGGTAACAAGAACAGCTATCTTAACGGACTAGGGCCCACCCTAATGACCTCATTTTAACTTATTTCCTCTTTAAAGACTACCTCCAAATAGTCACATGCTGAGGTCATATGAGTTTGGGAGGACACCATTAGCCCTTCACACTGGGGTAGCAGACTTTTCTATCCCTTCCTACTGTTGTTTTCAACCATTGTTTTTAAAGCTATCTATATCATACTTGAAATTCAAATGCTATTCAGCATTCCGTCCCTGACCCGTCCCTGCTATTGCCTCTCCCCTCAAGACGAAAACAAGTTCAACTCTTTTCATTCTGGGGTTTACCTCCTGTTCAGAAAACATATTCCATGTTTTTTCACTTTAGTGTAGCGTCTACTGACTTTGTACTCTACAAAACAAGGATTTAATTCTCTTATATTCTCCTCACTCACTTTTACTCTTCCCCAGTCTGTAAAGTTATAGCACAATTTTAAAGCTTAAATCAAGATTCAGCATGTGTACTATATGATTGCAAACATTCTTCACAACTGGGCCTAGTAGAACAATAGAGTCATTTCTTGTACTTAGATTTTTTTTTCCTCGAGTTAATCAGTGTCGTTTTGCTTTTTAAATAGATGTTGATTGCCAGTGTCCATCCTGGAACCCTGCTTCCTGCTCCATCCACTGGGGTCGCTTTCCCGCCTGCTGCATGGGAAATCCTGGAGGAAGGAAGAGCAAGGGCGAGAGTGTGGCAAACGTTGACACGAAGTTCCGTGCATGTGTGGGTTGGAGTTATCCCTCTTATCTAACTATTTTTTAAGTTATTGATTAGCTAATGAGCCATGGCTCATGATTCCTTAAATCTCCGATTCTTTTTGTTGTTGTTGTTGTTGTTTATCTTTATTTCTCCAATTATTTAGCCTAGAGCAGAGTTACGTAGACTTTTTCTGTGAAGTTCCGCATAGAGTCTTTTATATTTCCTGAGCCAGCAGTCTCTACTGTAACAACTTAACTGTGCTGTTATGGTGTCAAAACAACGTATGCCAATGATGAGCGCATTTGTGTTCCAATACAACTTGATTTACAAAATAATAGCTGTGGGCAAGATTTGGCCAGTATGCCATAATCTGCTGATCCCTGGCCCATAAAAGAGTGCTTTTTAATTTTTCTATTGAAATGATTCCATTGATAGAGAAAAGTGGGTTTGTGTCCACAGGGTCTCTGGCGGGTTACGTGGGGAAGCTTACTGCAAGCCATAAGATAGCTTTGAAATTTCACATATCCACAAATTTAGACAAAGTTTGACAAAGTTGGGTTGTTCTTCATTACTTAGTGTTCTGCTGATTAAGGAGGGTAGAGAGGGTAAAAGTTAGACAACTCAAATGAGGTTGGGGGTCTCTGGGAAGCTTTTTACCCAGGACCCCTCTTCTTGTTTAGCTAGAGTACTTGGCTTAGCCATCCAGCAAATCAGAGGTCTTATTTTCAAGTTGCCATGGAATCTATGGCTGGAAGGAGACAAACACGGTAATCTATTTACTGATTTTCTTGCCACTGTTCCCAGTTTAGATTTTTCTTTGAGACAATGACATCCTAAAAGGTACAACAGCAATGAGGTTTAGACTGAACAAAGACCCACAGCAAAGCCCCACCCTTCAGAAAGATGATGCCCCTGCACTCTGGCCACCGTGAGGGCAACACGGAAATGGTCACAAGTAGAAAAAAATGTGTTTACAGCAGTGTGTTCTGTAGTCCTATGACAGAAAGAAAACAGTGGGCCCAGATGGAGGAGAAAGGGCTGCCTCATCCCTGCACAGCCTTTGGCGTTGTTTCATTTTATCCTAAGACTCATCTCATTTCAATTCAGCAGGCTGGGGTTTGAGGCTGTGTTGTAACTAGGACTCTTTTACTTCCAAACACAACAAGAGCTACTTAAACTCATAGGAATGAGCCATAATTTTTCAAATGACAAAAATCGAATGTCTTCCCTGAAAGAGAGAGCCGCAGCAACAGCCAGCTTCGCTGGAAGGAATTGGCTGGAGTGTTTTCTTCATTCTGAATCCGCTTTCCCTGCCTGTCCCCAGCAGATGTGGGCCAGCCTTATGGAAGGACTCAGTCTAGGTGAGTGGGATTCTAAGAAGCAAGGACAAGCTGATTGCCATCCCATCGTCTTGTAAGGCAGCTGGCTTGGAAAATTCAGTCCCAAAAGGCAGCTGTGACACAGCTGTGGGGTCCTCATCACCACTTCACCAGCCTCTGTAATCACAGGCTCAGAATTAGAGCAAAAGGGACAATCAGTGTGATGAGAGAGGGAGAAGAGGACCTGTGACCCAGCCACCAAGAGTCCTTTTCTTCCCCCAGTTTGCCCTCCAGATGGACTCAACAATCCAAGGCAAAACACCCTCTTTCTGGGTTTCCGGGACCTGTGGGAAGGAATATGGGTGGCTTCCACAGCACGGGGTCTGACTTTAAACCAATTTCACCTGAATCCCAAAGGATGAAGCCTGTCTTCTGACATCAGGAAAGCGACGATATTCCAGCCTAGGCTTACTAATCTGCCCGTTGAGAGATGTATTGGAATGAACTTCTCCAATTACTATCTTCCACAAAGGAAGGCAGCTAAGATTTGAGGCCAGTTTCCTTGAAAGTGCCATTGTTACCCCTCTGCCCTGCTGGGACATAAGGTAGCAGGAGGAGGCATTACATGCAGAAGGGTGCAGCATCCACAGAGCAAGCTGAGTGAGCCTCATGGTTTTAGGGCTCTGGATGCAGCTGTGGGGACCACTCTAACAACTGTGTCCTCCACATAACTCCCTGGAAAAAGGTGCAGGGTGTAGGCTGCACCACAAGCAGGCAGACACATTTTTATTATAGAGCCAAATGGATGTAACATTTTAATTTTACAGGGCTACTTTGCAGTTCATGAAATAAAACCTGTGCACAGACATTATCTTCCGAACAATCTTTTTTTGAAATTTTAAAAATTTTTAGAAATTGTTGTGGGTATATAGTAGGTGTATATGTTTATGGGGTACAGAGATGTTTTGATACAGGCATGAAATGTGAAATAAGCACATCATGGGGAATGGGGTATCCATCCCCTCAAGCATTTATCCTTTAAGTCACAAATAATTGAATTACATTATTAAAGTTATTTAAAAATATATAGTTAAGACTGGGCGTGGTGGCTCATGCCTGTAATCCCAGCACTTTGGGAAGCCAAGGTGGGCAGATAACTTGAGCTCAGGAGTTTGAGACCAGCCTGGGCAACATGGCAAAACCCTGTCTCTACAGAAAATACAAAAATTTACCAGATGTGGTGGCATGTGCCTGTAGTCCCAGCTACTTGGGAGGCTGAGGTGGGAGAATTGCTTGAGCCTCAGAAGCAGAGGTTGCAGTGAGCCAAAATCATATCACTGTACTCCAGCCTGGGTGACAGAGTGAGACCCTGTTGCATATATATCTATATATGTATATATGTGTGTATATATGTATATGTATGTATATACATACACACACAAGTACGTTACTATTGACTGTAGTCACCCTATTGTGCTATCAAATAGTAAAATAGTAGGTCTTTTTTTTTTTTTTGAGACGGAGTCTCACTCTGTCGCCCAAGCTAGAGTGCAGTGGTGTGATCTCGGCTCACTGCCAGCTCTGCCTCCTGAGTTCACACCATTCTCCTGCTTCAGCCTCCCTAGTAGCTGGAACTACAGGTGTCCGCCACCACGCCTGGCTAAATTTTTTTTTTTTTTTTTTGTATTTTTAGTAGAGAGGAGGTTTCACTGTGTTAGCCAGGATGGTCTTGATCTCCCAACCTTGTGATCTGCCTGCCTTGGCCTCCCAAAGTGCTAGGATTATAGGCATGAACCATTGTGCCTGGCCAGTCGTAGGTCTTATTCTTTTTTTTTTTTTTTAGACCCATTAACTGTCCCCACCTCCCTTCAATCCGCCAATACCCTTCCCAGCCTCTGGTAATCTACTCTCTAAGTTTATGAGTTCAATTGATTTTATTTTTAGATCCCACAAATATGCGAGAACATGTGATGTTTGTCTTTCTGTGCCTGGCTTATTTCACTTAACATAATGATCTCCAGTTCCATCCATGTTGTTGCAAATGACAGGATCAGCTGAATAGTACTCCATTGTGTATCTGTACCACGTTTTCTTTATCCATTCATCTGTTGATGAACACTTAGTTTGCTTCCAAATCCTAGCTTTTCTAAACAGTGGTGCAACAACCATAGTGCAGATATCTCTTCGATATACTGATATCCTTTCTTTTGAGTATATACCTAGCAGTGGGATTGCTGGATCGTATGGTAGCTCAATTTTTAGTTTTTTTAGGAAACTCCAGACTGTTCTCCATAGTGGTTGTACTAATTTATATCCCCACCAACAGTGTACCAGGGTTCTTTTTTCTCCACATCCTCGTCAGCATTTGTTATTGCCTGCCTTTTGGATAAAAGCCATTTTAACTGGGTGAGATGATATCTCATTGTACTTTAGATTTGCATTTCTCTGATGATGATTGATGTTGAGCACCTTTTCATATGCCTGTTTGCTCTTTGGATGTCTTCTTTTGAGAAATGTCTAGTTAAATCTTTTGCCCATTTTTTATCAAATTATTAGACTTTTTCCTATAGTCTTCCCAACAATCTTGTGAGGTGAGTAAAGTATGGATGTGACAAGATAACAAAAGATGTTGTAGCTCTGCCAACATCACACTTTTTGTGATTGCTGGGAGCACAGAGGTTCCCTGTCAGTGCTCCTAAAGCAGGAAATGAGGTGGGCCTTGGGACTTGGGGAGGAAGGGCCTTGTGCTGGACACTGGAGGATTGGAGGGCAGAGGAGGCAGGGAGAGGCAGCTTGAACAGCCTGTGCTAACACAGGGCCTAAGCGGGAGCCACCACTGAACTGCCTTCTTTTCTTGCTAAAAGATAGGTGATGGTCATTTTTTGTTAATCTCACAGTGAAGAAATTGTAATATGAAAGACTAGTGATAAGCATTAGAATAAGTTAATCATTAAATTAAGATTGCAGCTGGGCACAGTGGCTCATGTTTGTAATCCCAGCACTTTGGGAGGCTGGGGCAGGCAGATCACGAGGTCAGGAGATCGAGACTATCCTGGCTAACATAGTGAAATCCCGTCTCTACTAAAAACACAAAAAATTAGCCAGGTGCGGTGGTATGCCCCTGTAGTCCCAGCTACTTGGGAGGCTGAAGCAGGAGAATCACTTGAACCTAGGAAGTGGAGGTTGCAGTGAGCTGAGATGGTGCCACTGCACTCCAGCCTGGGCAACAGAGTGAGACTCTGTCTCGAAAAAAAAAAAAAAAAAATTAAGGTTGCATCATTATTATACATAGAGTAATATGCTTGAATAAAAATGTAAAAAATGTCTTTCAACTGGGAGAGATCTAAATGAAGGAAGCCACTTCATACGTATTTGTTGCTCACCTACCATGTGTCTGGCACTATTCTAGGTGCTTGGGATACTGCAGTGAGCAAAACAGATTGCTTATTTTATGGAGCCTACATTCTAGAACTTAAACATAGAATATAAACCACGATTACAATAAGTAAATTCTTTAGAATGTTTGAAAGTGGTCATTGATAGGGAGATAGTAGGTTGATGCAAAAGCAATCACGGTTTCTGCCATGACTTTTAATGGCAAAACTGCGATTACTTTTGCACCAACCTAATACAAAACAAAATGCAGACACAACAGGAGTCCCAGCAAGGGGGAGGAGAGCAAAGACTCTAGTTGTAACTAGGAGGCCAGGGTAGGCCACTCTGAGAGACACCTGCCCCCAGACTTGAAGGAGAGAAGGGAGTTCATATGCAGACATCTGCCTTGCTCCAGTCCGAGAGAACAGCCAGCCCACAAGCCTGGAGCTTCCAGTGTCCCTGGAATGCTTAGTGGCCTGTGCTGCTGGTGGCCTCCTACAGTGAGGGAGGGACAGCAGCAGGACACCTTTCAGAGTCAGAGGGGCAGCCACAGGGCCAGATCATAACGCCCTTAGAAGTCATTGTGAAAATGTGGCTTTTGCTCTGAGTGAAACCTGGAGGCTTTAGAGTTCTCTGAGCAGAGGGTTAGAATCATTTCACTTTCTCATTGTATCATTCTGGCTGCTGCCTTCAGTGGGGTGAGAAACTGGAGGCCAGGTGAGGGACAGACAATGTGGCTGGGGCTGGCCAATAGCAGTGGAGGTGTTGACTGGTGCTTAGATCCTGCATGTGCTTTGAAGCCTTTGAAGGTAGAAACAACAGAATTTCCCCCCAAGGATCAGATGTGGAGTGTGACAGTAAAAACGGAGGCAAGGGACCGGGCATGGTGGCTCATGCCTGTAATCGCAGCACTTTGGGAGGCCGAGGCAGGCAGATCATGAGGTCAGGAGATCGACATTATCCTGGCTAACATTGTGAAATCCCATCTCTACTAAAAATACAAAAAATTAGCCAGGCATGATGGCACGCACCTGTAGTCTCATCTATTCGGGAGGCTGAGGCAGGAGAATCGCTTGAACCCAGGAAGTGGACGTTGCAGTGAACCGAGATCACGCCACTGCACTCCAACCTGGGCGGCAGAGTAAGACTCCATCTCAAAAAAAAAAAAACAAAAAAAAAAACCAAAAAAAAAACCCACAAGGAAGAGATAAGAGTTTTTTGGCCTGAGGAAATGAAAGGGTGGAGATGTCATGAACTGAGACAGAGACAGCTGTGAGCGGAGCACGTTTCTAGAGGAAGAACAGGTTTGAGACCTACTAACTTGGAGATGTCTACACGTTGTGTTAGATGTATGTGGTGATGTGTTGAGCACATAAGAATCTGGAGCTTGGGAAAGAGGTTTGGACTGGAGTGCTAGCTTGGGGGTGGTTGGTGTGTAGATGATCGGTAAAGCCCAGAGTCTGCATTGGTTCACCAAGAAGTAAGTACAGATGGAGAAGAGAAAGTAATAACTTTCAAGAGAGCATAAAAATAGACTGAAACATTACGTATTTCAGATGGGAATTTTTTAAAAAATACATGTTTTGTGTTAATCACCCTACAAATGCAAAGAAATCCCAATGATGTTTATGAGCTCTACAAGAAGGACCTCTTTTACAAAAATAAAATCTCTTATTTTTATTGTTACTGTTTTTTGATTGCTTACTATTTGTCAGTTCCTGTATGTCCTGTGTCTTACATGCATTATCTCATGTGATTCCTCAACAATGCTATGACAAGGAACTATCATTATCCCCTATTTATAGATGAGGAAATTGAAGCACAGAGATTTAGTAACTTGACTAAAGTCCCATAGTTTACTTGAAAGGGAATAAGTATAACTAAGAAATGTGGAAGAGGTAGAACAATAGGAGGAAACGTAATCTACCTTATATCAAAGTGTATTCTAGCTACTGTCATTAAATTAGTGGAACATTAGTGAAATGTACATTTGGGAATTTAGAATATGATAAAGAGCGTATTCTGTATCATTGAAGATGAACTGTGTTGGAAGAGTTGGATATCTGCTGGGAAAAACATTAAGGATTCCTGTTCCTGCTGGTGGCAATCATGAAGGGGCACTGCTATGCTTACCACTGTGACAGAGGGTGTTGTTCCCCGATAGGTCCCAGCTGTAGTCCCCGGGTCCCCTGCAGCACTGGAGCGGAGGCCATGCCTCTCCCAGACAGCCGGCCCTTGGGGGCACAGTGAGGGAACTTGAGCCTGCTAATTCCTGTCCCTGGCCCGGGTCTCCTCTGCAGACGGTCTTTGCTCTAGCACTCCCTGTGGCCTGGCTGAGACTTTCTCAGAGGCTGCTCCACAGTTCAAGGCTCTCTCCTTCCTTCCCTTTCTCCTTTCATAGATGTCCGACCTTCCTCATAGTCTGAAGTCTTTCCCTGCCTTCTCCTGCTTCTTCTCCTTTTATTGTTCCCAGGCATTATCCCCAATAAATCTCTTGCATTTTTAACCCCGACTTCATGATTGTACCCCAGAGGACTTAAACTGACCACCCCTGTATGCAGACATGCTGGAGGAACAGAAGAGCTGCATGTAGAAAGTAAAGGATGCACATACAACTGCATGTACATGTACATGTGGCTACATGTACAACTATAACGAGAAAAGAATCAGGGATATGTCTATAATCATTGGAGTAAGTCTTTTTAAGCAAGGCAAAATCTGAAAGCATGATAGATAACATGGGATAGTTAGTTATGTGTCAATCAAATATTACCGTCCTGCAACAGAAACCATACGTAAAATTGACTACAAATAGGAGAAAATTGGGAGTTGCTCAAGGGGTATGGGGTTTTGAAAAAGTTCTAGAGCTCTATTGCACAACAACGTGAATATATGTAATACTACTGAACTGTACACTTAAAAATAAAGATGGTAAATTTAATGTTATGTGTTTTCTTTTTACCACAATAGAAATAAATACATATCAAGGAAAAGCAAAGAAAAGTACCAATTAAGTGAAGGTCATTCAGAAGTAAAACTTCTGAATCACTGCGTATTTTTAAGAAACACATTCTCTTGGCCAGGCATGGTAGCTCATGCCTGTCATCCCAACACCTTGGGAGGCTGAGGTAGGAGGATCGCTTGAGCCTGGGGGGCAGAGGTTGCAGTGAGCCGAGATCACGCCAGTGCACTCCAGCCTAGGTGACAGAGAGAAACCTAGTCTTAAAAAAAGAAAAGAAAAAAAAAACCATATTCTTATCTGCACTGAAGAATGCCATTAATATACCCTTTCCCTCCTCAAAAAACAACAAACAAACAAATATAAGCTTTTCATTTCTGTTTCCTGGTGACCTGGCTGAAGGCTCTCAGCTGTAACCTACAGAAATGCTTCTGACCAGGGGGCTAGAACTGCAGGCATCTGTGGCCATGTCACAGACTCACTGTATCTCGTGAAGGGACAGATTGAAGAGCCCTCGAGTCACACTTGAGTAGACTGCAACTAGACTTAAGCCAAATTTTGGCATTTGAATGGTTATACTTAGCCTGCCGCTTCCTCTACATGGCAGGTCCTATGCTCAGGCCTTCTGCACAGGTTGTCTGCTTGATCTTCAGACTCTGGCAGGCACTGGATAACTGCTCATCAAACTCATTTCCCTCTTCTCTTGAGCACAAAGACCCCGTACCCTTCTTTTGGGAAGATCCAGGAGATCTTCCTGAAAAATCCACAGGAGAAGAGCTTCAGAAAACCGAAATGTCTAGAGGGACATCCACATAAGAACTGGTGGTGTGTGTTCAACATATGGTCTCTTGTAGAACTAAGATGAAATGTGGGCTGAAAGGGAAGTGTATAATACGTAATGCCCCAAAGCTCATCTGGTGTGGACATAGCACCAATATGAAAAAATGGGACAGGGAAAGAATGGTGGAGCTATGTATAAAAAGAAAATTTAACTGCTCTCAAGAATCATATAGATCCTTGTAGATTGGTATTGTTATTCTGAGACTGTTGTGTTTGTAATTTGGGATAAAGTAAATGAGTCGTCATGGGATATTCTAATCCCATCATTTCCTGGGTCCTTGAGATCAAGAATTATTGATGTAGAAGAAAGGAGATAAAAATGTGACATGAAGGCAATAAAGTAAAAATAACCTTGTTGCCCTAAATTTGAACTGGAAGTATCAGCGTGATGGTATTTTAACTTTTCAAAAATATAATGCTCTAGCTCTGTCCAGTGAAGAGGCCTAGAAACAATGACTAATTCTGAGTAGCAATGACATCTCTGACACCCAGATTGTGGGCTTGAAATACTATTTCTCACTAAAATAAAGAAAGCATCTTGGGAGAAATGGCCAGTTGCATGTCTGGGTCAGAAATGTCCAAGATGAGCCCAGGGCCTCTGTCATATCAGGCAGTGAGAAAGCTACCAAAGATCAGTGGAGTTGTGCCCAAAAGCACTCAGGAGCCAACCTGAAGAGGTTCCCAGGCTAAAGATGGGCAATTTGAAAGCCAACAAGAATAATCATTAAAATAGATCAAAACTCATCAAATGTGCTTACATATACAAGTTCATAATGATGTTGTTAAAAGCAGCTGGTCATCTTCATAGCATGATAGAGAAATAATTCATTATCTTGAAAAGTTGTAAATAAAGGGAAAGAATGAAGCATTTATCTTGCCTTTCCTGTAGGAAAGTACCACCCACTGGGTGGCCAAATTGTAGATGAGGGAAAGCATCTCTTTATAAAAGTATTTAAATAATTAAATAAGAAGCTACAGAATTAGATTGTCACCCTTTTAGAGTCCTTAATGAGCTAATGGATCCAGTCATTGACATCAATATCAACTGTGGCCAACAGCATGAGTTGGCAGGGGCAGAAAGAGAGAGAGAGAGAGGGATGTAAAAGAAGATGCAGGAGGAGGAAGAAGAGGAGGAGAAGGAGGAGGAAGAGGAGGAGGGGGGACGGAGAGAACACAGACATTATGTGCTTCCCAATGAAAGAACATACCACCACCTACAATCTTGCCAAAGGGGTTGGAAATGAGACAGATAAAACCTCTGATTTCAGCTGTCAATTTTAAGGAAACACAGAGCTCAGAAGAAAACACTGAACTGTACCATGAGAACACAATCAGCAAAACTCAGACTGTGGGGAACTCTACATGTTAAGTGTCCCTCTATTTTAGAGAAATAAAGGAGAAATCTGTAAATCTAAACACTTAAAAGACATAACAAATGTTTTTAAACAGCAAGCCTAAACTATAATGATCAGGAATGCACACTTAGGTGATAGAACTGTAAAGAAACACCAGGAAGTGATAGCTCTAAAAGTCGGGAAAGCATTTACTTTCCGAAGGAGTTGAGGGTGGGACATGGGGGAGGGGGCTTCTGGGGTGCGTGGTAAAGTTCTGTTTCATGACTTGGTGGTGATTAAGGATGTTCACCTTATAACTCATAAAGTTATACATTTATCTGGGTTTCTATACAGTCATCCCTCAATATTGGAGAGTTGGTTCCAGTTTTCCCATGGATACCAAAATTTGCGGATACTCAAGTCCCTCATATAGGCATACACTGGAGATATTGCAGGTTCAGTTCTAGACCACCACAATAAAGTCAATATCACAATAAAGTGACTCATGAATTTTTTGGTTTCCCAGTACATATAAAAGTTATGTTTACACTACATTGTAGATTACTAAGTGTGCAATAGCATTATGTCTAAAGAATGTACATATGCTTTAATTTTAAACTATTGCTAAAAATGCTAATGGTCAACCAAGATTTCAGCAAGTTGTAATCTTTTTGCTGCTGGAGGGTGTTGCCTTGCTGTTGATGGCTGCTGATAATCAGGGTGGTGGTTGCTGAAGGCTAGGGTGGCTATGGCAATTTTTTTTTTTTTTTTTTTTTTTTGAGACAGAGTCTCACTCTGTCACCAGGCTGGAGTGCAGTGGCACGATCTAGGCTCACTGCAACCTCCGCCTCCTGGGTTCAAGCGATTCTCATGCCTTAACCTCCCGAGTAACTGGAATTACAGGCATGTGCCACCACACCCAGCTAATTTTTGTATTTTTGGTAGAGACGGGGTTTCACCATGTTGGCCAAGATGGTCTTGATCTCCTAACCTCGTGATCCACCCACCTTGGCCTCCCAAAGTGCTGAGATTACAAGTGTGAGCCACTGCGCCAGGCCGACTGTGGCAATTTTAAAAAATAAGACAACATTCAAGTTTGCCACATTCATTGACTTTTTCTTTCATGAAAGATTTGTCTGTGACATGGGCTGCTGTTTGATAGCATTTTACCCAGCCACTGCTTTATCCACTAATTTTTTGTTTTATTCTAAATCCTTATTTGCCATTTCAACAATGTTCATGGCATTTTCACTAGGAATAGATTCCATCTCAAGAAACCACTTTCTTTGCTCATCTATCAGAAGCAACTCATCATCAGTTGAAATTTTATCATGAGATTGCAGCATGTCAGTCAATTTTTCAGGCTCCACTTCTAGTTCTCTTGGTGTTTCTACCAATTCTGCAGTTGCTTCCTCCCCTGAGGTCTTGAACCCCTCAAAGTCACCCATGAAAGTTGTTATCAACTTCTTCCAAACTCCTGTTAGTGCTGAGATTTTGACCTCCTCGTGTGAATCACAAATGTTCTAATGGCATCTAGAATGGTGAATCCTTTCCAGAAGGTTTCAATTGACCTTGCCCAGATTCCTCGGAGGAATCTCTATCTAGGGAGCTATAACCTTACAGAATGTGTTTCTTAAATACTACTACTTGAAGTCAAAATGACTCCTGGATCCATGGGCTGGAGAAAGGATATTGTTTTAGAGACAGGAAAACAATATTAATCTCCTGTACATTTCCATAAGAACTCTTGGGTGACCAGGTGCATTGTCAATGAACAGTAATATTTTCAAAGGAATCTTTCTTTCTGAGTAGTAGTTCCCAGCAGTGGGCTTAAAATATTCAGTAAACCATGCTGAAACAGACGTGTTGTCATCTAGGATTTGTTGTTCTATTTCTAGAACACAGAGTAGATTTAGCATAATTCTCAAGGGCTCTAGAATAGTAAATGAACATTGGCTTCAACTTAAATTCGCCAGCTGCCTTACCTCCTAATAAGTGAGTCAGCCTGTCCTTTGAAGTTTTGAAGCCAAGTGTTGACTTCTCCTTTCTAGCTATAAGAATTCTAGATTGCATTTTCTTCCAATAGGAGGCTATTTAATCTACACTAAAAATGTATTTTTTAGTGTAGCCACCTTCACCAATGATCTCAGCTAGATCTTCTGGATAACTTGCTGCAGCTCCTACATCAGCACTTGCTGCTTCATCTTGAACTTTTATGTTACAGAAATGGCTTCTCTCCTAAACCTCATGAACCAACCTCTGCTAGCTCCAAACTTTTTTCCTGCAGCTTCCTCACCTCTCCCAGCTTTGAATTGAAGAGAGTTAGATCCTTGCTCTGGGTTAGACTTTGGTTTAAGGGAATATTGTGGCTGATTTGATTTTCTATCCAAACCACTCAAACTTTATCCGTATCAACAATAAGGCTGTTTCACTTCACTTTTAATTTTCTTCAAGAACTTTTCCTTTGCATTCACAACTTGGTTAGCTGGTATAAGAGGCATAGTTTTTAGTCTATCTTGGCTTTGGACATGCCTTCCTCATTAAGCTTAATCATTTCAAGCTTTTTATTTAAAGTGAGAAACATGTGATTTTTCTTTCACGTGAACACTTAGAGGCCATCGTAGGGTTATTAACTGGCCTAATTTCAATATTGTTGTGTCTCAGGGACTAGGGATACCCGAGGAGAGGGAGAGAGATGGGGAACGGCCAGTTGGTGGAACAGTCAGAACACACACAACATTTATGGATTATGTTTTCCATCTTATATGGGTGCGGTTCATGGCGCCTCAGATCAACATAACATGTATAATAATAATAATAATGAGAATATTTGAAATGAAATGAAAGTATAATAATAATGAAAAAGTTTGAAATATGAGAATTAACAAAAGGTGACACAGAGACACGAAGTGAACACATGCTGTTGGAAAACTGGTGCTGATAGACGTGCTTGGTGCAACTGTGTCACAAACCTTCAATTTGTAAGAAATGCAGTATCTGAGAAGTGTAATAAAGCAAAGCACAATAAAATGAGGTAGATTGTCTAAAATGGCATACTCTTTGCATATAATCTATACACATTGTCCCATACACTTTCAATCATCTCTAGGTTATTTATAATACCTAATATAAAGCAAATGCTATGTAAATAGTTGTTATACTCTATTGCTCTTTAATTTGCATTATTTTTATTATATTGTTATTTTTTATTTTTATTTTTCCAAATACTTTCAACCTGTGGTTGGTTGAATCTCAGATGTGAACTGACTGTATGTGTTTTATTTGATAATTTTTTGAAAGGGCAGAGAAAAGAGACAATTATAAAGCCTCCCCCTACCCCACCCACACACACACCAGGACTTCCATTCATTGCAACGATGGTCTCAGCGTTTAGAGGTTATGAATGGTATCTGGTGTCTTCTGAGAACATTTTAATATTTCCAGGATATTTTTAGATTTTTTTTGTATGAATTGCATTGTTTTGCATTCCAATATGTTAAAAAGTAGTGATTCCAAGAATGGTGTGTTACAGAGGGGGTGGCAACCGAGGTCTCTCTTCCAGCCCTTACGGGCGGTATTGCCTGGTAGCAGCTTGAGGAATGCACGTTCCAGGAAGTCACCACCTTTCCTCAATGCCCTTTGTTTTCCTCTTGTCCAGATCTCACTAACTGTATGCTAATGAAATGACAATATGGCACAGCTCGAAAGGACCTCAGAATTCACTCAGTCCAGTGTTTTAAAAATGTGCCCCACCACACAGAGACCACCTGCAGCGGCATCTCTGGGGACCATTAACAGTGCAGATGGCCCCTCCAGGCCTGCTGAAGGAGGCTGCCTGGGGGAGGGGTTTGGATTCACCTTTACAGGAGCTCCCTAAGCAACTCTGACACTTACTCAAGTTTGAGATCTAGGTTTAATCCAATAGGTCTAATCCAACCCCTCTTTTATCAGGTGAGGAGGTAGAATCTCAGAGAGGAGGAGGGGCTCACTAAATTGTCCTGCAGCAAATTGGCACAAACCTGGACTAGAACCTGGGTCTCCTATTCCTGGTTCTCCACCATTCCAGTTTGTTTCCTTATTCCCTTCTTCGCTCAAACACAGAGGCTACCACAATGTGCCACCCCCTGGATAAAGCTCAGGAGTACAATTCTGAGTGAAGTAGAATTAGTGCCTGCCCTTACAGTGCTTACCATCTAACAGTTGAGGCCAACATGAAATTTTGAAATCCCCATAATGTAATGTATAATTACAGCCCATGATGTGGTCTGAGAGAAAGTGCAGGGCATCTCACCCTGTGCAGGCAAACAGGGCTGCCATCCACAGGGAGGTGCCCCTAGAGCTGAGATGTGAAGGAAAGGCAGAGGCTGCATGTCAGTTCTGAGGTCACAGGAAATACAGCTCCTTCGAGCAACTCAGAGAAGCCTAAGGTAGCCTAGGACACTTAAGGCCCCAGGTTGAAAGGACCTGAAGGTGGCGTTCCCTGTGCACTCCTGGAATTAGCTGTCCCCATCTGTCTCTAGGACAGCAATTCTGAAACCCAGTTGTGCATCAGAATCACTTTGGGAAATTTTCAATCACTTCCGGAACTTTACAATCACTTCCTGCCCCAGCTCAGCATCGTGATTCAGCAGGACTGGGGTAGATCCCAGGAATGTGTGTTTATTCTGATGTGCAACTAAGTCTGGGAACTTCTGCCCTGGGAGATATCAGAAAACTGGAAATGATAGGGGTTAAGTGGTGCACTGGCTTTGAATTCCTTCTCAGACCCTCAGTGTGCTCATTTGTCAAGTGAAAATAGGGAAGCAAACCTGCTATATGGGCTTGGAGCAAGGTTGCACCAGATATCTGCAAAGAACCAAAATGGGGCTTGGTACCTTGGTACATGCCCAATGCATAGTGACTGTAATTAAATCCAGACATCTGGTTTCTGAGAGAGCTATTTTTAGAAAGAAGAATATTTTTATCCTTCTGCAAAATTTACAATTGTTTTTGGGAAATCCTGCATTGCACCCCTCCCAACCTGGGTACAATTCTTATTTCTTCCACACTCCACACTCTCCACCCCCACCCCACTGAGGGCGGAAGATTTAGGGTCAAAGTCGTTTTAAATGTCTACCCTCCCCCAACACCATCACCAGCAATGCTCTATTCCCAGCTGCCCATATGGGTGAATAATCTTTTCCCTAAAAATAGAGAGCAGGCACAAGCTCCATTGAGATTGAATTTCACCTCTTGTTTTTAAGACTCAATCTGGCAACCAGTACTTAGGCGGAATTATCTTTTTGAAAATCTTAAATGATGAGAGGAAGGCCTCTGGGGTATGAATTCTTGGCATTGGAACAGTTATATGGCAGAATCTCCAGATCTGAAAAATTGAGCAAGAAACTTATTTGAACCACAACTATTTACGCTTGCAAAATCAGCGTAGACTCGTGGACTTGTTCAGCTCCAAGTAGCACAACGAATGAAGAGAGAAGGAGGACGGGGGCCAAGAGTTTGCTTTGAGATATTGTCAAAGTTATTTCAGGTCTAGTGTTTAGTACCTTCATTCTAGGAGAGAACAAAAGAGAGTATAAAATTAGAAGGGAGATGGAGAAGACACCACTGATGGGGAAAGGGGCTGAAAAGCCTAAAGAAAAAATGGGAAGTTTAAGGTTGGGGTTTGCTTGTCCCTTCTCTCTGTGAGTGGCCCCAGGCTTCTCCCCTACCTAGGCTTTTGTTTCTTTTTTTCTTTTTCTTTTCTTTTTTGACAGAGTCTCGCTCTGTCACCCAGGCTGGAGTAGCTGGGATTACAGGTGTGTACCATCACACCCAGCTAACTTGTATTTTTAATAGAGACGGGATCTTACTGTGCTGGCCAGGCTGGTCTCGAACTCCTGGCCTCAAGTGATCCTCCCAACTCGGCCTCCCAAAGCGCTGGGATTACAGGCATAAGCCACTGTGCCTGGCCCTGATGTTCTAGGCTTGTCTGTGCTGGGACCCCTCTTCCAGGTCAGCTTCACCCCTAAGTGTAGGCTGAGTTCCTTCCTTTATTCTCTCAAATCACAATTAGCACAACACAGTTGTGTTTAACCAACTTTACTGAAGCCTTAGGGTGGTGTAAGAGAATTACAGTATAGAACAGGAAAACTGAAACACTTGACTGTTAGATTCCACCCAGTGCCCCTATAGACTGTCAGCCACATTCAGCCACAAGGGACTCCCTGCTGGCTGTCTCGCTTAGCTCTATCCTGCTGCCATATTGCATTGGTTCTTACCTTTCCTGAACCGGAAGCTATTTCTCCAGCTCCTTCTTATCCAACTCCAGGACTCTCCTACTGACTCTCGTCTATTCCAGCCATATACAGTTTACACCACAATAATCTCTGCGAGATCTTCCTGAGCCCAGGAAAATAGACTTTGAGGTTATAAATAGCATACTTCACATCTCAGCCTGAAACACCTACATATAATTTGCTTCCTGTGTTCGGGCTTCCCTGAGAGCAGTAGGTAGATAGGTGCTTGCTTCTGCCTGGGAGCATGACCCCCTCAGATGCCAGTGTTCTCTGTGCCCAGTCTCAGGACAATGCTACTGACATTTAAATGGTAGTAGCTTGCCCGCCACTCTCATATGCCTAGGTTGGAGTCTTACTTCCCTTTCTCGCCCTTTGAAACTCATCTCTGGATTTCCATTGTGTCTGCGATCACGGAACTCAGGACAGTTATGTCTGGTGTGCAAAGGCATACGTCTTCTTCCCTAGCAACCCCCGTCTCCACCCCAGGCAGTGGGGCTCAAGTGGGCTTGACTGTCTCTGTAGGAAGCAGCGGCATTTGCCTAGTGATGTGATCTGAGACTCAACGGGGATATTTCTTACCACAAAAAAAGTCACTCAGGTACCTTTAGAAACTGGCATCAAACACAAGTCCCTCTTTTCAGCTGCCCATATCCTACATGCTGGAGTGATTCGGGGACCTGGGGAATGATCAAAGGAGAAGGTGAATTGTGCCTTGGGATTGTGACTCTTTCCTTACTTGAACTCTGCTGCCTCATTTGGTGCAGTGAAGCTAGCCCAGGGATATGCGCATGAAACATAATTAGAAAAAAGAAATAACCAAGAAAAGATCTCATAAATGCATTAAATAACTAATACTTTATAAACACAAACTTTGTGTGTGTGTATGTGTGCGTGTGTAAAAATTATGCAATACTGAGTAGAAAATAAAAAGGGAAAACATCTAAATACTGTCTGAACACCACAATGATAACTTCTTTTTTCTTACTGTCTTAAGAGATACTAATTTCAACTCTTTTGCCAAATCGGTGTCCCTATATTTGAATATCATGTTAACTCTAATAGAACAATGCTTTCTGGATTGAAGATATGGAGGATTCTGGGCCCCTCCACTAACATGTTAATTCTTATAGTTGTGTTTTTTAGTCTTGTGTTCATTTCCTCATTATCAATCAACAATCACTTCTGCCCTAGCAGATGACCACACACCTGTCTACCCAGCCCCCGCATCACCCAGGCGCCCCCCTTTCACACTCAGCCTGCTCCTTCTCCCGTTCGCCTTCTCACGGCTTGCTTCTTCCAAGTCTCAGTGGCTTAAGAAACAGGATATCCCATCCTCTTAGGATTACAGTGGGCGTTTTCAAGACCAGTGAGTGGACAAATGTTACTGGTGTCAGGGTGTGATGATCGGGCCTTCATAAATGGACAGGGTCAGATCTGTGGCGAGGCCAGGGCACCAGGGTAAGGAGGTATCTCTCAGCACAGACAAGAACACTGCAGATGTTTGAATATGAGGAGAACATGATACAAGTGATGGTTGAGAAAGATCTGAGTGAAATTGGTTATAAGGAATTTTAGAAAGTTACCAAGAATCCTTAGAGAAAAATAAGTTTTAGTTAAATAAACAAACCTTTAAATAGTTCATTGGTGAATTCACACTTCATTGATTTGTTTGTTTTGTGAATAGTCGGTGGATATCAGCTAATTTAATTACATAATAAGTTATTCATGGTTTGAGATTCTTCAGATTTAAAAAAAAAAATTTACCTAGGATTTCTTTTGGAAGTAGCAGAAAAAAGAAAACAAACAAGAAAACTTACCATTCCTTAAGGACAACTCTATGTTATATTTGCTGGACACTTTTTGCATGTTACCATATTTAATTAATCGGTCCAAGGTGGTAATACATATTATACTCATTTTTCAGTTGAGAAAATTAATATAGGTATACAGTGGTCAAGTAACTCGCCAAAGGCTACTCAACTGGAAAGTGGCCAAACCAGGATTCCAAGTCCTCACTGATCACAGTAACTGAGACTAGGTTGTGGTTACCAGGGAATGCAATGGTGGGATAAGCCTTGAGCTGGTGTTTTGAGAGGGCACAGACAATGAATGTTTAATGGGCTCTTTGATGCCCTCGGAATAAAGTTGGTATGTATATCTAACGGAATTAAACACTCCAGCCCTGCTTCGAACCCAAATAGCATGCTCTATATGGCTCTGCAGTGAACTGGGAGCTCACTTTAAATGTATCTGGAGGAAGCCTTGACTCAAAGCAGAAGGAGCTCTGACTGGCCCAGACTCACAAGAATGGAGACAGCACTGCTTGCTGGTCTTGGATGATAATCTGGTGACTGGCTCCAGGTGGCCAAGCCTATTTAAATGTCTCTCTGCAGCTCAGACTCTGGAGCAGGGCCTCATGCGGCTTTTGGAAGTGCTAATGAGATGGCAGATGTGGCTGCAGGTAATTAGAATGCAGGCTCCAGCAAGGCCCCTCTGCCGCCCAGCTGCAGTAAGTCCTGCCTTTTAGTTTCCCCCACATCACACCAGTGTAAAGTTCAGCCCCTTCACCAGTTTCCACCGTACAAAATTAGAAACCCACTTGTACCAAGTGTGGCCTGAGATTAGCCACCTTAGTGACTAGCAAAGGGTGACAGAGTGAAAGCCACTCCCACTACCCTTTCCTTCCCTGTCCCCTCCCCTGTTTCTCTCAGGAGTGACAGACGCCTCTCCTTGTCCTTTTCTCTTCTGCAACAGTCTTTGGTACTTGGCCATGACCTTGGGGCCTTACTCTTCTTCCCAAGGGAGCATATTAAACAATTTATTCCCCCAAAATATAGTATTTTCTTCTTCAAGAGGGAGCCTGAGGAATAACATTTCTCCATCTTACTACATAACTGTGCCTGGGAGATTTAACAAGGGCAAAGGTTTTTTTGAAGCCCAGAGATTTGATTGATTTTATGCAAAAACTGAGGGAGTGAGAGCAAATCCATCCACAAAGAGGTTGAGAAACATGCTCTTGGGCTGCTATTTATTTAGAACTGCTGATCAGTAGGTTATGGCTGTGATGAGGTTTGTGCACATGGCACTCTGTCAGAGTGCATTTCACTCAAGTTTCATTGCAGTTTGGGATAAAGGCCTGATTTCTTAACAGGAAATCCAGGGATGCCAGAATTTTCTCTCATCTAAAC
This sequence comes from Macaca mulatta, assembly GCF_049350105.2. Classification (NCBI taxonomy): domain Eukaryota; kingdom Metazoa; phylum Chordata; class Mammalia; order Primates; family Cercopithecidae; genus Macaca; species Macaca mulatta. The sequence continues at coordinate 92,332,584 of NC_133408.1, forward strand.
ACAGAGGTCATTTACTCACGGTTTCCTGTTTTGCCTTCATTTTTGATGATCTAGACTTTGCCAAAGAATTAGTTCTTGTGTCAAAAGTTCTTGCAGACTGTCATTTATCGTTGTCTTTTAAATTCCAAGTTTTGAAGTGCTACTAGTCAGTGGTGGGACTGAGGCCACACGGGAAGTAGTTTGTCATTTCTGAGTTCCCAGTACTCTTGGTCATTGGGGATCAATAAATATCTGTCCCATCTCTCTTGCCCACTCTTAGCTTCCCTTCCCACCAAATCCTAACCCCGATCCTCTTTTCTTTCCAAACCAGTTAAAGACAAAGCAGAATCTACCACAACAGAAACAAAGTTCACTTCTAACATTCAAACTATTTCAAGGATTTGGAGATGATGTGAAAATGCATTTGACTCAGGAAACGCAATAGTTGAGCAGCATGCTGAACTATTTTAACAAAATCGGGTGCAATAGGTTCGCTGCCGGAAAAACCTTTCCATTTATCTCTGGATGGAATCATTATAACACTAGTTCATTTTGTTAAGTGATTACAATGCTTACACGGATGATTTCATTCAATCATCTGTGGTGGGATTATTCTTATCCCCATTTTACAGCTAAGGAAACAGGTTTGGAGAGAATAGGCAACTTGCCTTAAGGTTGTTCAGCTAGTATGACTTTAGGGTCAGAGTTTCTGCCCCAGGGGTCTGCTCTAGCACACACCCTTGACCGCTGAGGTGTGCTAACGCTGGAGGTTGGTGTCCCAGGTAGTGGCCTTCTAGTAAAGAAAGTACAGAGGAAGCTCTTTTTTTCAGTGGGGATCTCTGCATTTAAATTATTTCACTGGAAGTAGAAGGAATTTTTACTCTATCTTCTGCCGAGCCTGATAGGTGCTGGAAATTGCATTTTCCATCCAGCAGCCAGTCGGTTCTATCCCACACATTCCTTTTCTACCTCATGCCATTTGCAGTTGCTGTTTCCTCTGCCAGAAATGCTCTTCCCCCGGTGGATAGCCTGCTCTGTCCACTGTCAGCTCAAATGTCTCCTTCACATAGAGGCCTTTGCTGACAATCTTCTGATTGATGATCACATTTCCCTGTTTATTTCTCTCATAAGTAATTGCCTTGTTTGTTTGGTTTTCATTCATTGTTCTCCCACCAACAGGAAGGCCTTTCCCGTTTCCACTGACTCATTTCAGTATTTGGAGCAGTGGCAGTACCGAGTAGATGCCAATAAACATTTGCTGAGTGAACAAATGAACACATGAATGAGTGACCATAACCTCCTTATTAGCAGCTCTAAATAAATGTGCACAAATATTAATTGTTGGCCAAACTGAAAACTCTAGGAGGACGGTATAGTGCGTTTTCAAGAGGCAACCCCTCCATGTATTTCAGCTCAGTTAGGAACACACGCAGGGCTTCAGAGATCAATGCAGGTCTTGGTCACATGCATGAGAAGTAGCCCTTCCAAAGGGAGTGTAACTTTCACATTGAAAAATAAATCCTCTCTGAGCGCCATGGCTTACGCCTCTAATCCTAGCACTTTGGGAGTCCTAGGCAAGAGATTGCTTGAGCCCAGAAGTTCGAGAGCAGCCTGGGCAACATGGCAAAACCCCTTCTCTGCAAAAAATACGAAACTTCACCAGGTATGGTGGTGCATGTCTGCAGTCCCAGTTTCTCAGGAGGGTGAGGTAGGAGGAGCACTTTAGCCCGGGAGGTGGAGGCTGCAGTACCAGCCTGGGTGACAGAGTGAGACCCCCTCTCAAAAAAAAAAAAATTGTGCTTTTCTTAAGACATTTACTTTGTTTTTTGTTTCTTGTTTTTTTGTTTTGTTTTGTTTTTTGTTTGTTGAGACACAGTCTTGTTCTGTCTCCCAGGCTGGAGTGCAGTGGTGCAATCTCAGCTCACTGCAACCTCTGCCTCCCAGGTTCAAGTGACTCTTGTGCCTCAGTCTCCCAAAGTTCTGGGATTACGGGTGTGAGCCACCATATCCAGCCTGTTTTGTTTTTAAATAGAGCTGCCAATGTTTTGTAAGAAGCCTGTAAGATGTGAGGAGGTAGAGAAAAGCAAGCACATGAGACAGTTATTGGTCATACTCAGAACAGATTTGGACTTTAGGAAGCTCTTTTTTTTTTTTTTTTTTTTTGAGATGAGGTCTTGCTCTGTGGCCCAGGCTGGAGTACAGTGATGTGATCAGGGCCCACTGCAGCCTCAACCTCAACCTCCCTGGCTCAAGTGACCCTCCAGCCTCAGCCTCTCGAGTAGCTGGGACCATAGCCATGCACCACCATGCCCAGCTAATTTTTTAGTTTTTGTAGAGATGAGGTCTCACTGTGCTGCTCAGACTGGAGGAAGCCCATCTGGGCAGTGGTGTGGATGATGACAGTCAGAGGTAGGTGCTGCTGGGCGCTGGCAATGAGACAGAGATTGTGAGGGAGGCAGGGTTGAACTTGGAGACGGAGTGTACTTGGTGTTAGGCCTGAGCCTCTGGGGCCATGCGGGGTGGATTCCAATCCTGTAGATTCTCTAATCCTGTAGATATTTTTGGAGTGCCTCCTCCTTTCCTCTTCCTCATTCTGAAGCCTGGGTCTGTTATTCCCCTGATAGCTCACCTGTGCCCAGCCGTTTCCAGTCCAAAGTTAACAGTGATCACCTCCTTTTTCCAAATACATCAGCCTGCCTCTGCCTGCATTTTCACACTGATTTCCTAGTACCCGCCTGCATGGAATCTGTCCTCTAGTCAGGCCACCTCCTCGAAGTGGGGGATGCGCTAAGCTCACCCCAGTCTCTTTCTGTTACCGGTACAGCTGCCTCCCATTTCCCCACACCAAGCCCTGCTTCTCCCATGAAGCCACCTGCGTCCCTCTCCTCATCTCATTGCCAGTCTCACTCCATGCCTCTCAGAGCACACAGAAGTGCTCAGATAGGGACTTCCTCATGTCCTATCTCCCCACAGGCCCCCCTTCCCGCCGCTGAACCGCACTCTGTGCCTTACCTTCTCCGGCTGGCTGTGCTGCGTCCACCCCGGAGCCCATCTCCCCTCACTGTCTCAGGACTTCCCGCCTGCAACTGCCCCTTTCCACTGGACCATTCCAGGCACACCAGGCAAACGAGTATCTCTAATATTTGAATAAACTTGTTCTTGCTGCTCACAAACCCCCTTAATTTCTTCCCCAAGTTCTCAGCTCCCCTTCACAGCATAATTTCTTGAAAGAATTGACTACAGTTAGTCCTCATTTCTCCTCTGCATTCTCTCCTCAGCCCAGTCCAGTTGGGTTTCCATTCCCACTTGTCCCCAAAACAGCTCCTGCCAAGATCACCGATGATCGGCAAATCCGTTTGCTACTGAAAGGCCCTCCTCTGTGACCTCTCAGTGATAGTCAACACTGCCCTCTCGTTGAAACGTTCCTGACTCCACTGCCTGGTCTCCCTGCTCCTTCACTGGACCCTCCTTCTCCATCCCATTTGCACAATCATCTTCTATTTGAGCTTCTAAAGGTTTATTTCCTCTTCAGGGCTCAGTTCCTGAGCTCTGCTATTTATCTACACGCTTTCTTAGATAATATTATTCAATCTATGCTTTTTTTTTTCTTTTTCTGAGACAGAGTCTTGCTCTGTCACCCAGGCTGGAGTGCAGTGGTGCGATCTCAACTCACTGCAACCTCCGCTTCCCAGATTCAAGAGATTCTCCTGCCTCAGCCTCCTGAGTAGCTGGGATTACAGGTGCACACCACCATGCCTGGCTAATTTCTTTTTGTATTTTTAGTAGAGACAGGGTTTCGCCATGTTGGCCAGGCTAGTCTCAAACCCCTGACTTTGGGTGATCTGCCCACCTCAGCCTCCCAAAGGCTGGCATTATGGGCGTGAGCCACCGTGCCCGGCCAATCTATACCTTTAAATACCATCAGTTTGACAGTGACTTTCACATTTGTATCTCCAGCTCAGCTCAAATTCATGTCTCTGTACTCACTTTTCCACCTTGATATCTGATAGGCATATCCAATTTAACTTGTCCAAACTGAACTACTGATTTTCCCACCCTCCATTCACACACTTCTCTAGCCCACTCCATGTGGCACCATGGCACCATTCTCTACCCACTAACCTTTCCTTGCTCCTCACACCTAAGCATTTCAGGATTCCTATTGACTCAATCTCAAAACATGTTTTCCATCTCCACTGCTAGCACCCTAATCCAGGCCCTCCCATCACTGCCCTGGACTATTGCAAAGGCTCTTCACTGGCCTCCCTGACTCCAGCTCCAGCACAGTCCATTCTCTAAAGACCTTCCACAGTGGTATTCACAGAATATAAAACTGATGCCACTCCTGTTTTAACCACCCAGAGGTTTCCCATTGCACCAGAAACTTCATATCCTGGCCCATAACACCCCACATGATTCAGACTCTGCCTGGTATCCTGATCTTCCATCATTATCGCCTGTCCTCTCTACACCAGCCACACTGCCCTTCATTTTATTCTTCCAGTGCATCAAACTCAGTCCTGACTCAGGGCCTTGGAATGTACTCGTTCCTCTGCCTGGGATACTTTCCTCCGCATATACTGTATTAATCAGGTTTTTTATTTTTGATATTTTATAAAACTTTGACATCTGGGGACCTTGCAGACCCAGGAGGAACTGTCCCTTGCAAGGTGAGCTAATTCCTAGAGATAACAAGCAACTTGCCTTGGAGCGTGTATTTGATAGGCAAACCAACCAATCCAGAGCCCATGCCTCGGAACCACCCTCTTTGTCAAACTCTCACAGAGCAAGCCAATATTCCCCCTGCCCTAAATTGCCCTGGGAGTCAGATACTGGATAACTAGGGACCACCCCTGTAGCTCAGAGCCTGCTGAAATTGTTCAAATTATCTAGTCCTAAACTCTGTTAGCATACCAACCTACTTCTCCTATTCCTTCCCACAAAAATCCCAATCAAGGCTTTGGCCCATGCTCTCCTATGCTCCTTGTGCCTCCTGACAGATCCCGGTGCTGCCCATGTGGCCCTGTGTGGCAGGATATGTCCCCTCCTTTTGGGAACACAGAGTAAGAAACTCTTTTTCAAGGCAATTATCTCAGTGTTAGTCACCTTTCCATACCTGATGAAAACCAATCCCCAGTACATTTTAAAACACACATCCATGGCCTATTGTCATGACAAGATGCTTCCTGTTGTTCAGGTCTGAGCTTAAATACAAGTTTCTCAGATAGATCTTCCTTGACCGTCCATCTAAAAGGACCACCTGGCCACTCTCCGTCATAGTACTCAATTTCATTTTCATTATAGCATCTTCACACATGATGCTTTATCCCTTGTTTTTATCTAGTTCACCCTCCTCCGATAGAGACACTGAGATGCAGGCCCTGCTTTGAGAGGTTCACAGCCGCCTGTTCTAAAGGAGGGGCTGTCCTTCTCATCTCAGAATGAGGAGTCAATCAAGAACACCCCAATCCATGTGACCAAGATATATGAACTTAGCCAAAATTCCCTCGGCCTCAGTTAAAACTGTGAGTTCAACATAGCCAATAAAGAGTTTTAATACAGACACATGAAGTTAAGATTAGAGCAGCCTAGCTCCAAGGATAGGCTCTTATCACTAAAGAGTTAGACAGCTCTGCATTTTAATCTTATTAGATCTGTCACATTGGGTATGTTACTTACATTGTCCAGGCTCAGTTTATTCATCTGTAAAATGGGGTTACTAATATGAACTGCCTAATTGAATTGTGAAGATTTAATGAGACAGTGCTTTTAATTCACTCAACACAATAAATGCTGGAAAGAATGTTAGCAGTTAATAGTATTGTTGTTTTATTCCTCGAAAGAGGATGGATTAGCTCTCAAATCACTGAGGTAAAGATGGAATTTTTAAGAAATAATGCTGGGATGAGTGGATCTCCATTTGGAGAAAGAAGCACAGAGGACAGTGCGAAGCATCTGGTGAGTCAGGAGGCGGCGCAGCAGGAAGCAGGGGAGAGCGGACATGTCAGGAACAGAACACCCCTGTCACCGGAAAGGGGTCCCGATCCAGACCCAAGAGAGGGTTCTTGGATCTTGCACAAGAAAGAACTTGAGGCGAGTCCATAAAGTGAAAGCAAGTTTATTAAGTAAGTAAAGGAATGGAAGAATGGCTACTCCATAGACAGAGCAGCCCTAAGGGCTGCTGGTTGCCCATTTTTATGGTTATTTCTTGATCATATGCTAAACAAGGGGTGAATTATTCATGCCTCCCCTTTTTAGACCATATAAAGTAACTTCCTGATATTGCCATGGCATTTGTAAACTGTCATGGCGCTGATGGGAGTGTAGTAGTGAGGACGACCAGAGGTCAGTCTCATCGCCGTCTTGGTTTTGGTGGGTTTTAGCCAGTTTCTTTACTGCAACCTGTTTTATCAGCAAGGTCTTTATGACCTGGACCTTGTGCTGACCTCCTATGTCATCCTGTGACTTAGAATGCCTTAACTGTCTGGGAATGCAGCCCAGTAGGTCTTAGCCTTATTTTACCTAGTCCTTACTCAAGATGCAGTTGCTCTGGTTCACACGCCTCTGACACCCCAGCCACTTCAGCAGCCCTGGATGTCTCCTATCAGATTCTCCTGTGGCACCAAGCAGCCTTTGGTGCCAGGGGCAGAGCATCCCAGAGGCTCAACCAGGTCCACTGCTGGAGGCAAGGGACATTGGAAATCCCAGCACCACTAGCCTGGCACCTGCTCCCTAACAGACACAGTTGGCTGTCAAACTCAGCTCTATTTCTAAATACAAATACTCCTCAGTTTATGACGGGGTTACATCCCAATAAATGCACCATGAGTTATAAAAATGAGTCAAAAATGCATTTAATCCATCTAACCTACCGAACATCATGGCTTAGCCTAGTTTACCTTAAACGTTCTCAGAAAACATTTGCCTACAATCGGGCAAAATTATCTAACACAAACCCTTTCTATAATAAAGTACTTTTTTTCTTCCTTTTTTTTTAGATGGAGTCTCGCTCTGCTGCCCAGGCTGGAGTACAATGACGCAATCTCAGCTCACTTCAACCTCCGCCTCCTGAGTTCAAGCGATTCTCCTCCTTCAGCCTCCTGAGTAGCTGGGATTACAGACATGTGCCACCACACCCAGCGAATTTTTGTATTTTTAGTAGAGACCAAGTCTCACCACATTGGCCAGGCTGGTCTCAAACTCCCAAACTCAAGTGATCTACGTGCCTAGGCCTCCCAAAGTGCTGGGGTTACAGGCGTGAGTCACTGCGCTCAGCCTATAATAAAGTATTGAATAGCTTATGTAACTTCAACACTGTACTGAAAGTGAAAAACAGAATGGTTGTATGGATACTCGAAGTACGGTTTCTACTGAGCATGTACTGCTTTTGCACCACCATATAGTCGAAAAAATCATCTGTGGAAATGTTGTAAGTCAGGGACTGTCCCTACTGCACAATCCGCTCAGAGACCTGGGAGGGTGAGGCCGGCCAGATCTAGCTTTTAGGCCACTGGTTTTCAGCATGCAGGAAACTGTTCCTTGGCACAAATTGTTGAGGAACTGATAACCATCTGTTGCCAAGGTAACCATTCTTCCAAGAAGGTCAAACAGAGAAACAACTCAGATAGTCAATAGTGATGTAATTTTGAACCCACCGGCTATCTGGCATCAAGTCAAAAAGCACAGCCAAAAGCCCGTACGCATTTTTTTCTTTGCTTGCAACTTTCTTAAGAGTTCAGACATGGGAACCTTTTCTGCACCCCCGGCCTTTATAGCCAGAGGGAGCGGCAGTATTTGTCACTGTGCCTGGGAAAAAGAGGCCCTTTGTGGAGCAACTTGAGAAGTCTCCTGTGCCAGTGTCCCTCTCCCAGCCCTTGTCAATGCTGCTGCCGAGGGGAGCCCAGAGAACAGCCCGTCAGCTCTTTTCAGGGCTGGGAAAGTCAGGCTTTCTGTCGCCTTGGCTGGGCTGAGGGACTTGGATCCCTGGTCGTCAGCCCAGGATTTGCAAAGAGGGATGGGAAACGTCAGACCTTTCACTGGTTGAGAACTGGGGACTTTCAGAGCTGGAGAAAACCTTAGCAGTCCTTGGGTACAGTCACCCTGCTCCCCCATTGATGAGAAATGGAACCTGGTGAAGGTCACGCAGCTCCGGGTCCAGCACTCTTGCTGCCAGAGGCAGAAGGTCTGAGAGAATCAAGCCTCAGCCTTGGCATCTCTATTTGCTGGACAATCCACTACAGCATCCCCACCTCTGTCAGCCGGCTCTGCTGGGTAGCACTGCCGTGCCTGCCTCTGTCATCTCTCACACTCTTCATTCCACACCTCCATCAGCTGCCTGGGAGCTGCAACACCATCTGCAACGCCACTGGCAGCCCAGACCTTCCCAGCCTGACCAGAAGGGATCAGATTCCTGGAAAAGCAATGACAAACTCTTCAGGATATGACTTAAGACCTGATTGTGGAAAGAGGACAGGCTTTGAAATCAGCCAGACAAGTGCTCAAAATCTGAATCTGCAGTGGCTCATGCCCATAATCCCAGCACTTTGGGAGGCCGAGGTGGGAGGATTGCTTGAGTCCAGGAGTTCAAGACCAGCCAGGCAACATAGTGAGACCCCAGTCTCTACAAAAAAAAAAAAAAAAAAAAAAAAAAAAAGGAGCTGGGCATGGTGGTGCACACCTATGGTCCCAGCTATGGGGGAGGCTGAGTGGGGGTGGATTGCTTGAGCCTAGAGGTTGAGGCTGTAGTGAGCTGCGATTGGATCACTGCACTCCAGCCTGGGCAGCAGAGAGAGAGAGAGAGAGAGACTCTGTCTCAAAAAAAAAAAAAAAAAAAAAAAAAAAAAAAATCTGAATCTGCCATTTTCTTGTACTTTTACACTGGTCATGTTACTTACTCTTCTGAGCTTTAATGGCCTCATTAGTAAAATGGAGATAATGATTCATGCCACGTAAGGATTTAGGGATTCAATGAGAGTCTACAGAGTGCACATGGTGTTGGGTTTGGCACATGGCGGTGCCCAGTAAGTGGCAGCTCTTCCGTCTGGGATCCTCTGTCTCCCCAGGCCTGTGTCTGTGGCTGCTGCAGGGCCCTTCATTTACGCCATTTGTTGTCTGCTTTACCTGGAGGTCATGGGTGTAACTTTTTCTCATTCCAAGTAAGTGCAGCTCCTCAAATGTTTCTTGAACACCAACAACAGGATCCGTGTTGAGTGCTGAGGATACAGGAGCCACTCTGCTGCAGTTTTGCCTCTCGGGCACTCAAGGCCAAATGAGAGAGAGGAGCAGTAAGTCAATCCCAGAACAGCCACTTCACAGGGTAGGACAGGTGACAGCCAGCTACAAACACCTGCCTGGGGGAGTCAGGTGAGGGCTTAGGGGGCTTCACGGTTTGAGTGTTGCCTAAACTGTCTCATTCCAACAGGAACCTGGGTCCTACTCCCATCCCAGGAATCTGGGGGCCTGGGTCCAGAGCAAAAGCATGGAACCCAAGACACACGGATAGTGTCTGTGGGGAAGCCTGGATCAAGAACCCAGACTGTCAGCTCTGGGCCAAGTCCCAAGAAGCTCCCAAGAGCCCAAGGCAGACATTCAGTGCACTTGATTTGTTGAAGAGGTCCTCTCAAACCCAGGGGAGTGAGGGAGGAAGGAGAAGGCAGGGGATGCAGCCTCAGCTGGAGCTGAGCTTCAGCCTTCCTGCAGAGCTCCAGAGCAGGAACCGCGGCACTGTGTCAGCTTCACCAGGAGACAGGCTTTTGTACCCTGTGCCAGTCAGTCATTAGCTCTGGGTTTTGGAGAAGGGGGTGGGTGTGTCTGGGTGAGCCAATACCTGCTGCGCTGACGATTCTGCAGGGGAGGGCAACCCTGAGCACCCTGAGCCCACACTCCTAGCTCCCGGAGGGTGGGTGCCCTGGCCCAGCACACTGTCCGGGTGGAGGGTAGGCAGAGGCAGAACTTGGTGGTAACAGCCACATGGAAACTAGATATAGAAGGTTTGTTTAGTTCTTGTTGTTGTTATTTGAGACAGAGTCTCGCCCTGGCAACCAGGCTGGCGTGCAATGGTACCATCTCGGTTCACTGCAACCTCTGCCTCTGATTCTTGTGCCTCAGCCTCCTGAGTAGCTGGGGTTACAGGCATGTGCCACAAGCCTGGCTAAGTTTTGTATTTTTGGTAGAGACAGGGTTTTACCATGTTGGTCAGGCTGGTCTCAAACTCCTGGCTTCAAGCAATTCACCTGCCTCAGCCTCCCAAAGTGCTGTGATTACAGGTGTGAAGCACTGTGCCCAGCCAGGATATAGAAGGTTTTAGAATTGCATCCTCATCTTGAATTGTCCAGCTTCCAAAACTGTGACAATTAAATTGTTGCTTAAGCCACCCAGTCTATGGAAATCTGTGACGGAGCCCAAACTGACTAAGACGACATTCTTCCTAATGTTGGGAGACACTTCTCCCATGGTCTCTCCCACTCCCATACAGCTTGTCAAGCCCTGATCTCTATTTGGCCATTTCTCAAGGTTGTGTTGGAGCAAGCACCCTTGGGAGATCAGACAGTGTCTCTTCCCCAGACAATGAGCAGGCTGCTGTGGGCAGTGGGTTGCCCTGGCCCTGTGTCCTCTCCTGGGTGTAGCCCACTGTCGGGGGTGCACCCATCTAGACCCACCTGCATCGCTGCTGATGGCCTTGGAGCTCAGGGAGCTGAGGTGATCATGCTGACACTCTGGTTTCTGCTCTTGCTGTGAGTAAGGCCATCATTAGTCCCTGACCCAGGAGTCTCTCATCTCGCAGCCCCATGCACTGTGGCAGGCCAACTCATTAGCTTACAAGGAGGGAACATATCAGCCTTTTCACAGTCCTTGGCATCTAGCATTAGTCACTACCACTTTCAGCTGCCACAGCCTAAGTATGTGCCACAGACACATGGGAAATTCCTCCCTCAACCTCTTGCCGACACCCAGAATACCCACAGTTCTCTTTGTCTATCTCATTTCTTTCCTCTCCCAAACCAAGTATAGCCTCAGGCTTCCCCTCACATCAGGAGTCTTCACAGGACCCCTTGCCGCAACCTCTCTGAAGTGGATCCTCCAAGAAAGCCTGCTTGTGACCTACATTCCCTGCTCTTGGTCCCAACTCACAGCTTTTCCCCATCAGAAACTTTCACTGCAGCAAAGTCAAACATTTCTGCTCCCCGAAGTTCATGCCCCTTGATGCTGTTCTTTCTGCCTTGAATTATCCTTCACTGTCTTTGCCTCATTCTTCAAGACTGAGTTCCACAGACACTTCCTCCAGGAAGCCTCCTCTACGGTTCTAGCTAACTCAATCGGCTTCCCTTATACCCTCACTATGTCCCCGCTGCATGTTGCACACAACAGCATCAACTAGTACCATAGGTACTGGCCAACTTCCCTGCCCTTCCAATACTGTGGGCTCCCTAGAGGCAAGAACTGTATATTACTCTTCCTACTATGCGCAATGCCTAGCTGGGGTGGTGCCCAGAAATCTTTCTTTTCTTTCCTTCCCTCCTTCCCTCTTCCTCCCTTCCTTCCTTCTTTCTTTCTCTCTCTTTCCTCTTTTGTTCCTTCCTTCCTTCCTTCCTTCTTTCCTTCCTTCCCTCCTTCCATCTGTTGACAGGGTTTTGCTTTGTGGCCCAGGCTGGAGTGCAGTGGCACAACCACAGCCCACTGCAGCCTTGACCTCCTGGGCTCAAGCGATCTTCCTGCCTCAGCCTCCTGAGTAGCTGAGACTACAGGTGTGCACCACCACACCAGGCCAGAAATATTTCTAGAAAGAAAAAAAAATGAATGAATACCCACCCTTTGCACAAATACTTCACTTACTACCACTGGCCAAAGTGATCTCATTCCTCTGAACTGCCGTGGGACTTTGTGACAGTCTCAATGGGAATGTTTCACATTTCTCATCTCCGGCCTGGCTTTATGATCTCACTCGCAGCCCTTGAGGGTCAAGGTTGTATCTTCTCCTAATTCAAATGGATCTTAGATCACTTTGGAGTTTTTCTGGCTTTCAATTTTATAGGTGTATTATTTTAAAATCCCGGAAACCTAATCCAAGGATAGCAAGAAGAGTTATGGAGTTTGTTCAATTTTATTTAGGTTAAGGGATGAATTTCCATTCAGCGTTGAGCGTATGCTAATTTGCATGTCTATTTTAACATAATAACCAAATCAATCTCCTGGGAGAAGAGAAGGGCATTGTGGTTTTCACGTCCCCCTGTCCATTCACTATCTCTGAGCAGGTTTCAGGAGGTAAATGCGTTCAAGACTCAGTAAATATTTATTGAGTGTCTAATAACATTCCTGCCTCAGGGACCTGGATGATGTCCCAGTCAATGCATCGGCAGGGAATGAAGCTCTGATTTTATTTATGGGGCAGAAGCCTGAACAGAAGCTCCACTGCAACATCCAAGTGCAAGCTGCCAAGAAGCTGATCTGAAAAATCTGAGAACCCAAAGGGACCATGAATAGATGTATGAATGGGTGGATGCCTTTTGACAGCTCCACCTAGAATTCAATGTGCCCTACTCCACTTTCTCCACTCATCAGAGCACACGTCTTCCAGAATGTTCAGCAGCTCAGCTCAGAGAAGGGCTCTCTCTAGGCAGTCACGAGGGCGGAAAGTCTCCAAACAGTGGGCAGAACAGCGCCCGGGCTACAGTGCCGACGATTGCCCGTAAGGAGAGAGCAGGGCTTCCTTTGCAAGACACCATAAATTTCTTTCCAATCCTAGTTTAGTTCCTTGGGAAAGAAAGATAACTCCTTTGCTTATTTTGTCGCTTCTGTATTTGTGAGATGGAAAATAACGTTATAATGGGATGAGGAGTACAGTCATTTTTCTCTTTCTTTTTTGAAGACAGGGTCTTGCTCTGTTGCCCAAGCTGTAGTGCAGCTGCGCATCATAGCTCACTGCAGCTTTGAACCCTCGGGCTCAGTGATTCTCCCACCTTGGCCTCCCGAGTAGCTGGAATTAGAGGGGTGAGCCACTGTGCCCAACTGTCCAGTCATTTTTCACCACACACCATTGAGAGGTTCAGTGGGTTCTGAGGTCTGAGACCCCACATCCAAACAAGTGGTAAAATTTGGAGAAAGGGAGGTCTCAGTTAGGACAGGGGTATGGTGCAGTGACTAAAAGTTTGGTTCTCGGCTTGGTGTGGTGGCTCACACCTGTAATCCCAGCACTTTGGGAGGCTGAGGCGGGCGGATCACCTGAGGTCAGGAGTTCAAGACCAGCCTGGCCAACATGGTAAAACTCTGTCTCTACTAAAAATACAAAAAAAAAAAAAAAAATTAGCCAGGCATGGTGGTGCATGCCTGTAGTCCCAGCTACTCAGGAGACTGAGGCATGAGAATCACTTGAACTGGGGAGGTGGATGCAGTGAGCCGAGATTGTGCCACTGCACTCCAGCCTGAACAAGGGTGAAACTCCATCTCAAAAAAAAAAAAAAAATTGATCTTAAAATCAGACAGAGAAGGGCTCTAGTCCTACTGACACCACTTATGACTTGGGAGACCATAGTGGGGGAAGCTGTAGATCACCTTTGAGTTCATTTTCCTCATCTGTAAGTCAGAAACAATAACCCTACCTGTCATTGTGCTTTAGCCATGCGATGCACTCCTGCTGGTCTCAACACTCCTACCCTGTTTGATGCACCCTTCAAACAGGTGTGTGGCTTCCTCTGATGCACGCTCCTACTCCAAGGAGAGGTGTGCTGGCCTTTGATCTGTGTTTGTGTCAGGCTCCTTTACTAAACAGGGAGTGCATTGTGGGCCAGCACTTGGCCTCATTCATCTCTGTATGAGGGACACATGATTTGTCCACACATAAGTGATATCTCTCTCCTCCTACCCCCAACTAGCTCAACATAATTTTCCCTTTGTCTACTCAGATTTTCCCTCTTTCCTACCCTCTAAAAAAGAATTTAGTCTGTACTGGGCAAGATGGAAAATGTCTGTGGAAACCTGGGTAGAGGGAAACAGAATCTGAGCTGCAGGAGGAAAGAGAATAAGATTTAGCCAGAGAGGTTAAGTTAAGCTATGGGTGGAAAGATGACAGATCCTGGAAAAAGCAGAGGAGGAGGATGATAGGGAAGCCAAGGAGGCCGGGCATCGGGAAGTGTTTGGAGGGAACTGGGCAAGTAGGATGTTCTGGGGCATCTGCTATCTGCTGAAAAGAGACAAAAGAGAAGTTGGAAAGGTTCGAGGGGTTATGAATTTGTTCCCCATTAATATTCTTTAAAAGATGCAAGACCGCCAGGCACGGTGGCTCTTGCCTGTGATCCCAGCACTTCGGGAGGCTGAAGCAGGGGGATCACTTGAGGCCAGTAATTGGAGACCAGCCTGGGCAACATAATAAGACCCCGTCTCTACAAAAAAAATGTAAAAATTAGGTGGCACATACCTGTAGTCCAAGCTACTCATGAGGCTGAGGTGGGAGGATTGCTTGAGCCCAGGAAGTTGAGGCTGCAGTGAGCCCCTGCACTCCAGCCTAGGTGACAGAGTGAGACTGCTTCGAAAAAAGAAAAATTATGCAAAAGAAAAATTATAATTTAGTTTTAATTAAGTTTAATTATTTTGGGACTGTGTGTTTTTAAACGTGTCTCCATACATACACTAAGCTACATGGGGTCCCAAAGTGTATCTGGGTTTTACCCATCTCTTCAGAGCCTCGGAGGGTATCTGACACATACCAGATATTTCATGTGGTGGGCTGAACTGACTGTCTAATGCTGATGGCTGGGGAAATACTTAAAACCTTTTCTTGTTGTCTGAGCCACTCCCATCATCACAGCCACACTGCTGTCACAACAGAGGGAGCTACTGTACAAAGGCACAGAATTTTGGAGGGAGGTGCTCAATCTGATAATAGATAACTTTAGGGATGTATTTTCAGCCCTCAATAATCTCCTGGGAGCCGCCTTTCTATTACATGACAATGACCTCCTCACCAGTAGGTAACCTGATGAAGACAGTCAGATTCATTCTCCTTGGAGCTTGGAACTGTGACTAATGCGTTGGTCTCAGGTTGGGTTGGTTAGCTTGAGCAGATACGTAAACCCAGAGGCCAGGAAGCAGCTGGGTTTGTCCTCATGTAGGACAAAGCAGTGAGTTTGTCTGTAGAGAAGGAGAATGAGAAGAACAGAGAAATGAGACAGGGGGCAGTCAAGCCTGTATCCCTGGGTCTCTCTGAGATGACTTTCCAATAAAGACCCATTGTGGCTGAAGCTCATTTGAGGTAGGTTTCACTTACCTGCGACCCAAGACAATGACATCAGTGCCTTGAGCCACAGTCCCTCAGCATTGCTGGTTGTCCTTCTGCCAGTTGTGCCCTTAGACCTGGGCAGGACAGGAAGATGTGGGAGGAAACACCTCATGTTCCTAGTGGCTTTGTAGGCAGGTAACCCCTTCCAGGCTGCTCTAGCGCCCGCTGCCGCAACTGGGTCTTCCTAGCCTGGCAAAGAGGAGAAGAGGTTAAAGCCCTCACTGTTTCCATCTCCCTTGACACCAATGAAAAGAAAAACAAGAAAAACATCTCTTCCAAAACAGCAAATCAGCAGAACCAGCGGAGGAGCAAGTCATCAATTTTTTCTAGAAAACTGGCAAACACTTTTCAAGGGTGTTAAAGATAATCAGACACAAAAATAAGACTTAATTAGGCACTAGTTTCGCCCTCAGGAAAACTGAACCCAAAGATGAAAATGTGTAGGCTTTGAAGAGAGAGCTTTCTGGAAAATCAATAAAAGAAGTCAGAGCCATCTGATTGCTTTTTTTTTTTTTTTTTTTTTTTTTGGAGACAGAGACTTGCTCTGTCACCCCGGCTGGAGTGCAGTGGCACAATCTCCGCTCACTGCAACCTCCACCTCATGAGTCCAAGCCATTCTCCTGCCTCAGCCTCCTGAGTAGCTGGGACTACAGGCGTGCGCCACCATGCCCGGCTAATTTTTGCATTTGTAGTAGAGACAGGGTTTCACCATGTTGGTTAGGCTGGTCTTGAACTCCTGGCTTCAAGTGATCACCCCACCTTGGGTTCCAGAAATGTCTCCCAACAGAAATGCTGCACCCTGCCTGATTGCTGTTTTTTATAGTGGATACTTTGTCTCACATTTCACCATGGGCTTTGGACATTTCACATGCCTTTCTCTCTTCATTGGGCATTTTAACATTATAAAATCCATCAGCTAAGGTTTCTCAAGGTCCCCCAAACCAACCTAGATCCCCTTTTACCTGTCTTTGTATACTGGGGCTTGTATAAGATTTTATTTCAAAAGGGGTTTTGCAGCTACCAATGGCCTTGGAAACTCTGACAGACAGCACTCCAGAAGGAAGAATGAGTCAATGTTCACTTCTTTTCGAGGCATTCATCACGCATCTGGACCACTGCCCCCAACCCCGCCCGCCAAGTTTGCCATTTCCCTTGCAATGGAAAGAAAAAGCCCTGACCCATGGGGTTGCTCTGAAAAGGTGGCCAATTCACTTTCTTTTTGTGTTTGGTTTTTTTTTTTTTTTTTTGAGACAGAGTCTCGCTCTGTCGCCCAGGCTGGAGTGCAATGGCACGATCTCGGTTCACTGCAACCTCCGCCTCCCGGGTTCAAGCGATTCTTCTGCCTCAGCCTCCAGAGTAGCTGGGATTTCAGACACTTTCTTCTTTCACTTTTACTGACAGAAACTTGTTCAGAGAAGAAAGCCCAGGTGCTCTGGCCTGAGGCTCTGACCAAAACTATCTTCGACACCACTTTAAACAGTGAAAGAAGCAGTAACTTTGAAGGTTTAGCCGGTGTGTGTGTGTGTGTGTGTGACCAAAGATGGCAATTTCCGGACAGGTCTTCTTTGCTTGATAAAAAGATATTAGCTGCCCTTTCAGTTGTGGAAGTGGAAGCTCAGGACACAGTTTGAATGAAGAGGCTGGGGCAAAGGAAGACAAGGTCCATTTTCTGAGGAGCTGTGCTGCAGAGGGGGTGAGTAGGTGGCCTGGGGACCGGGGAAGCTGGGGTTTTGGGGGGCCAGGAATAAAGGTCTTGGGAGGAAGAGGGGGCAGCACCAAGGCAGCTGGCCTGGGTGGAAGGAGAAGTGGCGGGAGACCCTCTGTGCTGTGGATGGGAGGTGAGCTCGAGGACGCAATGTCAAATACTCAAGTTCCTGAACCCTGCTCTAACACCTCCAAACCTTCAGTAATGCCTGTGGTGGGCCTGCCTGGAGAGCACACTTGAGGGAGGGCTGGAGGAATGTTCTGGAGCAAGCCAGGGGCTGCAGAAACATGGAGAGGGAGCAAGAATGTGCCCAAAGATGGTCACGGAGGGGCTGGGGACAGACTGTGGGGCTAGAGTCCCCAGTTCGCCTTCTGCCCCAGAACTCCTCAAACAGAATAAGGACAGCCCTGGACTTAACACATTGATGTGGGAAAAGAGAGAGTTACTTTGGGTGTTAAAACAGCTGCTGATCCCAGAAGGTGGAAGAACTTGGGGATAATTGGGACAGGAGATGATCTGCGGCAGTTGGTGTTCTAATCTCTCTTCCCTTCATATCTCTTCTTTCCTTGCTTCCATTTTTCACATCTTGTATTTTTCTCTTCAAG
Source organism: Macaca mulatta (assembly GCF_049350105.2). NCBI lineage: Eukaryota > Metazoa > Chordata > Mammalia > Primates > Cercopithecidae > Macaca > Macaca mulatta. Next base: position 92,350,144 of record NC_133408.1, read on the forward strand.
GAAATGATATATTTCTTTTCAGTGGAAACCCAGTGTCTGTGCTTGATTTTGAGCTTTCCCTCTTTCGTCTCTTAAGACGTACAAAGCAGCTGCCAACTAGTCCATGGTTTCCCAGCTGGAGGAGCCCTGCCCTGCACCCTCGCAGCAGCCCTAAAGCAGATACCCCAGGGAACACCTACCTGGGGCACCCCAGGTTGGCACCAACATACAAAGTGGTCAAAAATGTGCTGTTACCCCTCAAGGGGCTGCTTAATAAATCACAGTTTTACTTCCCTCTTTGGTCCAAAAGTTTTGAGAGAGAGAGAGCACATGTGTATGTGTCCTTCACAGGACACCATAAGAAAGTAAAAAGACAACCCATAAAATGGGAGAAAATATTTGCAAAGTGCATTTCTGATAAGGCATATCTGATAAACGTTTACAGCTTAATAATTTTATTTAAAAAATAACCCAATTAAAACAGTTAGCAAAGGGTCTGAATCGACATTTCCGCAAGGTAGATAAACATACGGCCAATAAGCACATGAAACTATGCTCCACATCATTTGCCATCAGGGACATGAAAATCAAAACCACAATAAGATACCATGTCACACCTACCAGAGTGGCTAAAATTTAAAAAGACAGCAAGAACAAGTGTTGGCAAAGATGTGGAAAAATCTTTGGTGGTGGTGGAAAAGAGATTTATTTTGCTGGTAGAAACTGCTAATGGAAAAGGTTAAGCACAGAGTTACAATTTTTTTGCTTTGCAGGGGGCACAGGGCCTGGTTCTGTCATCTAGGCTGGCACACAGTTGCACGATCTCAGCTCAGAGCCTGGTTCTGTCATCTAGGCTGGCGCACAGTGGCACGATCTCAGCTCACTGCAACCTCTGCCTCCCACACTCAAGCAATCTTCCCATCTCAGCCTCCCACCTCGCCATTATCCTTGCAATGGAAAGAAAAAGCCTTATCAGATATACCTTATCAGATATGTAATTTGCAAATATTTTCTAGAGTAGCTATTTCTAGAGTAGCTAGGACTATAGGTGCCACCACGCCCAGCTAATTTTTGTATTTTTCTTTAGAGACAGAGTCTCACTTTATTGCACAGGCTGGTCTGGAACTCCAGAGCTCAAACAATCTACGTGCCTTGGCCTCCCAAAGTGCTGGGATTACAGGTGTGAACCACCTCACCCAGCTAGAGTTACGATTTAACCGGACTGAAACATATGTCCACAAAAAACTTGTCCACAAATGTTCATAGCACATTATTCAAAAAAACCAAAAAGTGGAAACAACCCAAATGTCCATCATTTCATGAATGGGTAAATAAATTGTGGCATATCCAAACAACGGAATGTTAATTCAGCAATCTGAATGACTGAAAGACTGATAAATGCTACAACATGAGCAAAGCTTGAAGACATGCTGAGTGAAAGAAGCCAGACACTAAGCACCATAAATTCTGATTGCATTTGTATGAAATGTCCAGAACAGTCAAATTCATAGAGACAGAAAGTACATCTATAGTTGCCTAGGGCTGGAGGTGGGTGTGGACAGGGAAGGGACTGGCTGCTGACAGGTACCACATTTCATCTGGGATGATAAAAATGCTCTAAAACTGATTGCGGTGATGGTTGCCCAGCTCTGTCAGTATTCTAAAAACCATTAAATGATTCACTTTAAATGGGTGAATGATATGGTATATGTGTTATTAAAAAAATTAGGCAATGTATTGTTTTCTCTAAGACTTCTAAGCACTTGGATTTTTTGTTTGTTCAAACTTTTATCATTAACTTCTAGAATTATCTCACTGTGGTCAGAGAATGTTGCCAAAATAATTTCTTTGAAATTAATTAAGAATTTCTTTGTGGCCTAGTGTACGATCAATTTTTATTAATCTTTTTCAGTGTTTGAAATGTACATATATTTAACGACTTATTGAGCACTTAAGCATGCCAGGTGCTATCCTGGATACTTCACACACATGAGCTCTGGTCTCAATTCTGCAGTGGCCTCCTTCATTTCACAATGGTGGTGCTGAGGCCCACAGTAGTTAATCCCAGCTCCAGTGAACGGCGGCCCTGGGAACTGAGCCCTAGCCTGTCTGGCTCCCAGAAGCCTGTTCACCACACTTGATCACAATACCCTTTTAAATGGCTTTTGTTTATGCAAATGGCCTTTCCTTTGACAAGAGCATTGGGTCATTTCTCTCCTTATCTGCGGCTCACATTGATATAGTTAAAAGACTATTTTGCAGGAGCATTTCCTTCCTCACACTATTGCTTCAATTCGGCAGTTAAAACTTGACTAGTGAATTGGAGACATAGAAAACGCAGAAAAAAGCAAAGTGATTCTCAAAAGGACCTAGAGGATGTGAATAAACTAAAAGACCATGTAACTGAATGGATAGATTGAATATGGTTAGGCTAGCCAATTTCCCCCTGATTAATATATCATACATTTAATACTCCTGTGAGATTTTAAAAACTTGTCTAAATAACCCTGAAATTCATCAGAAAGTAAAATCATAATTTGAATTGCTAGAATTTTTTTAAAAGCTAGAGTAATGGAAGGGTCTCATTCTACATGATATTAAGCAGTGTCATGACGCTATGCTAAAGATGCAGGAAAGTAGAAGAGTGGATTTGATGCATAATCCTGTGGAACAGCGTAGATATCAGTGGGGGAAAAACCCAAGTAAAAGAAGAACTAAGTATCTGACAAAGGTGGCATTTAATTCAGTGAAGAAAGAGAATATTGTTTAAAAAATAAGGCTGGGATGATTGGTTAGTTATTTTGGGAAACATTTTAACTCCTCACTACATAAAACTTTAAAACTTTGATATACTAAAAACACTATTGACAAAATTTTAGGACAAACTTTAGATTGGAAAAATTTGCAACAAATACGCTATATGGTTTTGATTTACAAAGGGCTTTTACAAATCAATGAGAAAATTGCTAACATCTCCCAGTGGACAAAGGGCACACATAGGCTTTAAAAGTATTGAATATATAAATAGCCTGTAAGCCAAAAAAAGAAGGTTCATCTTCTGCACTAATTGAAGAAGTACAAATCAAAACAAATAAAAATAATTAACTGTTGAAAGACAAAATTTGCTATTTGTCGTCGTTCACTGTAATAGTTTTGACAAAATCTTAGAAAAACAGCATTCTCATTGCTGATAGGGATATAAATCCATGAAAACTTCCTGGGACCAATTTGAAAGTATACTTCAAAAGCCTTAAAAATATGTATTTATTGTGATTTAACAGTAATAGTACTAGGAATTCTTCCTTTAAAAAATGGGAAGGGAAAGGAAAGGAAAAGAAACTGTGAATACCCAAATGGGGGTTAGTAAAACACGTTAGGGTACAACCATTCAATAAACTATTTTGTAGCTTTTAAAAATGACGTAGGAGGGTCAGGAGTGGTGGCTCGTGCCTGTAATCCCAACTCTCTGGGAGACCAGGGTGGGAGGACTGCTTGAACCCAGGAGTTCAAGACCAGCCTAGGCAACACAGTGAGACCCTATCTCTGTAAAAAATAAAAAATATAGCCGGGTATGGTGGGTTATGCCTCTGGTCCCAGCTACTCGGAAGGCTGAGTCAGGAGGATTACTTGAGACCAAGAGTTGAGAAGTTGAGGCTGCAGTGAGCAGTGGTCCTGCCATTGCACTCCATCCTGGGCATCAGAGTTAGACCTGTCTCAAACACCAAAAAAAAAAAAAAAAAAAAAAAAAAAAAAAAAAAAAAAAAAGATGTAAGAGAACAGAACTCGAAAAATGCTTCAACATGCAAGTCTTCTCAAGTGGGTTGCCTGCAGGGCTATGTTGGGAAGGTTTCTGAGGTTTTCTCTGGGTGAGAACAATGTCATAATTGATGGGTTACTTTCTATCCCCGTGATAAAAGGCCACATAATGAGATGTAAAGATGTTCAATTTTTCTTAATTAAAATTATGTGAATATACACATTAACAAGGACAGAAAGACCCCTTGGCACACTGCAGTAAGAAGGGCACCCCTGTGAGGTTCTCCCCCAAAATCCCTAACACAAATGCCATTATGAGGAAAACATCAGACAAACTCCAACTGAGGAATATCCTACTGAAACCCTGATCGGTGCTCCGTAAAAATGCCGTGATCACGAAGAATAAGAAAAGACTGACAAACGCACAGAGTGGAGGGGACTGAGGAGACGGGATGAATGCTCTGTGGAGTCCTGGATGTGATCCAGGATTGAAAAAGGACATTCATGGACAAACTGGTGAAATCCAAATAAAATCTGTAGTTTAGTTAATAGTATTGTACTAGTGTTAACTTCTTCATTTTGACAAATGTAGCCGTGGTTTTGTAAGATGTTAACATTACAAGAAGCTGAGTAAAGTACTCTCTGTACTGTCTTTACAACATTTTGTAAACCTAAAATCATGACAAAATTTTTCTAATGTTTAAATGGAAGGAATGCTAAAAATGAGTCTACAGTTAAGCAAATATTCAATCTGGTGTAATGCTATTCAGAGTTTTTTTTTCTAATAATCAATAAATAGAACATTTTATTTTTCATTGCAATGACTTTTTAAAACTAAATTTTTAAGATTTTAGATTTGGGGTACATGTGCAGGTTTGTTGCATGGATATATATATAGGGGTTTCTATTGAACCCCTAACCCAAATAGTGAGCATAGTACCCTATATGTAGCTTTTCAACCCTTGCCCTCCCACCTCCATCTCTCTCCCGACTTTTGAGGTCCGCGGTGTCTGTTGTTTCCATCTTTATGTTGGTGTGTATACCTATTGTTTAGCTCTCACTTATGAGTAGGAACAAGTGGTATTTGATTTTCTGCTTCAAATCAGACATTTTTTTTAAACTAGTCACATCCAATAGTAAAATGCTAGTGTTAGTACAAGGCAATAATAGATGTTCTTTTTGTTTCCTGTATTTTTAAATTTCCTTTTATATACATATATTAATAATTATTTTTAAACGTAAACTATTTTAGAAATCATAAAAAGAAAAAGCAACATACTCTGGTCTGGATTCAGAAAAGTCCTCCCAGGGCCAGCAGACCGCACCCCTTGTAGTCCAAGCTGGCGATGAAAAGGCAATGAGATGCACGCTGGAGAGAAATGGAGAGCTTTCCAGGAAAGCCAAGCATTGCAATGCGAAGTGCATTCAGGCTGTGAACCACAGTGGGACAAAAAGGCCTTGAGAACTTTTGGCAGAAGTACACTCCGTGCGTGAGCAAGAAAAGCATCTCACAGAGAGAAAAGCACCTCTCTCTGTCCTTCGACGGCCAGGAGGATGCGCAGCCAGGAGGCAGGGAAAGTTTTCCAGGCTCAGGTGGCCTGGTGCCAGGCCCTGAAATGGGAACAGCAGAAACGTGGTCTGGCTGCTTGGTGTGAATGGGACAAATGGGAAGTGGGCAGTGTGCAGAGGCAAAGCAGGCAGAGCAGTCCCTGGCTGTCACTTATGGCCAGGGCAGGACAGTGTGACCAGACCAGGCAACGCTGAGGTGCGTTCAGGGGGGCCCCTCTACCCATCCATCACTCTTGGAGCCCCGCTATGTTTCCAGCACAGTGCTGAGGGTTAAGGATAGTGGTGTGTCCTGCCTGATGGCACCCCCCATCCCATAACGAAGGTAAGTACAGGGGGAATAGGTGGCAAGAGTGAGAAGCACGCCTGCCCTCGCACAGCAGCGAAAGGCTCAGAGGTGGGTGGAGAAGCAGCCAACCTGTGTAGGTCTGGCTCCGAGGGCAGAGCAGAGCTGGGTAAGGTTTCTCTCTCCACCTCTGGAGGTCACGGGCCCAAGGGCAAGCCTTAGCACAGCTAGGCTTATCTCCTATGATAAATCAGCCAGAGAACACAGGGATTCCATTTCCTGTCAGTCACTCAGAAACTCACAGCAAGGGGATCTGCTCAAATGCAGCGGTTTTGGCTCGATTCCCTCTCATAGTCCTAGTGAAAGTGAGGTTGGGTCATTGCTCCTTCACTTAACATATTCATGCTTAAAACCAACATCTGCTGAGCACCTACTACGTGCTAGATGACACCAATCCCAAAGCTCCCTCTTCAGGCAAGCTAAGAAATGGATAGTGCCGACCTAAGTGGGGTTTGGGTGGAGATCCAAAAAAGATCTAAGGGGCAGCCTGCAGAACCCCTGGCATGGCAAGGGCCCCACGCAATCCAGCAGTGTGACATGTAGTATAATGTGGCCTCAGTTTCCACAGATGCACCAGCCTTGTGCCTTAAAAGGAAAAAAAAAAAAAACTATGGCAAATGTAGCCTTTTCAGAGTCAAAAGGAAAATTCAGATAATCATTGTGCCTTCAGGAGCTGTCTCTGATTGCTATGGAATCAGCCTACGGGCAAAAACCAAATGATAGAAACATTTAGGACGATAGTGACTATTCAAGACTTTTCAAAGAGGATTTCAAATGAGTGTGGGTGGCAGGGCACCCGGAAGTCATGAGACCTGGAGCAAGTTTTCTACCGTTTGAAACCCGAGTTTCCTCTTCTCTATAATGGAGTAGCCATAAGTCTACTTATTTCATGGGGTTGTTGCAAGGATGAAATAGACAATGCCCATTTCTCACTTCGCGCCTGGTGCATATGAGGACTCAGCAAGTGTTAGGTATTAACTGAATATTGAAACTCCATGACATGTTGATATATTAAATTCCATCGTACAAACTGAATAATTTTACCAAATGCAAAAACAGTCATGTTCCAAGTATGCAAGAATTCTTACCTCATTAGTTATACTTAGGTTATACTTTCTTGAACTTTAAAAATTTGTATTCACTTAGCATTTGTGTGTTTATCTGCTAGCAGATGAGAGGACCAGCCACTAGCAAAGGTGTACAAGCACTTGCTGAAAAAGTTTCTTCTGTCAGTCCATGCCTCGTTTCCTGTGACTTGGGAAACAGTGGTCAGCGTTAAATCACAGAACGGACTCCTCCGGGCCGGCTTCACCAATGTTCTTTGAAAACATAACCTAAGAGCCAGTAAATTTGACTAAATATTTAAAATCCACTTCCTTCAATTTTAAAGAGAACCCATTAGAATGTATAATGGGGCCAAGAAAATCACGCGGCTGTCTGCCAACCTTTCCTAAAAATACAGTCAATCTGAGAATTCCCAGAACTCAAGAAAAACTGCAAATGTTCAGGCTGATGAGCTCGAGAGCGAGACACGAGGTTCTGCTGCTTGAGGGCCCATCTTTTGTCTTATTGAGGGATGAGGTGCTTTTGAGAGTGGAAAGGGCCCTACTAACAATGATATCAGAACAGGAGACATACATACAGCTTGTCCCGGGCAAACCAGGCACGATGTCTCCTCCTCCACAGGCAGCTAAGCTCCCCAGAACACTTCTGGGCTGCAGGCAGTGTGGACACGCGAGTGCATATGCCTGCTGCCCACCCAGCCATGTAGTTGGTGAGGAAAGCAAGGGAGCTGGACGGGCTCAACACGCATTAAGACAGCTCAGAGGCTGGACACGCTGGTGTAGATCAATATCCCACAGAGCCCTCACTTCAGCTGAAGATACAGACCCTTCAAAAGAAGTGCTGTATTGCCTAAAGAAACCAGAATTTGGGAGTCAGTATCAAAGAAGGCCTCCAAAGCTTTCCTCGCAGAATTACCAAAATGATTCAGTCCAGTTCATGAGCCAGTCCATAAATGGTGTTCCTGTGCCAGATGCAGTGACCAGGGCTGGGGACCCAGGAGAAGGAAGGTGCCATCTACGGAGGAGACGAAGCTTTCTGCCCATATATGTGGGTTAGAGTCACTGGCCTCAGACCAGAGGCAACAGACAAACCACAGTCTTGGGGGAACCGAGGAGGGAGGGAAGGACTCCACCTAGCAAGGCCAGGGACACTTGACCTAGAAGAACTGAGCCTGGAGGCTAGGCTGGGGGCCAGGAAGCAGACCAGGAGCAGGGCACTGTCTGCAAAAAGAAGGGGGTACAGCAGCCTTAGGGACAATCAGGGTGATTTCGAGAACAAGGTTAATGCATTCAAGGGATGAGCTGAATAGGAGAGAAGTGATTAGGGGCATGTGCCAGGTCTGCCTTCAGTAACTGTGGGGACTTGAGGTCTCCGGCCCCTGGTCTATTCCCTTCTCACCCTTCCCTGCCCCACCCTGCCACCATTTCTTAGCACAAATGGTCCGTGAGCATGTATGTGGACAGGTCAGCCCAATCCCTCCACACCAGCTTGCAGACAGCACCTTGCTGTGCGCCCTCAGGCCTAGTGTACATGACTTGCCTCACAGTCTTCTTTGGAGCAGATGGAGCCTGGAAGGAGGTTCTCACAGAGCTGGGAGTGGGCTCAGGGCATTGGGACAGGTATTCCAGAATCCCAGGACCTAGTGCGTGGTCTTGAAAGGGGTGCACAGGCTCTGATAAGTAGATCCCCTAAGTCCCAAGGACTCCTGGGACAGGGGTACCTGGAGAGGACCAGAGCAGGGTCCCCTAAAGTGTAGAGCTCAGGGCAGGGATACAATTGCCCAGGACTGAGGGTGGTTCTTACCAGAACTTCTCTAGTCCTTCTGGAAAGGAACACCCCACCCCGCCAAGGCCCACTTGTAGGGGGGCCCCTGCCCCCATTCCTCCAAACCCTGACTGCCCTCTCCTTTGCAAGGACTCTAGCCCTACAGCTGTTCTCAATACCCTCCAGTAGAGCCCACTACCAGGGGCATGATCACAAATGTGACCCCCAGGTCTGAGATCAGGGCCTCCTTGCTGGCCCTTGGAGAACACTCAATTCCGGCAGCTTTGCTCAAGCAGGTGACCGTCCTCAGGGTCTCACCTAGACGTCCTGTCAGGGCTCTCAACCCTTACCTGTAAAAACCTTGATGCCCACTTCTACCCACAAGATTCTGATGCAATTAACACAGGAGAAGCCCAAGAGCAGGAATTTGTAAAAGCTTCTGGGGTCACTCTGTATTGAGGACAACCAGAGTGAAGGGTCACCTTGTCTGCCTGCAGTAAGTGTTTTGTTTTTTGTTTTTGTTTTTGTTTTTTTAACAAACACACACACACACATTTGTTTTTTGTTTTAGTTAAGAACTTACACACTTTCTATTCAGAAATGGAAAGATTTTTTGGAGATCTACAAGAAATGCTCTGTCCCCAAAGCTACACTCATACATTCTTTCTTGAGAAGAAAATCTATGCGTCTCTCCATCCATTCATCACACACAAGGGGCTGGGCCTTGTGCCGGGCACATAGGATACAGCTGTGAACAAGACAGACAGTCCTGGCCCTCAGGGAGGGTCCACTGGAATAAGGGAGACATGTTAAATGAGGAATCACTCAGTTATGTATTACACTGCAATTACAATAAGTGTTTCAAATGGAAGACAAGGGAAATCCCTAAGTGAAGGGTATAACTGGACAACCTGCCTAACCAGGAAGGGCCTTCCTTGGAGAATCAACATCCCAGAGCTGATCAGCAGGACAGGTAGGACTCACTGAGGGTAAGGATGGCTGGGGAGTTAGGGGGTATCAGAACATTCTAGGCATGGAGTTCTTGAGGGAGAGGAACCCAAAAGACCAAAATGGCTACAGTGTGGAGAGAGAAAGACAGAGAGGCAGGATGAGGCTGGAGAGCAGAGATCAGACCTGGGCGAGGTGAGGACTCGAGTGTGTATCAGTTATCCATTGCTGTGTAACAAGTTACCCCAAGACGTATCAGCTTCATACAACAAAACTGTATTATCTCACAGTTTCTGAGGGTGCTAAGTTCAGAGTGCCTTAGCTGACTGGGTCTAACTCAGAGTCTCTCATGAGGTTGCAGTCAAGCCGTGGGCAGGGGCTGCCATCTCAGATGTCTCTACTGGGGAGGATCTACTTCTGAGAGGGCTCCTGCACTTGGTTATTGCCTGAAGTCTTCAGTTCCTCCCTGCATAGGCCTCTCTGTTAGGCCGCCTGAATATGCTCACGAAGTAGCAGCTGGCTTCTCCCAGAGCGAGTGATCCAGGGGAGAGGAGACCCACGAGGGAAGCTGAAGCCTTTTATAACCTAATCTTAGAAGCAGCAAACCATCCTTTCTGCCATCTTTTATTGGTCAGAAGGTATCATGAAGTCCAGCCCACACTAACGGGAGAGTGTCCCGTAAAAGTGAGCGTAGCAAGGTGTGGGGCCGTTTGGGGTCATCTTGGAAGCTGAACCCACAGGGAGCACATTCTGATTTTGTTTTCTTTTTTCCCCTTCTTTTTTATTTATTTATTTTTTGTTTTTCTTTCTTTCTTTCTTTCTTTCTTTCTTTCTTTCTTTCTTTCTTTCTTTCTTTCTTTCTTTCTTTCTTTCTTTCTTTCTTTCTTTCTTTCTTTCTTTCTTTCTTTCTTTCTTTTGGAGATGGGGTCTCACTCCATCACCCAGGCTGGAGTGCAGTGGCATGATCTTGGCTCACTGCAACCTTCACTTCCTGGGCTCAAGCCATCCTCCCACTTCAATCTCCCAAGTAGCTGGGACTACCAGCATGCACCACCACACCTGACTAATTTTTTGCATTTTTGGTAGAGATGGGATTTTGCCATGTTGCCCAGGCTGGCCTTGAACTCCTGAGCTCAGATGATCTGCCCATCTCGGTCTCTCAAAAGGATAGTATTACAGGTGTGAGCCACTGTGCTCAGCCCCAATTTTCATTTAAAACAAAACCACATGTTCCCAAGGGAATATTTTGGGATGATAGAAATGTTTTATATCATGTTTGTGATAGAGGTTATGCAACTGCATACCTTTGTCAAGACTCATCGAATTTTGAATCTTCAATGCATTCTTCTGAGTGATAGAAGTCAGACTCAAAAGGCCATATACTGCGACTTCTGTTTCTGAGAAGGTGGAGTAGATAGACTTTTCTCTATTCTTTTCACTAAGTACAAATAAATGCCCTAGACATTATATACATATGTGTGCATGTGTGTGTATAATAAACATAAGATTTATGTATATGTAAATCTATATTTTACATATGTTTGTGTAAAATAAAAGATTCTGAAAGACAGAGAGAAAGTGACAGACTGTCTAGACATATTGGGACCTGAGTGATGACACTGGGTTTTTTTTTTTGTACCTGTATATTCCAGATTTGGAGCTGAAGAGGTGGCCTTCTGGAAACACCAACCGTCATAGACAAGAAGAGCCCCAAAAAAGGCCCGTCCTCTCGAAGCCAAGCACCAGGGAAGGGGCAGCCTAGCAAGACAGAAAACTTTTAGACAATTACTGCTCTACTCCAGCAAAGACCAAAGGGGGAGCTGGCAGCCAGGCTGTAAGGAGGCTCCTAATATCTGCCCAGAGGTGGTGTCAAAAAAACCAAGGGAGGAGCCTGCACTTCCATCCCCATCAGTTGGAAATGAAACCCCAGTTCTCCAGTGTCAGAGGAAACCCTACAGGGGGACTGGCCTTCTGTCCCCTCCTGGCAGTAATGGGGTGCCCCTTTTTCTCCTCACTGGGGCAGTGTCAGAGGAGGCCAAAAGGGGAGTCAGAACTTTCACCATCTCCTGGCAGTAATGAGGCCACCCCTACCTCGGAGACAAGGGAGTCAGAACTCCCATCCTGCCCCATAACAAGGAAGCTCCCCACTTGGGTGTCAGCAGAGGCTTAGTGGGGAGCCTGAGCTGTGACCTCCACCTGGAGGTAATTAGGTGGTGCCTTCCACCTCCCCTGCAGGAGCAGTGCCACAAACAGCCAGCGACAACAGGAGGTTGAAATCAGAGCCAGAGTCTCATTACATAATATGAAAATATCTCATTTTCGATTACAGAAATCACTTGGCCAATTGAAGAACCAGGAAAATGTCAAATTTGGAGAAAAAAGACAATCAATAGAAGTGAACATTAAGATGACTGAGATGCTAGGATCATTAGACAAAGATTTTAAAGAAGCCCCGATAGAAATACTTCAGTGAGCAATAAAAAATGAAAAACTTTTGCTCTACAAAGATCCTGTTAAGAGAATGAAAAGACAGGCTGCCAGAGTGACAGAAAATAGTTGCAAATCACATATGTGACAAAAAAATACATATAAAATTAAGTTGGCTATTAAAAAAATTTTTTTGTAGAGAAGTGGTTCTCACTTTGTTGCCCCGGCTGGTCTTGAACTGTCGAGTTTAAGCAACTCTCCTGCCTTGGCTCCTGTATTAGTTCATTTTCATCCTGCTGATAAAGACATATCTGAGACTGGGAAATTCACAAAAGAAAGAAGTTGAACGAACTCACAGTTCCACATGGCTGGGGAGGCCTCATAATCATGGAGGAAGGTGAAAGGCACGCCTCACATGGTGGCAGACAAGAGAAGAGAGAGAAGTGAAAGCAGAAACCCGTTATAAAACCATTAGCTCTCATGAGATTTATTGACTAAGATGAGAACCATATGGGGGAAACTCCCAATTCAGTCATCTCCCACCAGGTCCCTCCCACAATGCATGGGAATTATGGGAGTACAATTCAGGATGAGATTTGGGTGGGGACACTGAGCCAAACTATATAGCCCCCCAAAGTGGCTGGGATTACAGGCATGAGCCACTGCACCTGGCCTATTTTTAAACTCTCAAAGCTCAACAGTAAAAAAGAAAACAATCCAGGTAGAACATGGACAAAAGATGTCAAGAGACATTTCACCAAAGAACATACACAGATAGCACAGAGAAAGATGGGTAGCATCATAAGTCACTAGGGAAATGCAAATTATAGCCACAATGAGAGACCACCATGCATGGCTAAAATAAAACACAGTGACAACACCAAATGCTTTCCAGGGTGCAGAGAGATTGGATCCCTCATGCGTTGCTGGTGGGAATGTAAAACACTACAACCATTCTGGAAAACAGTTTGACAGTTTCTTTAAAAACTAAACATGCAACTACCATATGACCAGCAACTGTTTTAGGCATTTATCCCAGAGAAATGAAGACTTTGGTCTATACAGAAGACTGTATACAAATGTTTATAACAGCTTTATTCATGGGAGCCCCAAACTGGAAACAACTCAGATGTCTTTCTGTGGGTGAATGATTACACAAATTGTGCTCCCTCCTACCATGGGATGCCACTCAGCAATAAAAAGGGACTGAATATTCACGCACTCAGCAACCCGGATGACTCTCCAGAGAATTATGCTGAGTGAAAAAAAGCCAGTCCTGAAAGGTTCCATACTGTATGATTCCACTTACAAAACATTCTTGAAATGATAAAATTATAGAAATGGAGAAACAAGTAGTGTTTGCCAGAGGCTAAGAAGGGAGTAGGAGTGAAAAGGACGCAGATGCAGTCATAAAAAGTCAACAGTGGCCGGGCACAGTGGCTCATGGGTGTAATCCCAGCACTTTGAGAGGCCGAGACGGGGGGATCACTTGAGTTCAGGAGTTCGAGACCAGCCTGGCCAATATGGTGAAACCCCATCTCTACTAAAATACAAAAATTAGCCAGACTTGGTGGTGGGTGCCTGTAATCCCAGCTACTTGGGAGGCTGAGGCAGGAGAATTGCTTGAACCTGGGAGGCAGAGGCTGACAAAAAAAGAAAAGAAAAGAAAAGAAAAATCGACGGAGGGATATCTGTGATGATGGAAATCCTCTATATCTTGACTATATCAATGTCAATATCCTGGTTGTGATATTATCCTGTAGTTTGGTAACATGCTACCACTGATAAAACTGAATAAAGGGTATAGGGGATCTCTCAGAATCATTTCTTACAATTGCGTGTGAACCTACAGTTATTTCAAAATAAAAAGGTAGCATATGTTATCACTGATTACCTGAGGTCAGGAGTTCGAGACTAGCCTGGCCAACATAGTGAAACCCTGTCTCTACTAAAAATACAAAAAATTAGCTGGGCGTGGTGGTGGGCATCTGTAATCCCAGCTACTTGGGAGGCTGAGGCAGGAGATTCGATTGAACCTGGGAGGTGGAAGTTGCAGTGAGCCGAGATCTTACCACTGCACTCCAGCCTGGGCGACAGAGCCAGACTCTGTTTCCAAAAAAAATTTTTTTTAATAAATAAATAATAAAAAAGATCACTTGCCCAAAGCACTGATTTTCTCCATCTTTTCAGCCTCTGAACTCTTTCTCCAATGAAATCTTATATGGATTTTTAAAAATCTGTAAAACAGATAAAATTGAGACCTCTACTTGAGTTGCATAGGGGACGCCCTATTGATTTGCTTCCTCCACCACCCCGGGCAGCCCCCAGCACCCTCGGAAGAGTTGAAGCAGGGCCGTCAAATCCTCTGGTTCTGTGAGTTGTGGGACCTGAGCGGGCAGCTTGAGGAAAAAGGCTTCAATCCATGAGCTGGGCTTCCTAATCGTCAACGTGGAAACTGAAGCCAGCTCCACACAGCAGCGTGTGAGGTAAGGAATCTTCACTGTGAACTGAGAGCTGCACTGCATGGTGCAGGGGAAGGGCCAGCAGGAGCTGCGTTAGTATTCAATAACTAAGCTCCGTGAGGCACCAGCATGGTGCCACTGAACTCCATGGGAGGCAGCCTAAAGGCACTTAAATGAAAATCGGGGACCAGGCAAGGTTGCCTTGGCTGACAATGGCAGACAAGGCCATGGGAACGAGTCCCAGGAGAGAAAACCGCAGTCATCACACGTGGGCTGGCCCCTGCCAGCTGCAGCCCCCATACACTGCTTTCTGTCTGCCCCTTGCTCCACAAGGACCCTGAGAAATGCTTATCTTAGAAGCAAGAGGCTCTCTCGAGGCATCTACATTTTTTAGCTTCATCCTTAAAGAGAATCTTCTAGAAGAAGATTCCTGTGGGTGCTTCTAGGATTTGTTCTATCACTTTCTGAACGATCCCAGTGAATCCTGCTTCTGTGATTTACCTCAGCTTTGCAGCTGTTACCTGTGGAGTCTCCTGCTGTTGGGCGCTTCTTTCCTGAATCCATTTTAGGTGACGGAAATTTGCGAATTTGGTGTTGACAGGAGGGTTTCCAAAGAACGGACTTCCCAGAGGGCAGAGCCAGGCCACTGGATTCTAACAGCCAGGGGCTCGGGGGTGGGGGCACCCTCCTTTGCCAGACGCACAGTTCTGTTGGCTGCTTCTGTCTCTAGACATATGCTGCAGAGGAATGTGTTTGGAGACAGAAGTCGCCTGATTACCATGGTGATGAAGACATGCTGCTTGCATGGTACAGGGCTCATTTATATATTTAGCAGTAGCAATTAGCTGGGCTGCAGTTGGCATTCAGTTGGAGCACATTACTGGCTGGAATGAGCATCCTGAAGAAGGTGCAATCCCCAGAGAAGGGCCTAGATGAGATTTTGGTGAGATCTGAAGACCACCCTGTGACATAGTGCAATCTTCCTAGCCAGCCAGGTTTAGGAAGGCAGAGAGTAGGGTCAGCCTGTCCTGGATCTGGAATCAGAAGTTCTGACAGGCAGGCCTTGTCACTTGGAAGCTGGTTCCCATGTGTTAGGTACTATGCTGGGGGTGTGTGCATCCCCACGGGCTCTTCCTAACAACCCCCAAAAGCAGGCATTCTTGTCCCTGTTTTACAGATGGGAACTGGGGCTCAGAGAAGGTAAGCGAATTGACCTGTCTATGGCAGAGCTGAGAAAAGAACACAGTCCGTCCTACCCTAAAGCTACCCTCTCTAATTCTCTGTTTTTTTAAATCTGAAAATTAGGGATAACCAAAGGTCTCACTCTTCTTGGTACATTCAGAGGAAAATTAGGAAGATACGCCAGAAGAAGGCGGTTGGGTCTGGCTGTAGCTACAGGAGCTGAAGGGAATGAGAGCAGAAGAGCCAGCTGGTTCTGGAGGTGAGAAGGCTCTGAGCAGTGAGAGGGTGGTGAGACTTCCCAGGCCAGGAGTGAGCAAACCCTAGGGGCATGGAGGAGGAACTGGTCCTGAAACAGACGGACAGAAGGGTGAGCCCAGAAACCAAGGGCGCCCCTGGGAGCCTGGCAGATGGTATGTGTCTTCCATTAACAGGGGGCATTTCACAGCTGGGGAAAGATGATTCTTCTAGAAGTGGCATTGGAAAGACAGGCTAGCTAGGAAGAATGACACAGAAATAGCAGCCCAGACTAAGCGTTTACTATGTCCCAGTCACTGTTTTTGCTTTACAGTCTTATTGACTTCTTACTGCACAATTGTGAAACACATGCCATGGTTATTCCCATTTTACAGAAGAGGAATCGAGGACACAGAGAATATTAACCACTCACCCAATGTCACGCAGTTTGTATTCACACCTGGTTGTCTTTGGATTCCCAAGGCCATTGTTAGGAAATATGGCCAGAACCCTATCTCCCTTCCAACCTCAGATCAGAGTAAATTCCCAAAGGAAAGAATATTTTAATATAAGGAATAAAACCATTTAAGTTTCAGAGAAAACATGGGTGAATATTTTTATAACCTTCAAGAGGGAGAGGACTTTCCAGCATGACAGGAAAGCTAGAAACCATAAAGGAAAATATTGATAAATTTGGCTACAAAAAATTTTAAAACTTCTCTGTTAACATTAGAACATCATAAACAAAGGCAAGAAATGTAACCACAACCTGAGAAAACATACTTATATTTTATATTACAAAATCCTAATATCCTAAATAAGTAAAAAGTTCCTACATATCAATGAGAAAACAATGAACAAGCCAAGAGTGAAAAGGACATAAACAGGCATTTTGTAGAACAGGAAACACAATATGAGAATATGAACAACTAATTAAGAAATTCAAACTAAGGCCAGGCACGGTGGCTCTTGCCTGTAACCCCAACACTTTGGGAGGCCAAGGCGGGCAGATCACCTGAGGTCAGGAGTTCAAGACCAGCCTGACCAACTTGGAGAAACCTCGTCTCTACTAAAAATACAAAATTAGTTGGCTATGGTGGAGGGTGCCTGTAATTCCAGCTACTCGGGAGGCTGAGGCAGGAGAATCACTTGAACCCAGGACGGGGAGGTTGTGGTGAGCCGAGATTGTGCCATTGCACTCCAGCCTGGGCAACAAGAGTGAAACTCTGTCTCAAAACAACAACAACAACAACAACAACAAAAGAAATTCAAACTAAAACAAGGACATGAGTTTTATCTATAAGAATTACAAAGATGTTTTTCAGTAACTGATACCTGATGTCAATGAGGGTGTGGGCATCATGTCTGCCCAGGTAAAACTAACGCACAAGTTAGCACTAGTCCTAAAATATGCCTATCCTTCCATGTTGAAGTCCCACTTCTGGGAATGTATACTACAAAATTCTCAGACGAGTTCATTAAGATATATGTGAAAGGATTTTTTTCTACTCAAATCGTTTATAAAAGGGACAACCCAGAAATAATTTAAAAAGTCAGTAAGTTATACACCCAAAATATAGAATGATGAATAATTTGTGAACTGACATTGAGAATGGCCAAGATGTATTGTTAAGTTAAAAAGGAAGCAAATTGCAGAATAGTATGTCCAGTGAGCCCCCAAATTTGTTGATAATACTAAATTGGTAACATTTTAAGATAATACATACATAGGAAGTAATCAAAACAACCATTTCTGGTGATTAGGTTGGGGGTATTTGAGGGACTTTCATGTTCTTTGTTTGTTTGTTTGAGGCGGAGCTTCGCTCTTGTTGCCCAGGCTGGAGTGCAGTGGTGCCATCTCAGCTCACTGCAACCTCTGCCTCCCGGGTTCAAGCGATTCTCCTGCCTCAGTCTCCCAAGTAGCTGGGATTACAGGCACTCATGACCACACCCAGCTAATTTTTGTATTTTCAGTAGAGACGGGGTTTCACCACATTGGCCGGGCTGGTTTCAAATTCCTGACCTCAGATGATCCACCTGCCTCAGACTCCCAAAGTGCTGGAATTACAGATGTGAGCCACCACGCCTGGTCTGGGACTTTCACATTCTATGTAATTCAGCTCTGCATGTTCAAAATATTTGGAACCAGGAATTACAGTTGTAATCATAAATAATAATAAAGATATAAAAAAACATGGGTTATGAACATCCCACTGGTGTCTCTGGACAACCCTTGGGAGACCAGCCATTGCCTCTTAAGTGGGACGAAATCTTTTCATAATATTTCAGTTCAAAATAGTAAGTAATTAGTAATTAAGACATTTTTAAAAACCTAAAATACTGCCATCAATCAAATAATTCATTTTACAACAATGAAACTACGTTTTTGAAACAGTGAGTTTTCTCTTTGCTGAATTATTTGGAATTCCACAAATGAATGTTCTCTAAGCAGGGTGTCTAACAGCACATAGTCAAGCTTTTCTTTCACCCCAGCAGGTTCCGTCTTCCAAACTGCAGTCATTCAGCTGGTTTGCAAAGAGAAGAAGATCAACTTGAGGTTCAAGCCAGGACTTGGACGTGGTAACGACTGTGAGGTACGGGCCCTAAAATCACCCCATACCTGAGTAAGACACACTAATTATGATATTCCAATGTGGTGGGGGGGGAGTCTGAGAGGCAATTATGCAAAGAAAATACCCAAACATTGGTTTCATAACCCTTAAACTCCTCATCAGAATCAGGAGTGAAAAGGCTGATGGCAAGGACAGGTAGGGCTTTTGAAAAGGACTTTCAGCAGCGCTCTCCTTGTGCTGAGCCCCTCCCAATGGGTGCCTGGGAGCCTGCTCTGCATCTCAAGGTTTTAGAAGAGGGGCTTTAGTAGGAGGGCTCAGAGTCTCCCTCTGTCTCTGCTGCCGACGTAGTGGCTCTCCAAAGCCAAAGGATACTGCCAAATGGGGGCCATATGGCAAAGACCACTGTGGGGTTCCATCAGATCCTGTCTGAGGAGCAGCCTAGGGAAGATAACAGGTGGAAGAGAAGCTGAAGGATCCTGAGGGGCTGCAGAGCAGCAGCCACAAGTCAGCCAGAGGCAAACCCATGCCCTTTGTCAAAGGAGCTGCAATTAAGAAGCCTCTAGATGCAGAAATTTTCAAAGAATCAAGGAGACAGCCCTGTGCCATCCACCAGCACGCACCATACACCATACAGGAAACAAGCCAGCTGTAAACATCAGGGAGGCCCAGAAAGCAGGAAGCCAAGAAGAGCATCCCAGCCAAGTAAGGACCCTCTCACGCCTCTCTGCCCCTCTGTCCTACCAGGAGCTCCACTGCAGAGGGGGTTCTGAAATGCAGTTAGCTGGGGGAGAAAACTGAGCACAGCTCTTTCCCCAGCTCAGGTGTTCTGCGAGCTTTGGGTAGGCAGGGGGAAATCAGGCAAAGCCTTCTATTTGAAAGAAATGGGAGCTTAGACCATTACGTGCAAGTGGCCCTTTCTAATTCCTGAATTGAACCAGCATTTAGGAACCAGACCTGATGATAGAACTGGGGAATATCAGTGCCCAGAAGCCATGGGTCTGCCTGAATGTTCATCCAGGCACTGAGGAAAGTTAAAGGCATAGGCGAAGAACAAACTGAAATGGCTTTAGGAGGGCACCCCATGAGTCCTGCTGCTCAGGGCACTGACGAAGCCATATGAAAGCCGGTAGCTCCTGCACTCATGGAGTTTATAGGAGACAGACAGCAGGATGACATACATAGAAATCAACTCAATTGTGTGAAATACCTATTAACACAGGGAACAGAAAGAAGGGGCAGGTGGTTCACTCTGCCTGAGGAGACAGATGAAGTCTTCAGAAGGGAAGGAGGTTTCAGTGGAATCCTAAAGGTAGAATGGAAGTTTGCCAGGTGGAGAAAGAAAAACCACCTTTCAGAGAAAGACTCTGCATGTGCAAAAGCCCAGAGGGTGTCCGGTAACTGCAAGGTGTTCACTGTGAAAAAGTGGGAGCGGGCAGGCTGGGAGCAAAGCAGAGAGGGACCTGCTAAGAATGCAGACGTCACACGGGGGCCTGCGGGGAGCCAGTGAGTTCATTAAAGAGGGTAGGAAAGGAGGGCAGGCACACAATCAGATTTGTGTTTCAGAAAGATCAAACCAGCTAAAGTCAGAAGCTCAACATGGAAACCCAGTTAGGAACTACTGCACCCATCTAGGCAAAAGACAGTAATGGTGTGAATACACAAAACGTCGTGACTATACTAAAAAGCACCAAATTGTGTACTTTAAAGGGGTGAATATGTGGTATATGAATTGTGTCTCAGTAAAAACAGACAATGAGGGCCTACACTAAGACTGAAATAATGAAGATGAAAAGAAGGCTATAGGTCAAGTACAGCGGCTCATGCCTGTAATTCCAGCATTTTGGGAGGTCAAGGCAGAAGGAACACTTGAGCCCAGGAGTTAGAGACCAGCCTGGGCAACATAGCAAGACCCTGTCTCTACAAAAAAATACAAAAATTATCTGGGTATGTTGCCATACACCTGGGGTCCCAGCTACTCAGGAGGCTGAGTCAGGAGGACAGCTTTAGCCTTGGGAAGTTGAGGCTGTGGTGACGCGTGATCACACCACTGCACTCTAGCCTGGGCAAGAGAGCGAAACCCTGTCTCTAAAAATAAGAATAAAAATTAAAAAGAAAAGAAGGCTATAGATGCCAGAAACATCTAAACAATGCAGTAGTTTTCCAACTTACAATACCAGAATCATATTAATGAACTAGAGACTTACCAAGAACTGCTGATTTTATTCTATAACTCACATTCTTATTTGTTCTCTTTGCAACAAGATGAAAATGTATTTTCTTAGCAGTTATATGTAACAGACAGGCCTCAAGGAAATCCTCTCCATGGGGTGTGAGACTCCTTCGAACTGCCTACTGGTTAGTGATTTTTTTTTTCCTTGTCTTGAAAACAGCTGAGATTAACAGTCTTCTATGCTGGCTGGAGGGGGTGATAGGTTGTAATAATACTTTGATTGTTTATTATATGCCATGAAGTACACAAAATGCTTTACATTTATTTATTTATTTAAGATGAAATTCACGTGACTTACAGTTAGCCGTTTTAAAGTGTGCAATTCAGTGACATTTAAGGCATTCACAATGTCAAGCAATCATCACCTCTCTTGAGTTTCAAAACTTTTCCATCACCCCAGAACATTCCACACCCATTAGATGGTCACTTCCCATTCCGCCCTCCCATTCCCTGACAACCACTAACCTGTTTTTTATCTTTATGGAATTGCCTATTCTGGATATTTCTTATACAAAGAATCATACAATATGTACCTTTTGTGTCTGGCCTTTTTCACTTAATGTCATGTTTTCAAGGTTCATACATGGTATAGCTGATACCTGTATTGTGTTTACTTTTTGTGGCTGAATAATATTCCACTGTATGGACATAGCACAATTTGTTTACCCATTCACCCACTCATGGTGTATATATTATTAACTCATTTAATCCACATTACAATCCTATGATGATTTTTTGTTTGTTTTTTACGGAATGGAAAACTGAGGCACAGAGAGGTGACGTGACTTGTCCAGGGTCACACAAGTAGGATGAAGTAGCACAGGGACTGGAACCCAAGCAGTTTGCTCCCTTAACCACGACGCTGCTCCATGAAATAGCTGTATTTGTTTGAGGTCAGAAAGTGAGACTCTATAGATGCATATGGAAAGCTAAAAATAGCAATAATGATAAAGGGAGTGGAACTGTTGTAAATTGTGGTTATTTGTTTCTGAGAGGGAGGAGAAAATTTTTTAAAAAGTGAAGGGAAGGGAAGAGCGAAGAGTCAGCAGTAGAGAAAGGGCTGGGGGTGCCATGCGAGGGGCTGCAAGGGTGAGAATTCCATAGCACAGACACAAATTTTAAATAGTTGCAGCAAATTTCTGCTACATGCACCTATTTGTTTTCTTCATTATGTTGGAGGGACTGAGAAAGCAGAAGAAAGCTTTGTGACCCTGGGTTGGATCAAAGGAACAGTAGAAATGAAGAACAGCCGCCAGATGTAGAGAGGAGAACAAAACTTGGCAAAGAAACTAATTCAGAGAAGAGTTGATACTAAAAAACCTCCAGGAATTCAGAGAAATCTTGCCAAAGCTCTGTACTTCTACAATCAATGGGAAAATGTTTGAATCAATCTTATCTAACTCTCAAAAGGTCCTGAGACCCCGGTTGATATCTAGGTTACACCGTATGAGTTAAAAACACCACAGCTTTGCAATAAGGAGCTTCCTGGCATAGCTCTCTGCGAGGCACTGAGATGATGCCACTTTCTCATAAACACACAGGTGTCAGACCCTCTCCCACTGGCTGCTGGGGGAGATGGGGCAGATGGAAACCTGGCTGAGTCTACAAGGAACTGTGGAGTCAGGGTTGATAGAGAAACCCCCACAACTCACATTTTGGAGGCCACCAAAATCCAAGAAGGTTCGAGAACCAAAGATTAAGCTCTTTAGTTACAGAAAGCCCAAAGCAGTCATGAAAAGTAGGCCCTAACCCAGATATCTGAAGGCAAAATATGGAATCAGGGGTCTTTGAGCCTCCTGGGAACACTGTGGAACAGACACTTGTGTGTGCACCCAGTGATGAAGGACTGGTCTTATAGAGTCAAGCAATGATGAATGAATTACCTATTGAAGCCAAGAAACTAAGTCATAATCATTAATACTGTAACAGACTAACTCCTGGCTCATCCACATGGGCCATTAGCAGTCCCACGTACATACAGTGAGAAACACCATCCTTCTAGATAAAGATTAGGGATGGAGATAACTCAGCAGTTTTCCGCCATAATGGGGATCTGAATAATACAAATATTTGACATTTGTAGATGGTGTGCAATGATCTCAATCCTCTTATCTAAGCCTTGCTGGAGATAGCACTTGTAACATCTACATGATTTTTCATCTTCTCTCCCTTCCTCTACTTTGGTGAATATGTTCACTAGTAGAACTGTCTGAGAAAAGGGGATGAAAGGAGGGCAGAAAAATCACCACCCATAAACAGGATGACCAGTTTCCATGTTACCAAAAGCCATCCATCCTGTGTAGTGTCAAGATCCTTGTAAGCAGGCAATGTTGATATCAGACCCAGCAGTAATGAAGCTCTTGTTCTTAAACTCCACATGCAAAAGAGGCACACAATTCTTTTGTATTTACACTCATATAGGTTACATTTATTTAACGTTTCCATTATCAGACTCTTAAAAGTAATGAAAAACTACTAAATCTATTAAATATCAATTTTCCAACTGTAGCGAGGAGCAGCCACCACTGACACGGCCTAGGCAGTGTGTGACCTTTTGGAACACTCAGATTGCATTACCAAGTGCCTGCAAGTGGGAGGAGAAAGGAAACATGCCACACAGATGCTGCTTCCTCCCTGGTCTACCTCCTCACTCTATGGTTTGATAGCAAATGTCCTGTGCCTTGAGATGAAATTCTACTGGTAGGTCAGAGCTGGTTGGTTCATAGCAGGAGCTTAACTTGGCAGCAAATTGAACCTGTTTGGAACATGGAGAGGTAAAGTTTACAAAATGGGGACACTCAGCATGTATTACTTGTTTGATTTCATTGTCTGGTTTTATTCCTTACATCCTCCCTGTGACAGGCAGAAAATGGTGCTATTATCCCAACTGTACAGAAAATGTTACTGAAGCTCATGAAGGTTACAGAATAGTTCAAATTCAGAACCATACTTTAAATCCAAGTAACTACAAGGCCAGTGCTATTTCTATGCCCTCTCTTCCTCATTTCCTCTTGTCCCCAAAGGGGGCTAAATGTGGCCCCTGTCAGATACTCTATCTCTTTTTTTTACTGCTACCCTGTCCCCTCATTTAGTGATGAATTATTCCCTGAGCCTTTTCTCCCAATATATTTAAAAACAAATTTTTAAAAATTGTGGTAAAATGCACATAACATAAACTTTACCATCTTTTTGTTGTTGTTGTTGTTGTTTTGAGATGAAGTCTTACTCTGCACAGGCTGAAGTGCAGTGGTGTGATCTCAGCTCACTACAACCTCCACCTCCCAGGTTCAAGCAATTTTCATGCCTCAGCTTTTCGAGTAGCTGATTATAGGCATGTGCCCCTATGCCCAGCTACTTTTTGTATTTTTAGTAGAGACAGGGGTTTCACTGTGTTGGCCAGGCTGGTCTTGAACTCCTAGCCAAGTGATCCTCCCGCCTCAGCCTCCCAAAGTGTTGGGATTACAGGCATGAGCCACCGTGCCTGGCCAAAATTTACCATCATAACCACTTTTAAGAATACAGCTCAGTGATATTAGGTACATTTACATTGTTGTATAGCAGCATACACTTTGTCTTAGTCCATTTTGCATTGTTGTAAAGGAATACCTGAGGCCGGGCAATTTATAAAGAGGTTTAATTGTCTCATGGTTCTGCCAGGCTTTACAGGAAGCATAGCACCAGCATCTGCTTCCGGTGAGGGCCTCAGGAAGCTCCCACTCATGGTGGAAGGGGAAGAAGAGATGGCATCATGTGACGAGAGAGGAGGAAAGACAGGGAGGAGGGAGGTGCCAGACTCTTTAACAACCAGATCTTGAGGGAACTGAGAGCAAGAGTTCACTCAATCCCTCAAGAATGGCACCACTTTGGGAGGCCAAGGTGGGCAGATCATGGATCCCATGACCCAAACACCTCTTCAGCTCCCACCTCCAAGTGATCAAATTTCAACATGAGATTTGCAGGGGACAAATATCCAAACTATATCACTATTCTTAATTCCTTAACAGATTTTAAATGAAACAACAAAGAAATTCTGGGCTTTAGAGGTTGTCGTCTCTCCTTTTTACAAAACTAATGGAAATAATAATTTTTAATAGTCATAAGGCACAAATTCCTTGTGTAAATTGTGGACAGCTCCAGTCACCTCTTGACTGAGCCCTTCCCTTGAGGCCCAACTGCCCCAGTCCACCTTCGGCCCTGCTGGGTTCAGTCTCTACAACCTTGTGCTGGGTATGTTGGCCCCTGGACCAAACTCTTTAATGGTTCCTCATATTCTACAGAAGGAAGTCTGTACTCCTTAAGTTAGTTCCCAAGAATCTTCCTACACTGACTCCAGTGTTGTGACATTGTTTCACTTGCTCCCATCCATTCCCAAGCCCCTTCACATTTGTTACTTTCCTTTATAAAGACAAATCTAAGAACTCACTTTCACAGTCTTTCTTGCAGCTATGAAGGACTTCAAGAAAAACTTTTATGTTCCTAATAACAAGAATGAAAGCAACCCAGGCCACCTCTACATCTTTCTTCTTGTCTTGAGTGAGTATGTGACGCCAGGAACTATGCAGCCATTTTGTGACTGTGAAGCAGAAAACATGAAAGATACACATGGTTTTGATGACATTGTAGGAGAGCTAGAGACCACCTCCAATCCTCCTTTTAGCTATTAATGAGCTCTTTACCTGGATCCAGAAACCATATTGACATCAGGCATATTAACAAGAGAAAAGTATACAAAGTTTATTAGTTTTACTACATGTCTATGGGGACTTCACAAGACAGTGAAGTCTGAAGAAGTGGCCAAAGCCAGATGCTTTTATACATTTTTTTTAAAAAGCAATAAATTTTAGAAGAAATGACAGAACAAAGAAAATGTGGCTAGGGCAGCAAAACGGTCTAGGGAAGTCACTAGGAGATATATATGAGGGAGTATACATTACATGGAAGATAAAGGTTGCTTTGTTAAGTATGTTTATTCAGGTTTATTGCAGCATTCAATTCCAAGTCTCTGGTGATAAGGGCTATTTTCTCACCCTGGTATGGAGAGGGTACTCCTCCCAGAGGAATCTTTTTTTTTTTTTGAGACGGAGTCTCTGTCGCCCAGGCTGGAGTGCAGTGGCGCGATCTCGGCTCACTACAAGCTCCGCCTCCCGAGTTCACGCCATTCTCCTGCCTCAGCCTCCCGAGTAGCTGGGACTAGAGGCGGTCGCCACCACACCCGGCTAATTTTTGTATTTTTAGTAGAGATGGAGTTTCACCGTGTTAGCCAGGATGGTCTCGATGTCCTGACCTCGTGATCCGCCCGTCTCGGCCTCCCAAAGTGTTGGGATTACAGGCGTGAGCCACCGCGCCCGGCCCAGAGGAATCTTTATAGCTTGCTACATGCAGGAAGAGATAGGTCAGCTTGCCCTTTCTGAAACTACAATTTCTCAATGTTTTCAACTCAAAATAATCAATATGCCAATTGAGTGTATTGGGGGATAGCATATCCTTCACTCCTTTCACATCAAGTCCCTGCACCAACCCTGCACTGCCTAACTCCAACCTTCTTAAGTGAGAAAAATCATCCTGGCCGGGCGCAGTGGCTCACGGCTGTAATCCCAGCACTCTGGGATGTCTGGAGCTGCACGCCCCGGCCATAGCGAATAATAATTGAGGATTAAACGCCTGAGCTATATTCATTTCCACCCTATACCTTCTCCCTATCTTTGCCTTTTTTCCCCTGTACTAATACCTCATTAAAGATGGCGCTCTTCCTGCTTCTTCTTCACTCACTTTTCCTGCGCCCGGGAAAATTGTTACTTAATAGCGCAAGTGCAACATGACATCCGACTGGAGAAACCGAAACTAACCTGGCCACGCCCTCGGCGATGAGATCATTTCCGCCTTAGCCCAACCCCTTCCCTTCCAAGTGTATATAAGGCAGTGCATTACCGCCATTAAACGAGACTTGATCAGAGCACTGTCTTGTCTCCATTTCTCGTGTCTCTTGTTCCCCAAATTCCCACCCCCTCCTCCAGGGCCTGCTCTGACTATCCCGCGGGCTGGGATACTGGGAGGCTGAGGTGGGTGGATCACGAGGCCAGGAGATCAAGACCGTCCTGACTAACATGATGAAACCCCATCTCTACTAAAAATACAAAAAATTAGCTGGGTGTGGTGGCGGGTGCCTATAGTCCCAGCTACTTGGGAGGCTGAGGCAGGAGAATGGCGTGAACCCGGGAGGTGGAGCTTGCAGTGAGCCAAGATCGTGCCACTGCACTCCAGCCTGGGCGACACAGCGAGACTCTGTCTCAAAAAAAAAAAAAAAAAATCCTTTATTTGCTTAAGCCTCTGTTAGTTTTCTGACTGATTTCACTAACCAATACATATATTCTTTCTTTCTCTAAAAATACAAATAAAGAAACAAATAGAATTACTATGTTGGAAAATGATTGAGTCAATGAGTTTCACTGGCTCCTGAAACCATTTGGCAAAAGTTGATGGCAGAATTTTATAATGGAGGATCAGGCTGACAACATCTGAACCCCCAATTAAACTGCATATCACAAAAGAGCAACAATTAGACAATTATACGCACCTGGCATGTACAATTGTGATTATACAATACTAATTACAGTTTTTGCCAAAAAATTGAACTGGAATCTGATCAATACCCTAAACCGAATTACTAAATTACAGGAAATACGAGGGAACCAGGAACAAGTTACAGGATACCAACAGAAAAATCCAGAATGTGAGAAGTTCTCTAGAGCATATCATGATTCTTCAACAGATAATGTTGACAAAGGAAATAAAAAGAGGAAACCTTTTGATTGGAAGAATTAGGAGACATATCAATCAAATGCAGTGTGCCAACCCTGTCTGTGTAGTACCTGCTTAAGACAAATCTACAATTAAAAAATCTTATCAGAACAATCTGGGGAATTTGAACACCGACTGAATATTTGAGGTTATTGAGGAGTTACTGTTAATTTTTAGCTATAACAAGAGTATTGTGGTTTAAAAAACAAACAAACAAACAAACTGAGTCCTTGAGATACTGCAGTAGAATCCCAGTTAATAAGACAGAAGGATTGACGGAAATAGAAAATTACCATGTGGCAAACACCATAATAATAGTTGCTGCAGGCAACAATCATTAGTAGATTCTAAATTCAGTGAATAAAAGTAAAAAGAAATAGGATATGTACATGGTCTCACAATATCTTTCCACAAGTGCAAAGGGAAAAATAATTTTACAGAGAAATCTACAGTCACTACTTGTATTAGTATCCTCTTGCTGTGGTATCAAATTACCAGAAGAATTTTAGTGGCTTAAAACAACACAAATGTAGTGTCTTGCAGTTCTGGAGGTCAAAAGCCAAAAATGAATCTCTCTGGACTAAAAGCAAGGTGTCAGCCACGCTGCATTCCTTGTGGAATACCCAGGGAGAATCTGGTTCCTATCTTTTGGGGCTTTTAGAGGCTGATTGCATTCCTTGGCTTATGGCCCCACATCACTTTGACCTCTGCTTCCATCATCACACCTCCTTCTCTGACTCAGACTTGTCTGCCTCCTTTTCACGTATAGGAACTCTCCTGAATATGTTGGGCCTGCCTGGATAATCCAGGATAATCTCCCAATGTTAGTCTGTTTGGGCTACTATAGCAAAGTCCTATTGGCTGGGTAGCTTATAAACCATAGAAATTTCTTTCTCACACTTCTGGAGTCTGGAAGTCCAAGATCCAGGTGCTGGCAGACTCAGTGTCTGCTGAGGGCCTGCTTCTTGGTTCACAGACAGCTCTCCTCTGGCTGTGTTCTTACATGGTGGAGTGGCAAGAAAGCTCTCTCGGGTCTCTTTTATAAAAGCACCAATCCCATTTATGAGTTCTATCCTCATGACCTAATAACATTCCAAAGCCTCCACCTCCTAATACCATCACATTGACGGTTAAGATTTCATGAATTTGCCAGAGGGAGGAGTGGGGAGGGACACGAACATTGCCTATACCACTCCCCATCTCAAGATCTTTAACTTAATCACATCTGCAGGATCCCTTTTGCCATGTAAAGTAGCCTATTCACAGGTTCTGAGGATAAGGACATGGACATCTTTGGGGATATTATTCTGCCTACCATACCACTCTAGCCAACTGATCAGCATTCACATTGGTAGTGATGAGACATAATGATACCTTGTGCCTGCTGATATGCTGCCCTGAGAAGGGTGCAACATTATTTCTGCAGTATTCTTGCCAAAAATGCATAACTTCAATCTAATAATGAGGGAACATCAGACAAATCCAGATTGAGGGAGATTCTGCAAAATAACTGGCCATGCTCTTCAAATGCGCCTAGTCATGGAAGACAAGAAAAGACTGAGGAACTGTACCAGCTTTCAGGAGACTAAAGAAAAATGACAACTAAATGCAACTAAATGTAGAATCTTGAAATTGATCCTGGAATTGAAAAGAACATTAGTTGGACAGTTGGTGACATCTGAATAAGGTCTATAGAGTAGTTAATAGTATTATAAGAATGTTAATTTTCTGGTTTTCATTAATGTACTATGGTTATGTAAGATGTTGACATCTTGGGAAGTTGAGTGAAAGTTACACAGAAAATTGTCACACTACTTTTGCAACTTTTTCAAAGGCTAAAGTTACTTCTAAATGAAAATTTAAATTTTGTTAATTAAAAATCATAACACACCAAAATACTTTTAAAATGAAATGATACACTAACTTAGATTTGCTTTAAAATAATCCAGTAAAAAGGAGGAGGAAGTATATGAGGTTAGAGACAAAATTTAATGGGCCATGTGTTGATCATCGGTAAAGATGACTAATGAGTACATGGGTTCATTATATTATTCTTTCTATTTTGAACATGTTTGAGCTTTTCCCTTATAAAAATTAAATAAAAACAAGAAGATATTATTATTATTATTATATAAAATAAATAAATTGAATCACCAGCTTAAGATAGTTCCACAATCTACCTGGTTTACTAGCCAAGTAAAGAAACATATAATCTTACAGAAATGATTTAAGAGTACAAAAGATATTACACACTCTATTCATTTTTATGAAATGAATATAAATCAGACACCAAAACCTGAAAAATAATGAGAAAGTAAATTACAGGCCAATCCCACTCATGAAATTATCAGTAGATGCAAAAATTCTGAACCAAGTTTAGAAAGGTAAGTCCAGCAATATTTTAAAACATTAATACATAATGATTAACTTGGGATCAATTCAAGAAATGCAAAGTTCATTTAACATTAGAAAAATCAATTAAGGTAATTCACATTAACAAATTAGAGGAAAAAATTTTATTATCATTTTAATAGATGCAGGAAAACACATTTATTAAGTTTCAACATTTACTCATGATTAAAACTCATAGTATTCCAGACTGAAGAAAACTAAAGTGATATGACAATCAAATGCGATACAAGATGTTAGATTGGATCTTAGGATCAAGAGAAAATTACTATAAAGGACATTATTGGGGAAATTGACAAAAGTGGAAAACGGACTATAGATAATAGTATTATATCACTGTTAAATTTCTTGACTACATTGTGGTTAGTAAAGAGAATATCCTTGTTCTTGGGAAATACATACTAAAGTATTTAGGGGCAAAGGAGCTCACGCCTGTAATCCCAGCACTTTGGGAGGCCAGGGTGGGCAGATCACCTGAGGTCAGGAGTTCGAGACCAGCCTGGCCAACACGGCAAAACCCTGTCTCTACTAAAAATACAAAAATTAGCCAGGCAAGGTGGTACACACCTGTAATCCCAGCTACTCAGGAGGCTGAGGGAGGAGAATCACTTGAACCCGGGAGGCAGAGGTTGCAGCAAGCCAAGATAGCGCCATTGCACTCCAGCCTGGGCAACAAGAGTGAAAGTCCATCTCAAGAAAAAAAAAAAAAATCTATTTTCAAAAAAGAAAGGTAAGAAACTGCACTGCATCTGGCAGAAAGCAGGAGGCCCCTGAGAAGGATTAGGCCCTCTCATCCCAGCCTTGCCAGCTAAGCCTCATCCTCACTTCTGGCTGGCCAAGTCAGCTTCCGACAGGGTCAAGCTTACTTCCCGTGGGTTACGCCCACTTCCGCTAGGTCACGCCTCTTTCTGGAGAATCACCTCATTTCCAGAATACAGTATAGTGCTGGCTTCTCATGGATTAGGCTCACTTTTGGCAGATCAGGCCCACTGCCGGCAGATCAGGACCGATTCCTGGCTTGCCAAGGGTGAGGTAGGCCTCAGGCTGCCCAGGCTTGGGTCTCTGTCACTTCCATGGCTAGAGGGGAGGGGTAAACTTGTGAGGTTTTGGATGTCTCCCACTGTGACCGGCGGAAGAGGTGAGGGAAAGACGAAGACTCGTATTCTTGTCCAGATTGCTGAGGTTGGGGGGAAGGGCCAGCCCAAAGCACCCCGATATTGTCTGCATTTGGCTAGAGCCGTTAGAGGAGGTGGTGGTAAGCGTTGTGGCTGGGCTTTTCAATTCTGGCTGGTACAGCTATTGCTGTTGTGCTACTGTACTGTGATTGTACAGCTGCTGTGTCTACTAATGAGTACTGTCATGTAGGAACCCTATGTGCTGAACACCGCTGGAAGAAATTTAGAATTCTCATTTAATCCTCTCATCAACTTTAAGGGATGCAGGTGTTGTTAAAACCATTCTACAGGTCAAGAAATTGAGATGCAGAAAAGTCAGTTACCTTACCCAAAACCTCATAACTGGTTACATAGCAGAGCTGTTCTGAGCTTTTCTTTAAGCCTCTGGGCTCACACCTTGCAGCTGCTGTCATAAAATGGAGGAGTCATATTTTTTTTTTTTTTTTCAGCTGCAGAACTCCTCTCTCTCAGGAGGGAAACCAATTCCAAACCCAGCCTCATCGGGAGAGAAAAAAAAATTTTTTTTTAATATCTGAGAGCACATATAAATAGTAATGGTACTTAGGAACCTGTATTGATAATCAAAGAAATTGCATATTCTGTGACCCAGCCATTGTACTAGGAATACATCCTGAGGAAGTCATCAGAGACGTGAGTACACATTTGTTCACACAGATGCACACTGGAGCATTACTATATAAATGAAAAAGTGAAAACCATCCTCAAGTCTAATAATAAAGGGCTGATTAATTTTACATGTGGCTTAAATACATATCCCTAGTATAATAATTGCTAAGATATACTGAGTGCTTACCATATGCCACTCATTGATTTAAGAGCTATACATATATTAACTCATTTTGCCTATGTGATCGATTATAGTGTGATTATACAGGAATATTTAAGGCTTGAGAAAATGTTTACACTCTACCATAATGAAAAAAGTGTATTACAAAATTTTAAAACTGTGTAGATGCAAAAAGTCAGTGTATTACAAAACTATTTTTTAAAACTGTGTAGATGCAAAAAGTCAGTGTATTACAAAACTATTTTTTAAAACTGTGTAGATGCAAAAAGTCATGTTTTTTAAAAACTAAAACATGAAATTGCTGTTTTTATTTTCTTTTTTGCCATTTGGAGAATTTTCTGGATTTTCCACACTAATAATCACTTATTACTTAAAAGAAAATGATTTCAAAATAAAAACATAGTCAGGGTATTAGACCATGCCTGAGGGCCTGATGCCCAACTGAGTCCAGCTAGTGCTATGGCCACAGGGAGCCAGTGACCCCTGGGGCTGACCATGAGAGCCTTTGGCAAGGTGAAGAGACCCAACTGGGACCCCTCTCTACCGTGGGCCCTGCCCACTGCCCTATTTGCTCAGAAGCTCTGCTGCTGTGAGGACCTGGCACCAGGGTCTGGGTCACCAGAGTGGGCTCCAATCATTCTGGCCAGCACTAAAACCAGTCACAGAGGCTGACGCTTTCAGGACTAATCCAACTTTCAGAGGCATTCACTGTCTGGCTCCTCCTGACTTCTTGGCCCCAGTTTTCCACTCTCCACACCCCTTCACTTCAGAAAGACCATTTCCTCCTAACTTTCCCCATATCCATTATGCATCCTTCTCCATATTTTTCCAAACTTTCTCATCCTGTACTCCAAAAATATCTTCTTTGTTGTTCCAAGCATATGGATGAGGCTGACAAAACTGGTGATAGCATTGATGGAACTGCTATAAACGCCAGTGTAATAGCAATAACTATAGTAATAAAATAACCATTTATTGAGCACTTACCTCATGCTGTTTAAATACATTGATCCCATTTAATCTGTATAGCTCATCTGTGGGCAGATACTAGTGTCCATCTTTACAGATAAAAGATCTAAGGATCAAAGAGGCGAAGTAAAATTTCCAAGGTCCCCTCATCAATAAATGGTGGAAACAGCCAGGTGCAGCAGCTCATGCCTGTAATCCCAGCACTTTGGGAGGCCAAAATGGGTGGATCACCTAAGGTCAGGAGTTCAAGACCAGCCTGGCCGACATGGCAAAACCCTGTCTCTACTAAAAATACAAAAATTAGCCGGGTGTGGTGGCATGTGCCTGTAGTCCCAGCTACTCAGGAGGCTGGGGCAGGAGAATTGCTTCAACCCGGGAGGCAGAGGTTGCAGTGAGCCAAGATTGTGCCACTGCACTCCAGCCTGGGTGACAAGAGCAAAACTCTGTCTCAAAAGGAAAAAAAAAAAAGAAAAGGTGGAAACAAACTTCAAACCCAAGTCTGTGCAGCTCACAATGCACTTTCACATTCATGACCTCCCCAGATCTGTGAGGATGGCTGTGCAGGTATGATCAGCCTTCATTCTAGCTGAGGACTCTGGTTGCTGGTAAATGGTAGTGGGAGAGGGAGTCTATTATAAGAATCCAGGTCTCTGGAATTCTAAGATGCAGAAGACATTTATTATGCTCACAGACTTATCATGGCTGTCTTAATGTGAATTCAGGCCAATCCGGGATTCAGAATTTTATCTATTCCCTTAAGTGCAATTGTGAATTCATCAGTGCCCAGGAAAAGCACTGATGGAAAATGTCACACTGTGAATGGAATGTCAGATATGTGTATATATGTGTGCGATATATGCAAATATCTAAAACAGTCTCATGAAGAAGCATCTGCCAACAAGCTGGGCATAAAGAAATTTAAGATTAAATTTAAGGCTGAATATACAGTTTTGCTTCTTTTTCTAAAAATACAAACAAGTAAAATCCACTCAGGTTCGATGAAGGGGGAATAGAAGTCTCCCCGTTGTAAAGGTGTGACCTTTGACCCCAATTATAGGGAACTTAAACTACATCCCTGAGGAGTCCTGTGTTCTAGAGTGGATGTGATGATAAGCCAGTGAGCAGTGATTATTCATAAGTCTGAATGGCTTGTCTTCCCATGCTGCAGTTCTGGACCATGGCTGATCTTCTTTCTTACAAAACACTCACGAGCCATGAATTCGTTGTGCTGGACTCCCAAGGCAGGCCCAGCCCTGTGGTTCACCTCTTCCCTACATGTCTGGACAAATATATTTGGTTCATTGTTTATATAGACTTGGCAACTTCCTGTCAATGTCTCAGGAGAAGCATAAAGCAGACCAGAAGTGGAATGAGTTTGTTTGTTTGTTTGTTTTTGAGACGGCGTCTCACTCTGTTGCCCAGGCTGGAGTGCGATCTCGGCTCACTGCAACCTCCGCCTTCTGGGTTCAAGTGATTCTCCTGCCTCAGCCTCCCAAATAGCTGGGATTACAGGAGCGTGCTACCATGCCCAGCTAATTGTTGTATTTTTAGTAGAGATGGGGTTTCATCATATTGGCCAGGTTGGTCTTGAACTCCTGACCTCAAGTGATCCACCCACCTTGGCCTCCCAAAGTGGTACGATTACAGGCGTGAGCCACCAACTGTAGCACAATTTGAAGTCAGGTAGTGTGATGCTTCCAGGTTTGTTCTTTCTGCTTAGTATTGCTTTGGCTATGTGGGCTCTTTTTTGGTGCCATATGCATTTTAGGATTTTTTTTTTCTAGTTCTGTGAATAATGATGATGGTATTTTGATGGAATTGCATTAATCTGTAGATTGCTTTGGGCAGTATGGTCATTTTCACAATGTTGATTCTCCCCATCATGAGCATGGAATGTGTTTCCCTTTGTTTATGTCATCTATGATTTCTTTCAGCAGTGTTTTTTAGTTTTCCTCATAGAGATGTTTTACCTCCTTGGAACTGAACCACAGTTTTAAATGCATTTTTTTAAGTTTGATAGTTAAGAAAATAGTGTTGTGAATTATTTTAAAGTAATGACTCTTCTCCAAAGTAATTAGCACCTAAATTTTTTTTAACAGTTTTATTGAGATATCACATACTTTACAATTCATCAATTTTAAGTGTGCAATTCAATGGTTCTTAGTATGTTTACAGAACTGTGTGACCATCACAATTAATTTTAGTAAATTTTTATAATCCCCCAAAGAAACTTTGCATTCTTTAACTATCACTCCCCAATCTCCTCACCCTACCTCCCAGTCCTAGGCAACCACTAATCTTCTTTCCATCTTCATAGATTTGTCTGTTCTGGACATTTCCTATATATGGAATCATAGAATATGTGGTCTTTTGTGACTGGCTTCTTTCATTTTGCATCATGTTTTTAACTGCCATCCATGTTGTGGCATGTATGAGTGCTTCATTCCTTTTTATGACAAACAAGATGCCATTGTATTGACATATTACCTTTTGTTTAGCCGGTTGATGGACACTAGGTTCTTTCCACCTTTAGGCTATTATGAATAATGCAGTTATAAACATTCATAGGCAAGTTTATGTGTAAACACATGCTTTCAGTTCTCTTGGGTATACACTTAGGAATGTGTTAAAATAGTTAATTGGGAGGCTCTTAGGTTGAGACAGCTCCAGCACATTGGGTTCCTATGTAAGGAAACCAAAACCCAATTCAATGTAAACAGTAAATGAAACTAAAGCTTAACCAATCAGAAGCCACCAACTAACCTCTAACTAAGGACTTTCCACCTTAACCAATCAAATATTTTCATGGTCTTGCTTCCACGAACACCTCATAAAAGTTTCCTCTTGCGCGCCATCACTGAACTGCTTGTGTTCTGGTACTGCTGAATTCATGAATCACTGAATGCTCGAATAAACTTATTAAAATTTTCATGTGCCTGAGTATTTATTTATTTATTTAGACAGGGTTTCACTCAGTCACCCAAGATGGAGTACAGTGGCATGATCTCAGCTCACTGCAGCCTCTGCCTCCCAGGCTCAAGCAATACTCCCACCTCAGCCTCCTGGGTGGGAGGAGTACCTAGTACCACAGGTGCGTGCCACTATGTCTGGTTAATTTTTGTATTTTTGTAGAGACAGGGTTTCGCCATGTCACCCAGACTGGTCTCGAACTCCTGAGCTCAAGCAATGCCTTAGCCTCCCAAAGTACCGGGATTACAGGCATGAGCCACTGCGCCCCGGCCCTCAGTTTATTTTTAACAAGTGGAATTGCCGGGTCAAATGATAACCCTGTGTTTACCTTTTGAAGGAACTACCAGACTGTATTCCAAAGTAGATCCACCATTCTACATTCCCACCAGCAGCGTGTGGAACTTCTGCTTCCTCCACATTCTCACTAACACTTGTTACCTGCTTTTTTGATGAAAGCCATCATAGTGGATGATATGGTTTAGCTGTGTCCCCACCCACATCTCATCTTGAATTTTCATGTGTTGTGGGAGGGACCTGGTGGGAGATAATTTAATCACGGGGGGCAGGTCTTTCCCATGCTGTTCTCATGATAGCGAATAAGTCTTACAAGATCTGATGGTATATAAGGGAGAGTTTCCCTGCCCAATCTCTCTCTTTGCCTGCAACCATCCACCTAAGATGTGACTTGCTCCTCCTTGCCTTCTTCCATGATTGTGAGGCCTCCCCAGTCATGTGGACTGTAAGTCATTAAACCTCTTTCTTTTGTAAATTGTCCAGTCTCAGGTATGTCTTTATCAACAACATGAAAATGGACTAATACAGTGGATGTAAAATAGTATCTCATTGTGGTTTTGATTTGCATTTCTTCGACAGTTGTGTTGAACCTCTTTTCATGTGGTTAATATTTGGACAAATGTCTATTGAGATTCTTTTCCCACTTTTTAATTGGGTTATTTGTCTTATTGTTGAGTTTTAAGAGTTCTATCTATTCTAGAATACAAGTCCCTTAACAAATATACGATTTGCAAATATTTTCTTCCATTGTGTGTGTTGTCTTTCGCTTTCTGGATAGCGTCCTCTGTAGCACAGAATTTTAAATTTTGATGAATTTCTATTTATTTTTTTCTTTTGTTGTTCATACTTTTGGTGTCATATCTCACAAACCATTGCCAAATTCAAGGTAATGAAGATTCACCCCTGTGTTTTCTTCTAAGAGTTTTTTATGTCTCAAATTTAGGTCTTTGATCCATTTTTAGTAAATTATGAGTCCAAGTTCATTCTTTTGCATGTGGATATCTAGTCCCAGCGCCATTTGTTGAAAAGACTCCTCTTTCTCTATTTGAATTATTTTGGCACTTTTGTTGGACATCAGTTGACTGTAAATGTAAGAATTTCTGGATGTTTGGTTCTATTCTACTGATCTATATGTCTATCTTAATGCCAGTACCACACTGTCTTGATTACTGTAGATTTATAGGTTTTGAAATCAGAAGTTTGAGTCCTCCAATTTTGTTCTTCTTTTTCTGTATCATTTTGGCTATTCTAGGTCTTTTGAGTTTCTATGTGAATATTAGAATTAATTTGCCCATTTTTGCAAAGAAGCCAGCTGGGGGACAGGGCGTAGTGGCGTGTGCTGACAGAGATTCTGTTAAATCTGTAGATCAGTTTGGGGAGTATTGCCATCTGACAATATTTGGTCTTCTGATCCATGAACATGAGATATCTGTCCATTTTTTTTACATTGTCTAACATTTTTCAACAGTGTTTTATAGTTTATAGAGTATAAGTTTTGTACTTCTTTTATTAAATTCCTAAATATTTTATTCTTTTTTATTATATTAATAAATGGAATTGTTTTGTTAATTTCATTTTTGGATTGTTCATTGCCAGTGTATAGAAATAGAATTGATTTGGCTGGGCACAGTGGCTCATGCCTGTAATCCCAATACTTTGGGGGACCAAGGTGGGTAGATCACCTGAGGTAAGGAGTTCAAGACCAGCCTGACCAACATGGTGAAACCCTGTCTCTACTAAAAATACAAAAATTAGCCAGGTGTGGTGGCGGGCACCTGTAGTCCCAGCTACACGGGAGGCTGAGACAGGAGAATCACTTGAACCTGGGAGGTGGAGATTGCAGTGAGCTGAGATCGTGCCACTGCACTCTAGCCTGGGCGACAGCGAGAATTCGTCTCAAAAATAAAAATAAAAATAAATACAATTGATTTGTATATAAATTGTCATTGTATACTGCAATTTTGCTGAACTTGGTTATTAGTTCTAATAGTTTTTTCATGGATTCCTTAGGATTTTCTATATATAAGATCATATCATCTGCAAATAAAGTTTTTCTTCATCTTTTACAATCTGGATGCCTTTTATTTCATTTTCGTATACCCTAAATCTTAAAAAATAAATCTTAATGTTCATTTTTTGTTTGCTTAAAGCAAAGTTCAGTACCAATTATATCTCAATAAAGCGGTTTTAAGGAAACATTTTAACTTCTCTTAAAACCATCACAGTTGTGTGTGGGGGAAGGTGGGAGGGAAGCTGTTAATATGTTGGCCCATTTCCTTCTAAGTTTTTTTCTAGGTATATTTGGACGCTTAGCCATAAATATAATTGGACTCATATTGTATAGATATTTTAGTCCTGTTCTCAGGAACTCAATGCACAGTCAAGCCGTTCTCAGGATTAAGGGGCTTTATGAACATTAAAAACAAAATCTTAGCCCCGTCAAATGACGGTGTCCTGGCACAGGAGGCGGTGGAGAGGCTGAGTGCAGCTGCACACAGAGCACCCCTACTCCTGTGGGGTGGGGGGGCTGTCCCATGGCCTTGCGCACAGCACAGCACCCAAGTCCCTGCATCTCTCTCATGGGAGAAAATGAAGGTCACACAGACCGCCTGGATTTCTTGGGCTCTTTTAAATGTCTAAATACCTCTAAATGTCTGGTTTTTCTGCTATTCTTTAATCCTTAGATAAGGGTTCAGACACTGTGCTTCCAAGATGACTTTGGGACCAGGGTGTGTGAGGACGTGGGAAGGCGTGGCCCCTGCACGAGGCCAGGCTGGGAAACGCCGCTGTGATCACATCCCTCATCACTGACTGCTGACCACCTGGCAGTTTTCCAGGACCAAGCCTCCCGCGCTGTGTGATTCTGGGAACATCTCCTCTGGCTCACAAGGTCTGAAAAGCAAACCAGTCAGCTATGGTATGGAAAACAGTTTTTACTGCCAGAGTTCTTCCCAGCAGGTTCTTATGCGACTTGTTTGTGCTTCTGCTTGGCCCTGATCAGTTCATGTTCTGGGCAAAGGCACTCGCTAAAGATTGTTTCAGCAGACGTAACATTTACATTTTCCAGTGTCAATAAGAAGGCTTCAAAAGCAGGATTTTTCATAGGGGCAAAATATTACATTGTCTGATTAGATCATAACAGGTTTAACCAGTTCCTCCAAAAAGAGACTGGGATCTCTTTGAGGGCCGCAAGCACTGAGTTCTTAATGTACTTCCTTGGATAAGGTTGTGTGTCACCAGCAACGGTGGCCAGCACTAAAGCTATCCCCCATCTTTCCAACAAGGACAGTCCACAGGCAAGCCCCATCACTTAAAGACATGGCAGGGCTGCCCAGGGTGAGGTCTGGCCCTCGATTCTGGTTCTTCTGTAGAATCCACAAAGCCTGATACTCTTTGGCCACAGAAAAAGAGAGTTTTCCCAGTGGGACATGTTAGGGTTGAACACTTCAAAGAGAACAATTTACTTCTAATATCAGTTCTGAAGGAAAGCAGTAAGGAATTCCTGTCAGACCTAGGCTGCTTGTATTTACAGGAACCTACGTGCTTGCCAGGCGACCCACACAAATCCCTCCAGGTGCCAGGGTGTGAGTCAACACTGGTAACTCAACATGGACAGAAGGGCAGACACAGGCCTGGAAATCCTTCCGTGTGCCTAACGAGTTCCCCGCAGCCTCATGGCATTGCTTGTAGGTTTCATGGCATCTGGGCAGACCCTCTGGGGCTTCTGCCCACCATTTTTGCCTGGCTCTCACCTCTGTGGGCCACCTCTGCAGAGAACTGTGCTTGTCATCCTCCCAGCTTCAGGACACTATCATCACTGACAGGGCATGTGACACCTCTTCTGGCTTTTTTTTTTTTGCTTATGATTCCTTTAGCTCCCATACCCATCTCCTCACCAGTATGTTTGAGATGTATCCCTAGATGTGGGTGTCCTCACAGCTGCCTGGTGTCACTGTGTGTATATTTGCATTTTACTCGGCTTTAGTCCTGGCTCATTCTACTTCTTACTTGTTGCTGCTGCTTCTGCTTCTGCTGCTGCTGCTGGTGTGTGTGTGTGTGTGTGTGTGTGTGTGTAGTTTGTGACTCCTCAGGCCTCTGCCCATTTGATATCAAGAACATCAAAACCACAATATGAAAATCACTTGGGCAGTTATGTCTGGTGCTGACTTGCTGAGATCCCAAGACCTAGGCCAGTGTTATCCATGTTCTCCCCAAGGGGCCAGTCATGTCAAATGTGGTGTCCTCTGGTTTATTTTGAACTGATTCCTTCTCCTACCCACTAAGACTGGCATGTATTTAAAATCAGGCACGTGAGGACTCCTCCTATGGATTCCACAAGAACCTTGGGTGGGGGCTGGGGTTACATGGCCCTGAAAAGTTTCTCCAGGGGTCCAGATCTGGGGTCCCAGGTCAGGGCCGCTCCCCACATCTGGCAGGAAAGTTGCACACCACCTGGGCAGTGCTGCAGCCTCACCCACAGCACACACTCCTGGGCCTCCCCTCTGCATCTGGTAGGGCAGTGCCAAGGAGGAGGGCTCCAGGCCACCCCCGCCCTCCCCACTGGGCCTGCGCAGGCCCTACAGTACGCAACAGCCGTCCTCTCTTCAGAGGTCCTGCCGAGGGGAAGGCTAGTTCTCTCCAGTCCTCAAGAGACACATGACAGCCTCAGGCTGCCGCCTCTTTTCAAGTCTCCACAACACAACACGTCCATTCTGCCTCTTTTTGCCATGACAGGGTCAGCCTTAAAACCCCAAGGCCATCTTCATTCCTACTTTGGGCTATAAGTGGGGCTGGAACAGGGGTCAAGACCTTGAACAGGAAAGTCTGGCTCTTTTCCTGGAAGGAAAATACCTTTCATTTTTCCCTAATAAACCACAAACCCACTCGTCTGCCCCCACCCAACAAGGATGACCAGAAGCACTTAAACAAAAACCCCTGAACTAAACAACCAAAATTTCACAGTCGCTCACCTAGCAACCTGCCACACTAACATTTATTGAGCTTATACTGCATCCTACATGCTCTGCTAGGCACTTGGTAGATATAATCTCATTTTATCTTCACCAAAATGCCATGAGGTAGAGACAATCGTCTGCGTTCTCCAAATAAGAAATTTGACTCTTAAAAACACAAGTTAGGGAACTTTCTCAGGATCGAGTGAGAACTGGCACCTACCTGATGCACATGGTTGAGATTCATATAAATTATCTGGGCAGAAGAGACTTTTAGAATCTGATGCTCTATTAGAAAGTCACGTCTACCTGCAAAGTCTTCCTCTCAGTAAGCGAGCGTGGCCTCACTGGATTATTCCAGCACGCACTGCCTGCCCCTCCCAGGGGATGTGCTCAAAACCTGGTTCTGGGAATTCACCCTGTGGTTGTCTTGTCCTGTGCGGGCCTCACTGCCTTCCTCAGGTTGGGCAGACCCAAGCTCTTTCAGAAAATGTTGTCAGGTTTTAGAAAAAGACAGAAATTCATATCCTTCTTCTCCCTCCTTTCACTTTGAGGGGATAGTTGCTTTTTAGCCATAGAACCTTCTAGTAAAGGGAAGGCCTTAGCAGTGGACATCCAGCAGTGGATAGCCACAGACTGTCTCCCACCCCCGTACCCGAGAGGCTCCCAGGCGCTGCTGAGGCCCCCTGCAGGCCAGGTTTGATGACTTTGACTCTCTGCAGGTTTCACTTCTTTTGAGGCCAAACTAGCTAGTGACTGTTCCGGGCCATCTGTGGCCATGGAAGCCAGAGCATCACGCATCTGCTGCATGTTTCCATCTATGGAAAATTAATTCTAAAAAACAGACTTTTTTTTTTTTTTTTTTTTTTTTTTTTTTTTTTTTTTTTTTTTTATTAAGACCAAGTCTCGCTCTATTGCCCAGGCTGGAATGCAGTGGTGCAGTCCTGGGTCACTGCAACCTCTGCCTCCTGGGTTCAAGCGATTCTCGTGCCTCAGCCTCCTAAGTAGCTGGGATTACAGGTGTGTGCCACCACACCAGGCTAATTTTTGTATTTTTAGTAGAGACAGGGTTTCACCATGTTGGCAAGGTTGGTCTCAAACTCCTGACCTCAAGTGATCCTCCCGCCTTGGCCTCCCAAAGTGCTGGGATTACGGGCCTGAGCCACCCCTCCTGGCCTGACAAAAAAAAAAAAAAACGGACTCTTTATGAATCCATTTGTAAAGGCATAACAGCGGTACATTTCTTTGCCACAGGGATGCCAATGACTGGGCCAGCCACCTTGAACATGGGAAAAGTGTTTCACATCAATGGCACGAGAGATCTTTGAGCAGTAGGTGGGGAAGACACCGTTTCAGTCTGACGAGTAAAGAAACTGTGGCAAAGAGAGGAGGGAGAACTTGCTTCTCATCAGAGCTGGAGAGCAGAACCTGGTCTCATGATTTTTTTTCCCCTGATTAGGTTTTTCCACCTGGTACTGCAAAGACCTGCACCAAGTTCATGACGCTCAAAACGTCTTTTACTTCTTAAAATCCAAAAACGTTGATCTAGCCCCAGGAGTTTACTGCCTCTGAAGCTGCTGAAGCCAGGGTTCCCCTGTGGGAAGGGCCTGATGCTGGGGCTGCACTGCCCCCTGGTGCCCACTGGAAGTTATGTCTCCAGCTCTCCCACCGGATAGGGGAGTCAGGGCCCATACTTGCTTCTTCCGCCTCATCTTCCTCACATACACACTCCTCTAAATGGACAGAAGGGGACAGGGCACAGGGAGCGGCCTCACAGGCCTCCACTCACACCCCCATTCCCATAACCAGAAAGTTTTGACATATTTTTATTAATTTATATTTTTGGAGAGATAGGGTCTTGCCCAGGCTGGACTTGAATTGCTGGGCTCAAGCCATCCGCCTGCCCCAGCCTCCGGAATAGCTGGGATCAACAGACTCTCCACGTGGTCAAAATAAGCATGGTGAACCTAGTGTGTGCAGTCACAACCCATGGAGGTCCTTCCATGAGTGTCTGTCAAACCCAAGGTGACACTGCCTTTCTCCAGCGAGGTCCCACATCCACCAAGGACATGATGAGGTCGCTGGACTCTTAATCCAGCGCTTAATCCAGTGCTGGACTCTTAATCCAGTGCTCCATTTCCACTGGCCAGGCTGATGCTCTGAGGACAGGCCTGTATCTTCCCCCCTCTGCAGCCATCAGGGCGTTGATGCTGTCTGTTGTCCTTGACCACTACCCAAAATGGGAACCTCTAGGGTGACCTGTCATCCCCTGTGCTGACGACAGCCCTAGCTTCTCCCTGGCCCAGGCCCACCCCTCCCCAGCATTCCCATCCGTGCCCTGCACTCTGCCCCACACCCCATCCCACAGTCAGCAAACTCGAGACTGAAGCGCTCTCCCACCTTCTCCTCTCTCTGGCTCTTCTCAGGCCCTGGCCTCCCTGTGATGTTCAGGCCCTGGTAAGAGTAAGTGAGAAGCTGGAGAAGGGACTGACCCCCATGCAGGCTGGCCAGGGCCAGAACAACATGCACAGCAGCTGTCAGCCCTGCAAGAAGAGCGCAGCCACCACCCACCTATCCAATTCAAAAGAAAAATCAGCTTAAACTCTACACAGATGCAATGAAGGTCAACAAATCCTGGTTTCCCATAAGTGATTTGATGTCTTTTTCTAAAACAGTATCAAACTTCAAGCTTTTTGCCTCCCAAAGCTTTGGCAACCTAAGCGGCATTTGATGTGCCTGTTGGGCAATGCACACAGCTGGTGAGCGCAGAGGTGAGGCCAAGCGTGGGGATCCGGGGCCTGGTGCCCTGAGTTGAGGACAGGAGTGGGTGAGGGCCAGTGGTGGGAGAGGAGAGTGAGCTTGTGATTTCAGAGGGAAGGGGCACAGGGAGGGGCTGCAGTGAAGCAGGGGAAGTCCCTGGAGATGAGAGAACCGTGTTGGCCTGACTCCTGCCCCCCACCTGCTAAGGAGGAGAGAGGGGTCTCTGGGAAGCTACCAGAGTTTCCCTCTTGTTGTGCTGACCTGGGCGGGGAACAGGCAGGATGGGGTTCTAGAACAGTCCTTGTCACTCCCTGGCTTTGGGAAGCTTGGGACCAGCACCCCAAGGCCCAGACCAGGCCCAGGCCAAAGAAAGCACAGGGAGAAGAATGAGGAAGTTGATGAGTAACCTGCAGTGTTCCCAGGGATGTGAGGGGGTGTGAGGGTGCAGCCCCTCCAGGCCCAGGTGCCTGCTGGCTGCTCAGAGGGACGCTGTGCCTCACTGGTCCTGGTGGGTTTGCAATGGGCTCAAATCCTGTGCCTTCCATTTGCACGACTCCAGTTAAGTCATTCAACTGCCCCTGGCCTAAGAGAGGTGAATGGGAGGTAGAGGAGTAAACGTAATGGGTTTTCACTATTTTTTAAATTATGGAAAACTATATATCATATAAAATTTGCCATGTAACCAATGTTTAACTTACAATTCAGTAGCAAGCATGACATCTCCCTAAACAGAAACTCTGTACCTATTAAGCAATAACTTTCTATTTTCCTCTCCCTCCAGCCCCGGGTAAGCCGTAACCTATTTTCTGTGCCTGTGAATGTGCCTATTCTAGATATTTCA
Organism: Macaca mulatta; assembly: GCF_049350105.2. NCBI lineage: Eukaryota > Metazoa > Chordata > Mammalia > Primates > Cercopithecidae > Macaca > Macaca mulatta. The sequence continues at coordinate 92,394,652 of NC_133408.1, forward strand.
TTGTGAACTCATGCAGTATTTGTCCTTTCGTGTCTGGCTTCTTTCACTTTTAGCGTAAGTTTTTCCCAGTGCACCCACCTGGGAGCACGCATCAGACTCTCACATTTTTTAAGGCTAAAGAGCATTGCATGGCAGGGAATACCCACATTTTGCTTACCGTTCAGCCTGTTAACGGGAGTTTGCTTGCGGCCCCGGGAAACAGTGCGGCACTGCCCCCACTATCCACGGGGTCCCTGCCTTCCTCTCCCGGGACTGCGGGCCACAGGGAGAGATTCTACGTTTAACCCCCGGGGAAGCACACTCTGTGGACGCTTTCTTCATGCTGAGCTGTAACGTTCTGTTTCAGGAGTCTGTTTCTTTTGTAACATTCTTAAAACTCTTCCCTAAATAGAGAAAAAGACTAGACGGCCCTGAAGTATTTCTGAAACAAAATAAAATCTGACTGCTGAATGGCATGAGTCGCAGGGTCGCGCTCCAGAAGCCCCTGAGGGAGCACACACCCCGCGACCCGCGAGGAGGTGCTGCCACCTTCTGTGGCAACAGCCTCGGCCGCCGCTGACCCTCAGAGGGTGAATCCGTGGGTTCCAGCCTCCGGCGACCCTAAGACACCGGAGGTTCTTCGGAGAAGGGACCCACAGGCGCGGGGCGAGGGAGCGGCTACGCACACGGGGAGCCCCGGGCCCTGCAGAGCGGCGGCCGCCAGGGGGTGAGAAGGAGCCCGCGCCGATAGCAGCCGGGCCTGGGCGCGCCTCCTCCGCCTCCGGAATCCTGGGGTCCACCCGGAGGTGGCCAGTGCAAGTCTCAGCGGGGACGGGTAACACTTAGAGCCCAGCGCCGCTTTGGACGTGGGGACAGAAGACTGAAGGTTTGGGTCTTTAATGGGCCCTCAGAAGGGAACACTGATTTTGAACACACCGGATTTTCTGCAGATGTGACCCTGTGCCAAGAAGGGTCCCTCTCAGAATGCTTCGTGCCTGTTTCTCTGAGGTCGCGCGGTCCTGGAGGGCAGGAACATCGTGCCCGCGCGTGTCTGGTGCAGGGTGGGCACCTGCACCCATGCCCTCAATGACCTGGAGCTCAGGGAAGGAGGGAGGGATGGAAAAGAATAAGGCTGTCCCACAGAATGGAGGGAGAAGTGAACTGGGAGCCTGAACCCTAAACAAGTGTCAATTCTGCTGCTGATTTCATCCAATCAACCCACAGGATCCACTGGCACCAAAGGGGCCCAGACCCAGGGACACCGAGGTGACCCCCCTTTGAATTCATTTGAAGGAACATGCAAGCACAACAGCCTGAATTGGGGGCTTTGAACTTAATGCAAAATGCAAAGTATATAAATATGAATTACATACTTAAAGATAAGGTAGTTAAGAGCTCTATACATGTTTTTAAGTCTTATTAAAAGTTCACTAAATTTCATCACATTTTGATCATTGTTTACTGTTATTACAGGAGAGTTTCTAGGAAATACACACAAATATTTAGTATAAGGGGCATCAAGGCTGCAAATGACTCAAAAATAGTTCAGACCAAAAAGTGTTTTAGCAACCTTTTTTGTAAATTGTCTGAAAGTATGCCAAAATATGAAGTCAAAAGTCCGGGGAAGGGGCATTGGCAATCTGTTGGGGGTACCAGCAGGAAGCCAGCACTGGGATGACGGGGAGCACGTGCTGGGATGTAGGGTTTGTATGCATGACCCATGGAGTAGGGGCCAGTGTAAACCTACATCTAGGTTGGGCAGCAAGGAGGGGTGGAAAGAGCTGGAGTCTCATGATGGCCTGCCTGCGTGTGGGGAAGAGGAGTATGGGATGACAGCAACATACCCAAAGCCCCAGGATGGCCCACCTGTTATGCCTGGAGCTGGTGCACGAGTTATGGGTGAGTCTGATTCAAAGGTCTAGATGTGCTGCAGAACTGGCACCTCATTTATCTAGTCCCTAGGAGGAAGGCAGATTTGCAGGCTATCAGAGGTGCTGTGTGGCTCACAGTGGTTCTCAGTGACCACATCTGTACCACTCTCCCTACTGGGACTGTCAAAGTTCTTTCCTGAGACTTTCCAAACTCTAAGGCAGAGGGAGAGATCCCATCTCCTTCTCTGGTAAAGTGACTATAAGGGATGTAAGGTGGCTTTTAGAGAGATCTGGTCTGAGTGGGGAAGAGGCAGGGGAATAAAACATCCTGCATGATGCATCCTGGAAATCTATACAGAGGCTTATGAACCTAAAAATGATGTATTTGCTGGCTTTGTTCATGTTGGTACAGAAGCCTACAGAAACACTTGCATATTTAGGCAAGATGTATATAGAAATATTAACGGTAGCATTATTTGTAAAAATGAACAGATGCCTATTACCCAGAAAATGCATAAAATACTGTGGCAGCTGCCTTCTAGTACACCCGCTCTTGTACAGCCCCTTCACGTATTGAACAGGACGAAGCTGCAATAGCAATAGCATATTGGGAAATTATGTGTGTGACTCTCAGAGCTGGGTCATAAAAGCCATGTGGCTTATGCCTTGTTCTCTCTTGGACTACTTGCTCTGGGAGGAAGCCAGCCACCATGTCACAAGGTCACTCAAGCAGCCCTGTGGAGAGGTCCATGTGGCAAGGGGCTTAACATCAACTTGCCAGTGATTTCAGTGAGTCATCGTGGAAGCAGATCCTCCACTCCCACTGAAGCCCACAGTTGACTGTAGCCTCAGCCAACATCTTTACTGCAAGGCACCCTGCCAGACCACCCAGCTAAACCACTTAATTCCTAACCTGCAGAAACTAAGATAACGAATGGTTACTATTACAGATTGTTGTGGTTTAAATTTTGTTGCCAGGATTGAGGGGCATTTATTGTGGAACAATGGATAACAAATACAAATGTTACAGAATCACACAGTGAAATTTTAGCTTGCTTGTTTTTATAAAGAGGTGGAAATGGCCATGTCATAGCATTCTCATGAGTTCTAGTTCAGAATCTATGTGAACGCTCTGTATTTGCACATAGCAAGGACTCCAAGACACTTGTTGCTGCGCTTTTCCAATTTTGTTTCCTTCCCTTAGACTTCCAAGTGAGTTCTCTCTCCCTTTTCAGGCAGGTATTTTTCCCAGTTTCAATACTGTCTAAAACATTCATATTTGGTGGGATGAATTCATCAGTCCTTACAAGTTGGGAGAAAAAAAATCTATCTCCTTTTCAGGACATGAGCTATAATCAGGCCAATCATACCTGAATGGCGACTACAGAAAGTGAATTTTTATCAGTGGTCTCCATTCCATCTTTCAAGCACCTGACTCTTAGGGATGGGGTCTAATTAGGCACTAATGAGGTGGAGATTTGAGAGAGAAAATGCCAATTTGAGTTCCTGGCACCTCTGTCCAGCAATACAAAGGTCTAAGGAAGATTTCATTTGTGTCTGAGTGAGAGAACTGTGTTCCCGAAATATTGTATACAACATTTAGTTTTGTTTTTTAACTTTATCAGGGTAAGCCAGAGATTTGTATAAACACATTGAGATTTATCCCTATGAAAAAAAAAATTGGACAGCTCCCAGTATATCCCACCGATACATACCCTAAATTCTGAAACGCGGGAAAAAAGTTCACATTAACACCACGGTCCATACCAGAGTGCTCATTGTTTCACTCACCATTTGCCAAGTTGCTTAAAACTACTGGCTTATCCAAGACACAGGGAATTTTTCTGTGCTACACTAGAGTAGAGCATATATTTAAATATGAAAGAGATCATTAAAAATTCAAAGACAACAGAATTAAATGAGGGCTAAAAATGTTGTATGCCTTTGCCAGAACAAGTTAGTTTGGTATCCCCAAACTTGGGTGAGAGCCAGCCCCTCACCCAGGGGAATCTGTGCTCTACTTACATGCAAATCTCCCAGTGAAATGCTGCTCCCTTGCAACATACTTGTACAAAAGGGCCCACCTCAAAGACAGAACGAAGAGAATAAAAAGGAAGTTTGTTGGTAGTGTCTGATTATCCCCCCTCTGCTAGCCTCATCTATGCCACATCTTCACAAACCTCTTCTCAGAGGTGTCAGCTACTGCCTCTTCCCACCCCCAAAGGGTTTCAGAAAGCCCTGAGTGGCATTAGATTTCGGCAGGTCCACAAACAGCATCTAAAACAGAGGTTCTGTGTGGCCAATAGGGTTTCAGGCTACCCTTTGAGAGCCTGGCACAGAACAAGGTCTCCTTTCACTTGACCCTCCTTTGCCAATACAAGGCTGTTTGGCTGGGTCCAGCACCCCATGGGACAAATGTTCTGGCCAAGAATAGTCTTCATTCTTCCCATGAAGCTTTCAAAGTCTTCTAAAGAACACAGGAAATTGTCAGCCCCTATTTTCTGCTGAAAATGGCTGACACTAAATTTTGAACATTCTATGGATTAATCCCAAATTATGGGAACCAAGTTTGCTTGAAAAGCAGCAAAAGTTTTCATTAAACATGAGACTCTGATAAACCATCTCAGCATTACTTACAAGAATGATGTATTTTATAACTCCAATTACTAACACCTTTCCTCTTTTGACCAAAATTACCTTATTGCCATGGAATTAACTCCAGAAGACTATCTCTGTGCACAAAGCAGCAGATCCAGAGACTTATCATGGCACTATGCACATTTCCTAAAAATAAACCATCACTAAAACTGAGTACTTTTTGGTCTGTCATGACCCCAGCAGATTGTCACATTCTTGAGGTCTGGACACCTTAACGTGTGCAGTCACAATGTAATCCTCACTCCAAACCAGCAAGGAAGGCATGGGGCCCATTTATAGCTGAGGAAACATTCAGAGAAGTTACATGCCCAATTCAGAGTTGGGGTCTAAACTGAGACAATGAGCGTGTTGGTGCTTTCTGCTTCTCCAGGCTGCCTGGTGGCCAGCTGACCCTTTAATCAGGGAGCTTCTGCTCTGTGCTAACAACTCTGTAGAAGATCATGCTTCAGAAATGTGGCAGTGTAGCAGACCAGGTACTTGTAAGGCTTAAGATTTAAGCACAGGTCCTGATGTAACCAAGACCAGTTCAAACTCTGGTTCTGCCAGTTACCACCTATTGAATAAGCTACTAAACATCTTAAACCCTCAGTTTCCTCATCCTTTTGCAGATGAGGAAGCAGGGTTTAAAATGTTTAGCAACTTATTCATTTATTAATGTATTAATAAGTTATCCTAATAGATAACTTATCCAATTGTTATCATTAAGGATTAAATAACACATGTAACTACTTAGGTTACCATCTGGAACAGGACAGCTACGGGAAGTTATTACAAAAGGGGCAGGTAAAATTCTGAATGAAGTACAAGGACTTACATTTGCAAGCTTATCATCAGAAAGGACTGCGATTTACTGATGTGGCAAATTTTCCTTTCAAATCAAGTAGGACATTACAGCGGTCTTCACTAGGACCTTCCCTGGTGATTCAACAATAACTATTAACTATCCACATACTACCTAGATCGATGGCCTCCAAGGTAGAAAGTAATAATTCACTGGGGCTTGGCAAAAGAGTGCAAACCTTTTTATTTCACTCTTTCAAATTTTGTTTCATAATTTTCACATTAGTGTAGCAGTACATTTGTTGACACATATTTTCGTCGATCAATACATATAATTATGGACACATGCTCAACAAATATTTCTGTAAGGAAACAGCATCAGGTTTGGAGACCGTGATCTAGATAATTTTCTGAGTCAACATTTTGCTGCTGATGCATTCGTAGCTATCAAGCCATCTTTCCTTTTTTCCCCTTACCTACCATATTCTGACTTCTACTCCTAGATTAGTTCCTCCAAGAGGATAAAACATATTAAGATGCGGTGGGTCAGAATGTGCAGGTGGTAATGTGACACCCAGCTAATGAGTACAAGAGGCATGGGTATCTCCTCAGCTTTCAAGATTACAGCCTGAGCTACACAGAAACAAGCTGTGTCCACTTAACTTGCTTGTGAACCTGCTATGGAAGCAATGATATCCCATTCCACTAGGTGGCAGCAAAACTCTATCCACAAGGTGCCCAAGTGGTTCACCGGTATTAGTGCTTACTTGTTCAGCCCCACTTAACTGGCGAAAAGACAGTGGCTAACAGGATACTTCAATTACATAATGCCTCTGACAGTGGAGAACAGACATTGCCATTTTGCTTCCTAAGAGCTGGCCTTTCCTTAGGCCTACCTGAATTTTACATGTATTGTGAATGATCCTCTCAGAAATCCACAGGCCAAATAGCAAAAAGAGCCTTCTGACATACTTAAGCCTGGAGTCAAAAATCAAAAGTCCTAGTAAAAGTAAAGTTATATAGATGCTATATCAGATTCAGGTGAAACCCTGGGCATGCCATGGATAAATACTTCTGAAAGTTTTCATTAGCATGGTAGAATAATGAATGTCTTACAAATTTATTATAATAATACATAGAATTTTGAAATAATATTTCCCAGAAGCAGTAGTGCTTAACCAGTTAGGCAGGCAGTCTATATACATTTTTTACCTTTGCATTCTCCAAATTCAGTAGGTTGTTCTTAGCCTCCCTAAAACCAAACATTTTTGGCTAGAGGTGTTAACCCAATCTCTCAACACAAAAACGGAAAAAAATAAACACCCAAACAACAATCTCTCTGCTATTGACTTATAATTATTCCCTCTGCTTAGGTCTTTAATTTAAAAAAGTAAACAGGGTAAAACATTTCAAAATAATAAACTGGGCTACATTACTTACTTAATTTCTTACTTAAATTATGCATTATGTTAAAATCTATGTCACTTGACCTTGAGAAAAGAAATTACACTACCCTCTTTCCAGTTAAAAAAATTTCAGTTTCCAGGAACTTGAGAGTATACCTAATCTGAATGAGTTAGAAATTGTTCTCAGAGGCCGGGCATGATGGCTCATGCCTGTAATCCCAGAACTTTGGGAGGTTGAGGTGGGTGGATCACTTGAGCTTAAGAGTTCGAGATCAGCCTGGGCAACATAATGAAACCCCATCTCTACAAAAAATAGAAAAATTAGCCAGGCGTCGTGGTGCACGCCTCCAATCCAGCTACTCAGGGGGCTGAGGCAGGAGGACTGCTTGAGTCCAGAGGGTTGAGGCTGCAGTGAGTCATGTTTGTGCCACTGCACTCCAGCCTGGGCAATGAAGCAAGACCCTGTCTGGGGAAAAAAAAAAAAAAAAATTGATCTCAGAAAAATAAGCATACAAATGAGAGATAGAAATGAACAGAGATATGGTATCTCTTAAATCAGAAAACCAGCACATATGCATTCTAAATGAGACAAACATATAAAAGATGTCATCGTAGAGGAGGCAAACTCAAGTTGAAAAGTTTCTTCCCAAACATACTCTAGTCTACTACATAGACTCTAGGATATTTAAGACCCCACACACTATTACATCACAACATCGTTTATTATGTGAATTTTTTACAATACAAACAAAAAATACAGAAATGCAATATATGAATACAGCTAAATGCAGAATGGTGACTTTTTTCTCTTCAAGAGGCCATGATTCCCATTTCTAGTAAAATAAAGAGACTGCATATAGGTAGAAACAGGTTGGTCATTAGCTTCACAATTTTGCCTAGAAATGATCTATAAATGCATTTTCCCCCCTGCTACTTACCATAAAGTGTAAAAAGGGAGTTAAAGGAAAGTTTCCTTGTTGGTTCCTACCATATGAAAGATGCTATATTCTATTTTAGCTGGGCCAATATATGGAAAATATCTAAATTAAATGTTATTACAAAAATGAAGCAGTAATGAGATTCTGGCTAAAGAGGGCACTAAATGAGAATAATATATATTTAAAGAATCCAAAACAAACAAACAAAAAGAGGTTGTTATAAAAAAGCTCTAGGTGCACTGTAAGCATATAGGGTTTTTTTTTCCATGTGTATTTTTAAACAATGGAAGTGTCAAAAATAGGGTCAACTGTGTTAGACTAAATTACATTATTGTATATGCTGCACTGAATGGAACCTTTGTATTATAATTATCATAGAGAAGCATAGTTTGCATCATATTATGGCAATTTATCCTCAATGAAAACCTTCCAGAGTCCTTTTATTTTGGAATATCCTGTAAACAATCAAACCACCAGAACATGATTGTACAACAGTAAAATGTTCTCTTGCATTAAACTGAAGATATCTGTTTAATAAAAAAAGAAAAAGAAAATGTAGGAAAGGTACTTAGAGCTGTTACTTTCTAAGTACACAACACCCTAGACAATTCAAGGCATCTTAATCTCCATCAAGAACAACAACAAAAATAATAATTTTTGTCATGCTGTTAAATCCATCATTATGGATAAAACTGGTGCAAATTGGTCAAACGGATCCAACAAACACTGATGTCCAAGCTGGCATATTGGCAACTAATACGTAACTGGTGGTCAATAGAGAGTTTAAAAGATCTTCCCTTTCTTCTTGTTCTTTTCCAAGGTTCTAAATGATGAAAGGGAAATAATCAAGATGAGTAACCATTTGATAAACATGATAACAACAGCTAACCCAATTACAACAATGTTGGGATTTTCAGATACTTTTTCATTGAAAAAAATTAAAAGACTTAGAAGTAAACAGCTAAGACAATGTTAATCTATAATAGTATTTTCTTAGACAAATATTTGACAAAACTCCAGGATAAATAGTAAAAAATATGGCAAAACCCAATTTTAATATACAAGAACAATTATTTCCAAATGAAACAGCACAAACTAAAAAATATCAACTAGCATTAAACAGGGTGTTCTTTTCCCCCACTGTCATTTGCATTCTGCAGTGCAACTGCTTTTACAAATCTATTTTCCTCTTCTTTGGGGAAAATGTTAACAGTAGTATAGTATAGTAGAACAAATGTCAAATCTGAAAATGTTTAGTAATGAGGATAAACTATATAATCCTTATAGGAATGCCACTTTTCAGTTTTAAATGAAACTATTAAGGAAAAGAAAACCAAAAATTCAAATATCATTGAATTTTGTATAAATTAACAGAAAGTAATTGATTAGCTGTAATGGAAATTAAATATCTAACATTTTGTCTTAAGAATTTTATCGTAACAACATAATCCAGTACAGTTAAAAAGTATTCCTAAATATGTAACAGATTTTGAAGAATGTTCCCTTTGTGTGCCAAAAATTGACAACAACCCTTATGTCCAACAATTGGGGGGAGGAGGTAAGAAATCCAATTAAGGTAAGTTAACTGGGGAGAATGTTATGAAGCTGCTAAATCATAATTACGAAGATTAAGTCATGAAAGATGTACTGAAAAAATACTGCTAATGGACACAGACTGTATCCATCCATATAAAAATATTTATCCATGAAAACCATTGTGTTTGGAATGCATGATAATGGGTGATGACTTTTTAAGTGTTATTCTAATGTTTTTTAAATAAGTAGGAAAACAATTCTTTAAAACATTAATACACACATTTCTTAGTAATCTGCTATTAGTTACCTCGAAGAGTTCTGTTGTTCTAAAATACGTTGTTGAGCTTCCCAGTTTGCTTTCTCATCCTCAAACTGACGACGTTTTTCCTCTAATTCTTTGTGCTGTGCTTCCAAATTCTTTTTCATTTGTTCATGGCGCCGCTGGAGCTAAATCATAGCACAGTATATAAAACAAAACTAAGAAATCAGAAGCAGAAGTACGTTTCATCCAGACACCCTAAGGATAAGAATATGAGCATTGAATAGCCCTATTGTAAATTCAGAGTACTACCTGGAAAGCACTGTTAAGGACTCCTCCTACTTTAGGACCCAAAAGGCCAGTGACCCAAGACAATAATCTTGGGAAACAGTAAACAAACAAACAAACAAAAAAACAACAAACTTAACAGTATGGAGTACTTTATAATGGAAAATTACTATCTTATCTCATTTTTCTTTAATCACAAATATGTTGGAGGCTGGGCAGTGAAGACATCATTGTTCTCATTGTACAGATGAGGAAACAGTTGCAGAATTTAAATGACTTGCCCAAGATTGCTAGCCAGAAAGTGGAAGAACCAGGACTTGAATAAGCCTCCTAATTCCAAGTTTAGAAAGCTAAGACAAGTGAAAAGAAAGCAGGTAGTTTAGGATCCTAAGAGTTCAAAGATGCCAGTAAAGTACTCTGATTCCTGTAAGCAGTGGTTCTCAGACACTGGTCTTCATGAAAATCACCTGGGATGTTTGTTAAACACACAGAATCCTGAACCTCACTCAGATGTACTGAATTAGAATATCTGGGTGTTCAGTTTGGAAATGTGGATTTTCAACAAGTTACAGTGATTCTAATGCAGGTGGTCCTTCCTCCTGTGTGTATTAATGCTGTAAAGAATGCTGACTGAGAGGTAGTAAACACTCATGCAAAGTAACTGCAGAAACAAAGGGCCTTAAAGTCCAAGAGATCATTAGATAAATAATTTCATTTAGATGCAAGTCAATCCATTTCTGAAAAAAAAAAGAAAAGTCAACAAATTTTAAAAAGCAGATTAAATCCTCCTATGCCAAATACCCAAGGACTATTCAAAACCTTCGGTTATCCAGGAATTATGTTCTGTTATAGATTTTTACTACATTGGTGAGTTAACATTAACATAATGTTAATATACAACATTATATGTATTATACATATTATATATTATATATTATACTTTTGCATACAATTTTTCTTTTTTGCAAGCCCGAAGTGACTTCAGATTTATTCCTATTTCAATTATTTCATGCAATTCTTACAAGACAGAATCACCTAAGACACACTTAAGCAAACATGAGTAAATCTGAGGTGAAATCTTCCCAATGACAGCAAACAAGTTACTAACAAATGTCAGAAAGTAGGAACGTAAGAAAATGTCTCTAGTTATTTTTTTTTTAAATGCAAGGGAATCACATATACACAATTCAGAATAGTAGTTACCTCTGGGAATGAGAGAGAGGGATACAATAGGGGACAGGCACACAGGGTCTTCAAATGAGTTGATAACATTCTATTTTTTTAAGCCAGGTGGTAGGCTTACAGTGTTCATCATTCTTTAACTTACATTTATGTTACATGTAAGTAATTATCTTTTGTGTTAACTGCATGTAGATAAAGGTATAGGTCACAATCTCACTCTTAAGAAACCCATGGGGTCAGACGCCTTTCGAAGTTCAACATTTTTCAGTTATTAAAACCACAACACTGTTTAGAAATGAGTTCATACTATATTTATAAAATACCTTCTGGGCTATCTGGGGCAGCAAGTATAATCAAACACATTACTTTTTATTTGTTTCAGTAAAATATATAAATATTCACAATATGTAGGATTAAAACTTAGTTCATGTTAGGTTTTGCAGTTTTCAGAGCTTTTTCCATTCTGAAGTTGTGAAAAACAGGACTGTGAACCTATCTAGCAATTAACAGCAAACTTAAAAATTAACTGGGTTCAAATGCTGGCATATTGTTAATTTATCCTTCTTCTTATCTATAAAGGAGAGATGAGCAATAATATCTACCTTGTAGGGCTGTGGTGTGCACTAGACAACACAATAAATGAAAGATGCTTGGTGCTGTGACTGATGTACTGTGCTGCTAGTTGTGCCCCAAACAAGTATTTCCAGCGTAATGGATTTAAGGAGAAACTGTATTAAACAAGGCTAAAAGGGTTTCTTTACCTATTTATGTATTCACATGTATCATATTTACATAATATATATCATGTATCATATACATGATGATTTGCAAACTCATTACCACAGGGATGTTGGTAAATACACTCTAGATGTGGTTTCATAAAAGACAAAGAATCTAGAATGAGCATGCCTAATTCTCTAATGGCTTAGAGTATCAGGTGGGAACCTTGGCCCAGAGCTCTTCACAGGTCCTTTAAATGTTAACATTCCATCCTTCAAAGAATAGTTCTTCAAAACAATCTTCACCATTCATAGTAATCATGAAAATTCCCAAAGGGTTCCTTGGCTACAGATTCACAATTACTTATTTGTAATATTTACTCTTAGCAACATGTCCTAAAATACATTTGCCTCAAATATAAGTTAAACTACTTTTAGATTCTCAATGGAATCTAAGTGTGGAGATAATGTAGTAGACTCTTGATTATTCCTGTTTTTCAACCCCTCTTTGGATATAGATTTTCCAAATTATATGTGAATTACTGAAGAGGTAGAGATTCAATGCATATATTTAACAGGCTGATAAATTAACCTCCAAAATGTCATGTTAAGAACTTTAATTATTCATTTATAATACAATAAGAATCAGCTAAGACAGTGATTCTTGATTGGGAGTGTGTGTGCATGCACATTTTGGTTTGCCCAATGATAGGAGGGCACTACTATTAGCATTTAGTGGCAGTGCCAGGGATGCTAGTCCTGTAGTGCTCAGCAGTCTCAAACCAGGAGTAATTATTCCATATCCCGGCTAAATTAAACTCAAAACAAATATAACAACAGTGAAAGATTTTAGCAAGAAATTACAAGAAAAGCCCAATAATGCAAGAGAAATTAATGTGGAATAAAAACATTTCCTTGAAATTATTTAATACTTTCTCATGCCATGCATTCTATTTACTCAATGGATTACAGTACTTTTGTTAAGCCTTTAGTCAAAAAAGGTTTCCGTATTTTACGCAGTAATTACAAAAGCAATGCGATCAACTCTAAGAATATAACAGAAGAGATCTGAATCTCTTCTTAATATACTTAGATACAAATATCAGTGAAGCCACATAAAACACAGGGATCTTACTAAATTTTATCATTAAAGATTGTTTTAAAAATATTTTATATTACTGTCATCCATATATATATATATATAAATCCATCCATAAATTATGTATATATATAATTTTGAAACAAGGTCTAGCTCTGTCACCCCGGCTGGGGTACAGTAGCACAATCATGGTTCACTACAGCCTCGATCTCCCAGGCTCAAGTAATTCTCCTGTCTCAGCCTCCTGAATAGCTGGGACCATAGGCGCATGCCACCATGCCCAGCTATTTTTTAAAATTTTTTGTAGAGATTGGGTCTTGTCATATTGCCTAGGCTGGTCTCAAACTCCTGGACTCAAGCAATCCTTCTTTGGTCTCCCAAACTGCTGGGATTACAGATGTGAGCCACCACACCTGGCCTTCATCTCACATATTTTAAAATAATTTATTATTTTATAGGATTTTTTTCCTTTTTTTTTTTTTTTTTTTTTTGAGGCAAAGTCTCGATCTGTCACCCAGGTTGGAGTGCAGTGACGTGATCTCGGCTAAGTACAACCTCTGCCCCCCAGGTTCAAGCCATTTTCCAGCCTCAGCCTCCTAAGTAGCTGGGATTACAGGTACTCACCACCACACCCAGCTAATTTTTGTATTTTTAATAGAGATAGGGTTTCACCATGTTGGTCAGGCTAGTCTCAAACTCCTGAACTCAAGTGATCTGCCTGCCTCAGCCTCTCAAAGCGCAGGCGTTACAGGCATAAGCCACCATGCCCAGCCTATTTTATAATTTTTAATTATATCAAATTTATGTGGAGAAAATTTCATACTGAAATCACTTATTTATTTTGGGATTACCCATAGTTTTTTTCTACTATTCTCAGACATCTATCAAACTAACTGTTCTATGGATTCTTATGTTCAGTTTATCTTTTTCTCCATCCTTTCTTTCTTGCCACCTATTGAAGGAAATGTCTCCAAGGTCTTTTTGATTAATAGAAACTAAATGTATAACTCAACATCTAGAAGGGTTTCAAAATAGTAGATACGTCTTCTGGGATGTTTTGTCATTACCCTGCCCAATGTTGTACATGTACATTATAAATAAGAAAAGCCCAACCTTAACAAAAATTATCACATTCCCTAATTTTCTCTCCTTTAATTGTGTGTAATTTATCCAGGCATATCTTTAGTTCAATAAAGGTTATTTCCCTCTTTTTCATTCATACACAAATAAGTATGGTCAATTATTATTATCCTAACACTAGTTTTTGTGCATACATCCACCCCCAAACTCTCATCTTTAGTGTTCTTATGCCACCTGTATGGAATGGTTTGTAATTTTATTTTTTCACAACTCAAACTTGTTCATCATAACTTTAATAATTCATTGTAAGTATTCTATTACACTGTCCTACCTAATATACTATGTCTAAGCACTTACATATTGAAGCATATATTATAAACACAGTGCTTGCTTCTAGAAATTTCTCCATTTTGTTACACTGGGGTATTAATTTTGAAAAAAACATGCATAAAAGGTTACTTTATCTATAAATTTTACTGAAGACACTACTTAAAAAGGAACACAATGTCTGCTAAGAGATAGAATATTAGACTGATTACCTCAGCCTCAGAGTCCTTCAGTTTTTGAACTTTTTCTTTGACCTTCATCTCAAACACCTGCTCCATCTCCATCTCCATCTTCTTCATTTTAGCTACATGCTCCCTTCTTTCTTCTTCCATTTGTGCCAGAGGGCTCCTGTCATGAATATTAAGGGTAATCATTAAATGTCTGTGAATAAAAATTATAATACAGAACTATGAAACAGCTGATGAAAACAAATGAGATGCTATATATGTATGTCATTATTAATATATTTATAACCTAGAACTTATTTCCGTGATATTTCATATATAAAACTTATTATGGAAAAAAATCTAAAAATCAAAGATGTTTTCTAAACCTACTGCATATCAAATTTAAGGATGACATACCAAATAAACTGTAGAAGGAAAATGGGAAAAAAATTCCCAAAATACATTCACAGAATAAAACATTAGATGAAAATCATTTAATTTTGTTCTTTAAACAACATTTTAACATGAAAAACAGAAAATAAGTAATGAAGTTAACATATGTAGAATATTTTTACCAAAATTTTTTTACCAAAATTTCAAGTGTTACCATCTCTTCTAAGACAGCTACTAAGAACACAAAAATTATTATTTGTTTTGGTAACTGAACTGATGCTGGAAACAACTACTAGTCAATACTTAGAGCACTATTTAGGCATACAGAATATTTCTAGGTCCCTTATAACTTCAATGCTCTTGAAAATTCATTCCACTTAACTCAAATATTTCAGTCTTAAGTTTTAAAGACTTTCAGTGATTTAAAACACACACACATACTTTAGAGATAATCAGGAGCAAATATTTTGTTAATAATTATTTTTAAATGCCAAAAAATAGACATAAGCATAGTTAAATTAAAAAAAAAAAATGTTCACTCTGTTGACGTTAAAGTCCCATGGATTCAAATCTCCTTGAAGAGTTGTGTTCAAAATTTTCACACTGATATATATTTACAGGTGGGCTTTGTTAAGGCTAATATACTTTCTCACAGAGACACAAGAGAATGCCAAAGTACCTAGTGCTTTTAGCAAAGGAGCAGAAAATGGGCTCTTTGCTTTGAGAATCTCTGAAAATTATTCAATACCCTAGGACAAATTAAAGAGATAAGTACTTCTTTGACTTTGTTAATAAAGCATGCTTGTTTTGCCTCCATAAAAACAGGCTTTGACCATTGAGGTTTACATGTTAAATGGGTAAATTTTATTGCAATACACTACTTTTTTTAAAAAAGAATTAACTCACGGCTTAAAAACAAAAACCAGACCTTGGATTTCACTCGTAACTTTAAGGCTAGTCATTTTAACCCTGATTTTACACACTCTTATTATGGTGACTTTTCTCCTTATTAGGCTAAATATTTCTGACCATCACAGCAACTGTCTTTTCTATCAAGGAAGCAGGCAAGAGAGCTAGACAGAAAATGTTAGAAACAAAACAAAAAGGACCGAATATTGGCTACTAGTTTTTCTTAACAAAAAGGAAGAACAAAGATGTGATGTAATGCTATGATTAAGATGATCTGTTTTCGCAATTGCATAAATTAGAATAAAATGTTAACTCAAGGATATTTCTTCACCAAAAGAAAACTTACTTCTACATGCAAACCTGCCACATATTTTTCCAATTAAACAATGAATCAAAAGTTCTGAAAATGAAACTAACCAGACATACTAACTTAGAACAAGAACCTGCATTTTAAAAGTGGAGTCAGCTGAAATACATTTCCAAGTGTAAATACCATTTTTTTTTTGTAAAAGTTGAGATGCTTAATAATATATTCCTCATATTAATGGCAAGTGTTTTTAATATAGTTGCCTCTGATCTCTTGAGCACACCCAGTGTCAGTGACCGCCCTGAAACAGCATACCAAATGTGTGTTTGTGTTTGCCAGCATTCTTCCGGTGAAAGGGTCCAAAGCTTCTGTTAGATTTTCAGAGTCTCTAATTCCCACTGTCCCCTAACACCCCAAAAATATTTTTTAGTTTCTAGAAAATAAAATTCCCACTGTCCCCTAACACCCCAAAAATATTTTTTAGTTTCTAGAAAATAATCTAAAAACAATTCTTTAATTGCTAACCTTAAGTAAATGAATATGTATATTTAAGTAATTTAAGATTATCCAATAATATAATTATGATTGTAAATATATTAAATTAGAAATCAGACAGAAATATCTATTCCTACCTACACAACTCATCTATAAAATGTTTATCTTTATCCTTGGGAAGGAGCAGGTAATTTTGCCACCTAAATTATTATTTAAATAATTCTAAGGGGAAAATGAGAGACTGCCAAGAAAACATGCAATGATATTTCAAATCTTCTTTTAGGCCAGGCACAGTGACTCACACCTGCAATCCTAGCAGTTTGGGAGGCCAAGGCGGGCAGATCACAAAGTCAGGAGTTCCAGAACAGCCTGGCCAACATGGTGAAACCCCATCTCTACTAAAAATACAAAAATTAGCTGGGCGTGGTGGCACATGCCTGTAATTCCAGCTACTTGGGAGGCTGAGGCAGGAGAATTGCTTGAACCCAGGAGGCAGAGGTTGCAGTGAGCCAAGATCGTGCCACTGTACTCCAGCCTGGGTGACAGAGCAGGACTCCATCTCGAAGAAAAAAAAAAAATCTTCTTTTAAATTCAAAATTTAAGTATTAAAAATCCCTGTATAGTAAAATCCCCTGCCATACATGCCTTCAACTATATCATATCCACAGGAACAAAAATTAGTGATTTAGCACATTTAAAATAAAGCATGCTAAAAGCTGCAATTAAAGTCAAATGCATAGCTTTCACAATTAAATTATTAAGGTATGTGCCCTAAATAAAAAATTTACAGTAAAATTCACTAAAGCTGATTTATTTCCCAAATTATGTTCATAATCATTACATTAAATCACTACAAAAATATGCTGTGCACTTATCTTCTGAAAGTCTGTTCAAAGTTGTAAATATGCTAAATGTGTTTCTAAAAGAAATTTGCAATTATTTGACAGTTAAGATACTGTAAGTTTTTAGCCTTGTAAAAATAATCTGACCAAATATACTCAAATACTGTGAAAAAATGTTCATGCATATTTAAAATGAATTTTTTGAAGTCTCTCACCAATAAAAATGATCTTTCAAATTTTTAATTTTTAAATTAACACCTCACTTCTAGTCATCTTTATTAATTTTTAGAAAATCGAAACAAAAAATTGTGCTTACAATGTAGAAAATGTAGGGAGATCACTTTTTATCTTCACATTTACTATTTTTTTTCCAAGTAAAACCTTTTATTAAATGACTGGAAAAACCATTTAATTTATATCATTGCCCGCCTGCTTTTTAACAGGAAACTCTTATCCACCCATATATAGTAGTAAAGCTTATAAACCTATCAGCGAAATTAAAAACCCAAAGAAATGAAAAAAACTTAGTAAAACAAGAAAAAGAAAATGGTTCCAACATAACCCGAATATGAAACTAAATCCCCAAAGACTTAGCTCCTTCTAGAGTTGTCTTTATAAGGTTAAAATTCCTGCAAGCCACACCCCTTCATGTGACCAATAAGAGAATTACAGCCACCACATAAGGATGACCTAGTCAAGTTCTACTTTGCTGCATTACACATGACCCACACTTGGAGTGTAACAAAAGACAACCATGTTTCATTTAAATTACGTGTGTGGTCTTTCCTAAAGAACAATTAAGCAAGTAGATTTACATACTTTTGCTCCAGTGGTCAGTAGGTCACTATGCAAAATTTTCCAAAGGAATTTCACTTCAGTAATTTCAAAGATCAATATAAAAATTTCCAAAAATTTTGAGTAATAAGGGTTGCTAACATTTTGTTTTGCCACGTGAGAGTATTAAAACCAAACATAAACAAAACTTCCAACTACTATCATTATAATTTCATGAAAGGACACTTGAATAAAGAGTAAAAGATATAACTAAGTTTAATTTTTTGGAAACCTGAAATTTTCAGCAAATTGTCTTTATTTCTATTTAGATCAATGAAAACTCTGTCATGTATCAAGAATTCTGAGAATCTGCCTTTGAAACCTGTATTTTCAGTCATTTACTTATAAAGTTTTCCCAAAATGACTGATGGAGAAGGCTATAGAGAACAGAAAAATAAACATAAGGCAGAGAGAGACTAGGGTGTGCCCCAACTTGGAGCAAGGTATCTATTGTCACAATTGGTACCAATGATAGACATCAGTTCTGAAAAAGAGCTACCAATAAAATGTGATTTTAAGTAAAGGGGTACAAAGAAGATCAAGGAAAAAGGAGGCAGATAAAACTTCAAGAAGGAAGTTTAGCAAAAAAAAAAAAAAAAAGATGGCCCTCCTCTTACTGGGGATCACCTCCTTTAAGAGATCAGCAATCTGGATATGACCAATTCTTCTTCCCTTTCCTTTATAAACCCTTGCTGAATTTTCTTTGATTTGAGAGGTTACCCTTTCTGTGGCTTTCAACCACCCATCACCCTCCATATAGGGATGCAAGATGCATTCTCTAAGGATGTAAGTACTTGGATGGCTCCATACTTTCTTTGTCAGAAACAGTTGTAATTACTGGATAGCTGCTAAGAATGGCATCCACTTCTCCAGATCTAAACTTGAGACAAATTACAGCTGACTGGACAAGTTCAGCTATTCTTCAGATTGAAACCACACAATCTAATTCTTGTTTTAAGTCCCTCTAAAACAGAATTGTTCTAGGGCTACTGACATAACAGAAAGACACATTTTCAGACAGCTACACATATATTTTTAATTTTTATTTCATGTTTCAACAGACTCTACAGTTTGTCCAAAACTATCTCAGAAAATTAAATATAAGATAAACTGATCTACAGTTACACACTGCTTAATAATGGGGATACATTCTGAGAAATTCATTTGTCATTGTGTCAACAACACAGAGTGTACTTACACAACCCTAGACAGTATAACCTACTACACACTTAGGCTCTATGATACAGACACAATATTATGGGATCTTGTCATACATGCAGTCATTGACTGAAACATCATTATGTGGCACATGAATGTATTTTACTATTCACTGTCTAACATCTTTAAAAAGTTTAGCTTATATTCTAAAACCAAAGTGTGATTAGCACTTTGTGAAACATACATTGCCAAAGATCAGTTTAACTATAAATTTTCAATAGGTTCACCTTCCATTCCAAAATTCTTGTAACTCTCAACCCCTCCCCACAACCACTGTCAAAGAATATACTGCTATGGAGAGTCGCATGAGAGCAATACAAAAGAACATTAAAATAAGCCTAAACTCACACCTGCTTACTTCACTTATTTAAACATTAGTCTTTCTTTTCAGTTATTCATGGATATGTACTGACCTATGAGGAAAAGCAGCTTACATCAGCTAAAGCACCATAAGTTGTTAATGATTTTTAAAGAAAAATTTAACAAAAATACTTTTTGAAATTGCTAACATTTTCAAGACAATGCAAGATACAACCAATAGATAAAACTTCCAAGTGATTTCTTTCAGGTTCAGTATGTGTTATTCAATGAAGTAGTAACAATCTAATTTATCAAATCATATCAAATATCTATTCCAATTACAGCCATTCCCCATTTGGCTTGATCTTGTAAAATGTTTATTTTCCTATTTATTATTAGCATAAAATATTATGCTAGCTCCTGGGGCAATTTGCTTTTTAGCAATGCAAACATTTCTTTTTTTTATATGCACAGGTAAAGTATGGTCATGATTCCTCTCTTTAAGAGATATTATTTCCAGTAGAATTCCACTATTTATGCTTTCACCTGGGATATAGTTTAACTCACGTATTCACACAGTAGAATTTTGTATATGCAGAAAAATACTTAATGATATTGTAATGATCTTAATGATACTGCACTACTTTAAAAAGCCTTATATTTGAGACATGGGAACAAATAAATAATTCCTTATATCTACAACATAACAAATGTTTAAAAAACATATTGAATAAGTACATATATTTAACAAAAAATATGTACTAGTAGTATATTTTAACATACAAAATTATCAGTAGCTTTATGTATATGTTTCTTTTAATGAGTTAAAAAGTTCATCGTTAATGATAATGAGTTTAAAGTGAATTAGGATTTTATGAATATTCACTATGATGGATCCTTACATTTTTATGCCAAAGTTCATAAACATTTTGCTAAAAAGAGATAAAAAGCCTTCCTTTTGTTCACATATTGAGGCTTACCTCAAACAGAATCTTTTATTTTAAATATTTAAGGGACATTTTTCTATTCTACTATAAGGCATATTAACCACTACGGAAAACACTATAGCTACTTTGAGAACTTGTCTTTCTTATTTATATAGTTGATCCTTCAGGATTATCTTCTAATGGTAGATAACACCTAGCTACAAATGCACATTATTTAAAACGGTTTTGCAATACAGCTATGCACTGCATAATGACATTTCAGTAAACAAGGGATGGCATATATGATGGTGGCCCATAGGAACTAAAAAATTCCTACTGCCCAGTGGCATCTTGATGATCTTGACCCTGAGTAGGCCTAGGCTAATGTGTAAGTTTATGTCTTTGTTTTTAACAACAACAACAAAAAGTTTTAAGTGAAAAAAGAAAGAACTTCTAAAATAGAAAAAAGCTTATAGAATAAAGATTACAAAGATAATACTTTTATACATCTGTTCAATGTGTTTGTGTTTTAAGCTAAGTGTTACTATAAAAGAATCAAAAAGTTTTCTAAAATTTAAGTTATTATAAAATAAAAAGTTACAGCAAAAAATATTATTGAAGACAAATTTAAGAAATAAATGTAGTATAGCCTAAGTGTACAGTGTTCATAAAGTCCACTGTAGTGTACAGTAATGTCCTAGGCCTGCACATTCACTCACCACTCACTCACTGACTCATCCAGAGCAACTTCCAGTCCTGCAAACTCCATTCAAACCAAGTGCCCTATACAGATATACCATTTTTAATCTTTTATATTGTATTTTTACTGCACCTTTTCTATGTTTACATACACGAATACTTAACATTATGTTACAACTGTCTATAACATTCAGTACAGTAACATGCTATATGAGTTTACAGCCTACAAGCAATAGCTGTACCACATAACCTAGGTGTGTAGAAGGCTCTACCATCTAGGTTTGTGCAGGTACTCTATGTTGTTTACAGAATGACAAAATAGCCCAATGACACATTTCTCAGAAAGGTATCCCCATTGTTAAGTGACATATGACGTAATTATGATCTTCAATAATGACAGATTTTTAAAAAGCAGGACACAGACATGGTTACCAGCTTCCTCACACATCTCTTTTTTCGACCCCAACATGAAACCACCACAGCTTGAGATATAAGCTCAACAGGGCAAAGCTACACACTTTGTAGTCACTTATACCACTCTAAC
This sequence comes from Macaca mulatta, assembly GCF_049350105.2. Classification (NCBI taxonomy): domain Eukaryota; kingdom Metazoa; phylum Chordata; class Mammalia; order Primates; family Cercopithecidae; genus Macaca; species Macaca mulatta. The sequence continues at coordinate 92,416,408 of NC_133408.1, forward strand.
AACCAAAAGAAGAAAACGCAACTCCAGCTAATTCACTCCCTGGAATAGGAACAGAGAAGGTAACCAAGAATAAATTCATCTAAATATTCCTTTTGTTAAAGCCTGTCCTTTTTTTCCACATAATCTGTAAGTGAAAACGCTATCAAAATGGTTCATTCAAAAAAAGCTTCTACTATTAAAGCAAAACAATATAAATTTATGCTGCTGTGCATAGAGAACACTATCCACATTTTCTACTGAGTAGCCAGGAGAAATTTAATGAAAATGAAACAATATGATTATTGACTACAGAAATAATACCTTTTTTGGCGAAAAAAATACATACTTACTTAGTCAGCTGCCCTTTATTCTTGTTGTTATCAACTCCATTATAAGTCACAGCTGCAAGTTTTCTGCTTCTGTAGTTCTCATAGTGGACATTATTAGTAACATCTTTCAAGTCCTGCATGTGTGTTCTGTCATAAATAAACAGCAAGAGTTTGCTTCTATTAATAGCTAGGGGGAAAAAAGCTTAAAAAGCTTTAATATAAATTCAAAATTTTACCAAAACAAACATTTCAGATTTAAAATGAAAAAGACTATTGTTAAGGAAGGTGGCATTCATCTGTTTTCATTTACACTCAAAGTAGACCAACAAAAAATAAGCTAACTTGACACCAAATTTAGATTCCAATGAGATTTTAAGACCCATAAATCCCCCAAAGCAGTTACTGAAGGATGACCTTTCTATGAAAAGAGTATTCATCTTTGTATTACCTATTTAAAAACTAGACAAGATTAGCTACTACTGAAGCTTATAAAATCTAAAAGAAACTGCCTTTTAGCAATATTACTAAGGTAATATATGAGTTTTTATTAATACATAATAATAAATTTCAGATCACATATCAAGTTGCTTTCAAACAAGGAAATTTTAGAGTAGTTTTCTGTTTCTTCAAACTGTCTAGTAAACGTATTTTGGTTAAACAAATTTTTGCTTACAACATTTCTATCATATATAAAATCAATACATGTAAGTCTACAATACATATGAGATGATGTAATCATTATTTAATAATTCAAGACACTGAAGATACCCTTAGCTGCTCTATGGATATCCTTTACCAATGCAGTGTTCTTGGATATACATGATGTGGCAATACTCTATTGTCAGTCCTCCCTCTTGTCATCATCCATTTTATCTCAAACTACCTATATCTGCCATCATTCATTTTCACCACTTTACTAAAACTCCTTTCTGGGAGACAAACAAAAAAGTGTATTGTTGGCTGAGCACACTGGCTCACGCCTGTAATCCCAACACTTTGAGAGGCTGGGGCAGGCGGATTGCCTGAGCTCAGGGGTTCGAGACCAGCCTGGCCAACATGGTGGAACCCCATCTCTACTAAAAATACAAAAATCAGCCAGGTGTGGTGGCAGGTGCCTGTAATCCCAGCTACTTGGGAGGCTGAGGCAGGAGAATAGCTTGAACCCAGGAGGTGGAGGTTGCAGTGAGCCAAGATCACGCATTGCACTCCATCCTGAGTACACGAGCGAGACACCGTCTTAAAAGAAAAAAAAAAAGAAAAAAGTATATCGTTGTACTGTTTTTATCATTCCTTACATCCAGAAAACCTTTACTGTTACTTCACAATCCAGCTTCTTGAATCTCCCCCTTTGTGAATAAAATGTGATATCCAATCACTCTGATTCATTTCGTACTGACATTTCCATGCAGCTCTCTGATAGTTCACTCTCCTTAGTCCTAAGTCTGGTTTTTCCAAAAATCTCATCTCCCAGACTCTGTCCCTTAATAAATTCACGTTCTCTTATAGCCACAACAGTTACTTCTAAAGCTCTACCACTCCACTTCAGGAAAGTCAGGCAGCTCCCTACTCCTGGCATATCTGGTGGTTGACACTGAACAGTTCATGCTAATTTGTCAATCTCTCGTCAAAGACTTCAACTACTTTGGAAACCTTTTTCCCAGCCTTGACATCAAAGCATTCCAACCATGACCATTTTCTCCTTGGTTGTCATTCATTTTTGGTACAAGTATATGTCATAGGTGACATCATACCTCTTCAACTGTAAGCTCCCCTTTACAAGGAACATGCCATTACCTTTTATGCCCCAATGCAGATAGCAGATAGGAATTTTAACAAAATTCGTAACTCAAGATTGAAGCTGAGATATGATAAACACTTTTTGGAATAAATTTTTGTTACCAGTTTCTCTAAGTTGAGAATAATAACAAACACCTATGCCAATATAAAACAATGTTTATTTAATTTTTCTTTTCTTTTGATACAGGGTCTCGCTCTGTCGCCCAGGCTGGATGGAATGCAGTGGTACGATCTCGGCTCACTACAATCTCTGCCTTTCAGGATCAAACCATCCTCCCACCTCAGCCTCATGAGTAGCTGGGACTATAGGCGTGTACCACCATGCCCAACTATTTTTTGTATTTTTAGTAGAGACGAGGTTTCACCATGTTGCCCAGGCCAGTCTTGAACTCCTGAGCTCAAGCAATTCTCTTACCTTGGCCTCCCAAAGTGCTGGGATTACAGGTGTGAACCACTGCACATGGCCTGATTTTAGTTATTATGTATCACATATCATCACTGCATCACTGAAAAATCATTAAAGGTCCTAAGGAAGAATACTTATATGAAATGTTTGTGTGAATGTGTAAAATAAAAGTAAGGTGAATTTACTAATTGTTAAGTTATTTTTGTTAGCGTCATCTAACATTTTAGATAATAATTTTCCCTTTCACTAAAATCACTATAGTCTTCTGTACGACTACATAATTCTGATTTTTTCAGGTTATACAAGTCTTTATTTCCATTTAATTAAATATGCTTTTTCATTTTACGATTCAACCCACTCCTCCATTCTCAAAATAATTTGGTAATTTGCAATACAGTTTTCCCCAGTTTCAGGAATTTGTCTCTTCCATTTCCCATTGCTGATACCATAACTCTTTCTGTTCTCCTTTTGTTTTCTTTCCCCATTTGATTTCTGAAACACCCATCTCTACACCCTGAAAATATCTGTATAATTTTCTTCCTTTCCATCGTCTTCCTTGGTTTGCCTGGAGTAAGTCAGTTCTCTCAATTAGCAAGAGAACATCTTTGAACTTGCCTCTTTCTTAGAAGCAATCACTATTCCTTTGACCTGCAAGATTTCAATTATTTGGGATTTATAGACATCTGCAATATTGGTATTGGTACTATATTTCCTTCCTTCAAGTAATTATTAAATATCCACTAGATGGCTTTGTCGTAAAGACATGAGCTAAATTAAATATACATCTTTTTAATAACTTAAGAATTTTTAGGCATAAAAGTCTTGCTGCTCTGCTCTATTAAATCTTCCTGCAGGCATGGTCAATTTGCTCTGTAATGCTTATACTAGGGAGGCCCCTTACTAGCTGCCAGGCTGTGAACCTTCGCGTATTCCAAGTAGCCTCTGAGCCGCGCAGGTGTGGTGGCTCACGTCTGTAATCCCAGCACTGTGGGAGGCCGAGGCAGGAGGCTCACTTGAGGTCAGGAATTTGAGACCAGCCTGGCCAACATGGTGAAACCCTGTCTCTACCAAAAATACAAAAATTAGCCAGGTGTGGTGGCGCATGCCTGTAATCCCAGCTACTCAGGAGGTTGAGGCAGGAGAATTGCTTGAACCTGGGTGGAGGTTGCAGTGAGCAAAGATCGCGCCACTGCATTCCTACTTGGGCAACACACTGAGAGTCCATCTCAACAAAGTAGTCTCTGACTCAGTACCTAGCTTTCCTCTCTACAGTGTTTTAGCTTTGTAGGCAATTATTGATTGTATACTTTTAAAATACGTAAGAAAAAGTTATAGAATGCCACCATGTCAAGCACTGGGCAAGTACCATAGAGGATTTAAACAAGAGGAATGCAATGGTAATTTGTATTTATTAAACATTCTCTACTTATATACTGTCAGAGCAGATTATATTATTAATATATATTCTTTTGAAGTAACACTATAAGAATGGGAGAGGAAGGGAATATTCATAATAGAGCCTGAAGTTTTGTATTCTCAAAACCCAGAGGATGACCTTCTCGTGCATTTGGTCTTCTTCACTAAGTGAGGCCTGGCAACCCCAACTGCTGAATCAACTCTATCATGTACTTCCTACCAAGAACACTGGCTCTTTTGAAAATAAAGATCAATTACATGCCAATTTATTCAATTTCAAAATTCACTCTCATTTCTACTGTATTTCTTGAGGTAGCAGTTTGACTCTCTTAAATTTTCCCCCTCACTTCTCACTTTGAGAATGACCTTCTTGTTATTCCATGATTTCCAACTATTATCCATATTTATGTTACTACCTTTCTTTACACAGCTAAAGAGATTCTTCTGTTTTGGGAAAGTAGGGGTATGAAAATGAATGGATATCAACTTCAGACAGACATCTAAAACCGAAGGTTAAAGAGAGTACGTTGTAAAGGCGTAGAGAAGCAAGAGACAGAAGTGGGAAATGCGGAGTGAGGTAGGGAGAGGAAGGAGTGTGTCTCAACATGAAAACACTGAGGATCATTTTGATGCCCCTTCTGTTCCTTGTCTACTAACATCTCTAGTCCTATTACACTTTTTCTTCACGATTTCCTCTCTGCTGCTGCTTTTCTAATTCATTAGTAAGAGATCCTCTTTACTAGTCCTGGTCCTCTAATCAGGATGGCCTCAATGTCTTGCTCCCATAGGCTTTCCTTCTCTTTCAGCAGGTGTGCAAGACACAATTTAGGGATTTCTTTTTCTCACCTGGTGGGAAGATGGGTTTTGTTCACTGTGTTCCAGTACATAAAATGTGGCCTACTCACCAGCTATCAGGATGTGCACCTTTTAAACATTCAAATTCTAGCTTTTGACTCAAAAACTAGCCTTCCCTTATATAGTTTTCACAAGTTCTTCACATTAAGAAAAAAGAGCCTCTTCTATTTCACTTTCCATAGTTATTTCAGTAATAAACCTCAACACAAAGTATAACGATAAAGTAAAGAGACTAATTTTCCTATGTATCCCTAAACAAATTATTTCGTAACTTGCTCATGACTTCAAAACCTTGGAGAAAGAATCATCTACATGTAGTGCTTACTTCATTGCTAGACTGAATATAGAAATTTAAATTAGCTATATTTATAGAAGGCAAAAAGCAAATCTGTCCAATTCTTACTTACGGAAAGAAAATATTAAGCTATTTCCATCATTGCTTGCACTTACCTTATCAACATATTTCTTAGGATTGTAAAATCACAATGTTCACCATTTTCAACTGTAAGAAAAAAATAGACCACATTTATTATATTTCCACTAAACCTAGTCTCTTCAAAAAATATTTCACAGGAACTTGGGGAGTAAAACAAGGAGAGGAAATGCAAAACAGACCAATTTTTTTGAGATTTAACACTAACACAGTACTAATGTAAGGGCATGACAGAGAAGTGTACTTTATTATTGTCTTATCGTAGTTTAATCCTCAGAAATAGATATGTAAATCTAACAAATGAGCTCTCCAGAAACAACTTTGAAATTTTGAAAGGGGAAATCATGTATTTTCTTATTATTGGTAAAAAATATATTTATTCTATAATACATTTAAAAAATTCAGTGGGGTGAGTGAAGGGAGAATCACTTTAGAAAAAATCTTAAGGTAAGCAAAATGAAAAAGGGAGCCAAGAACTTTAAGGTTCTTTACTTTTATTTTTAAAGAATGTATCAGAAATAGGAATATTACTTGGGAGTAGACGGGTAAACTACAAGAGAGACGCAAATCAGTTTCTCCAGTGCGTATGTTTAAGGGATATGTAAGTTCTAAAGCCTCAGCTCAGCAATTGAAAGTTGCCTGGGCATGATGGAGCCAGCTGGGAACAAGGTACAGGGGTCACTAATAGGAAAATTGCCAATAAGGACAGTAACTTGAAACAATATCCTAAAAATTAAAGAACTGTTCAAAATAAACCAGGGGCAGTGGTGTGTGCTTATGGTGACGTGATGTGGGAGGAGCATAACGTGGGAGGATCACTTTGAGCTCAGGAGTTTGAGGCCAGTTGGGCAACATAGCAAGCCCTCGTCTCTTAAAAAAAAAAAAAAAAAAAACAAAGTTCAAAAATAATAGCAACAAACAGATAAAACAATCATGTCTCAAATTTTGGTTTCAGCTTACTGTAATACAGAAGATTAAATATCAGATTAAACCAATACAATAAACCTATTGCCAAGAGGAAGGACTTCTGAGGTTTGGTGTTATAACTAAGATTTTATTGGTATTTAAAACTCCTTACTTAACAACCTCAATAATTTAAGATAGCAAGTTAAAAAACAAAACAAAAAACTCCTTACAAAACTAGTAAAGAGGATCTCTTATTAATGAAAACTTTTTTACTCTAAATATGCAGTATCAAAAAGGGCAACTTTTATACTGAGGAAAGACTGTGGAAGTTTTAACTGGGCTTACAAATTTCTTCAATCATTCTTGAGGGTCCATGACCATCTGACATTCTGATAAAAGTGACTGGCCTTCTCTCCAAAATGTTGGATTCCAGGAGGTTCATTAGATTCCCTGGGAGCAAACTTTGGGCCCCAGGTAAAGAACCCCTGAATTTTAGGTATGTTTTCAAATAAGAAAACAGAAATAATCTTAATGATGAGACAGGAAAGCCAGTCAGGGACAGCCAAGGAGGGGCAAGTTGAGTACCTCTTATTTTAAATGCTTGGGACCAGAAGTGTTTTGCATTTTTTTGGAATTTTGGAATATCTGTGTCATACTTACTGGTCGAGCATCCTTAATCCAAAAATCCAAAATTCAGAATGCTCCAGTGAGTGCTTCCTTTGAGCAGCATGTCAGTGCTCAAAACGTTTTAGATTTCTTTCTTTTTTTTTTTCCTTTGAGACGGAGTTTCACTCTTGTTGCCCAGGCTGGAGTACAATGGCATGCTCTCAGTTTACTGCAACCTCCGTCTCCTGGGTTCAAGTGATTCTCCTGCCTCAGCCTCCCGAGTAGCTGGGATTACAGGCACACGCCACCATGTCCGGCTAATTTTTGTATTTTTAGTAGAGACGGGGTATCTCTGTGTTGGTCAGGCTGGCCTCGAACTCCCGACCTCAGGTGATCCACCCGCCTCAGCATCCCAAAGTGCTGGGATTATAGGCGTGAGCCACCACACCTGGCCAACGTTTTAGATTTCCAAGCAATTCACATTTTGAATATTCTAGAATGTTCAACCTATACTACAACTTTAGGACTGAACACATACTTGCCTGACTCAGTAGGATACAGGTTTGAAAAATATCAGCGTATTTAAGGGAAAATGAGACTGCAAGAACCTGAAATCAGCACTATCCTTGAAAATCTAGACTATATCAATACAATATGCATATTGTACTACTTACTATAAATACAAATTTTTAATCAGTTTTGAGATCTTACAGAAAGTCATTCACTGAAGAAAATCTTACCTTCAGCAACACCCCAAGGATACTGCCTTCCTCTGACCCTTTTGCCATTAACTTCAATGATAGTATTACTACCTACCACAGCAAGAGGTAAACGGTCCTAGAAAACAAAGTATTCTTGTTCAAATACATCTCTGTAGTCCTCACAAATTCAAGAATAAAGAAAGTTACATTACTCAACAGATTAGCCAAAAAAAAAAAAATTACTTTTGATAGTTTCTGTATTAGTTTTTAAGGCCATTTAACAAATATTTGGTAAACTGCCATCACATGGTATTACCACCAAGGTAAACAATAAATAAAATTAAATTTTCTCTTTAATGTTAAGAATATTCAAGCATATACTTGGTCAAATTATTTACTAAAAATCACTAAAGAAAGTTGTCTCATACTTGGGGGGGATTAAAGGTAAAAAATACATTGGCATTTGGGGAAAAAAAAGTGGGCTAATGACTAGCCTGCATACTTGATCACAAACCAACTACAACAGTACCTAAAGCAGGTAATAGTCTATTTGCTAAGCTCTAACTTCTGAACTTCAAATCCTGGCGACTGGATTTGTATTCATCTATGTATAGCCCTTCACAATTTTGTGGCTCCCGGAAATATCTAAGCAGCTATTTTATACAACTGCAGAAATTCTTCACTGGCGATGTATAACAATTTCATTATTCCAAGATATTTGCCTACATAATGCCATTATTCAGTACACCATTTTTAGGGCCAAACTATGTAGAAAATCATGAGATAAAATACAGAAAATATGTTGTTACTTTTTGGTTGGTTTTTATTATTTTTAATTGAAACATAATTGTACATATTTGTGGGGTACAGTATGGTATTCTGATACCTGTATACAAATATGTAATGATCGAATCAGGGTAATTAGCATATTTGTCAACACAAACTTATTTTTCTGTATTGGGAACACTCATAATCCTCTCTTCTAGCTATCTGAAAATATAGACTAAATTACTGTTAACTACAGTCACCCTACAATGCTACAGAACGCTAGAACTTATTCCTCCTATCTAGCTGTAATTTTGGTTGGCTTTTATACAGACAAAATAAATACATTTTTGTCTGGCAATTAAAACATAACAGAATGAATTCTCTCCTTTCTCATCACTTGTTTTTTAAGAGGGAAAAAAATTACATAATATGAAAGCCACTTAATTAAAAACAATTTGAAATAAGAATTGTGTTATTCGCCTTGGTAGTTTATACAATTCCTTATTAGATACACTAGCTAATCTTCAAAGTTAACTATAAAGTTGAATTCAACATTAAATCTCCCTAGGCATTTTGTAAGCCAACTACTTAAAACACTAATACTTTTGATCTTTCCTGCAGATGCTGTAGTATGTTTTTAAGGCCTCAGATTACTTTAGTGTATGTACAGGGATGAACCTACCTTTATCTTTTTAACAAGTTTATTTTCTTCTTCATCATCTGTTTCTGGAAATTCATATATTTTAATTTTATGTTCTTGGATTTCTTTCATTATCTAAAATGGAAGAAGTAGCCAGCAAAAGAGCACCATACATAATTAGTATGTTAGTCTTATGTTTATTACATGCTTCTTAGATTCCTATAAGGGTCCTTGGTTTCAGATCCTTTACTGTTTTTAATGATGCAAAGTTGTAATCTAAAAGTACTATGCTAGTCTTTTTTTTTTTAACTGTAAAGTTGATATATAAATACCAAATCCAATTACTTCAGAAGTGTTAAAGTCATATAGCTATCATATCAAAAGAGTTCCAAAAAAGATGTAAAACTCCAGAAAGGGATTTCTCTGATTGATTTCCACAGTAATGACCTTAGGTCATTTACTTACAATGACTGAGATTCTTCCTTTAGACACAAACTCCCAAGTATCTTATTTAGTTGAATAAACAGGGCTAAACTCACCTAAAATTTTTAGTAGAATCTGGCAAAAGTAAGGTAAAACTAAGTACAGCACTGCTCCCTGCACATTCATCAGAAAAATTCTTGCATGTACATGTATATACACACAAACTGAGGAGCAACAGGTATAAGATTAGGGAAGGACACAAGGAGAAAACACACCTTAGAAATTAAGAAGCTCAAGAATTAATAAGGAAAATGAAGAAAACTAAAGAAGACAACTTATTAATAACATCAGTCAAATTAAATTATCATGTCCAAAATCACGCCAAATTCTAAACAGAATACAGACATCCAAATAATTTTCAACTACCTATCCTTATTTGAACCCATAACAAACCAATGGCTAATATACTAAACCTATCTTCCCTACCTATACTTATATTTTGGTGCAATTTTCATGGCAAAGGTTCCCAGCAGTTATAAAAGGACCCTGAACAAACTATGTTACATGGTTACTCTACTAGACAGAAGTAAACAGAAGTAAAATTGTCACTGAAAGAAAATAAGACCACGTATCTTTTACAATTAGGGTATGTACCTAAATTAAAAAAAAAAGAATAAACGAGGAATTGCAAATACATGATGAAGAGAAAAACGAATAATAGTAGCTAGCACTAAAAGCAATGGTTTTAGTCAGAGGTTGTATATTAAAATGACCTCAGTACAACCACCAGAATGTGACCAATTTGAAAGAAGAGGTCACTTCATATTCATCTTTTTTATCAGTAAAAATCCAAATCGAAATACATAATAAACGAAGAGAAATGCATTATATACTAGTATCTGAAACTTAGAAACAGCACATTACAAAATAAAAATGGGAATGGGTAAGTGTAAAACAGAAAAATACTAGATACAGTAAAAACAATGTACTAAAACTTTCTGAAAATTAGTATGAATTTAGCACAACTTCAAAGTAAATTTTAACAGGCTTTTTATAACAGGTTTCAAGGTATTCTGAAATTCATATTGAAAAAGGTGAAAAACAAAATATTCTGTTACAGTAGGACTATATGGACAACAGAGATAATTACAATCTATTTTTAAATGTTATACAAAGTGCTGTGGTTTAAACAATATACTACTGGCCAAAAATAAAGACTACTGCAATAGAGAAAGGTTCCAGAATTGACCCTATATTTCATAAAATGTAATATATAATGAACAAGACACAAATTAGAAATATGTGTGACTGTGTAACTCAGTATTATTGAGACAACTAGACATGAGTCTAGAAAAACAGTTTAGTGGTCTTCCAGCTAGCTTATACAGCATGAGACTCTTAATCTTAGGGTCATAGGTTTGAACAATAACTTAAACTATAAATATCCCATAAAGTGCACTGAAAACAAAATTAGGATATAAGCAGCAAAAGAGAAAACAGAAAAAATATTGTGAAAATGAGAGAGAACTAAATACTCAGAATAAAAAGAACCCATATCAATAAATACGGGTAATACCAGGTACTACTGGTCAAAAAGACAAAGGATTTGAACAGATGTTTACAAAAAGGGGGAAAAAACAGTTTTGTTTTTAAAATGTTCAGCCTTTCTGGAAAGTAAAAGGAAAAGACAAAGAAATGATTAGGTACCACTTCATTCCAAAAAAGTTTTCAAAGTAAAAATAACAATGCTGGCAAAGTCACAGTGAACCAGATGTAGACTTTAGAAAACAAATTTGTTTTATTGGGAAAGCACCATGACAAAATGGGGAGTGGGGAGATAAAGACCCATAAAAAACAATCATAGCCTTTGAAAGAATAATCCTCTTCCTGGGAATTCATTCTAAAAAAATAATTCGAGGGGAGGGGAGGAGAGGGGAGGGGAAGGGAGAGGAAAGAATAATTCTAAAGAGTATGGGGAGAAATTGTCTGTGTGGGGGTATTATTAAAGAACACTTAAAACAGTCATATTTAAAAACTGACAAAGGCAGAAGATTCAAGAGTTATTTTTAATACAGTATAAATGACAATACAGTAAAGCAGTAAGAGGAATGGATTGCAATACATTATACTAAAAATAGTAAAAACTGCAAATTATGAGAATGGTATAAGAAACCTGGGTTAACCCATCCTGCTCACCTGTTTTTTAAACTGTTGGCATTCCTCTGGTGTGAGTGTGTCTGCTTTGGCAATAAGTGGGATGATATTCACTTTTTCATGCAAACGCTTCATAAACTCAATATCCAATGGTTTAAGTCTGAAATACACAGTATTTAATATGACTGAATTCATCAGTTTGGGAGAACAAGATTCTTCACATCCCCAGTGCTAGTTAAATACAATGTAACTACTTTACTTACTTATCAGAAACACTCTGAAGATGTATTAGGCCAGCAAAAGTTAGGTAGAACAGGACTTCAAGAAGCATTGGAGTGGCTAAGGCTTTGACTCCTGCCCTTGAACCCTGGTCACAGGGTTTTGGCCCTAAAGAGGAATTGGAAAAACCAGAAAGGCTCCTAATAGAATGTCCTAGAATTATCTCTATATTTATTACTCAAAATTTACAAGGTTTTAAAATTTTATTTTTTTATTTAATTTTTTAAGACGGGGTCTCACGCTGTTGCTCTGGGTGGAGTGCAGTGGTATAATCTCAGCTCACTGTAACCCACCTCCCAGGCTCAGGAGATCCTCCCACCTCAGCCTCCTGAGTAGCTGGGACTACAGGTGCACACCACCATGCCTAATTTTTGTATTTTTTGTAGACACAAGGTCTCACCAGGTTGCCCAAGCTGGAGGATTTTTTAAAAATGAAAAATGGTAGCCCTCTTTCAACTCCACATTCAGTTCTTGCTACCAGCTATCTTTCTCTGACAAGATGCTCACAAGATAATCTTCAACATCCCTTTTATTCATTACAATCTGGCTGCTACCTCCAGTTTGCCTCCATACTTTCAAGAAGATGACTAAATACTTCTATCATGGTGCTTACCATTACTTATTCTCTCACAAGCTCCTCTTCTTCCTTACGATACTTTTCAGGATCCTCTTAGTAAGTTAGTCCCTTAAGAGGTACATTCTTTAGAATTTCATACCAGGCTTTCTCTTCTTACTCTACATTCAGTACAATTATTATGACTACAATAGATTTCAATTATCTTCAATTGGTCAACTGACTTCCAAATCTTCATATACAGCTCATATCTCACTGTTAAGTTCCAGATTTGTGTTTACCCAGTGGATATGATACCTGGGTGTTCCATGGGCTCCTTAAAATCAAAAGCTCATCTGAACCCCCATTTTCCCTCTTCTATGCTTCCTATCTCAGTGAATGGCACTACAATCTTCCCAATTACTCAAGTGTGAAACCTAGGATTCCTCCCCTCCTCTAATCCTATTCCCATATATATAGTATGTGTATAGACATGTGTATGTGTGTGCGTGTATGTGTATGTATATATGTATGTACGTATGTATATCTCCATTTCCATTACTTTAGGCCACCAAGACCTTTGGAATGAATAACTATACTACAAACCATCCATACTGAAGTCAGAGTGGTCTTTCTAAATCCAAATCTTATTGAGTTATGACCTGACCAAAAATCTTATTAAAGGCCAGATTCCTTAACTAGAACGGCCTACAAAGCTTATGAAGACATAGACTCTCAAGCTAACCTCAACTCTTAGCATGCCTGGCCTTTCTTTTGCCTCCTACTTCCAATGAGCCAGCCTTTTTGAATTTCTTACAATTCCTTGAAAGCACCATACTTTGACATCTGGCCGCAGGCTACTACCTTGGCTGGAACACCCTCCATTCTCATCCTTCTTCTCCTTGGCCTCGCTAATTCCTATTCATCCTTTAGGACACTGGCTTACAATCCAATTTCCACTGGGAATCCTTCTCTAACCTAAGACTAGGCATATTTCTATGTGGTCACAACACTTAATATGCTGTACAGTAACTGCCTGCCTACATACAGATGGTTCCTCACTACGGTTCCACTTAACAATTTTTCAACTTTCTGATCGTGTGCAAGCAATACACATAGAATAGAAACCATACAACCATTGTTTTTTTCACTGTCAGTACAGTATTCAATAAATTACATGAGATATTCAACACATTATTACAAAATAGGTTTTATGTTAGATTTTGCCCAAATGTAGGCTACTCTATAATGTTTAGTAGGCAAGGTGTATTAAACGTATCTTCAACTTATGATGGGTTTATGTTACCCTGTCCCAAGTCGAGGAGCATCGGTATTTGTTTCTCCTGTCTTCTCACTGAAATACCCTCTACAGTAAGGGCCTTACCTCAATTCATCTGTATCCTCAGCACCCAGCAGGGTATCTAACACTCGAGAAGGTGCCCAAATATTTGTTGACAAAAAAAGTAAGCTGCTGTGATTTTCCTTATGTCCTTTAGTAATTCTAAATGCAAACCAAAGTCCTCAAATCTAGAATATACCGTGGACTAAAATTCAATGTTTCACAAGAATAAATGAAGATACTAGAAATATTTTGCAAAGGACTACCATTCTAAAGTACTATTCCTTAACTTTTATAAAAACATGAGAAAAAAATGAAATAAAGGTCTCATTCTGTTAATAATTTTATAAACTAATATTGACTAATAATTGAATTGACTGACATTTTAAAATGAAGAAAGAGAAACATATATATTAAAATTGGGGGGATTAGGGCCCTAAGACTAATAAGATAGTCCAGTCCTTTTACTAACAAAGATTACTGTATATATTTTCCTGTGGTAGTAAGGGCTGAGAGGCAGAAAAACAGAGACAGTGAGGGGGAGAAAGCAAACATGGAGAATTAAGATAGCTGCCTCCTATTCTAATTCTCCTTGTCTTAAATCCCCTGAAAATTGACACTGGCATTCAGAGAATAGGGAGCACAATGAAAAAAGTGTGTAGATGGAATAACACTGTTTATATGATCTGTAAACTGTGTTCTTGCCTCACTAGTGTTAACTAAAAGAACCTATCCATTTTTATTTATGTTTTTGACAGGGTCTTGCTCTGTCACCCAGGCTGGAGTGCAGTGGTGCAGTCATAGCTCACCAGAGCCTCACTTCCACTTTGACTCCTGAGTAGCTAGGACTAAAGGAGTGCACCCCCATGCCCAACTAATTTTTTGTTTGTTTGTTTGTTTTTTAGTTTCATTCTTATTGCCCAGTCTGGAGTACAGTGGCACAATCTTGGCTCACTGCAACCTCTGCGTCCCAGGTTCAAGCAATTCTCCTGCCTCAGCCTCCTAAGTAGCTGGGATTACAGGCATCCACCACCAAGCCCGGCTAATTTTTGCATTTTTAGTAGAGACGAGGTTTCGCCATGTTGGCCAGGCTGGTCTTGAACTCCTGACCTCAGGTGATCCACCTGCCTCAGCCTCTCAAAGTGCTAGGATTACAGGCGTGAGTCACTGTGCCCAGCCCCAACAGATTTTTTAATTTTTTGTAGAGATGGGATCTCACCATGTTGCCTAGTCTGTGGCCTCAAGCAATCCTACTGCCTTGGTCCCCAAAGTGCTGGGATTACAGGCATAAGCCACTGTATCTGGCCTGAACCTATCCATTTTTTAAAAAAATTTAAGTTTTGCTTATTTTCATTAATCATTACATAAAACACTAAATATAAATGCCATGAAATATTCAATCTCAGATTTCTAAATTGTTATGGTTTTTCAATTTATACTCATGACAAATTTAAATTGCCACAACCTTACTAAGCTATTATGTCAGATACAAGCCTGCTTATTAATCCAGTGACAAAAAAGCAGAGTTCAGTTAATCTAAAATTGTAATAAATCTTAAGGGCATTTAATATAAAGTATTAAAATCCACATAAAAAGATTTTGTATTTAAACACAAAACAATGCTTGCTGAATATTTATTATAATATCCCAACTTTCAGAGAGAAAGATATTTAAAAATAAACATGACGAGGAAATTAGGGAAGTCAACTTCTTAAATATAACCAAAGGGTCAAAGAACATTTAAGTCAGTTTAAAAATTAAACTTTAGGAAAAAAGGTAAACCTTGTAAAAGTCCCATTAAATTTCAGAAGCCTACAAAATGTCAGCAACAGAAAACATTTAGTTCACATGTATATTACATTCTGGTTGAATTTTTTCCTCTGTCCATTTAGTTTTATATTGGCTGGTGTCTTCACCAACAAATTTAGTTTTCAAATCTTGTTTTTAAGCAATAGAAAATCCTTTATCATTTCTAGAATATAAGCCCATACTAAAGAGAAAAGACTATTTAATCTCAAAGTCTACAGCATAATAAACAAGTACAGGGCAAATGACAAATTTTTTTGTATGTATGTATGTATGTATGTATGTATGTATGTATGTATTTATGTATGTATGTGTAAGAGAAAAAATCCTTCTGTATAAAACTCACTGGATGACACCAATTTTTCTAAAAGTGGTAATCAAAGCTAGAAGGATAAAACACCATTTTAAAATTCATGTTCCAAGTCAGTTTTTTATTTTAATAACAATTACAAAATACTGAACAATGCACATGAGGCAATAATAGCTGAAATCACAAATTAGCCATGCATGCAGTTCATACTTGGTAGAGGGAGGTAGGAGGCACTGAAAGTACACTGTTGGACCCATTTATAATTACTGTAAAAACAAATCCCTCTAAAAAGGGAACCTAGGGACTACCCAGACAAGATGGAAAGGCTCTGATTCATCTATTAGAGTGCATGGAATTTCAGTCTGTAGTGAGCAGAATATCTGGAACTCTATACATAAAATTCCGTGCCATATTCCTTCACTTAATCCACAATATCATGTACCAATGGGCAAAACTTTGCTCCATTTCTAAAAATAAACTGAGAAATTGTTCAAAGGTATATTTTTATATATAGGAAACAGCAATTTTAAACATCTTACTCCTTGTGACAAGAAACGGCACAAAGCTACTACATATCACTTGAATATAAAAATGTATTCTTTTTAAAAAACTCTCATTTCCCATGCAATTTTAAGAAATAAAATTTTCCCCAAGGGGATGGGAGGAATGTAATTTCATGAGAATTACTCAACTTGGACAGAGTCCAGAAGATCTAAAATAATAAAATTGGTTATAAGCTGACAAATTTTATTGACTTAACTGCAAGTTAAGATTTCACTCTGCTGGCTTACATGAAGAGGCCCTGACAAGTTAAACGAGAATGATTTAAAAATATAAATTCAAGTAGCTACACAAATACTCATAAAAGGTTATACAGTGTATTGTACTTTTGAGATTACTTTTTTTGAGCCTAAGTCAAAGAGTCAGTTTAGTGATTTAAATATGTAAACTGAGAACACTGTAAAAGAATATTAGACATAAAAGAAGAAACATTTTTACCCCACTGCAATCTGACAGTGCAAAAATATAAGTATGTAATTAAGGCTCCCTTATCCATTGAGAGTGATAATGGGCACTGACCTATCTTTAAAAAAATAAAAGAGAACAAGAAGCCAAAAATAGAAGAGAAAGGTATACTTGAAGGAATTGGTTTACACTACTGTAATGTGAGTGTTAGACAACTTAATGCTATTTAGCCTGATGCTACTACAGTTCTTTTGGTGGAGAGATGGTGGAGTTACAATCATCAGATGGCCAAATTATACATGCTGAGTTACTTATCCAAAGGAAAAGACTGAGGAAGAATAACTGGAAAAATGTGCAGTTGTCAACGACACATATATGTACTCAAAACGACAGGGGAATTACAAAGAACAAAAAAAGGGAGTACAGGCTAACTATAACAAACAGAACAATCAGATCAGGTTAAAGTCTAGATTCTTAGGTCTTAAATCCTAATAAAAGCTTAGTAATAACAATATGATACCTAAACAACATGTCTATGACAGTTAAAGTGAAACAGAAGCCAAATAGATTTATTGTAGAAAGAAATGGCACAAGGAAACACTGGCATGCAAGTGTTTTTGATAACCATCTCTTATGAGACATATAATAAATAGCATCTTTGGATTTATTCTGAATATATCTAACCGGTATGGCTGCTTCTCTTTATTGGTAGTTCAATGAGTAGCAGAGTGGTTAACATGAAAGCTAAATTTGCCACATTGAGACCTCAAACCATGATGGCAATACTTTATTTCCATGAAGAAGGGAAAATCCTTATGAATGAAAAACTAAGGAGTAAAATCACTGTTAGCTTATATAGGATTTAAAAAGGCTTTCAACTAAGACATTTCTACATGAAATTTAGTACTTCATAATGGGTATAGTTGTATGTACTTCACAAACTTAAAGATTACTAAATTATGCACATAAAGGTAACAGTAAGCAACAACAACAAAAAAGGAATTAGAAGTATCAAGGTACTGACCCATGTCCTGAAGGAGCAATGAAGTATAAACAACATTGCACCCTGTTATCAGGCATCTGACGTCTGTTCACTCGTGATTCTGCATTTAAGTAGTCCTCAAATTTACTATCAATGTAGTCGATAACAGGCTGCCAGCTATAGAATGCAAATAAACAAACAAGTTGCAATTCTACATATGAATTAACGGATGACTGTTAAAGGACAATAATCAGTATTTTCAAATGGGCAAAATGAATTTACCAGTAGAAGGTATGTCAAGTTATTCCATATAAAGATTCAAAAATATAAATTATGTTGAATAAATCTTTATTATTTTAAAACTTTCCAAGTGAAAGAAAATAAACTATTTATTGTCAAAACACAGCTAAATTATTAGCATATTTTTGCACTAATAAGTGTATTAATAACACACTTCATAATATGAAAACAATTATATTCAGTTTTAAATTTCAAATGAGATTACTTTAAATAATAAAAAAACTTCATGATGAACTTATGAGTTTTAAGAGTTGACAGAAAATTACCTCAAAAACAATGTGAATTCAAACAAAAATAAAAGTATTATTTATAAAATACTAAGATAAGCACTTCAGACTAAAATTTCATAGTTGTTTTCTTCACTTAGGACTTACAGAAAAACTGAAGGTCTAAATATCAGGTTTAAATTAGGATTGAGATAGAATTTATACAAATGGATAAAATTAAAGCAAACAGTTTTAAATTTCTTACAATAATGAGAATTCTTCTATTTAGCTATGTTATTTTATAATATGTCTTAAAAACAATTTTATGATAGGTATTATTTCCATTTTATAGAAAAGTAAATGGGTTCAAAGAAGTTCAACAACTTTGTCAGATAAGTGGCAAAGTTGGTATACAAACCCAAGTCATGTCACTTGAAGTTTGGTGACCTTTGCTAAGATGAGAAGTTTTAAAATGTTAAGAAGAAAAAGTTTAACCAAATGCACTGCAAAGTTGTGAGGACAAACCCTTCTTACCAATTACTATTATCCACTGCATCTCCAAATCCTGGGGTATCAACTATTGTGAGCAGCAACTGAACACCACCTTCTTTGATTAAAACTTTAGATTGTTCCACCTATAAGAGTAATTGGTGAAGATGTTAATATCATACATTACACCAGTGATTTCCTACAAGGGGTGACGGTAGGGACGTTCAAGTTTATCAAAACCAACTGGGAAACTGTTAGAAAGACCGAATCTACGTACTCCCACATTTTATTCAGAATCAATGATGGTGGGCATTGGAAATCCACATTATTCGAAAGAAAAGCATATATACAAATAGTATGCCAATCTCTTGGCAAATTCACACTGGGTTTACGACTCATACTTGGTATAAAGAAAGACAGAGGAACTGATAAAATAGTGATCACCACTAAAGATATGTAATGCTTATATAAACTTAAATGTGCATCTAATAATACAAATAAGCAGTTTGAGTGATTTAGTAATTCACAGAGTTCAAACATAATTAATCAGAGAACATCATCTAATCTACCATTTACAGTAAATGTGTTCCTGGACTATTCTCTATCATGTTTGGCCCCAACCACTCACTCAAATGAACTTACTATCATTCCTTAATCTTTCTCAGCATGAATGTAGTTACCCTTGTATCTATGTTATGGCTAGGAGCCAATCCTCTTCTCAAATGTGATACTCCACATTCTGGACAATGTAATCAGCAAAAGTCCAGACAGTTAAAAAAAAAAAAAAGTGTATTCTGGTAGGGTGAAACCTTACTATTGGACTTAAATGATAACAACAGTTCCTGGAACAATTTAAGATACTCTGTAACCTCAAGCTCTGTATCAGAAGATGTATTATCATTCATCCTGGGCATATGCTGCTGTTAAATGCAAAGTATCAGTTTTCAGGAGCCCAAGATAAAGCAAACACGGATTCAAATGAAAAAGGAGTAATTCCTCCAGAAAAAGATAGGCTTTCTCCTGATACACATTTATATCAAGTCCTTATTAAGGCTAGAGGCTCCAAGTATGCTGATAAGCTAATTTACAAGACAAAAAGTTTGGGACACTTTTAGAGATAGCCTATTTCCTTTTGGCATGTTTTATAGATGCTACCTGATGCATGAAGAGACTAACATGTGGAGACTAAGATTGCTGAGCAAGAAAAGTCTGCGGCCTCACAATCCAGTAACACTTTCTGAGATGATGGAATTGTGTATCCACACTGCATCTCCAAATTCTGGGGTATCAACTATTGTGAACAGCAACTGAACACCACCTTCCACTTGTCCATGTGGCTACTTAGTCCTTGAAATCTGACTAGTGCAAATGAGGATCTGATATTTAATTTTATTTACTTTGAATTAAATAGCCACATGTGGCTAGTGACTACCGAATACACAGCAGAGGTCTACAGCAATCAAGAGTTTTCTGTTATTATCAGGGATAAAACTTACTAAAACTGAAAAAAATTGCCTGAAATGTGGACATGCATGACTTATCTTTTAGAGAAATGAGATGCCAAAGTCTGATCTTTTAGATTAATGTTCTTTAAACTGCTTTGATCCTGATATAAACTATCAGTGAAAATTTTGCAGATCCAAAAGATATTTACCCACCAAATATATACTATTGGCAATCTGAATATTAAGTATTAATATGTATTATCATTTTTCTGTAGATTACAAAAGTAAACATCAATAAGAGTTGTAGTATTTTCTGATCATCCTCAGTATCAATGACTGATGCACATCATTTAGGAGATCACTGTTACATACTACATAACTAAGATAACATGTCTATTATCAGGTTACCCTAATAACATGAGGGAGGCAAACTAACTCAGAGAAAACAATCAGATTCATCAGTGTGAGATCATGGGAACCAAAGGAAAAAAATTTTTCTTTTTTAGTCAGGGTCTCATTCTGTTGCTCAGGCTGGAGGGCATGGCAGATCACAGCTTACTGCAGCCTCACTCCTGGGTTCAAGCGATCTTCCCATTTCAGCCTCCCAAAGTGCTGGGCCAAAAAACATTTTTAATGGTATCATCTCATCTGGTTTAAGAGGTTTACATTTTATCTGGTGATCTTCTAGTCAAAGGACAACCCAGTCAAATATAACATCTCAATATCTTGAATTCACCTCCATCTCCTTTATAAAGACAGATCATTTATTCATGATAACTGTGGCTGAAGCAGAAATATCCAAAGTAATCATACCAGTCCTTTACCTACTTACTCCTTTAAATAACATAGTACTATATACTAGAAAGTGATACAGCAATATAGTTAATCTACATGAATCATCTCCAATTTTACTTCAAACTATTTCTGGTTCCTTTATTACCAAACGAAGCCCATTCTACCTTCAGTAATATGCTGTATACCAACTACACATTTTAACTTAACAGCTTAAATTTTAAGATATTTCCCTGTTTAAAAAAAAAATCAGTTCAACAACTTACTGACTTGCTAAGACAAATGAAGATTTGTATTTTATACACTTTAAGGAATGTTTATAAAGCTTCTTTTCTTCTCTGGCCTACGAAATTCTGTGTATCCATACATGGTCAAATACAAAGAAGTCAGTGACATATGGAAAAGATCCAGAAAACATCACTGTAAACTAGTGCCATTCACAGGATCCAACTGTATCCTATCATCTGGTATTACAAGTATTCTCATGGGATCCATGGAAAACGAATTAGTTCAAGTCCAAGAATTTCAAACTTTTCTTAACAAATCTATTCCAAATGGTCACTTTCCCATGCACTTTCCTTAAGCAGGTCACATCAACATATTTTATGGCATCACTCAGGGTTCTCTAAGATTAGCTGCATAATTTAGTACCAAAAGAATGAATCGAGGGCATTTTCAACTGTTTTTCCCTGAAAAATAAATAAAACTAAAGCTATCGTCTACGTATCATCTATGTATAATTAATCTACTGAGACCTCTTTTGGCATTCGAGATTCCAGAAATCCAAGGTACTCATTTTCTAATGCTGAGTGTATACAGTATACAAGAGTTCCAGTATACTGAGTTTTCAGTTTTACAATCTGAGGAAAAAAAGTCAAACAATGTTTACTATACAGCTTCATATAAACTAATCTTTTCTAACTTAATGTTTACATGCCACTTATTAAGGTAAATAAAAAATGTTACTTAATTAAGAACATAACATTTTGAAGAGAGAGTTAAAATTCTCTGTCAAGAGCTTACCTCTACCTACACTTGCTCAAGAGGTAGCATTATAGCCAAAACTCTGAAGAGATTTGAATGGCCTGAGACACTCCACTTAGCTCAAACACAAAAGCTATTTTGCTTATTTATTGACTCAAAAGACAAATATCATCTTAATCGTGTTCCACAAGAAAGTGAAAGAGGAAGTGACCAATAGTAGAACAGTTATCCCTAAAGAATACTTCCATCTCATCAAGACCCAGAACTACTTTATTGAGAAGAAAGTTGATCCCAAAATTCTAATTTGGCCTTCTATTCTGAACCTCTTCATCTCTTATATCCCTGTCTCCTTACAGTGAGACCTCAAATCCCTTGACCCTCTCATTTTCTATTATCAACCTCCTTCCCAAAACCTTTCTTTCTTTCCCTTTCCAACTCAAATCCCATTCTGGATTAACCCATCTTTCTATTCCTACACCATAAAATTCATGACCTTCAACCTCAACAAGAATTTCCCTGCTAATATTCCTCTTATATGCTCCTTAGTCTTATGCCTCTCCCATTTCCCAGTAAAGCTCTTCCCAAGCCCACGTCTGTCACAATGCTCAGTGCAGTACCTCACATCTCCACTTAAAAATGAGACCATTCCCAGTCTGTATGAATCAGCAGTGTACCTTATGGTACAGTGTGTGTGAAATATATCTTTTTCCTAAAGCAATTTCTCAATCTATTATAGGGAACTGATTAATTTCCATTTCAGATTCATCTTGACAACTGTTTACACTATTTCCCCTCTATCTTCAATCTCTCATTTCTTAGAGAACGACTTGCCACAGGATATAAGCATTCTCAGGTCTCTTTTGGAAATCATCAAACCACTGAGTCCTCTATACTCACACTCCTAGGCACTCCTTTTCATCCCTTCCTTAATAGCCATCACCCATCCTCACTGACTCACTACTCACTTCTCAACCCACTGCCATCTTGCTACCACTTCATTTAAATTTACCTTGCCAAGGTCACCTCTACAGCACCTTACAAAAGCATCTTTCTCACTAAGTCATAATTGTTTGTCCATATTTTTCCCACAATTGTGAGATCTTTGAGAACTTTTTGTTTTATCATCATTGTAGCCCCAAAACTTAGTATAAGACAAGCATTCAAATATGTTATGTGAATGGCTCAAAATCTATCAAAACTGGACCAAATGTCAACAGGAAAGTTTCCTGATTGGGCTCTGTGAAAATTTTTCAAGGAGTCTATCAAGTATGTTATCCTAGAGATGTACGTACTGCTTTCATCTTTTCTCACTTTCAAAACTTTTGCAACCACTTCATCTAAAATAGTGATTTACAAAACTTCAGGGGCCAGTTGGGCGTGGTGGCTCACACGTGTAATCCCAGTGCTTTGGGAGGCTGAGGTGGAAGGATCAGTTGAGGTCCAGAGTTCGAGACCAGCCTGGCCAACATGGTGAAACCCCATCTCTACTAAAAATACAAAAATTAGCTGGGTGTAGCGCGCGCCTGTAAATCCAGATACCCAGGAGGCTAAGACAGGAAAACTGCTTGAGCTCAGAAGTGGAGGTTGCAGTAAGCTGAGATCACACCACAGCACTCCAGCCTGGGCGACAGGGCAAGACTCCATCTCGAAAGAAAAATAAAAACAACAACACTTCATGGACCAATAAAAAGTTTCAAAGGGGAACAGCATAAAGTTTCCAACTAAGAACTTCAAAAACTCTAAACAGTGTCATTGCACAAAAGAATTATCTTAATAGAATGCATTAAGAAAAAATTAAAATGGACTTTCATCTCAGAAAAAAGGATAATTTCTTCCCAAGAAAGGACAGATGATACCCTTTCACTGACATAAAGTATGATTTTAAAATTTTCAAATGCAGGCCAGGCATAGTGGCTCACGTCTATAATCCCAGCACTTTGGAAAGTCGAGGCGGGCAGATCACTTGAGGTCAGGAGTTCGAGACCAGCCTGGTCAACATGGTAAAACCCCATCTCTACTAAAAATACAAAAATTAGCCAGGCATGGTGGCACACGCCTGTAATCCCAGGTACTCAGGAGGCTGAGACAGGAGAAACACTTGAACTTCAGAGGTGGAGGTTGTAGTGAACCAAGACTGCACCACTGCACTCCAGCTGGACGAAAGAGCAGGACTCCATCTCAAAAATAAATAAATATAAAAATTTTCAAATGCAACAAAATTATAAAATAAAGCTTAATTGTTAGTATACATACAACATTGTAAGCAATATATTTCCAAAAAATTTTGTTAATCTGGGTATCTATATTTGAGACTGAAACATGAAGTAGAACTTATCACATGTTCAATTTTTTTATTTTACTTCATTTTCATTAATCTTTCAGAAAAATATATATGTAAGTAAAAAATGGAGGTAATATGGTACCATTCCATTCCATTTGAAACATTCTGAAAGAACTAAGGCAAAGCACTTCCCTTTCCTCCTTTCACCCTGACAGGCACAGGATAAAACCAGTTTGCAGTAGAGCAGTGGTTCTCAAAATGCAGTACCTAGACTGGCAGTAATACATTCTGAGAACTAAACAAATACAAATTACTTGTGCCCTGCCTCAAACCTGCTATACAGCAAACCATGAAGAAAGGGACTCAGCAATCTGTGTTTGAACAAGCCTTCCACGTGACTGTGATGTGCGCTCAAGTTTGAGAAGCACTGGTATAAAGAATTCCAGGACTGGTGTCAGCTTGCATCTGGAAATGCACAGATATAACTCAGGGTTCTGACGTCCAAGATAAGAGGTTAAGAATTAATCTTAATGAGCTTCTATTAATACTGAAAACTTCACTTGAATCAGAACCACTATTTTACACACAGGAGGCTAAAAATCAGCTCTCTGCTCAGTGTACACAGCTTCCCATTCCTTCCAAGACTGTGAATGTGAATAAATATCTCCTTTAAGATACAAGTCTCTTATAAACAGATAACGCCCAGGGATGAGAATATGAGATCGTGGTCTTTATTAAAATCTTGCTCCTTATTCAGCTACATAACAGGAGAGTGTTTTTCTCCCCATTTTTATAAACATTTGTATTTTGAAAATCAGGACTGTATGTTTACCAGACTAATATGTCTGGACTGAGATACAATACTGGTGATCACTCCCCTCTACTGTGAGTGTTTACGAGCTTCCAACGGCAGATCATCTGCTAGACTACTGGGCTTGGTAAGGAGCCAGCCAACTATTAAAAAGATTACATTCTAATTTTCTAACTACATTCAGGCTTCTTGAACGACTCTGACCCTGTAATAATGGCATGTTCTTTCCTGAGTAATGGGCAAAAGAGTTTAGATGATCTTCAACTGGTTCCCAGTACACAAAGGAATACACCTCCATGGTTCAGTCAGGAAAGAGGACTTCTACAGGATTCTAGTAAGGATCAATCTGGTTCTCAAATGTTACAGGTCTTCTTTTTGGTAAAGAAAAGATATTTAACAGTGGTACACATGCCTCTGTCTTAAAAATCCTCCTAGAGATATTCTCACCTCCATTACCCCTTTGTTTTCAAGATAAAGAGAGTTTCTGGGAAGATATTCACAACAGAAGAGGATATTTTTGAAGTGTTATTTTAAAGGAAGGTAAAATAAGTTTAGACAATTTATTCTGAAGCTAGGCCAATGTAAGAATTCTAATAAATTGAGGGCATGTCACATCTTTAACAGATGCTTGCCTGGCGAGAAAATGTCTGCAATATCTAAAATGTAGGGGATTATTAGATTTTTAAAACTCCTATAAATCAGTAAGAAAATGACAGAAAATATTAAGATTATCAAAACACTTTAATGAAATGTGAACAGTTAATGAGTACAAAAGACATGTTCAACCTCACTAGAAATCAAAGAAAATAAACTCAAATACCTTTATATCTTTATGCACACACAACAGCAATGAGCGCCTAAGTCTACCAAAACATACACAAGAATGTTCCTATTAGTAAAAAACTGAAAACTCAAAGGCTTATCTAAAATAAACAATAAAGGATATACTGATAAATTCACACAATGGAGTATCATACTATGATGAAAAAGAACTACACCCAACATGAGTAAATAATACAGACGTAATCTTCACTGAAAGAAAACAGATACAAAAAAGTATATGTATATAACGTTCAAGAACAGGCAAATTTATCTACGGAGAAAGCAGTCAGTTAAGGTGTTTATCTTTGTGGGGTGTAATACTGAATGAGAGTGAGCACACGGAAGAAACTAGGGTTCTGGAAATGAACTGCATATTAATTTGGGTAGTGGTTAGTTTTACCTTGCATCTCTAAATTCATAAATACCTAAATTAAGGTATTCATAATAGATACCCAAATTAAGAAAGTTCAAAGTTCGTTTTCTTGCTTAGGATTAAAATTTCCAATATTTATGACAAACAAGCATGCAGGATCAAGTTTTTAGAGCATAATTTTGCAGGTAATTTTAAATCTCAAGCCCTATGAAGGTTACCAAAACAAAACAAAACAAAACACAACAAAATCCTAAAATAGAAACATCGAAAAGGAGAAATAAGAAATTCACTTCACAAAATTACTCCTTTGGGATCTAGTTACTAAACTGCATCTTGTAGTTTGATACATATGAGTTACTGCCCAGAATATATAGACTGTCCTTCCATCCTGTGCACTGGGATCATCACTACCACTTCTTTGAATTCAGCTAAAAGCATCACTGCCTCAATGAAGCTGACTCCAGCCAGAAATGTTCACTTGCCTCCTCTCTGCTCGTGTCCTATATATCACATAAGCAGAGCTCAACAACAATATTTTTAATCAACAGTTTAGAGCAGTACTGCCAAACAAAAACACCATGTCAATCACATAATTTATAATTTTCTTAAGTAGCCACTTTTAAAATAGGAAAAAGGTTAAATAAATAAAAAAATACCATGTCAATCATAATTTATAATTTTCTTAGTAGCCACTTTTAAAATATGAAAAAGGTTAAATAAAATTGATTATTTTATTTATACATCCAAAATATTATCACTGTAGTATACAATCAATATAAAAAATTATTGAGATTTTTTTTCCATGCTCAGTGTTAGACATCTGTGGTATATTTTATATTTGCAGAACATCACAATTTAGACTACCCACATTTCAAAGATTAATAGCCACACATGGCTACAGGTTGCTGTAATATTTAATAAAAAGTGCATATCTAGAATCCAGCCCCTTGCTCTATAAAGTGTGATCTACCATCCAGCAGGATCAGCATCACCTGTGATCTTGTTAGAAATGCAGAAATTGCAGCCCATCTCAGACCTACTAGAAGAACTAAATTTAACAGGATATCCAGGATTGGAATGCATAGCAAATACTGAGAAGCAGTAAATTAGATCACATATACCTTGGGAGTCTTACAGAATTTGCTATTGCCATTCAACTATGATATGGTATTATGCCATTGACTAATATAGAACACTGTATTTAAATAACAAAAGCTTTTCTATAAATCATGTTTTCTCTACACTATCCAATGCAATTTTCTGCAATGATGAAAATCTTCATATATGTGCTGCAAAAAAATGGCAGCCACTTGCCACATGAGCTGTTAAGCACCTGAAATGTATCTGGAGCAAATGAAAAATTGCATTTTTAATTTAACTAATTTTAATTGATTTAAACATGTGGCAAATGACTACCATACTAGATAGCACAACTCCAGGGGAATTGGTTACTATGTCACAATGTCATCTCTAGGAGAGTCCTCGGGACAAATTTGGAAAGTTCTAGTCAAGATAATTCTTCTGATTAACTGTACTTTTTAAAAAATTTTATGAAGTCATATATACTATCTTACACTGAATAAGGGCAAATTTGTATCTTACTTCTAAGGAAGCATCATAAAAGTTACGATATGTGCTTTGTATTAATATTATTCCAGCTTATCATCAATTAACAATACTAATATCCATACCTGTACAGTCTTTTTAATTCTATGAGAAGGACCTGGATACTCTGGAGAATACAAATCTGTGAGGAATAATGAGTTGATTAACGTCGACTTTCCCAATCCAGATTCACCTAAAAGAAATAAGGGAAAATATCTGTTAAATTCACCCACTTTACCCAATCTTAAATATTCAACAGATGCTATAATTGAACTTGCTTTATGCAAGTACTTCTTGGTGAAACAATGAAATGACATTAGAAAATATGCTACAAAGAATAAGTATCTTGTCCTCAGTTTCTTAACTATCAAATTAGACTCATGCTTCCAGGGATTCTTTTCAGTCTTCTAATTATACAACTTATATTCATTAAAAGTAATGTATCTAATAATCTACATTTTTAACAGTAATGTATTCCCAAAGAAAAAAGTCATTATTAAAAAATCCAAGTTGGATTATACATTGCTGCTTGAGTGAAATAAAGTTTTTCTTTACTAATAGACAATAATGAATGACCAAAACAAGAAATCATGCAGCCATAAAAAGCAAAAATCTGCTAATACAAAGAATAATTAATCACAATGAGCATCTCCACATAAAATTCTAAATCACAAAAAATACTTTCTAATTTAGCCACCCATCAGTCTAAATATAAGGGTACTACTTCTCCCAAACCAGAATCCAAAAAAATCCTAGGTAATTATTTTTTATACTGCTTCTACTCAAGGTAGGAGGTAGACATGAAGGAAGCTAGGGCATGATTTGTACTCTGATCACGTACTCTTTTTTGACTCTCCATCTCTAGTCTAATATACATAGTCTAGTGTATAGTAACTATTACAAGTATACCAAAATATAAATGGCTTCAAGGTATATATAACCTAAGGTTAAAATAAATTATAAACCATATTACGATAATTAACATGGCATAGAGTTAAAGTATGTATTGTTAATAATTCACTTAGAATAATAGGCATGTTTAGCCTAAGTAACTGATGTCACAATATACGTCTAGGAGGAATTCTTTTTATATCAGCTCTCAAAAGAGATAAGATCCTTTCCACATGGTCTGGGCTTACCCTTTGACTGAAAGCATGCCACTTTTTACTAGATGTAAAAATGCCAAAAATGTCTAAGTCACAGGAAAGTAACATGGGTTGGCCACACCCAATTCTTTCTTAACTCTTATACCTTGAAAGCAGAAAGACTAGAATAAAACCCAAGCATTTGGATGGTATCAGAAATATCTACAATATTTCCTTTTGGAAATACAAATGAAAATTTTAGTATATACAATAATGTTTTGGGAAATTAAAAAGTATGCTCATTAAAAGATTAACACTGTACTCAATAAATTATGTTTAGAGATTTTTTTAGTTTTTTTACCCTTTTTATTTGTGGTGAGGAGTCGGGGAACAAGACGACACAGGACAAAGGGAAAAGAGAGAGGAAGAAAAATAAGTCTGAAGGTAACGCACCAAAATGTAAATAGTGGCTACTCTGGGGATAGTACAATGTAGATGATTTTTCTTAGTTTGTTATACTTCGGGGTGCTGTAAACTTCCTTCAATATGATTCTATTATATTCATAATTTAAAAAGCATTACTGAGTGGCATCAGCAAAACGGCAAATTAAAAAGCTCAAAGCCTCATTTCCTCACAGAAACACCAAAAACAACCAAAACCTCGTAGAATTAACCTTACAGGACCTGTGAAAAACAGTCAAAAGTCTATAGCGATGAAGCAAATGCCCAATTAAGGAAAAAAAATATGCAAAACTTTTGTGACATTTTTCTGTGATCTTGTCCCACCCCTTCTGCAGTTTATCTGGGTCTCAAGAAGGCAGCAAACCAATTCCCAATTCATTCCCTTCAAATGGGCGGGAAGAGTGCAGACCTAACTTGTAACATTTTAACCTCTCTGGTCTGCCAGAAGAACTGATTCCTGTTTTGCCTAACCGGAACCTCATTTGGAGAGAGAAGCAATGCACACCACTCATGAAAGCTGCAAGAGGACACAACAGATATTTGGGGCATAAGATTACAGTGGGTAGATATAATAGACCATCTGAGCATGCAGGTGAGACTCTTCAGGAAATTAAGACATTCAAAAGCAGCCATGTATACAGGAGGAAATGAGAAAGCGACCCACAGGCCTAGGCAATACAAATGCTCAGAAAAGAAGATCTTAAGCTTTCATCTTGGGGTGATCACTAGGTTAAGGGCATGCTCAACTCATCAGCAGAGAAATGCCCCAGTAGTACATAGCCAGTGTGCAACTGAGAGAGGTGACTCTTTCAAATACTCAGTTTTCAAAAAACATCACAAGGCATGCAACAAGGTATAGGAAAATATGGCCCAAAGGAACAAAAATTTCCAGAAACTATTCCTGAAGAAATACAGATATTAGACTTATTATACAGACTTGAAAGTAGCTGTCTTAACTATGCCCAAAGAGCTAAAGAAAAAAATGAACCAAAATGAATGCAAATCAGGAAAATAATAAGCAAAATGAGAATATCAATAAAGAGGAATTATAAAAACAAATTGTGGAGCTGAAAAATACAATAATTGAATTGAAAATGTCACTATATGGGTTCAATAGCAGAACTGAGTAGGCAAAAGAAAAAACTCAGTAAACCTGAAGACAATTGAAATTATCAAATCTGAGCAGAAAGAAAAAAGATGAAAAGTAAACAGAGCCCAAGAGATTATGAAACAAAACAACTGGACCAATATATACCCAATGGATGTTTCAGAGGAAGAGAAATGAACACAGAGATTACATGAAGGAAAAAACTCCCCAAAGGTGATGAAACCGATGAATCTACAAATCCAAGGATCTCAACAAACTCCAAATAAGAAAAACTCACAACCAATATCAACACAATTACAATCAAACTGTCAAAAGCCAAGACAGAATCTTGAAAGTGGCAAAAGAGAAGCGACTCACTGCATAGTTAGAATCCTCAAATAAGACTATAAGCCAACCTTCTGGCAGAAACCTTGGAGGCCTGAAGGGAGTGCAACGATACATTTAAAGTGCTACAAGAAAATAACTGTCAAATGCAAATTCTGTATCTGGCAAAAGTGACCATTATAAATGAGGGAGAAATAAAGACATTCCCCAATAAACAAAACCTGAGGGAGGTTCATTATCACTACACATATATTACAAGAAATACTGAAGGTAGTCCTTCAGGTTGAAATAAAAAGACTCTAGACAGTAACTCAAAGCAATATAAAGATATAAAGATCCCGTAAAGGTAAATGCAAGAGCAAATATAAAGACCAGTATTATTAGAATTTTGGTTTGCAAGTTCACCTTATATTTTCTATGAGTTTTTAAAGGCAAATGCATTAAAAAATCATGAATCTGTGTTAATAGGTACATCAAGTATAATACTGTAACTTCCAACATCAATAACATGAGAGGGACAGAGCAATGGAAGTGTAGTTGTTCAACGTGATTTAAGTTAAACTGGTACAAAAAATTAGATTGTAAAAACTTTAGGATATTATATATTATCCCTATAATAACCAAAGAAAATTTCTATAAAATATACCAAAAAGAAAAAAAAGAGAGAAGGGAATCAAATTGTGTCACTACAAAAAATCAAGTAAACACAAACAAAGGCAGTAATGGAAGAAATGAAGGACAAAACAGCTAAAAGACATACAGAAAACAAAATGGCAAAAGTTAGTTCTTCCTTATTAGTATTTATAGGTAAATTGATTAAACTCCCCCAATTAAAGGCACAGAGTGTCATAATAAATAAAATGACATGACTCAACTGCGTATCTATAAAAGACACATTGTAGATCTAAGAAAACACATAGGTTCAAAGTAAAAGGTTAGAAAAAGATAATTCATGCAAATAGTAACCAGAAAGGTAGAGAAGCCATACTAATATTAGACAAAATAGTCTCAAGTCAAAAACTATTATCAAAGACAAAGAAGGACTTTAAATGTTGATAAATGGGTCACTTTGCCAAGATGATGTAACAATTAAAAACATATATATACAGCAAACATCCGAACTTTAAATTATGTGAAGCAAACACTGGCAGAATTAAAGGGAGAAACAGACAGTTCTATAATAATAGTTGGAGACTTCAATACTCCAGTTTCAATAATGGACAGGACAACTAGACAGAAAATAAACAAGGAAATAGAGGATACAAACAAAACTGTAAAGCAATTGAAGCTAACACAGACAAAACACTGCATCCAACAACAGTGGTCTACACATTTCTCTCAAGGGCATGTAAAACATTTTTCAGCAATGACTAAAAGAAACAAGTCTTAACAAATTTTAAAGAATTGAAATCAAGCAAAGTATTTTTTTCCCATCATAATCAAATGAAACTAAAAATCAGTAATGGAAGGAAACTAGGAAAACTAACAAATATTTGGAAATCAAACAACACATTCTTATCAATCAATGGATCAAAGAAGATTTCACGAGGGAAATTAAAATATACCCTGAGACAAAATAAAAATAAAAACCCAACATGCCAAAACTTATGGAATGCAGAAAAAGCAGTGCTAAGAAGGAAATTTATAGTTGTAAACATTTACATAAAAATGAAGATTTTAAACAACAACCTATGTTTACACCATAACGAATTAGAAAAAGAAGAGCAAACTACACTAAAAGCAAGCAAAAACAAGAAAAAAATAAAAATGAGAGCAGAGATAAATAAAACAGATTTTAAGAATAGAAATTGGGCCGGGCGTGGTGGCTCACGCCTGTAATCCCAGCATTTTGGGAGGCCGAGGCGGGTGGATCACCTGAGGTCAAGAGTTCAAGACCAGCCTGACCAACATGGTGAAACCCCATCTCTACTAAAAATACAAAACTGGGCCGGATTTAGTGGCGCATGCCTGTAGTCCCAGCTACTCGGGAGGCTGAGACAGAAGAATCGCTTGAACCCAGGAGGCAGAGGGTGCAGTGAGCCGAGATAGTGCCATGGCACTCCAGCCTGGGCAAGAAGAGCGAAACTCTGTTTCAAATAAATAAATAAACAAAAGAATAGAAATCGGCCAGGCGTGGTGGCTCATGCCTGTAATCCCAGTACTTTGGGAGGCTGAGGCGGGCAGATCATGAGGTCAGGAGACTGAGACCATCCTGGCCAACATGGTGAAACCACGTCTCTACTAAAAATACAAAAATTTGCTGGGCGTGGCAGGGCGTACCTGTAATCCCAGCTACTCAGGAGGCTTGGGTAGGACAACTGCTTGAACTCGGGAGGCGGAGGTTGCAGTGAGCCGAGATCGCGCTACTGCACTCCAGCCTGGCAACAGAGCTAGACTCCGTCCCAAAAAAAGAATAGAAATCAGCAAAACCAATTGTTAGTTCTTCAAAAGAATAAACACAATTGACAACCCATAAACTAGATTGAGAATAAAAGAGAGAGACTCAAATTACTAAAATCAGAAATAAAAGTGGGGGCTGGGTGTGGTGTCTAAGGCCTATAACCTCAGAATTTTGAGAGGCCGAGGCGGAGGGATCACTTTGGCTTAGGAGTTCAAGACAGGCCTGGGCAACATGGCAAAACCCTGTCTCTACTAAAAATACAAAAAAATTACCCTGTCGTGGTGGCACATGCCTGTAATCCCAGCTATTCAGGAGGCTGAAGCAAGAGAATTGCGTAAACCAGGAGGCGGAGGCTGCAGTGAGCCGAGATGGCACCACTGCACTCCAGCCTGGGTGACAGAGCAAGACTCTGTCTCAAAAAAAAGAAATAAAAGTGGCTCCTGGCTTTCCTAATTAAGGACTGGACTATTTGCCACCCCCCCCCCCTTTTTTGAGTAACTTTCCTTTTTGGAAACAGTGATGAAGGTTTCTCCCTTTATTCTCAAC
Source organism: Macaca mulatta (assembly GCF_049350105.2). Taxonomy (NCBI): domain Eukaryota; kingdom Metazoa; phylum Chordata; class Mammalia; order Primates; family Cercopithecidae; genus Macaca; species Macaca mulatta. Next base: position 92,450,090 of record NC_133408.1, read on the forward strand.
AGTATGTACACCTCATACTACTCTCTACTGTCAAATTTCTAAATACTTTCTGCTTTTTTAATACTCTTTAAAAATTAGCAAATACCTAGTTATACTTTCAGTTAAGATAATACTTTTTCCCATTGGATTTTTTTCTTTATCTTTTAAATTCTTAACATTGACTATGTGAAGTAATACACTGTATACCCTGAACTCAGCTATGAGATATTTAACATATCAGGGGAGATATAAATAAATTAACTTCCATCAATTCCTAGACTACTTACACTGAAATTATGGACCAAAGCTTTCTAATTCAATTCCCAAGTGGCATTAAAACCAAGATGTTTTGTATTTCAAGAAACTTTATCCACGGTTATGAAAGTTTAAAAACTTATCAAATGTGTGGGAAAACTGCAATTTAAAGATAAATGATTAGGTTTCCTGTTATAATGTGAACCATAACTACACTAACTGGGTGATCTCTATCAAAGTAAACACTGTAAACAATAAAGGGTATCATTTGGCCAAGAGAAAGATAATTTCTGATTCCAATTCAACATTGCTCCTGTGTAACGTGTTTCTCTAGTTCTCAACTACACATTTATTCTTGAGTTATTTCTATGTTAGTTGTAGTTTTCTTTTTAAGTTGGCTCTGGGCAAAGTAAACCTTTCATAACAGATTGAGAACTGTTCAATTTCCTCAATTCTAAGATACAATTTTGCCCCCCCAATATTTCTAAAAACAAATGTCTCATAAACAAAATGTAATTGACTGTACTATTTACCTCCCTCAAATCAAATTTGATTATGTTTCAGAGTAGATCTTATCTTAGAATCAAGGAAGCAGGAAAATCAAAACACTTCTTCCCCTAGAATCGAATTCAATTAGAAAAGCCAAATCAAAGAGGCCTTAATTATTTTTTCCTATAACTGAGAACTTTATATTTAATTTTTAGAACAATTTATTCTGAACTCAAGTGATTTCTATTTCCTTATAAATTGGAAGATTCCAAAGAAACAGAGGTTTTAACACAAACCTGGATGAGAAATAAGTAACCAAGACCATCTCCCACCTTGAGGCTCATAAGGTGAAACAAAAGCTCCTCCTTGAGTTATATGCAATAGGGGTAAATTATCCTCAAAGAGCCAAGTTTCATTCAGGGTAAGGAGGCAGAAAAAATGGGTACCAAAAAGTAGTTGAGAACTCAGTCTGCTTTTTCTGGTTCTGTACATAAGGAGCTTGGAAGTTGCCACTCCATTCTAAGAAGTAAAAAGCTGAAAAGATCTGGTATTTAAGAACAGAATCCGATCTTTAAGAGCAGTAAGGACACAAGGCAGTGATCCAATTGTCCTTCTTGATGTTTACCCAGCTAAGTTAAAAACTTAGATCCACACAAAGTCTTGCACACAGGTATTTGCAGCAGCTTTATTTATAATTGCCAAGACGTGGAAGCAACCACAATGTCCTTCGGTAGTTGAATAGATAAATACACTATGGTACATCCAGAAAATGGAGTATCACTCAGCACCAAAAAGAAATTAGCTACCAAGCCATGAAAAGACACAGACCAATGTACACTGGTGAGCAAAAGAAGCTAATCTAAAAAGAATACATACTGTATAATTCCATTATTATAATTCCATTAATTCCACAATTATATAATGGAATTATGTAATTGTGAGCAAGATACTTGCATTTTCTGTTTTCTTACATATCAAATAGTATAAGAGTATGAACTATGAGGAATAAATTAGGTAATATATGTGACATCTAAGCACAGTGCCTGGTATACATTAAGTGCTCAATAAGTAGTTGTACTATTTCTGTGATTCATTTAAGGAAATTAGAAACACATGAAAGTCTGGTATGACAGAGGTAAGAATATAAATAACAACAAAATGTTAAAAAATGCTTCAGGCAAAAACTTGGAAACAATAGGAAGTTAGCAAATTCCACATTAAAAGACTATAGGTCTTTTGGATATGGATAAATCAAGTGCTTAAAAAATAAAAATGATTTAAATAATATGCTTAATTTTCAAATATACATACAGAAATTTCTTTTTTTTGAAACCTATGGAATACTTATTTTTGAAACCTATGGAATACTAAATAAGCTGATTCTATGTAAGGCTACACAGAAAAATAAATACTGGAACCTACAGATCATATTCTCTGAATGTAGTGAAATTAAAAATTAACAAAAAATAACACAATCCATCCATCTACTTAGGTATCTCTCCTTAACTCTTCCTATGTGAAAATTACTCAAATACAAACAAAATGAGTATTACACATAAACATCTAGGAGATTTGACTAAAGTATTTGGAAGAAAAACTCATGCTTAAAATAAGCCTTAAGAAAATAAGTCAACCATCAGGATGGTTCTTGGTGAAACTGTAAACTGGTACAGATTTTCTGAAGAATAATTTGGTAATCTACCAAAATTTAAATCTACATGCCTTTTGACCCAGGATTTCACTTTCAGAAATGTACATTACAGAGGCATTTATATGTGTGCCTAGAAATCCAAGGAACCTAAGCAGTGTAACTATGAACATCTATCTTCATTAATAGCTGACTGTATAAATCATGATAAAGGTATTATAGAATACCACATAATTGCTAAGAATATACTGACAGGAATATTCATTATATATATACATATATACACACAGTATATTCACTGATAGGGAAAAAACATTCACAGAACAGTACTTACAGCATGGTACTGTTTACACACAAAAAAAAATTGACATAGGAATGCCTGGTGTATATAAAAGTATAAAAAAATGCCAAAACACTTGCACCAATTTAATGCTTATCTCTAGAGACAGGACTGGAAATGAAGGTGGGAGAAAAAAGGAAACTTGCTTTTTACTAAATATCTTTAGAATTTAGTTTTTTAAAAATAAAATGTATATTTTATAAACTTTTCTTTCTTTGGGAAGCTGAGGGGAAGGTAATAACAACAGGGAATATACCAACTTTCTAATAGTGTTTATTTCTAGATGGGAAAGGTTATGAAACATTTAAATTTTTCTTCTTTGTGTATCAGTTTTTCTACAAGAACCATAAATTATATTAATATTTAATTTTAACTTTTAATTCTTTAAAGGGGTTGATATGTTATCTACATGTTATGCTACAAAGAATTCAAGAAGAATGCCTGAGAACAGCCTACCTGCAAATATAATGATTGGGAGTACTGGGTTTTAAAAGTTAAGAGAAAAATGAGTATTAAGTCCAGTAAAGAGACTACAGAGTAAATGAGAGGGAGGCATCAGGCACAGGTTACTGCAGATGCTGGCAACTACAGCTCCAGACAGCTGTACTACAGGAATTCTCAATCTTGACACTACCGACATTTTGGATTGGATAATTCTTTATTGTGAGAAGTGTCTTGTTAATTCAAGGATGCTTGGCAGCATCCCTGGCCTTTACCCATTAGAAGTCAGTTAGCATCCCTCCTCCCCAGCTGTGGCAACCAAAAATGCTTCCAGACATTGACAAATGTCCCCTGGGGGGGCATTTTTCAAATTTTGAATCCCCAAATCCTCTAGCACTGATACTACTATGCATAAAAAATAATGACAGTGACAGCCAGGAAGTTATAAATTCTTCTGTGTGCCAGTATTTTACAAGCATTGACTTAGTTAACCTTTATAACGCCATTAGATAGATGCTACAGGTTGTGTATCACTTATCCAAAATGCTTGGGACCAGAAGCGTGTTGGATTTGGGGCTTTTTCAAATTTTAGAATATTTGCATTGCTCATCAGTTCAGCATCCCTATTCTGAAAAGCCAAAATCCAAAAACTGGTTCAGTGAGCATTTCCTTTGAGCATCATGTCAGCACTCAAAGTTTCAAACTTTGGAGTATTTGAGATTTCAGATTTTTGGATTAGGGATACCCAATCTGTATCATTATCATTACCATTTTAAGGTGAAAAAAACAGAAACAAAAGTGAAATAACTTGCTAGTGCCAAACAGTTAATAAGTGGTAATGTCAGTATTTGACACTAGGCAGTATGTTCTACTGCCTTTCTAAATACCCACTCTCATTTATCCATTAAAGACTCTGTCCCAGAATTCCCAAGTACCTTCCTAATCTGGTTAACCAGGTTATTTGACATGTGATATTTTACCGGTATCTTCATTAACAATAATACTTAATATTTTTATTCAGTAACTATAAGAAAGACACTGAGCTAGGCACTTTACATGCATTCAATGACTTCAATAATTACAAAACTCTACATAAGATTCTTTACACAATTTTACAGCTAAGTAAACAAAATCTCTGAAAGTAACTTGCCAATGACAAATATCTCTACCAAGTAGCAGAGCTACAGCTCAATCTGAATGGCAAATCTCATGTCCTTTATCATACTGTACTTCCCAGACTCTGAGCAGGCGAAAGGAATATGCTTCTTGACCTCTATGTCCTGGTCCACTTAGTGTTTTTTTTTTTTCCCCAAGAAGAGTCTCACTCTGTCGCGCAGGTTGAAGTGAGAGGCACAATCATGGCTTACTGCAACTTCTGCCTGCTGGGCTCAAGTGATTCTCCCACCTCAGCCTCCCGACTAGCTGAGACTACATGTGCATGCCACCATGTCCAGCTAATATTTTTTTAAGAGATGAGGTCTCACTATGTTGCCCAGGCTGGTCTCAAACACCGGGATTCAAGCAATCCTCCCGCCTCGGCCTCTCAAAGGGCCGGGATTACATGCTTGAGCACCAGGGCCACTGCTTTTATTGCACTAACCACAATGAGTTTCACATGGAAAAGTAAAGGATAAAGCAATTCAAAATTTAGAAGAGAAAGAAGAGAGAAACTAAGTTCAATAGCCTTTAATCTTGTCAGACTGAGTACTTCTACCTACCCCTAGTATCAAATCCCACATCTGCCTCAGTATCAAATCGCACATCTGTCCTGAAACTAAATTATAACCTCTTTAGTAGGTTATGGAAGAGGGAAAAAAGACCCTTTTACAAGATACAATAATAGATCTATGTCCTTTCAAGAATAACACTGATTCAGTGAATATTCTTCTAAAGTACTCAGTCAAGTACCTCATACAAATGAGGTATTTGTAGGTTATTGTATTGACTCAAGTACCTCATACAAATGAGGTATTTGTAGATTATCGTATTGTCTTAATGATTCTATTATCGTAACACAGAGGTTACCAAAATGTCATTCAAATAAGCCTGATAAAATACAGTTTATTTCCCATAAGCAAAGTCACCTTACTCAAATCATTGTGGCTGTATGACATTGCTATGGGAGCTCTAAAAACAAGCTATTTTGTAACGAGTAAGCAGTCCTTTTACTTGGTAGCAGAGTAAAATATAGCATCTGACAAATACGAAAATAGTTTGGTAATACTATTATTCTTCCCTGGAAATTTTTCCTAAGAAGTACCCTGAAGGTGTAAATTAAGTGTATTCCAAATTTTTCTGTGCTTCCTTAAGTATCACATACCCTTAATCCAAGTTATCTCATTTTTTTTTTTCAGAAGTTCCAATAATTGTAAGAAAGTAGTTGTGTAACTTTGGAAAAGTCTAGGGGCAAAGGTTATAGTAGTCCATTAGAGCTTAAAATTTCCTTGAAATCTATCTCGGTTCCATCAATAAATTCGCCTTGTGACCTTGGGCAAACCTATACTTTGTGTGTCAGTACCCTCCTCTCTGAAATGCAGATAAAAGCAGTACCTACAACACAGAGTTGGTGTGAGAAATAAGTGATCTCATTAGAATCATACTTTGGCACAGTGGACACGTGAATATCAATAATTGGTAGTTGCAAAGAAATGTATTTTATTACTATTCATGTTTTCTCACAGAAAAAGAAAGGACCCTAGTGCAACTACTAAGAATAAGGGTCAAAGGTGAAGTAGACAGCCTTAAGAAGGGAATAAACATTTGAAACAGGGATGCAGGAGAGTAAAGTAGAAGAGTAAGGTTGGCAATTTATTGACACTAAAGGGTACTGGCCTCAAAATAAATAAAAAGGAATGTTGAAAGCAGTGAGGCTATGCCTGAGTTTGGACATTAATTTCTACTCACATTTAGTAGAGTAATATTTACTTCCACACCAAAATGTCAAATGGCCTATAATTATAAGACAAAATATAGCAGCCTTGTCTAATAATCTCAAAGTGACTTATAACTACAATTGATCCTTGTTCATTGGCTTTACTGAAGGGAAGGAAATAGTGTCATTAATGCAAAACAGTAGAGAACTATAATCAGTCCTACCAAATCAAACTCTACTTAAACACAAAATCTGTGGAAACAACCCAAATCAAGTGTACTTCTGCATTATTTAGAAAACATTTAATAATAGAGTTCAGAATATATATACTGGCTTAAGAAAAAAATTACTCAAGAGAAAAAGACTATCCGTAATATTTCATATTTCTTCAAACTAGTATTTTAATAAATCCAAACAAACTTTTTTGAATGTTCCAAATTAATGTCTATTTTACATTTATTTTGACTTTGAAATGCATTATACATGTTTTGCAACAATGTCATTATCATTCCCTCATTTTATTGCAGTTTAAGGGGAAATAACTGGATTTTAAATTTTTTGTCCTTGTTAAAACAAAATATAATATTTACAGTTTAAGATGTTACTCTATGAAAATTATGAAACAAGAGTAACTACAGTTAGTAATACAATACCTGTACTTTAACCTAATAAGCAGGTTAAAATAACCCATATCCTTCTTATCTTTGAGGTCTTGCCCATGAAAGCCATATATTCTATCACTATTCAAGAATGTTAAATTTCAAGCCTAAAAATAAAACATTCATCAAATATTTGTTTATAAGGTTTTGAAGAAAGTCACAATAATATTTGTTTATAATAGCTAACATCAGGTTTCTTCAGGTCTTTGGGATTGGGATCCCCCAGTATTCATAATAAAGGAATCTGAGCAGTCCTGCTTTAAAGATACTTGCTTATCTTTGTCTTACTCAGCACCTCAACTTTGTATCCATTTCTTATTAATCTCTAGATTTTCTGAGACTAAAGTAGTACCTGACACTTTATAAGTGATTATTAAATTTTTATCAAATAAATGAATGAGGAATGCAAAGATAAGATGTAGTCCTTGATCTTAAAAATATCAGTATGGTAGAAGAGGTAAGATATGCAAACAATGAACAAATAAGGCAGAATTTTATCAAAACCATGAATGAGATACCCCAAAGCAACAGAATTTCAGGAAACTGAGAATCACACCAGTATGGAAAGGAGGTCACATTTTAATGAGGCTTTGAAAGATGGAGTATCATTTCAAAAAGCATTTCAACTTTCTGGGATATCTGTGATACCAGGAGCCACTTCTACCATTTTGTAGCAATTGTATGGAAAAGAAAGCAAAGGATTTTTAGAAACAGAATCTTTAAGTCCTTTCAGAATGTTTTACCATGTTAGAGTTGAGGCAAGAGAAAAGTCTGAGAGGAGCTGGTGATCACACTGTGGAGCTTTTCTACCTTGTTCTTCTAACTCCTTCCTTTCTTTTTCTACTGGGTTTTGAAATCAATTTTGTACAAATTCAAATCCTAGTTCATTAACATACAAGTATATGACCTTGATCAAGATACTTACTTTATTAATTAAATGCACAGGGCTTGACATTTTAAAAAGCACCTCAAATGAAAACTAGAGGTGAGACAGCGACAAACTATAGTTTTTAACCAAAATACATATTAGTGTCATCTCAGGAGCTATTTCGAAATGGATGATCATATTCCATCCTAGACCCAAAGCCCAGAATATCTAGGCAAGTGTTTCCAGGAATACTTTGAAGAAGTTTCCCAAAATGATTTGAAAGGTAGATGAAATTAAGAAATTCTTATGTTCGTGTCGTCCTGTCCATAAAAAGAAAATTAAGAAATTCTAGTAAATAAAGGATGACATACAGCAATATGCCAGATTAAATCAACATTTAAAGATGGCCCATAGGAAAGGATCCTAATAAAGCAGGCTTCAACACAACCAGGTAAACCAGGAGGCAATATCACAAAAAGTGAGGAAGAAAGTTTCAAGGAAAAAATGGTCAATAATGCCAAATAAGTTAAAGAAAAAGACAACCAGAAGGCCTTTTACTGACCTTTAATAAAAGTAGTTTTGTGTTAAGGAGAGAAGCCAAATGGTGAGAAATTAAGTACTGGATGGGAAATTTAATTTTTTCTTTACACCTGGCTGTAAAATGAAGAAAAGATACCACACCAAGATGTTTTGCCAAGGGAGGGTGCTATTCTTTGTTTTACTTTTTAATAAACTTAATCTGGTGAAGATTTAATCAGTGAAGAACAATCTAGACCAGGTATCCCCAACCCCCAGTCCGTGGCCTGTTAGGAACCAGGCCACACAGTAGGAGGTGAGTGGTGGTGAGCATTACTGCCAGAGCTCTGCCTCCTGTCAGCGGCAGGAGATCAGCGGCAACATCAGATTCTCAAAGGAATGCAAGCCCTATTGTACACTGCTCATGTGAGGGATCTAGGTTGTGTCCTCCTTATAAGAATATAATGCCTGATGATCAGTTTCATCCTGAAACCATCCTGCCCCCCTCCCACACACACACACACCCTGGCAGAAAAATTGTCTTCCACAAAACCAGTCCCTGATGCCAAAAAAACTGGGAGCCACTGGTCTAGACGACATTAGATACATTCCATACATATGTTGATCTGGAATTTGCTATAAGACAATTTCATCTCCGCAAAATCTATTAGGATATCTTTTAACATACACACTGATGTCCATGCTAATACTAAAAGGCAAGTTAAACAGGCTCTATATAACGTGGCCCTGCAATTATCTTAAAAGAAGTTTACTTATTCTAATTACTATAATTGCACCAGTACTAAGAACTAACAATTCTGCTGTGTAGTTAGTAGCAAACATTCCAACCAGCTACTCAATAATTACCTCATTTGCCAATTCAAACAGCTTTCACTTGCTACATGTCTGAGGCTGGGAGGTGCAACGAGGTATGTTATGATCTTTCTTGCTATACTTAGAAACAGAAGCATTCTTTATACAACCCAGTTCAAGTGGACAACTACATTTTTAAATCATCATATTACCAGAGAAATCCTTACTGCCTACTCAGAACATTTTCTTCATGATTATTTAGAAAATGATTATCCCATTTTTGTAGTAAAAGATATTGCCTGACCTTTCATAAGATATATACCAAGTTTCTGTAAGTTCTTTTGCTAAACTGAAAAGAGTTGAAATTGACAGTTTAAATACTGTCTATGAGCTGTCCCTCAATGTTCCTCTAAATTCTTCCCATTACCTGAAATTCTAATTGATCATTCAATACACATTCCTCCTTAAAAATGGGTGGAACGGCCGGGCGCAGTGGCTCAAGCCTGTAATCCCAGCACTTTGGGAGGCCGAGACGGGCAGATCACGAGGTCAGGAGATCGAGACCATCCTGGCTAACACGGTGAAACCCCGTCTCTACTAAAAAATACAAAAATCTAGCTGGGCGAGGTGGCAGGCGCCTGTAGTCCCAGCTACTTGGGAGGCTGAGGCAGGAGAATGGCATAAACCCGGGAGGCGGAGCTTGCAGTGAGCTGAGATCCGCCCACTGCACTCCAACCTGGGTGACAGAGCGAGACTCTGTCTCAAAAAAAAAAAATGAGATCACGAGGTCAGGAGATTGACACCATCCTGGCTAACACGGTGAAACCCCATCTCTACTGAAAATAAAAAATAAGCCAGGCATGGTGGCAGGTGCCTGTGGTCCCAGCTACTGAGGCAGGAGAACGGCGTGAACCCAGAAGACGGAACTAGCAGTAAGCTGAGATCGCGCCACTGCACTCCAGCCTGGGCAACAGAGCGAGACTCTGTCTCAAAAAAAAAAAAAAAAAAAATTCAAGTATTCTTGTGAATACTATTAGTCTTTCACATCCTGGAATCAGACTTTCCCTCTAATTTCTATTTTGGGCCAGCCTTAATTAAGAAAGAGTTTTAATTTGGAAGAAAATAGAGCTAGTTTTGAATTACATGAATCAGAAAAAGTAGATTCTGCAGAAACATAGCAAAGGGCTCTACAAAAGTAGAGGGCAACTTATAGCTGGCCACGGGGCATGCTAGAGTGTAAGTAAAGGAGAAATATCAGGAAAAGAGATTTTATGTTACCTGGCTATCTAATGGATAGAAGACGGGAAGCAAGGTGTTGATTTATTCTTGATCAGGTAGCATGTTCTACACAGTGGTTCTAAGAAGTGGCTTTCAAAGCAGAAGTGGGTAGTTTTTAACTATTTGAATTAGATAACCTATAGATTCTTTTAAGTTCTTACTTTTTATAAATCTCATATACAAAAACATATCCCCTAAGGACCAGGGATGAAGTATATGAATCATACCGTGATTATGTGAATTATATCTCACTGATATTTCTTAAAAATAAATACTCATTTATTTTCAATTTGCAAAATGTATTTTGCAAGTACAAAATTTCAGAATAAAGAACAGTACTTTTTTTTAAATTTCAAATAAATAATCAAAGGTAAATTAAAATGTAAAACCTTTGTCTAATACCAAATTAGCAAATACCAAATCTGACATTTAAAAGAGATTTCTGAGCAGCTGCAGACCTCACCAAGACAATGCAGACTCCACTGACTATTCCTGTGCCTGTGCTCCAGTTACCCTGGGGCCCTGATGGCTTCAGTCGTGGCACTGCCCCTGATGGACGCTGGGGCCCTTGAAGTGAGAGGTTCCTGAAATCCAACAGTGTCCCATAGTTCAAGAATTGCAGGAATCCCAGGAGCAGTGGGCTCGAGCTGCCCTTCGGGAGTGTTACCTCTGCAACATGCTGGCTACAGTGTGTCGACAGGTGAGCTTCACATTACACAACTGTGTGCACATGGCTGCCCACTTCGGAGCCACCAATCTGGACATGGCCAACTTCTATGTGTCACAGCTGCAGACTCCCATAGGTGTGCAGAGGTGCTGCTCTAATGTACTGACATTATTTCACAAACCTTCAAGCCTGCGCAGCTGGAGCACAGGTACAGGAATAGTCAGTGGAATCTGTATGGTCTTGGCGAGGTCCACAGCTGCTCAGAAATCTCTTTTAAATGTCAAATTTGGTGTTTGCTAATAAAGATCTGTGTTCACCTTTCTGCTTGAGTGTAAGCCACAGTATCCCAGGCCTCCCAATGTTCCCCAGCCAGGAACTCTGGGCCTCATGGAGTTATGGGCCTCCTTGGAATTCTGAGCCAAGCCCCAAGCAACTCTGGACTCCTGAGACCTCCTTTGTCTTATCAGTAAAATTCTGCAACTCTAGGAATTTTAGGTCCCGTTGGAAGGAATGCTGTACCTCACAGAACTCTGAACTCTCTAGATATAGGCCTGATGTCATTTCCTAAAGTCTGGGGCTTGAGGGTGGGGTAATACAGGTGGGCAAATTACAGAGTGGTAAGTTATTTATTGAAGAGGTTGCAAAGTTCAGCCACCCTGAAGATACTCCCAAATGCTTCCCTCCTGCTAAAGAAACAACTACTCCAGGAAAAGAGATTTCCACTCAATATTGGCAAGGATGAAATACATACGAGTATTCACACACCTATCAAAACTGTATTAGTTGGTATGACATTTTCAGTTAACATCCTTTACCATGCCATCTACTTCTGGGAATGAAACACACAGAGAAAAACACTGCAATAATATTTTAACAATAAAAAAAGTGTGTGAGTGTGGTGGCAGAGGGAGACCTTCCAGGTCCAATGATGGGAGGTAGGCTAAGCGTATTATGATACACCTATACAAATATTATTCAGCCATTAAAAATTAGCTTTTAAAAATCTGACATAGAGAAATGCTTGCCATAGCATGAGATGAAGAAAGTATACAAAGTAAATATGGTATTACAGCTATGCCTAAGACGCAGAAAATATAACAAAATTTAACAGTGGTGATGTCCTCTCTCTTAAAATGCCATATACTTCTTCATATTATTTTCTAATAAAAAAAAATTTGTAATAAGTCTTAGTTTTTATAGGAAAAATATTTCAAGCCATATATCTGAATATCTGTTACATCAAAAAACAGTAGTTACCTAAATATCCAACCACATTTCAAACAAATATATAATTCATGTTGATTCAACAACAAAGGCAAACATCCACATATATAAAATCAGGCTCAAAATCTCAAAGTAAAACTGTTTTTAAAGTTTATTAACTTTTAATAAAATCAATTCCTAAGATTCTATCGCTGACATTAAATATCTGACACAGTCAAGGGAAAACAAGATACTCAAAAGGTTTGCAAGGAGTAGCATTAATATTCAGCAACTATAAAACAAGTGCACCCTTCAGACTAAATAGTCATGTCACATAAAAAACTTGAGCACGACATTAACCTACACAGAATAACAGGTAAAAAGTCATATTGTGTTTTTAAGAATCCAAGCTACTCAGCTAAACCATGTTTAAAGAAGGAAAAGAATAAATTCTCAACCATCTTTTAAATCTGACTCTTACCAGAAAAGAGCTTTGCCCAGCAATCTATACTGAATTACAAAGAGCACACATCTGCCCCGAATGCTTATAATCAAAAATGTTCAACCAAAACAGAAGTCCAAACTAAGGATTAATCAAATATTTAGCTTATTAATTGCATATCATTGTCTACCATCCCTGCTTTCCCTTTTCTTCATTCCTTGTTTTGGATCTTAAAACTCACTCATAAAAATGCACGAATAAAAATATGTTTAAAATTAACATTTAAACAATTTACTGATTTGCTAGGCATTTTACATATATAATATATAGACTAAGTACATTCATATACACAATTATCTGAAGCCCTCTGTGAGGTGGGGTAATCACTCACAGTACACAGCGTTCCTGTGTAAGTATCTCCACTCTACCACCATCCCACACCCACAGGTTCTTAAGGAACCCTACCACAGCTCTTTTATTTTTATTTTTCATATTTCTTTTTAGAAATGGGTCTCACTCTATTGCCCAGGCTTGTCTCGAACTCCTAGGCTCAAGCAATCCTCCTGCCTGGGCCTTGCAAAGTGCTGGGATTACACACATGAATGAGCCTGGCCTTCCTTTACTTTTTGTAATCACAACACAATGCTTGGATTATAAAAGACTAGGTAAGGTTTGGAGCAATGGCTCATACCTGTAATCCCAGCTAAGGTGAGTGGATCACTTGTAGTCAGGAGTTGGAAATCAGCCTGACCAACATGGTGAAACCCTGTCTCTACCAAAAATACAAAAATTAGCCTGGTGTGGTGGTGTACGCCTGTAGTCCCAGCTACTTGGGAGGCTTAGGCAGGAGAAGACTGCTTGAACCCAGGGGAGCGGAGGTTGCAGTGAGCCGAGATCACTCCATTGCACTCTAGCCTGGGCAACAGAGTGAGACTCCGTCTCCAAAAAATAAAAATAAAAAGACTAGTAAATATTTGTTGTGAAAAGGAAAGTGAGATTCAAAGTGATCTGTCCACAGTCATACAGCTTGTCTGTGACAGAAATTGAAGTTTTCAACTAGACTAAGTATGATATTCTTTTCAGTGTAACAGTTGCTGCACTATTATACTGTAGATATAAAGTTAGTTTAAATACAGAGGCTTATTTTCATGGTGTGACAAAAACGTTAAATCAAAAACATGAATAAAATTTTACAAAATTGCCAAAATAAATTGTAAATTCCAAATTTAAACACAACAGTGAGTTACTAGTCTCAAGATTCTAATCGATCCTATCAGACTGATAAAGTTACCACATAAATCCAAATAAAAACTGACTACATGGCACTTTAAATGTACATTACTATACCATTTATTTAATTAAATGTAATTAGTAGTGTGGATTTCCCTGGAAATTCCTTTGAGGGTAGAAGTAATCATTTTCATTTTCATGTCATCCGCTTGATCAGTAATTCTTAGCACTCACACTGCTGATGTACATAAACTTAATTACTAATCATTCAATTAAAATTTACCCTCTGAACCAGGACAAGCATGCTATGGAAGAGCTCATCCTTTATGTTATTGTTGTAATTATTTCCATCTGTAACATAATAAACAATTTATAGCCTTCTATCATTAAACACTTGAGTTAGTTAAGAATGAACTGCAAATCTTCACATTTGATTCTTTGATATGCATAATTACCTTGTATTTATCATCTGCTTACTTAAGAGTTCTGGACAGTACAAGAAACAGAAGCCCCAAAGTCTAAAACTTTCTTGCTTCTAAATAGGAACCTATTTATTTGAACTGTTAGTAAATTTGGGGGACATCCTATTTAGTTTATCAAAATACATGTAAATATTATAACTCTGCAACACTTGTACGCATTTGCAGATAATTTTAATTTCCAAGCTAAATTTTACCAGAGCTTTTTATCTCCATTACTATGGCAGTCCAAAATTACAATTTTGCTAATTTTTCTATATTTTTAGGCATCAAAAAAATGATTCTATTCACATACCAATTCTGTAACACAGTTAAATATTGGCCTTAAACACTACAAAATTACTTCAGCTCTTTCTTTTCCACATTTCCTCCTAAAAATTCAGTCCAAAAGTCATTACATGAGACTGAAAGAGGTAGATGTCCATGCTGGAGAGAAAACCACAGTGGCCCAGAACAGGGTATTAGGGTATTAGAGCCTACAAAATGAGGAAAAGTTTCTAACAGAGCATGAGAAGAATGGACTAGCATGAGATGTCTGAGTTAAATAGGTTGAGGGGCATCCACATGAGAAGAATGGCCTGGCATAAGACATCACAGCACAAGAGAGGTAAGCAGGGCCACTGCCTCCCCCTTAATTACACTAATTCCTCCTGCAATTAACTAATCCATTACCTCCCTCGGGTTCTTCCCTAGTATTTTTCAGAGAAGAAAGGGAAGAACCTGAAGGAGGTGATGGATTAATTCCAGGGGGATTGATCAAATAAGTACATATATGGAGGATAATGGTATTTCACCATCAGAAAGAAAATACAAATATGGGAGAGATGAAAATTAGGACCCTTACAGTGATGGAATGAAATTGGAGATGTAAGTGTGCACTTACAACTTTCAATACATACACACACATAAATATATATAAACGTATGTGTCTGTGTATAACATACACTTGTTACTTTCTGATTTTGATGGTATATTATGGCTATATAGGAGAATATCCTTGAGGAAGAGAAATATACTAAAGTAGGGGGACAAAAGAGGAGCATCCATCTCAAATATCCTAGGAAAAAACTTATGTACTGTACTTGTAACTCTGGTTTAGAATTGTTTCAAAATTTAAAATCAACACATTATTTTCAGCACAGTAATCATGTGCAGTAAATAATGACGTACACTTCTAATTATATAAAATACTTTGTACCTATAATTTTCAATATTTTAGGTAGATAACCTCTTTGAGATTCTAAATATGCAATGTCTCCAGAATATAAAGACATGATAAAAATCTCAATTATATTTCAGAAAGTTTGGCAAGTCAGTGAACCCATTCAGCATCCCCCTTCCCTAATAAAATTTGATCCACAGACTTCAGCACCTTAGCCACTGCTTTAAATGGCTATATACTCCAATATAGTAAAACAGACCAAAAAAACCTCAAGACCTAGATATAAATACATGAAAATTATTACTTAAAATGCGGGTTTTTTTGGTTTTTTTTTTTTTTTTCCAAAAACAAAGTTTGAGTAAAATTAACAAGGATGGCAAATTTACCAGTACAAAGGTCTTTCATGGCAGACAGGTCATACCTTCCCAATCTTTAAAATAATTCTAAGGTTCTGTAGTTCAATAGTGAAACAAGTACAATATCCTGGCATAAAACTATCTTTCAGACAAAATCCACCTGCTGCGTATTAAGAAATGTAACACTTGAAAACTCCCCACCTTGGGAGAGAATAAACCTGATTCATAATATAAAAACCACTCAATCTACAAATGCTTTCAACAGAAAGATGAACTAAATATAAAGGGGGAAATTCTGACCTCCTTTGGTGCTAGACTGCAGTCATAGCTAGGCAGGAGGTGTTATTATTATCTCATATTTAAAATTATATTTCAGACATATGTGATACAGTCACCTAAGAAAAGGATGGACCCCCTTGACCCACAATAGTATTTGGCCTCCATGACCTAGTCTAGGAAAGATTTAGAAACTACCCATTATGGAGAAAGAAAGAGCAGTCTTCCTTGCCAAGATGAAAACTACATACTAAAGGAGTCTCCTATGTGAGAATTACATTTCCATCTGTAAAGAAGTTGCATTAACATGTGCTCCCTTCATGCCCTTGCCTTCCATTCAGTACTGAGTTCTTTTAAAATACTGACAGACTATGCAGCCTTCACATTTCTGTCCCAACATCTGGCTAATTAAAATTAACAAATGTGATAACATTTTTACTTCAGTCCATCTATCCAATCAATCTTGAGTGTATTCATAACCAAGAGAACAGTTTCTCTAGGTCTCTGACAAACACGACTATCCTTACCTCTCTTTACTAATTTAGCCTATATACTATGAAGTTCATCTTAGGCTTCTCGGTCTGTCAAAAGAAAAGATAGCTGTGTTTTTCAACACTGGAGTTTCTTATATCATTTTCAAAGACCATATTAGGATAGTATATGTATGAGAAGCAAAAACAGATTAAGAATTATAATTCAGTGACTTGCTAATATATATTTTTAAAATCACACTGATGACTTTTTTAAAGACTGCCAAATAAAACTGGGATATTATCAAGATTACATTTCTTACACATATCAATCCAGATACTGCTCTTGTTACAGAACTAATTTTTTTTTTTTTTTTTTTTTTTTACGTTTGAAAAAGAATCTCAGTCATTCTGTTGCCCAGGCTGAAGTGTAGTGGTGTGATCTCAGCTCACTGCAACCCCTGCCTCCCGGGTTCAAGCAATTCTCCTGCCTCAGCCTCCTGAGTAGTTAGGATTACAGGTGCACACCACTACACCCAGCTAATAGACTACAATCTGTAAGACTGATTTTACAAGTATTTTTTCCTAATTACACTGTTCCATGATTAAGACACTGGATTTAAGCCATTAATTCAAATTAAGAATTAAGCGAACAAAACATGAATATACAAATTACTGAAAAAAAAGTACCATTTTTTCTCATGAATTAGTAAATGATTAAGATAATGGCATGCTTTTTAGCCGTAAAGTCCCCTTTCTCTAAATTTCCATAGCATTTGGTTTACACATTTCTTATGCCACTTAACACATTATGATTCATGGTATAGTTATGTGTATATTATTTTCCTCCTCTACTATTATAGTGTATTCATGTACCTTTAAAATCTCTCTCAAGCATCTAAAACAGTCATAACATCCATGGAATGAATAGCCTAGCCTTCAAATATACCATAAATCTCTTCAAATTCAGGAAAAAAAAAAAATTTCCTTTTTTCTTAATATATAATCTTTAGTAGAACAAACTTTTAAAAAACAATTTTGCTGGCCAGGCATGATGGCTCACACCTGTAATCCCAGCACTTTAGGAAGCCAAGGAGAGAGGACTGCTTTAGGCCAGGAGTTCAAGGTTAGCCTGGGCAACACAGTGAGACCCCATCTCTACAAAACAATTTTTTTTTTTTTAATTAGTTGGGCATAGCGGTGTGTGCCTGTGGTCCCAGGTACTAGGGAGGCTGAGGTGGGACGATCACTTGAGCCCAGGGGCTCAAGGCTGCAGTGAGCTCTGCACCACTGGGCTCCAGCTTAGGCACCAGAACAAGACCTTGTTTCAGAAACAAAAGAAGAAAATGGAAGGGGAAGGGGAAGGAGAAGGGGAAGGCGGGAGGAGGAAGGAGGAGGAGGGAGGAAGGAGAGAGGGGTAAGTAGGAAGATGGAAGTGGGGAGGGAGAGGGGGAAGGGGAGAAAAGGAAAAGGAAAAGGGAAAAGGGAAAGAAAGGAAAAGAACAATTTGCCAGTATGTGCCAAGAGCCACAAAATGTTCAAATACTTTGATCTAATAATCCTACTTCAGGAATTATTAACAAATAAATAATAATGATACTGCCAACATACATATAACAAAACTCTGTTTAAAGATCTTCATTGTCATGCTATTTGTAACAAGGGTAGGGGTAAAAACAAACCTAGTGTTGTTCATCAGTAAAAAAAATAAATTACAGGTCAGGCACAGTGGCTCACGCCTGTAATCCCAGCACTTTGGGAGGCTGAGGCGAGTGGATCACAAGGTCAGGAGTTCATGACCAGACTGGCCAAGATGGTGAAACCCCATCTCTACTAAAAATACAAAAATTAGCTGAGCGTGGTAGCAGGCACCTGTAATCCCAGCTACTGGGGAGGCTGCGGCAGAGAACTGCTTGAACCCAGGAGGCGGAGGTTGCAGTGAGCCGAGACAGCACCCTGCACTCCAGTCTGGTCGACAGAGCAAGACTTCGTCTCAAAAATAACATAACATAACATAACATAAAATACAAAATTTATAGTATATTCAGTCTCAGATTAGACTACACATATAGTCATTAAGCATTATCATTAAAATGTTGACCAAAATTCCCATTCTGTAAAATTTTTATTGAAGCATTATGAGATCAAACAAAACAAATCATTCAAATGTCAAATGATAAAGTAATGGCAAAATATCAGATAGCCACAGCTGGAAACATTATGCAGTTGTCAAAAGTAAAATATGGAGGATAAACACAGCATATATTAATGATTATCATCTCTTGCTGCTAAGTCTTTATTTTCCTTTAGTTTTTTTTTTCTTTTTAGTATTCCCTAACTGTCATGTAATTCAGGAATTAGCATGAAAAAATATCCTTTTCAAAAAGGCAGGTCCTCCTTGATGACTCCAAATAAGTCTCACCATATTTATTTCTTTCCAGAAAATAGCACAATTTGTAATCATTTGACTTACTGTTTGCTTATCTCCCTAAATTAACATAAACTCTGGTAATCTTCCTACGTAAATAAACACTACATAATTGCTGTAAATTTATAACTCCAAGAATGTAGTATTTATATGGGAAGATCAATGAACTAAACCAAAGGGTAAGAAAGAGAACATACCAAGCATATACACTTTAAAAAATTAAGCTTGTAACAAACGGTTTTGGTAGGGCTACTTAACCATTTGAAAAATAAACATCAGATTCCTGCCTCACAACTCAGATCAAAAAAAACATATGGACTTAAGATTTCAAAATAAAAAATTAATTAAAGTTAGTCTTTAATTAGTCACTTAGTCTGTATACTCAATATACTTAATATGTAGTAGAACTTCTAATAACCTTGAATCAAGCAAGAAGACATTAAGAAAACCATAAAGAAAAAGACTGAGGTCAGACATAATGGCTCACACCTGTAATCCTAGCACTCTGGGAGGCCAAGGCAGATGGATCGCTTGAGCCCAGGAGTTCGAGACCAGCCACGGGCAACATGGCGAAACATCATCTCTACAAAAAAAAATACAAAAACAAAAAATTAGCTGGGCACGGTGGCACACAACTGTAGTCTCAGCTACTTGGGAGGCTGAGGGGGGAGGAGGACTTGAACCCAGGAGGCAGAGACTGCAGTGAGCCAAGATTGTGCCACTGCACTCCTCCAGCCTGGGTGACAAAGTGAGATCCTGTAGGTAGGTAGATTGGTAGGTGGGTAGGTGGGAGGGAGGGAGGGAGGGAAGGGAGGGAGGGAGGGAAGGAGGGAGGAAAGGAAGGAAGGAAGGAAGGAAGGAAGGAAGGAAGGAAGGAAGGAGGGAGGGAGGGAAGGAAGGAAGGAGGGAGGGAGGGAGGGAGGGAGGGAGGGAAGGAAGGAAGGAAGGAAGGAAGGAAGGAAGGAAGGAAGGAAGGAAGGAAGGAAGGAAGGAAGTTTGGATAATATAAAAATCAAGCTAATAGAAAACACAACACACAAAAAATTCTGGAAAAAAATGTCAATGCCTACCAACAACAACATAATAATAATGCCCTCAGAGTACCTACCTACCTAAACTTAAGAAAAAAAAAGTTTTTAAAAATAAACTGGAACACACCATTTATAAAAGAATATCAAAGGTAAATAAACATAAAAAATAACTGGCAATGGCCAGCCACGGTGGCTCACACCTGTAATCCCATCACTTTGGGAGGCCAAGGCGAGTGGATCACCTGAGGTCAGGAGTTCGACACCAGCCTGGCCAAGACGGTGAAACCCTATCTCTATTAAAAATATAAAATTAGCTGAGGGTGGTGGTGCACACCTGTAGTCCCAGGGAGGCTGAAGCAGGAAAACTGCC
This sequence comes from Macaca mulatta, assembly GCF_049350105.2. NCBI lineage: Eukaryota > Metazoa > Chordata > Mammalia > Primates > Cercopithecidae > Macaca > Macaca mulatta. The sequence goes on from NC_133408.1 coordinate 92,470,362, forward strand.
TGAACCTGGGAGGTGGAGGTTGCAGTAAGCTGAGATTGCACCACCACACTCCAGCCTGGACAACAGAGCAAGACTCCATCTCGAAAAATAAATAAATCAAATAACTAGCAACAATAAAATACAGATGAAAATAAGATACCACGTTTCAGGAATCAGATTAATATCCAGTGTTGGCAGTATTCAGGGAAAACGGTGCTGTCAACACTTGATGAGCGTGCAAAATGGTACACAACCTGTTTTAGAGCAATTTGGTATTATGTATCAAAACCCTTAAAACAATGTATCAATCTTAACACAGCAATTCAAACTTCCAAAGCTTTATTATTCTAAGAAAATAACTAAAAATTCAAGCAAACGTATAACTATAACCATGTTATTATAGTATTAATACTAGCTAACAATTTTAACTATCCTGACAATACAACCAAGAATGATATAGCCAACCTGTACAGGCCATTAAAGTCTACAATTTGACCAATAGATAGGTTACGAAAGAACGTTAAGATATCACAAGATAATCACAATTTAACTGCACATTTAAAAGGCAATCATAGAACATTACAGATACACATAAGAATACTAAATGTTCCTATACTTAAGAGTTATGATCAATAGATGACAGATGACAATATTTATTTTCATTTTGCTCTTCTGCATTTTCCAATTTCTGCAATGAAATATATTAACTTCATTTTTAAGTGCTTTAAAAATATTCAGATTTACCAGCTAGAAGGAATGTACAAAATTAAAATAGTGGACATGTGGAATTACGTGATTTTTTTTCTTCTAAACTTTCTCTTTGAATTACTTTTTCTAAGATAAAATTCACCATTTTAAAGTGTATAAATCAATGGATTTTAGGATATTCTCAATGTTGTGAAGTCATTATCGGTTAAGTTACTTCTATTAATAAAAGCAAAATAAAAATACAGAGCTCAAGGAAAAACCTTAAAATCATAACTCAAAGCATTTCAAGGAGCTAACATATCTTAAAAATACCACAAAATACTCAACAGCCTAGATACAAAATTTTGAGTCAATATTATCTTTCCATTTTTTCAAATAACTGATAAACTGATATAAATGTTATTCTGTCAACTCAAACATCAACAGGTAGTGGAGGAAAATGACAACTAGGATAGTCATTGTATATCCTATCGCTAACTAAATAACTCGTAAACTTTCTCTGATAAGGCATATACAAAGAAAAAAATTATGATAAACTCTGAATCCCAAAAAATGGCTAAGCCAACATGTTCTAAGCTCTCTCCCGCTGGAAAAAAAAAATGGAAATGCCAACCTGCCACTAAAAGACATATAGCATAGGTCAAACACATTATTGACATATCATTAAATTTTTAAAATTCTGTAATCACAAAAATTTTGCAAAGTTCAGAAATGACTGAATTTTGGATTCTATCTTCCTAGGATTCAGAATAATAGGTTTAATACCACCTGTTTTAAAAACTATTTCAAGTTAAATAAAGCAAACTACAGTCTTCTGAGTTCTGCCTCCTTGAAGAATTCTAGCAAAAACAGGATATTACAATTAAAAATTTATTCTCTATCACAGTTAAGTCTAATTAGGGAGCACACTAATGACAGTCAAGTTCTAAGCCAAACAGGTTAGACAACTTCAATGAATAGAGATCTACATGTCTTCATTATTTGATATGCCTAAATTTTTCAAGATTCAAAATCAAGAATTCTAATCTCCCCATCAAATTGCCAATCAGGGTTTCCAAAATCCTGGCTAGTCTACCTTTCCAGCTTTATTTCTAATTATAAAGTTACATCTTAGGGGTCAGATCCTAAAGTCAGTGTGCTGTGAAAAAAATCTTGAAAAATTCCTTATATCATCCATAAAGCACAATTACATATAAGCTAACAACCTATCTTCCTCCTCCACTAAAATAGGTAACTTTCTTTGAGCACATAAAAAGTGACCGATTTGTATTTAGGTGCCCTGTTGTCACTAGACTATAACATTCAGCAAACTGAGAAGTTCACACTATCAAACTATGTGGAAGCTGATAATGACTAGGAAAATAGCAAATGCACCTCCCCCATTTCACACCCACTCTAGGCCAGACGCTCATTCTAGTGGAATAACAGGAAAAATTACTTGTACTATTTAAGTTCTCTACTTCTCATTCTCATTCATCCTCTCTTTCACTGAATTCATCTCAGTTCAAGGCATATTGGATGTACTCTTATAAACACTGCACTATACCCAGTATCCCCAGATAAGCCACTGCATGGTGGTTAAGAACACATCAGACTAACTGAGCAGTAGAATGGGTTTGGTTCTGCCATCTGCTAGCAATGTAACCATGGGCAAGTAACCTAATCTCTCTATGCCTCAGTTTCTTCATCTCCAAAATGGGATAACAATATCTACTTCATAGGGCTGTTCTAAGAATTGTGAGTTAGTAGATAATGTCCATAAAGTACTTAAAACATTGCCTCACACGTAAAAAAGTTATGTAAATGATGGCTATTATTTCCCCCAACAGGACTGCTTCCTCAATCTTGGCCCCAATTCTATCCTTCAAAAATTTGTCCTAATGCCTCCCTTTTCAAAAGAAGGCAATAATAATCTCCAACCAAGGCAAACTCTCCTACACCCTTAAATTTCTATGGCTCTATACCCTTAAACTTTTGTATGATTCTACTGACCCCATTTTTATGTGGTTTATCTTGTCATATAAATCAGAAGCTCCTTTAAGAGAGAAAATATGGGAATACACAGCATGCTTCTTTGATACAAATAAGTCACTCAAGCAAGAACTCAATAAACATTGCTTATGAAGCAAGATTATTAAAGGTTTTCCGACAAAGTACAAAGAGTTCAATAAAAAAATCTGTTACAGATTCTCAGTTGATATCAGTGTGTAAGTTGTAAACGAAGAGTTGTAATGTGGGAGCCAAATTTATTCTGAGTTTAGATCCCAAAAATGAGGATTTAGCTCATAAGGAATAGCTGAAAGTTTTTAAGTCAAGAATATTAAAGCAAGGTTGGTTTTAGCTTTCTATGATTTGCAAATGATGCTGTTAGAGTCAGCCTAAAATGTGAAAAATAAATCAACATATTAGATACTAAGTGATTAGATACTTAGTAAGTGACTACGTATTAGGCACTACACCTATATAGATGAAAATATTTAATACCTGCACTCAACATATCTATTCAAATGTAGTTAATTAAACAATGTTCAAGGCTCAGTGGGAAAACAGAGTAAAGATATTAACACTTGAAAATAAGGATATTAACACCCATTTTTTTTTTGGCCTCAGTTGACGTCTTATCATTAGGAAGAGAAAAAAGAAAAGCTGCAATCACAAAGGGATTAATTAGAAAAGCTAATAAGTAATATACATCTAGAGACTGAATATCTCCTCTAAAAATCAACATCAGATGACTATTTGATTTTTTTCATTTGGAAAAATGCCACAGAGATTTTAAATCAACTCTCTGGCCTTGATCACCAGACATTATCCTACTAAGTATGATTAGAAAAGTTATTCTTTAAACTAAAATTCTAATGTCAAAGGAAAAATTTTTAAATTGTTACAGTTCTCCTAATGGACCTAGGAGGTTTTCTCATAAGTGAAAAAATTCTATTTGTCTACAGTTTGTCACTTAAGATTATTAATATTACACATGTAGAGGTAAGAGACAGTGTTTCTCATATAATGATGATGTTACCAACCTGCTGAAGAAAAGGTACGCGCTGCATTATTTTATCCCTCTATCTAGACCGACCTCTATTCCACAGCAGCAGTTTGCAAGCTAGATATATTACACTTCTACTCAACAAGAGATACATAGACAAGGTAACCAATGCTATAAAGTATCAAATTTGCAAATTTTGTACCATGTTTTAACTGTGAACTCTTACAATGTATACAACTTCCAAAGAGCCAAAAACTGACCAACAGGTAAAATATTGCGGTCAGTACATAAAATATTCTACCTCCCAATAAAGGAGTATTTCACAGCTAGTTCAATTAACCTAATTCAGCATCAAAATATTAGAGTTGAAATATAATTAACAAAAGTGTATACTACCTAAAAAGTCTAGCATCAACTCAATTTTCTTTGTTAAGGATAGCTAATCCACTAACCTGCAATTCACCTTCTTAAAACAAATAAGAGAAATAAATACAACAAAGTTACACTATACAATATTCATAACTTGGGTTCTAAAGTCAGCCTATATGAGGTGAAAATACTGTGTAGTCATTTAAAAAAAAAAAAAGAATAAGATTGTCATTGAAGATGACTAATCTTACAGATGGGAAAGGCACAGTATGTTTCTTCATATATAATAATGATGTTACCAACCTACAGTCAAAATTATCCTGAACAGTATTTTCAAATGGACTATACAGGCAGGGTAAGGTGGTTCGTGGAATGAAACACAAAAGAAAACTGAAACTGAATTAGAGGATGAGGAGAGTCATATTTTACTCATTCCAGTGCTTACATTCAATTAACGAATTCCAAGGGTAATCAACTACATTATTATGATCCTCTATCCTACCTTACTTTTCAAAATTCAGAGCACATTAAGTTAAATGCTTACATGATACTCCACTATAGCACATAAACCAGAAAACAAAACTATCCGGGAGTAATAACCACCAGATGCTATTTTCTTTTGTAGCACTACCAATTGAAGATAACTTCTCTAGAGTTTCACTCCAACACTATCACCCACCATTTCTCAACTTTTAGTTTCTACCTTTAAAAAAGAGGCAAGACGACATAAATCCCATTATGCCACCGAGTTAAATTTTAAAATGTATGCACCTAAGAGAAAATATAACAAAGATATGATCACTATAGATATCTGTGCTAGTATTTTCTTAAATTCATTCAGAGTTGACTAACGGTTTAAAACTTAAACCAAAGTTCCATTTTAATAAGGAATCATATCTTACCCACTACCATAAGCGTGAATTCAAAACCTCTCTTCACTGATTTTCTGTATACTTGATTTGGGAGATTGGCAAATCCCACATAGCCTTCAAGGTTCTTCTGTTGCTGACAAAAGCAAAAAGGGCCAAGTTATTCATGTATCAACAATACTATTCTGTCACACATTTCAAATTCCCTTCATGAACCTATTTTAGAAAATTATACTATTATTCACAGCAAATCAAACTAATTCCATGGCATTATCAATAAAACTATCAATTCTTAAATGGACAAAATTATTTGAGCATGAGTTGATTGACAATATAATGGTTAATTACAAAAATCCAAGGGAATGAAATAAAAATTTAGAAAACCTGCCTCAGAGCAAAGATTTTAATTGACAGCAGTTAGTAACAAGATGACTGACCAACCAACTAAAAAAGCAAAATAACACAGGATTTTTCACAACCAAAAAATTCAAATCCCCTTCATACAATATTAAGAATCCTTTTTAATTATCTCCTTTGATCACACTAATTACCACAGGTATGAGATTCTTGAAATTTGTCTTCTTATTCATGAAATGAAATCAAAGTGTTGAATTTAAAGCAATTTTTAAAAATAAATTCTTGAAGGCTCTTGTGATCAGTGCCAACCAGCTACAGTATCATTCACGCTGTTATGCCAGGTCCAATTTTGTCACTTCAAGGTTTCACATGATCCTGCTGCCTTTATCTTCAGGTTTATCCAAGTTTTAAAGTAAATTATAACTTCATTTTTTCTATTGGTTTTTTATTCCTAGATGACCTCAACAATAGTTTCATGAGTAATTCAAAGAAATCTACTTCCAAATTGGTGTAGTAAATAACTCTGACTTCTAACTTACCCACATGTGAGAAATACTGTCCATAGTTAAGACTATCTGAATAAGCAGAGTCTTATTGGTTAATTTTACTTTGGAGGTAGTCTTATCTCAACATAAAAAACAATAGCAAAAAGAGGCACACATTCTCTTAAAAGTTTCTGCCACGTTTAATTCTCATTTAAAAAGCACTCATGAGATCAAAACATCAATGCAATACATTTGGATTTAACAAAGAACAGCAGTCTACAATGTTTACTAGTCATGTAGATAAACATTCCATCCATAATATTTGGCTTTTATTTAATAAAACTAATTCTTAAGCCAAATTTTAAAAACTAAGCCCATTAAAATGAAGAGCTAACTGTAAACATAATAATTAAGAGACTAATCAGAATCTAATATCTTTAAGTCAAATATCTGAAAGTCTGCTATGAGTGGAGTTAGAAATATGTATTAAACCTAAGGTTTCCTTGGCTCATATTTCATCCAACTGTAAGTTAAATTTAACTGAGACTGAAAAAAATCTCTGTATAAATTATGTAGTATACTCACAGCTACTTTGTAAAGAACACATTTCCATCATTCCAGTGTTCCAGATTCCAACAGAAGAAATCCACAGAGGCACAGTAAACAAAGAATTCCAAGAATTGTAATGACATATTCGGTCCAAACAGGAGAGGCAAATCCATTGAAACACAGCAAAAGACAGGGGGGAAAAAAAAAAGTTACTTACATGTAACTCAACAAATTAGAGGTAAATTACAAAGAAATTAAAGGCAGACTTTTTTCTAAACATGTCAAAAAGTAGTACTTTTTGTGTGGGATATAATGCCAGTGAGTTTAAACCCACTTTCAGCAGCTGTCCTGCTGAAATATAGAAAATAAGGTCCATTATTGCACCCTGCAGTTGAGGTTTTACAGAAATGGTAGAAAAGATATAAAAGTATAAAGTTCCAGGAAGGTATACAGGAACCAAGTTTTAAATTACAAGAAGGAAAAAAATGTTAATTTCACGCAACTTTGCTTTGTCAGTCACCGGATTAAGACAGCTCAGATAAGACAAATGCAAATGTTTTGGTTAAAATCTTTTTATACAATGCTGTATTTCAAGTTCTATTAATTAAACTGAAGTCCAGAATTTAAAGAAATGTAGACAGTTAGATATAGGAAAAGGAAGGACGCTAAAGATGATAAGCAGAAACAGATGGAAAGAGGAGACAAATGTGAACTGTGCAAACTGAAAGGCAACTAATAGTATAGAAAATAAAATAGATAATCCTTGGCCAAACTGTGAAAAGTGTATCTTTTTATACTGAGACAAATCTGAGTTATATCACAAACCACTTCAAACAATTGGAGTCAGTTTTATAGTTAAATAAAAGCATAAACAAAACCCCAGTTTTAAAGTTAATTACAAAATTATTCCATGACAAAACCATCCAATGACTTCCAAACCTCCTCAAAAGTAAAAGCCGAAGTCCCAATAATGGTCTACAGTGTTTTTCCACCTTAACAGCATCTTAGAATCACGTGGGGGAGCTTTTATAAAATCCGAATGTCCCAGCTGCACCTCCAGATCAATTAAATTAATCTCTGCAAGTGAGACCCATCCATGAGTATTTTTTAAAGCTCCTCATGTAGTTCCAACGTGCACGAATGCTGAAAGCCGCTAGCCAACAAAGTCTAGCAAGATCTGGCTCTACTCTTACTTCTGGTCTCATCTCCTGCAACTCTTCCTCCCCTTGCTCACGTCGCTTTCCCCAGCACTGAATCCCTAACTATTCCCCAAACATACACTGCATACTTTCATTTCATGGCTTTTGTACTTGTTGCTTTTTTTACTTGGAATAGTTTTGGTTTTTTTTTTTGAGACGGAATTTCACTGTCACCCAGGCTGGCAGGCAGTGGCGTGATCTCAGCTCACTGCAACCTCTGCCTTCCAGGTTCAAGCAATTCCCTGCCTCAGCCTCCCAACTAGCTGGGATTACAGGCATGTGCCACCACACCTGGCTAATTTTTGTATTTTTGTATTTTTAGTAGAGATGGAGTTTCACCATCTTGGCCAGACTGGTCTTGAACTCCTGACCTCATGATCCACCCGCCTTGGCCTCCCAAAGTGCTGGGATGACAGGCGTAAGTCACCGAGCCCCAGCCACAGATTATTTTTATTACTCAAATGTCACCTTCAAAGAGGCCTGCCCTAATCACCTTATTTAAAATTACGACCCCACTCCTCAGCACATTGCTGCTTGCTGTATGCTTCTCCTTAGCTCTTGCCACCATCCAACACACATTTTACCCATCTTGTTTACTGTGACCTCCATCCTGCCCGCAATGTAAGCTCCATCAAGGCAGAGATTGAATGAATTACATAAATTGTACATCAAAAAAGGAAGCTACTGAGAGCAAGCTGAAGTAGTTTCAAAGAATACAGAATTTTAGACTGCACCTTCAAGGAACCCATCAGATAAGAGGTATAACAAAAATGCCTCAGGGTCTGCCCTTGTCTCTTATTCACTGCTTTATCCTCAGCAACGAGAACAGTCTTTGGCACACAGTACTATTTTAAAATTGTGAAAAGCGGGAAACCATTCCAGGCAAAGGGGTAGGCCCTAAAGTGGGGATGAACTTGGTATTTCCAAGAGTAAAAAGAAAGCCAAGGTAGGCGGATTGCCTGAGCTCAGGAGTTTGAGATCAGCCTGGGCAACACAGTGAAACTCCACCTCTACTAAAAACTACAAAAAATTAGCAGGGCATGGCAGCGTATGCCTGTAGTCCCAGCTACTCTGGAGGCTGAGGCAGGAGAATGGCCTGAACCTGCGGGGTGGAAGTTGCAGTGAGCCGAGATTGTGCCACTGCACTCGAGCCTGGGCGACAGAGCGAGACTTTGTCTCCAAAAAAAAAAGAAGTTCCGTTAACTATAACGAAGTGAAGTAGTGGACAAGGGGATGAGTGACAGGAAATGAGGTCAGGGAGGGAAGTAGGGGCCAGATCATTTGGGACTTAGCCAAAGTAGGAAGTATATGGATGTTATTTTAGGCATGATAAGAAGCCACTGGAGGATTTTTCACAGGCAAGTGACCTGATTATTGTTTTAAAGATAGTTCTCGGCCATCCAGAGTGGTTCATGCTTGTAATTCCAAACTTTGGGAGGCCAAGGCGAGAGGACTGCTTTAGCCCAGGAGGTTAAGGCCTCAGTGAGCTGTGATCATGGCACTACACTCCAGCCTGGGCAACAGAGTGAGAAATCTCATGGTTGGTTGGTGCTGAAAATATAGATTTAGGAATCATCGCCATACAGATACTATTGAAAAAGGATTGGATTCCCAAAGACAGATGAAAGAAGATAAAAAGAAGGGGGTCGGCCGGGCACAGTGGCTTATGCCTGTAATCCCAGCACTTTGGGAGACCGAGGCGGGTGGATCACAAGGTCAGGAGATCGAGAACATCTTGGCCAACATGGTGAAACCCCTTCTCTACTAAAAATACAAAAATGGGCTGGACTTGGTGGTGCATGCCTGTAGTCCCAGCTACTCGGGAGGCTGAGGCACAAGAATCGCTTGAACCTGGGAGGCAGAGGTTGCAGTGAGCCAAGATCGTGCCACTGCACTCCAGCCTGGGCAACAAGAGAGAAACTCCAGTCTTTAAAGAAAAAAAAAAAAAAAAAAGGAAGGGGGGTCGAGACAAAGCCCTGAGCGCTCTAACATTGAGAGGTTAGGTAGAGAAAGATCAGCCAGTGGAGACAGGAAGAAAATCAAGATCATCTCAGGGATGGAGGATTCATTCAACTATGCTGAATGCTACAGAGAAAGATACCAGAATAGAAACAAACATACTGATAAAATTTGGAAATAAGGTCACTGGTAACTTAAAAAATAAAAGTTGTCTCCGTAACATGGTGACAAAGAGGAGTAACTAGGATGATTTACAGTAGACAATTATTTGCATGTAATTATCATAATAAATAACTTTAACTTTTTAAATAAAATTATTTTAAACACTTTGTCAGCTCCCCCATATGACTGATTTCCCAGAGGGAGAGAACCATGTCATATTCATCTCTATGTTCTTAGCAAGGTGATGACACACAGTACATATTTTAAAAATCTGAATGACTACTCTTTCAGGAAAACATCTTCTGAGGAAGAAATGCTGTACAAAGATAAAACATTGGTTTGGCACTGCTAAAAACAAATCATCCCAAAATTCGTATAAAAGTATCCTATCAGATACAAAAATACGGCTCTGAAGCTACCTAGCACAAATACTATTCAGAAAATATACTAATAATTTGGCCAGGCATGGTGGCTCTCGCCTGTAATCCCAGCATTTTGGGAGGCCAAGGCGGGTAGGTCTCTTGAAGTCAGGAGTTCGAGACCTGCCTGGCCAACATAGTGAAACCCTGTCTCTACTAAAAATACAAAAATTAGCCAGGCATGGAGGCGCACACCTGTTGTCCCAGCTACTCTGGAGGCTGAGGCAGGAGAATCGCTTGAACCTGGGAGGCAAAGGTTGCAGTGAGCCAAGATAGCACCACTGCACTCCAACTTGGACGACAGAGCAAGACTGTCTCTAAATAAATAAATAAATAAATAAATAAATAAATAAATAAATACTGGTTGATTAAAACATATAGACTTTTCCTATCTTATAAGAATTTTTCCATACCCTACATTCTAAAATCAACCATAGTCTGTAATTCAAAAGACTTAATCACCCACTGATTCTTTTCCTGCACAAATGTTCACAGTGCCAGTGTGAAATATCTCTGGATAAGGAAATATTAATTATAGATGTGAGCGATACAATTGTGGCATTTTTAAGTACATATAAATAAAAGTATATTCATCCAAGCTTCTACAAAAATACCCCTGGGTCTTTAAAGTATTCCTTGATCTCAAACATTAGTCATGTAAGAAGCAACATTTATCAAATAATCTTTTCTAAAAGCATATCTGCTAGATATGCTTTACAAAATCTTTTAGATGTTAAATCTGTATGTTAAAAGCATAGTTAAGAAAAATCAAACTACAGTAACTCCACTGTTTGATGAAAAAAATCAACTTAAATACAATATCCAGTAACTTCCTTCTAAGGTTAAATAAGTTCAGCACAAATGTATTCAAATAACACTACGTTTCAAACAAGTTCTAATAGATAGATTATTGAAACTCTTAGAATTCTTTACGTTCTCTTGCCATTTGTTCCTGTTCCAAAGTTACCCAAATCTTGCTATCTAAAATCCCATTACCATTTTTAAAGCTCTGAATGCTAATTTTCAACAAACCAATAGATAAAAATTTTCCAATAGAAAAAAGCAGCAACTTATTTTGAAAACTATTAAATACGCTTTTTAGTAACAACAAAAAATTGATCAAGGGGAGTTGTAACAGAATGGAAGCCTAATAAAAATCAGAATTCAAGAAAAACACAATCCTAGAAGGAACTATAAACCTTCAACTTCCCACTACCATTACAAAATGAGATGTTTAATAAAAAACTAAAATGATTAGGGATTATAATGTACACCTCAAATTATCTTAATACACCTCAAATTATCTTAATACACCCAAATTCTATTTCTCCTTTTAGTATGTGCAGTTTAAACATCAGGCTACAAATACCCAAGGTTTACATTAGGAACTTTACATTTCAAAAATTACCATTTATCTTTTCTAAATAACTTCAAGTTCAATCCGCCTCCCTTTGGATTTTAAAATATATAAAATATATATACACAAATATATATATTTATATATATAATATATATACAAATATACATATATATAGCATATTGTTTTATGAAGTATGTTTCTCCTAAAGTGTATGTAATTCTAAATATGAAAAACAACTACAGACTACAAAAGGAAAAGATATTAATGCAGAAGTTTACTTCTCAACTCCTTAGTATTCCTAACAAAAGCCTTCTATCATACACAGATTAAGTGTCTGGTACTTGCTTAGTCAAATTCCTACCATCTCTCATACAGCCTAAGGGAAAAGTTAAAGAACTTCATTTGCCATTTAAATGTTTTAAATATTTTAAGTATAACTGGTCTAAAAATGCCTAGATTCTAGATTTAATATAAAATGAAAACTGAAATATTACAAGATTACATAGGCATGTCCTAAATATCAGTTTTTATGTTCCTCATCCCTCAACTATTTTAAAGGTTCATTACCTATTTAGCATGCCCCCAGCTCTCTTCTTTTTACTGATATGAACAAATGGGTACTGACAGAACCAACTTTTATTTTCTTAATCCTATTCTGGATTCTCAGTTAATCTGCTAAAAAGATTCTAATATTTAACTCTATGAATACATACAAGAATGAGATAACTTAAAATTTAAATCAAGTTTTCTTTGCTCTGATCTTAACTTCCTAGACTTACTGACCTTATTCCTTCACTCATTCATTCAACATACTTAAAATAAGTCAGACATGTATGTGTGTTCTAGTAATTAGGAATATAAAAGCTAATAAAAACAAGGTCCCTGCTCAAGAAGCTAAGAATCTAATAGGGAGGTGAGGTAAGCTAGAGGACAATTAAAATAATTCAGTGACAAATGCTCTCATATAGGAAAGCACAGAAGGATACATGAGAGCAAACAAGGAAGGATGTTTCATCCTATCTTGGGATCAGATCCTTTAGATACTGAAGGGCTGACTAGTAGACCTTAATTTGATGAGAGATGAGGGTGGGAGCTGCAGAATATGGGTCTCAGTCAGTTGAGTTATTAACTGCAAAGGCCCAAAAGCAAGAAGAGAGTATGGTTCCTTATAGGAACTACAAATAGTTCAATACAACTCATTTTTAGGATCAAGGAGCTACAGCTTAGGGAAGTTAAGCAAAAGCCAGATGAGGAAGGACTTTGTTGGCCATACTTAGGAACTTAGACTTCATCTTGAAAGCTTAGGAAGAGCATTAAAGATACAAAGAGGAATGCACAATCACATCAATTCACATGCAGAGTCACATTCATACTTTAGAAAATTACTACTGACAAGAATATTCACGATGAACTAGAGGAGAAAATGGTAGTAATCCCAAGAGCTGCTCCAGCTGCCCAGGGGAAAAATAAAGACTTGAACCAAGAAAGAGGCAGTAAGGATAAAGAGAAATATAGGTTAGAACTCTATTAGCCATTAAGGTAGCCACTAGCTACATGTGGCTACTGAGTACTTGAAATGTAGCTAGTCTGAATTAAGACGTGCTATAAGTACAAAATATCATATTTTAAAGACAGTATGAGAATAAGAATCAAAAACATCTTATTAATAATTTTATACTGATTGCACGTTGAAATAAAATTTTAGATACACCAATTACATAAACTATAAAACTAAAGTTAGTTTCACCTGTTTATTTTTACTTTTTAAATGTGGCTATTATGAAAGCTTAATTACATATATGGCTTGCAACAAATTGCTATTGGACAATGCTAGGTTAGATATTAAAGAGATGAAATGACAGATCTCTGTAACTAACTTGTAGAACGGTGATAAAATTTGGATTTCTTAATTTAGGCTTGAGCAATTAAGATGAATGGTGAGTACCAATTGTTAAAAGTAGAAATCACCTGAGTTAAGGTGCTAACTGGACTTTGGGAAGATAAGGTCTAGTAGGTAGTTGTATATATAAAAGTTAGAAATGCTAGAAACATCAAGGTTAGACAGATAATTAATATCTTAAGTAATCAACATTTAAATGGTATCAAGGCCATGGATATGAATCCAAATACAGCATACAGAGTAGGAAGCAGGCCAAGAAGCAACACCAACATCCCATCATAATCACCTAAACAAATCTAGGAAAAGCTGAGAGAAAAGAATCAAAGAGCTCACAGAAGCATTTCAAAGGAGGTCAACTGCAGCAGCCCCCTCAAGAAGTGGTTAACTACACGAAATGCTCTGGAGTGGTCAATCAAAGGATACAGAAAAATCTACTTATGGTTACTGGAAACCACTGTCAAAGCTGTATCAATGGAAAGATAGGGGAAGAAGGCAGACTGGAAATAAATAAGCAGAAAAAAAAACTACAGGAAGTGAGTATAAGCAATTATTTTTTAATGCTTATCTTTGAAGAGAAGAACAATAGGATAGAAGCCAGAAAATACAAGGTCAAGAGTTTTAAGCACTTTAAAAAAAAAAAAAAGGCAGATAGTTCTACTTGTGTGAATGGTAATATAAAACACCAAGTAGTAGACAAAGTTAAGTAGGACACAGATAACATTTATGGAATGATGGACAGGATTTTCCCTAAGTACCAGAGATAAAACAACTTGAAAATTCCAAAAAAAGAAAAGAAAGTAGGGGATTTTAAGAGGTAAAGATGTGAAACAGCAACCTAAGAATAGAGAGAGAGACTAGGAATACATAGCAGCCATCCAAGCAATTTTGTCCACCTAGTTAAGGCTGAAGACCACAAATCTTTGACTGTATCCCTGAAGCCATGTGATCTTTTCCTCCAGCAGCAATCCATAACTTGCGTAAAATAAAATTAGCTGTAGGAGTCATTTGAAACTTGCTTTGCAGGAACGGTACACAAAAGTACAAGATCAAGAGAGCTGACAAATACAGTTGAAGCAATTCAGTGAATGAAAATGGAGAGGAACAAGGATGGAAGGCAGGAAGTGCAGAAGATAGTAAAAAAAAATAAGTTGCTAGGCGCGGTGGCTCGTGCCTGTAATCCCAGCACTTTGGGAGGCCGAGGTGGGCAGATCACCTGAGGTCAGGAGTTCGAGATCAGCCTGACCAACATGGAGAAACCCTACCTCTACTAAAAACACAAAATTAGCCAGTCGTGGTGGGGCATGCCTGAAATCCCAGCTACTTGGGAGGCTGAAGCAGGAGAATCCCTCGAACCTGGGAGGCAGAGATTGCAGTGAGCCAAGACCACGCCATTGCCCTCCAGCCTGGGCAACAAGAGCAAAACTCCACCTCAAAAAAATAAATAAATATATGTAAGTTGTGGTTACAATGGGCTATACAATTAAGATTTTAGAAGTGGAATGTAAGTTGCAGATGATAGCCCCACAGGATTATTACTTCTTTTTTTTTTTAATTTTTTCTTTACTTTTAAATTTTTTTCTTCTCACTCATTCCCCCACAGGGCTATTAAAAGGATGGCTCTCAGATGAGACAGAGAGAGAAAAAAAAGGATATCTCAAGAATAGTCAAGAAACTGAAGCTAACTTATTGAATGTGTCTTACACATGGGCCTAAAAATGTCCCAGAATGATGATGGAGCTTAGAACAGAATTGAAAAATTGAGTGTTAGATGTCATCTTTAATATTAGAACAAAACAGGGGTGTGGTAGCTGAAAATTTTAAGAAGGGGTAGAAAACACGGCTGCTAAACAGTAAAATTGTAAGGAAGCAGGGTTCTTTTTAAAGGAGAATGGCCTACAGTCTAGACCAGTGCTGTATTATGGAAATATCAGGTAACCACACATGTAATTATAAATATCGTACTACAGGGGTCCCCAACTGCTACCCCAACTGGTAGCAGTCCGTGGCCTGTTAGGAACTGGGCTGCACAAGAAGAGGTAAGTGGCGGGCAAGTCAAGTGAAGCTTTATCTATATCTCCAGCCTCTTGTATTACCGCCTGAGCTCTGGCACCTGTCAGATCAGCGGCGGCATTAAATTCTCATTGGAGAGTGAACCCTATTGTGAACTGTTCATTGAAGGGATCTAGGTTGCACAATCCTTATGAGAATCTAATGCCTGATGATCTGTCACTGTCTCCCATCACCTCTAGATAGAATCCCATCTCTTAAAAAAATAAAATAAAATAAAATGAATATTAGGCTGAGTGTGCTGGCTCACTCCTGTAATCCTAGCACTTTGGGAGGCTGATGTGGGAGGACTGCCTGAGCTCAGGAGTTCAAGACTACCCTGAGTAACATGGTGAAATCCTGTCTCTACTAAAGTACAAAAAATTAGCCGGGTAGTCCCAGCTCCTCAGGAAGCTGAGGCACAAGAATTGGTTGAACTTGGGAGGCAGAGGTTGCAGTGAGCCAGGACAGTGCTACAGCACTCCAGCCTGGGCAACAGCGCGAGATGCTGTCACCAAAAATTAAAAAAATAAAATGAGGCCAGGCATGGTAGCTCATGCCTGTAATCCCAGCACTTTGGGAGGCCAAGAGGCAGGTGGATCATCTGAGGTCAGTCAGGAGTTCGAGACCATCCTGGCCAACATGGTGAAACCCCGTCTCTACTAAAAATACAAAAATTAGCTGGGCATGGTGGCACGCAACTGTAATCCCAGCTACTCAGGAGGCTGAGGCAGGAGAATCATCTAAACCCCGGAGGTGGAGGCTGCAGTGAGCTGAGATCGTGCCACTGCACTCCAGCCTGGGTGATAGAGTGAGACTCCATTTCAAAATAAAAATAAAATTAATAACGTGAGTATTAGTGCCCAGTACTGGGTGACAATGTGGAAAAAGAAACACTCTCCTACAAGACTTAGAATATAAACTTAAACCACTTACCTAAAGAGCAATTTAACCATGTGGACCAAACACTGAAGTTTTTATTCTCTTAAATTCAACAAATTCCACTTCCAGAAATGGATAGTCTTGAGAATCATACATGATTAAGATAAAATAATATTCAACAAAGCACTGCTCATAATAGTAAAAAATTGTAACAATTTTTGATGAGTTCTAAAGACAAGTGAAACTAAAATTATATTACAGTACCTCCATGTATTAAAATACCAGGCAGCCATTAAAAGTAAGATTTTAGAAAAATATGCATGGACAGATAATGATATATTGACTAGAAAAACATTCTTAAACACTTGTCACAGGAGAACATCAATAAAGTTGGTGGAGTAAATACTCGAGAAAATTCTGCTGCATTAAATGCAAGGAGAAAAATGACACAAACTGTTCAACTCAACTTACTTAAAATTCTGGAAATTAAATAAAAGCTTGCAGGTCTCCATGTAATGCTTATTCAAGAAAAGGGACTGAGCCTTGGTAAAAACAGCAGCTCTTGCATTTTAACTTGCCCATTCTCATCTCTCTACCTCTACACTAGCCTTGAAAACCAACAGCACACCATCACAGTAAAAACCAGCAGACTAGTGGCAACTGGAAAAAAAACAGAACAATCATGGAATGCCTTCATAGCCTCGCTTTCAAAGCGCTATCATTATTTGATGTATCTGGTAGTTCCTAAAGGCCTACTCACAAGTGACTACTAAGATAACCAAGCAGAGACTTCAGTGACAACATATGGCAAAAATTAACTTCACAGAATTAGTTCAAAAAGCAACTAAGCAAATAACAAAGAGTAACAAAGAGCAACAACAACAAACCCTGCAGGGAAGGGAGAATCTGATTTCCAGAGCTGCCACACTGTATTATTTGAAATATTTAAAATGTCTAGTATTCAAGAGAAAATTATGAGCCTTGCAAAAAAACCTCAAAAGTGCATGGCCCACATACAGGAGAAAAAAGCAACAGTCCTTGAGAAAGCCCAGACATTAAACAAATACTTTAAACCTGCTATTTTAGATATATTCAAAGAACTAAAGAAAAGTCTAATAAACTATCAAGTATGAAAACAATGTTCATCAAATAGAGAATATCAAAAAAATTTTTTTAATCCTGGAGTTGAAAAATACAATAAATGAAAGTATTCACTAGAGAAGCTCAACAAAAGATTGGAGCTTGCAGAAAAAAGAATCACCAAACCTGAAAACAGGTTAAATAACATTAACCAATTTAAGTAAAGAAAGAAAAATGAACAGAGCCAGAGACCTACAGAACAAAATCAAACATGAAGTAGGGGAGGGAAGGAAAAAAGGGGTGGGTGTAGGAAGGAAGGGGCAGAATGTATATCTGAAGAAACAGAACTGAAAACTTCCCAAATCTGAAGAAAAACATTAGTCTCAACATCAAAAGCTCAACAAACTGAATAAGACAAAATCAAAGAGACCCGCACATCATAATCAAACTGTCAAAAACCAAAAACATAGAATACTGAAAGCAGCTTATGAGAAGCAACTATATGTATAAGAGACTGTAAATAAGAATAATAGCTGACATCCTATCAGAAACCATGGAGGCCAGAAAGCAAAAGGATAACATATTCCAAATGTTGAGAGAAAAAGACTGTCAACCAAGTGAGCTATGATGGTGCCACTGCACTCCAGCCTGATTGACAGAGTGAGACCCTGTCTTAAAAGAGATGTAGAAAACAGCAAAATCACAGGTGTAAATCATATCACTACTTAGATTAAATGTAACTAGATTAATGCATTTTGCTGTTTCAGGTATAACAGGACTCCAATCAAAAGGTAAAGAATGGCTACGTGGATTTTTAAAAGTAAGACCCAACTATATGGTACCTACCTAAGACATGTTTTAGAATCACAAACACAAACAGGTTGAAAAAAAAGGACAGAAAACAACAAGAGAGAGCTGAAGTAGCTACACTAATATCAGAAAACACAGACTTAAAAGACAAATCTTGTTACCACAAAGAAGGATATTTTATACTGATTGAAGGACCAATCCATTGAGAAGATAGAACAATATTAAGCATATATGTATCTAAAAAAGGAGTCCCCAAATTGCACAAAGCTAAGAAAATGAAAGGTAGAAATAAAACAATTGAATAGTAATAGCTGACCTTCAACACCCTACTTTCAATAATGGGTAAAACAACTAGACAGATGATAAAGAAGCAGAAGACTCAACAACACTACAAAACTACTAGACCTAACACATAGCTATACAACATTCCACCCAAAAACAGCAAAACACATTCTTCTCAAGTGCACATGGAATATTCTCCAGAATAGATCACAAAACAAGTCTCAATTTAAATGGGTTGAAAAATACAAAGTATATTCTTCATCCACTACAGAATGAAGTCAGAAATCAACTGCAGAGAGAAATTTGGAAAATTCACACGTTTGTTAAAATTAAACACTATACTCTTTAATAATCAATAGGTCAAAAACTAAACCACAAGGGATACTGGAAAATACTTTGAGACGAAGGAAACCAAAAAACACGACATACCAAAATGTATTGAATGCAGCTAAATCAGTGCTTAGAAGGAAATTTACAGCTGTAAATGCCTATATTAAAAAGAAAGATTTCATATCATAACCTTCCATCTCAAGAAACTAGAAAAAGAACAAATTAAACCCAGAACAGGGAAAACAAAATAAGGAAATGATTATTTGAGCAGAAATAAATGAAATACACAATAGAAACATTAATGAAATCACAGTTGGTTCACTGAAAAGATCAACAAAATTGACAAAACCTTAGCTAAACTGACCAAGAAAAAAAAAAAAAAACAGAACACTCAAATTACTGAAATCAGAAATGAAAGAAGGGAAATCACTACCAATCTTTCAGAAATAAAAAGGAACCTATGAACAATTAATTCCATGCTGACAACAAATCAGATTATAACCTAGAGGAAATGCAAAAATCTCTACAAAGACATAAACTACCAAAACTGACTTAAGAAGAAACAGAAAATCTGAATAGTCCTATAACAGATTAGTAATAAAAAATAACTAATACACACACCCCCCAAAAAAGCAAAAACACAACTTTCCACAAAGCCCATGCCCAGATGTCTTCACTGGTAAATTCTACCAAATGTTTAAAGGTTGTACAATCCTTCAAAAACTAGTCGAAGAAATAGAAGAGGATGAAATACTTCCCAACTCATTTTATGAGGCCAGTTTTACTCTGATACCAAAACCAAACACATCAAGTAAAAACAACCAACCAACATCTTACATGGATGCAAAAAAAATCAACAAAGTACTAGCAAACCAAATCCAGCAATAAAAAGGGATTATACACCATAACCAATGGGATATATCCCAGAATGAATATGTTGGTTTTACATATGAAAATTAATCAATGTAATACACTAAATTAAAACCCACACACAACAAACACATAATCATCTCAGTAGACACAGAAAACACAATTGATAAAAATTCAACAATCTTTCAACAATAAACACACTTAACACACTAGACATACAAGGGAACCTCAACCTCATAAAGCACATCTCAGAAAACCCATAATGATGAAAGACTGAATGCTTTCACTCTAAAATCAAGAACAAGACAAAAGATGTCTATCATTGCCACTTCTAATCAACACAGTTCTGGAATTTCCAGAAAAGGCATTTGGTAAAATAAAGAAATAGAGTGTATCTAGATTGTAAAGTAATGTAAGTAGTATTTGCAGGTGATATGATCTTATAAATAAAAAATCCAAAAGAATCCACACACACACAAAAAAAACTACAGGAAATAATAAAGTTGCATGATATAAGATCAATATACAAAAATCAATTGCATTTCTATAAAAAAATTAAGAAAAAATTCCATTTGCGATAGCATCAAGAATAAAATACCTATAAATAAATTTAACAAAAGGAAATGTAAGTCTTACACATGAGAACTATAAAAATGTTGTTCACAAAAACTGAAGACCTAAATAAACAGAAGATATTTTGCATTAATGGAGTGGAAGACTTAATATTGTTAAGACGGCAATACTCTTCAAACTGATATACAAGTTCAACACCATGGCTATCAATATCCTTGCTGGCCTACTTGTAGAAATTAGCAAACTAACCATATAGTTCAGATGGACATTCAAGGGAACCAGGATAACCAAAACAATTTTGAAACAGAACAAAGTTGAAAGACTCACACTCCCTAATTTCAAAACTTACTGCAAAGTTAGTCATCAAAACGGTGTGGTACTGCCATTAAGAGTATACAGATTAATAAGAAACAAATGAGAATCCACAAAAACACCCTTACATCTATAGCCAATTGTTTTCACAGAAAGTTGTCAAGACGACACAACGGAAAAAGACTAGTTTTTTCAACAATAAGTAGTGAAACTACTGGATAGCCACATACAAAAGAATGATTCCTATCTCACACCATACACAAAAGTTAACTCAAAATGGATCAACAAGCGAAACATAAAGGTCTAAAACTATAAAGCTCTTAGAAAACATAGGGGTAAATTTTCATGACCTTGGATTACAAATGCTTTCTTGACTATGACATGAAAAGCACATGCAGTAAGTAGATAAATTGGACTTCATCAAAATTAAAAATGCCTATACTTCACAGAACACTATCAGGAAAGTGAAAAAAAACACATGTGGAATTGTAGGAACTACCTGCAAGTCTTCTATATGATAAAGGACTTATATCCAGAATCTACAAAGAATTCTTACAACTGAACAGTAATAAGACAACTTCATTAAAAACTCAGCAAAGTATTTTAACAGACATTCCTGCAAAGAAGGTGTACAAATTGCCAATAAGCACATGAAAAGATGTTCAACATCATTAGGGAAATGCAAATTAAAACCACAATGATACCAGCTCACACCCAGTAGGATCGTCTTAAAAGACAAACAATAACAAGTGTGGACAAGAATGTGGAAAAATTGGAACTCTCATACACTGCTGGTAGAAATGCAAAATAGGGCAGCTGCTTCAGCAGTTTGGCAGTTCTTCATAGAGTTAAACTAGAGTTACACTATGATCCAGCAATTCTATCCTTAGGTATATATCCAAGAGAATTGAAAACTATAGGTCCACACAAAAGCTTGTACTCAAAACATTCACAGCAGCATTATCCATAATAGTAAAAAAGTAGAAACAACCCAAATATCAACTAATGAATGGATAAATGAAATATGGTAGTATATATACAACAGAATAATATCCAGCAATAAAATGGAATGAAGTACTACTGAGACATGCTACAACACAGACAAAACTTGAAAACACTGCTAAGTGAAATATGCCAGTCACAAAAGTCACATTATATGATTCCAGTTATATAAAATGTACAAGACAGACAAATCCATAGAAATGGAAAGTAAATTAGTGGTTGCCAGGACAAGAGAAGAGGAGGGATGGGGACTGATCATTAATGGCTCCAAGGTTTCATTTGGGCCTGATGAAAATGTCCTAAAAGTAGACAGTGACAATGGTTGCACAACCCTGAATACACGAAAACCCACAAAATTACACACTTTCAAGGGGTATATTTTACGGCATGCAAATTATCTCAATAAATCTGTGATAAAAACAAGCACGTACTGTACACTACCTTTCACATATAAATTGTTACATCTCCTTTCTCACACATATCTTCTCATATGTGCAAAAAAATACTCACAAAAAATCAATCAGAAACTCATGAGATCCATCACCTCTATCAATGTGTAGGGAAGTGGTAGAAAAAAAGTAGAATGAGAACAGGGTAAAAGAAAGGTGGGAGGAATACTAAGTCTATTAACATCATGGTAATTTTCCATGTATCCCCATTAAAAAAACAAAATCAGTCAGGATGTGAAAAGAAATAGTAACAAATAAAACTAACAATTTCAGAAGAATAACATGAAGACACTGAAGGGGATGGAGCAGAAAAGAACATAACTAACTTTGGAAAAAAGTATTTTGATTAGTGTAAGATATTAGTATAGTATATTAACTAACAGTATTGGTATTGCATAAAGCTAGACAAAAAAGCACACACAAATATTATACTCTAGCAAGTAAGCATATTACATAGTTCTGAAGTTACAGCTATGTGTACAATAGATTTTTCCAAGTATGTAAATAAATTGCAGATGAAAGCCAGGTTTCTCAATGTTGAAGAAAGGAGTTACAAGGAAAAGAGAAAAGCTAGAATGAACTCCGCATTAATAGACTGGAATCAATGTACCAGTATAAATTCATGGCTTTTAGTATACATATGCATATATTTTTACACACATACACAGAAATACAGATGTATATATATAAATTCATACACTGCCTACCTCTGTCTGCTCAAAACATCTACTAGAAGCAGGGACACTCCAATAGCAATGAGCACCTCTGGCACACAGATCTTGTTTTCTAATTATTATTCTCAAGAAAAGGCTGCTGGACTCCTTGGACAGTGATTGCTTCCAAGGCTTAGGCAGAAAAAATACAAGATAAACTAGAAAGTAAAGAAGTACCCCTAAAAATGATGGGGACATACTGAAAGGGTAAACGAGAGCCACCTGAAAGGACTCTCAATGGACAATTGAACAATAAAACAATGAAAAAATTAATATATAACTGAACTGATGAATAAATAAAACAGCTCTTCCTTACCACAATAGAATCCCAGCTTTAAAATGTAGCATGATGTAAAAAGAAAATCACCAGTAACACAAACAGCACAGTAAAACTGCCATAGGCAAGAATCATTGACAAGATACTAAAGTTAGTGGGTAAAAGTATAATGAGAAATTGTACAGTCCAACAAAAAACTAGTACCTAAATATAAAAAGAACCCTTACAATTCATTAAGACAAATAACCCAATTTAAAAATGGACCAAAGATTTCAATGGACCACCAAAGGTGACAAACAGATGGCAAATAAGCACAGGAGATCCTCAACATCATTGGTCATTAGGAAAATACAAATTAAAATTACAGTAAGTTATCACTACAAATCTATAAGAATGAGTAAAATTAAAAGCAGTGACCATTCCAAGTGTTGGTGAGCATGTGGAACAACTTGAATTCTTATTCACCGGGGGTGAAAATGTAAAATGTTAATAATATATTGTAAAATAATTTTGCAATGTAAAAATTAAACATACACCTACTATATTACTTACCCCAAGTATTTACCAAAGAGAAATGAAACGTTGTGCCACTATCATTACAGCTTTTTTTTTAAAGTTTACAGAAAAGGCATGAAAGAAAATACTCTCCAACTTTTAACAGTTTCCCCAGTGACCAGCACACAGCAGGTACAAAACACATACTTGTTAAATGAAAGAACTTGATTGCTGAAGTTCTAAACTAATGACTTAACAGCAATACTACCAATAGTTAACATCAATGTTACAGTAATATAATTATCAATACATTACTGATGTAATGAACTTAATGTCAATACTACAACTTTAACTGGTAGTGTCTTATTTCAAAGAGTTCAAAAGCACCGATACACTACCAAATGTGAAATGATCAATATCCCAAGTTACTCATCATGTCACGATTGGTAAAAGCTTCTCAGAATAGGTAGTTTTGATATGGGCCTTCCTTAACATATGATAGGACTTCAAGGCAGGTACAAACATCATAAGCAGAAGCAAGAATACTAATACTGACCGAGTGCAGTGGCTCACTCCCGTAATCTCAGAACTTTGGGAGGCTGAGGCAGGCAGATCACCTGAGCTCAGGAGTCTGAGACCAGCTTGGTCAACATGACAAAACCCCATCCCTACAAAAATACAAAAAAATTAGCTAGGTGTGGTGGCACACGCCTGTAATCCCAGTTACTGGGGAGGCCAGTAGCTGAACCCAGGAGAGAATGAGAATTGTTTGAACCCAGGAGGTGGTGGTTGCAACAGCGAGCCGAGATCATGCCACTGCACTCCAGCATGGGTGACAGAGCGAGACTCTTTCCAAAAAAAAAAAAGGAATACTGAACATTACTCATTATAAGCAGGAAAAGGTCAAACCAAGGAGGTGCTAAAATGATAGCCTAAAAGTAAAAAAGATTCATAAGGCAGTATACGCGCAGCTAGCTAGAAATCTAAATTCCAGTATCCGCTGTAACTTATTTGTGTTCTGGTGGGTAAATTACACAACCTTTCTGAGAATTGTGTTCTGGTGGGTAAATTACATAACCTTTGAGCCTTAGATTGGGATAATGTTGTAAGGTATATATAAAACAATATAAAGGGTTTGGCACGTCACATACAGTAAGTACAATAAATTACAGTTGTTACAGTGATTGTGCTACAGATGATAGTTATTATTAAGGCCTCTGGACTTATATCTGGCAGAAAAGTCATTCCCAAACCTGGCTATAATCAGAAGAATATGGGGAGCTTTTGATTAAAAATAGAAATCTAGGCCGGGCGCAGTGGCTCAAGCCTGTAATCCCAGCACTTTGGGAGGCCGAGACGGACGGATCACGAGGTCAGGAGATCGAGACCATCCTGGCTAACACGGTGAAACCCCGTCTCTACTAAAAAATACAAAAAATAACTAGCCAGGCGAGGTGGCAGGCGCCTATAGTCCCAGCTCTTCGGGAGGCTGAGGCAGGAGAATGGCATAAACCCGGGAGGCGGAGCTTGCAGTGAGCTGAGATCCGGCCACTGCACTCTAGCCTGGCTGACAGAGCAAGACTCCGTCTCAAAAAAAAAAAAAAGTAAAAATCTGCGCCTCAGTCTAGAAGTAGGGAATTAGAATCTTGCTAACAGAGCCCAAGAAATAATACTTTTAACAAGAGCTCTAGAAGCCAATACTATAAATAATAGACAGATATTTATTTTACTATAATAGGTAAGTTATTTTGTAAAAGTAGTATTTTAGGTATAGTAATTTTAAAATATTTATTTATTAAATGAAGTGGGAAGAGACTGGAAGCCATAAGAACAATGAGGAAACTACCCTATGGGGGAAAAAAAGGTCCTTTGTTCACCTTAGCTAGATTCTAATTGTTAAATGAAATCCACTACCAACCAACCAGAACTATAATACACATCCTTCAATTAAAAAGCAATGGAGCCTCCCAAAACTTTCAACACAGATTCAAATAAAAGATGTTTCCATTAAGCATAAAACCCCCATACCTTTGACATTTCCTTTAACCCTGGCGAGTACTAATGTTGATGGTGCGTTTATATCATATATCTTGCTATATTTGCATGTCTGTAGTATTATCTCTGCATTTCCTCTGTGTTGACCAAATGTTTAGCTTTCAAAAAGAAAGGGATTTCAACTTTTCAGCAAATCCAAAACTATTCCAAAATTTCAAAAAAAATGGGGAGAAAGGGACGTGGGGCCTATGTCTATGTAATTACCTCTCTAACAGCACAGCACCATGCACTAACACAAACTTAAGTATTTTTGGTGGGTCTACTTGCCAGCTAAGTCATTCTAGTTATCTTTTTCACCCATAGTTGAAGTTGAGTTAGCCATCTCCCTAAACATTTTTTTTTTTTTTTTTGGAGACAGAGTCTCATTCTGTCACCCAGGCTGGAGTGCAGTGGCTTTACCCTGGCTCACGGTAACCTCTGCCTCCTAGGTTCAAGCAATTCTCCTGCCTCAGCCTCCTGAGTAACTGGGATTACAGACACCAACCACCATGTCTGGCTAATTTTTTTGTTTGTTTTTTGTTTATTTTTGAGATATTCAAGCGATTCTCCTGCCTTAGCCTCCCGAGTAGCTGGGATTATAGGCACCCGCCACCACGCCAGGCTAATTTTTGTATTTTTAGTAGAGACAGGGTTTCACAATCTTGGCCAGGCTGGTCTTGAACTCCTGACCTCATGATCCACCCACCTCGGCCTCCTGAAGTGCTGGGATTACAGGCATGAGCCACCGTGCACGGCCTTAATTTCTGTATTTTTAGTAGAAACAGGGTTTCACCATGTTGGCCAGGCTGCTCTCAAACTCCTGACCTCAAGTGATCTGCCCGCCTCAACCTCCCAGAGTGCTGGGACTACAGATGTGAACCATTGCCACCATGCCCGCCTCTTAATAAGCAAGCTTCTAAGCCCCACCTCCCACCTAGCGAGTTACAGAGTCTCCAAAAGCGTTAAGCATTAGAAACGTTTCCAATAATGGTTCAGGGTTTAGGAGCACTAACACACCCCTAATTATAACCTTAAAATATATATGTATATATATTTAGAAAGAATACAAATGACTGAAATAATTTATTTTTCCCCTCGTGGTTAATTTGTTTAAATTAATCATAAAAGAAACCAAGTTTATATAATAAACTTTTATTATTAGAAATATTTTTAAATGTTAATATTTGAGAGTACATTAGTTCCTGGAAAATTTTTCCTTGTATAGATCACTTCATACCCCAAAATGCTACATGTACTAAATAAGGTGGTACTCTCTTTATTTTAAAAAATATATATATAAATGAAAAGAACTAAGATAAAATTACTATGAGAATTTTGCTTCCTCTTACATAGATAATGATCTCACTCAAAATATTACTGTAGTCTCTAAAATTGAAGGACAATACATACTAAAAATCTTCCTCAAAAGAAAGAACTCGGCTGGGCAAGTGGCTCTCGCCTGTAATCCCAGCACTTTGGGAGGCCAAGGTGGGCAGATTGCCTCAGGTCAGAAGTTTGAGACCAGTCTGGCCAACATGGAGAAACCTCGTCTCTACTAAAAATACAAAAAAATTATCCAGGCGTGGTGGCGTGCGCCTGTAATCCCAGCTACTCAGGAGGCTGAGGCAGAAGAATTGCTTGAACCAGGGAGGTGGAGGTTGCAGTGAGCCGAGGTCTCACCACTGTACTCCAGCCTGGGTGACAGAGCAAGCCTCTGTCTCAAAAAAAAAAAAAAAAAAAAAAAAAGAACTCATTAACTCATTACAATTTGAATGGACAATAAGAATATACAAGGATACAAAATGTCACTCCTGCAAAAAAACACTAGCATAATCCTGAGTCTGAAACAACTGCTGCTGTGAAATGTACCAGAAGAAATTTTAAATAAGTAAACATTTGGCCAGGTGCCGTGGCTCACGCCTGCAATCCCAGCACTTTCGGAGGCTGAGGCAGGTGGATCATAAGGTCAGGAGATCAAGATCATCCCTGTCTCTACTAAAAATACAAAAAATTAGCTGGGCGTGGTGGCAGGCGCCTGTAGGCCTAGCTACTCAGGAGACTGAGGCAGGAGAATGGCGTGAAGCCGCGAGGCGGAGCTGGCAATAATAAGCTGAGATCTCGCCACTGCACTCTAGCCTGGATGACAGAGCAAGACTCCGTCTCAAAAAAAAAAAAGGAAACATTTTAGTACTACCTAAGAAACTGGAGACCTCAGTCTGTCTAACTTTAAAGGACAAGGAAATTTCACACAAATCACTTTATTCTAGTTTCCTTCAACTCTGTTCACAAATTCACTTACTAAACATAAAAATTCAAAGCACAAATGAATACATTTACAATTATCGGAAAATGCTTATTTTCTATCCTAAATGTCTTCCTAGTACTGAGACCCTACAAGACAAGTCCACTTGGATGTCCCCCAGGCCTCTCAATTTCATGTTTCAAATTACCTATTTCAAGAAATAGCATCTACTCATCTACCCATTCACTCAAGTCAGAAAGCTCAAATATTCTGGACTCATTTCTCACCACCCACATCTTCCCTAATACCTCACAACCATCCCCCCTCATGTCTTTTCCCACTGCTCTGCTTCTGACCGATTTTTAGTCCTAAACTGCTAGATTAAACTCCCGCAATTTAATGGCTCCAACCTGGTGCCCTGTCAACTCTCAACAGAGATAATTATCATTGCAATTCTTATGATTACTTTTCTTTTAAAGTCTTCAATAAAGATTTTTAAATTCTCAGCACAGCAATACCAGTTGCCTACTTACCTTTTCTAACTTCATAACCTGATACTAACAGGATTTCTCACTCTTAAGTGAGAATTATCTTCACTCCTTCACCACCTTTACCTAATCACTCCTACCAACTTTTAAAAATTCACCTTCTCCAGCATGGAAAAGGTATCCTGCTTTGAACTTTCACTGTATGTTCTACATACCTTTATATCATATCACAAATTTTTTACTAAATGCAAGCCAGTTATAGGGATACAAAGGTGAACAAAACACAGTCCTAGACTTTAAGCACAGTGGAGGCAGAAAAATAAAGTCAACTGCAATATAGTCTGATAACTTTCTTTAAACTAACACCTCAGTGTTTATTATATGCCAGGCATCATGCTTTTTTTCAAATACTATATCATTTACTTCTCCGATACCCTTATGATTCCCACTTTACAGAGAAGGAAAAACAAAAGTTCTGTTATTTACCAAAGGTTCAGTTAAGCTTTAGAATTGAGATATGAATCCAAGTCTGACTCTAGACCCGAAACTCTTAATCACCATGCCTCTATTTCTACTGCCACAGCATTTAATTCAGTTTCCCCAGTGGCCAACACAGAGCAAGTACAAAACGTGTATTTGTTAAATGAATGAACTTGATTATTGACGTTCTAAACCAATGACTTAACAGCAATATTACCAATATTTAACATCAATGTTATGGTAATATAATATCAATACGTTATGTATATAATGACAATGTCAATACTACAACCTTTAAGTGGTAGTCTCCTGCTTCAAAGAGTTCAAAAACTAACACTGTTAGTGTATTTGTTAGATACACTAACAAATGTGAAAAGATCAATATCCCAAGTGACTCATCATGTCATAGTTGGTAATACCAAAACACTGGAAATTAATGTCTATCAGAGTCAGACATGTTAAACAAATCATAATATATCCCATATCACGGTCTATCCATATGCTATGGTCTTGGTGTGTTGTCCCAAAATTTGTATGTTGATACTTAATCACTAGTAACCGTATTAATAGGATGAATGACCTTATAAAAGAGATGCAAGGGAGCTGCTTGACCTTTTTGCTCCTTCTGCTATGTTAGGGCACAGCATTTGTTCCCTCCAAAGGAAGTAGCATTTAAGGTGCCATCTTGGAAGCAGAAACACCAAACCTGAGGGCACTGTGATCTTGGACTTCCTAGCTTCCTGAATGGTAAGAAATAGATTTCTGTTCCTTATAAATTACCCAGTCACAGGTATTTTGTTGGAGCAGCACAAACAGAATATCATATAACAGTTATATAGCTGTATAAAAGAATAAGAATGCTCTTTATGTACTGCATGGAATAACCCAAATTACACTAATTGGAAAGAAACGTGGGAAATAATGTGTCTTATGCTACCAAGGGTGGGGGCAGGAAGGATATATGTTTTTAACTTCCATATGCAAAAAACACCTTTGGAAGAACATACAAGAAACTGTTAACACAGAATGCCTGAGGAGTAGGAAACTGGGTGACCTGGGGGTAAAAGAAAGAAGGAGAGACTTCACTGTATCTCTCTGTTTAACCTTTTAAATTTTGAACCAAGTGATTATGCTATCTATTGGGAAAAAAAAAAAAAAAAACCCAGGCCAGGTGCGGTGGCTCACGCCTGTAATCCCAGCACTTTGGAAGCCAAGGCAGGCAGATCACGAGGTCAGGAGAGACCAGCTTGACCAACATGGTGAAACCCCATCTCTGCTAAAAATACAAAAATTACCCAGGCGTGGTGGCACGCGCCTGTAATCCCAGCTACTCAAGAGGCTGAAGAAGGAGAATCGCTTGAACCCAGGAGGCAGAGGTTGCAGTGAGCCGGGATGATGCTACTAGCCTGGGTGACAGAGCAAGACTCCGTCTCAAAAAAACAAAACAACAAAAAACTCCCAATAAAATTTTTAAAAAGCAACCAGGCATAGTGGCTCACGCCTGTAATCCCAGCACTTTGGGAGGCCAAGGCGAGCGGACCATTAGGTCAGGAGATCCAGACCATCCTGGCTAACACGGTGAAACCCTGTCTCTACTAAAAATACAAAAAATTAGCCGGGCGTGGTGGCAGATGCCTGTAGTCGCAGCTACCTGGGAGGTTGAGCAGGAGAATGGTATGAACCCGGGAGGCAGAGCTTAGAGCGAGCCGAGATCGCACCACTGCACTCCTGCCTGGGGGACAGAGACTCCATCTCAAAAAAAAAAAAAATTAGCTGGGCATGGTGGCGCATGCCTGTAACCCCAGCTACTCGGGAGGCTGAGGCAGGAGAATCACTTGAACCGGGGAGGCGGAGGCTGCGGTGGCTGAGATCGTGCCATTGCACTCCAGCCTGTGCAACAAAAGCAAAACTCCGTTTCAAGAAAAAAAATTTTTTTTTAAAAAAAGCAATTTCAGAAATGAAAACAGAAACATCATAACATCCATGACCATAGCTTTCTTGATTGCCATGGTGTCAAAGTGTCCGATACTTTTTTGGAGTCAAATATTTGTTAAATCAATGGACAGTTTACAAAAGTTTCAAATTACCACTGCAGGAATATTTCAAATATATTTTATAAAGAATAGCAAAACTAGTGGAAAATGGTTTTGATTTTCCTGAAAATAGTCATCAGAGCCAAAGATTTTCAGGGCCCCATCCCAGGCCTACTGTTTATCACAGTGTGAAACACCACGAGAATCTGTATTCTTTGAAAAACACCACGATGATAATTTTATTTGAAATCTTATATAATAAAGAAGTTATGGGGATGGGGAGACTTTAGAAAGTTACCCAGAAAAAAACACTTTAAATGAATCAACTGTATACATATATCACTAAAGCTGTTAAAAAAAAAAAAAAAAAAAAAAACCAACAAATTCATGGCTATTAGAAATCCTATCAGTGGTTACCTGGGGCAATAGAAGAAGAACTCCAACAAGGAACAAGAAACTCTGGGATGGTGGAAATATTCTATATCTTGATTAGAATAAAGGCTACAAGATGTGTGTATGCACATCAGCAATTCATTCAACTAAATACTTAAAATCCATGTATTTTATTCTATGAAAGCATACAATAATAAAGTTACTTGATAAGTTGGAAAGCATTTGGAAATGTAGATTCCTGGGTCCCTCTCCCAGAGATTGCTAATCAGTGGGTCTTTTAGTGGGAACCAGTTAATCTGCATTTTTAACTCCAGGCCATGGTTGGCCCTTCAATCATACTTTGGAAAACAGTGACCTAGCATAATGTTCTATGTCCAGTAATTACTGATCATGCTTTGCAAAAATATATAAATTAATGATAAACTTTTAATACAAAAAAACTCTAGGTAATTTTGATTCCCAAGTTTAGGAAATACTAAGAATGCTAAGTGGCAGGAGTTCCAGGAAGAAGACGTAAAAAGTAAGACAGTTAAGGAAGCTTGTTCCTTCCAGTACAGTGGTTCTCAACCAAGTATGATTCTGCTCCCCCACGTGTCATTTGGCAATGTTTGTAGACATTTTTTTCATTTCACAACCGGAGAGAGCATGTGCTGCTGGCATCTTAGCATGATGACAGGAGGGATGCTGCTAAATACTGTACATGCACAAGACAGCCCTTCCCTCCCCCAAATAATGATAAAACCTCAAATGAGAAACTCTGACCTGGAGCCTCACCTCCAATAAAGCTACCAGAAGTAGTCAGTTGTGACCCAGAGTTAAACAAAACAACAGAATTAACATGTTATAACTTTAGGAAAGTCCATTTTTTACCTCCAGGTCAGTGGGGAAGGAGGAAGAATATCATCTTTATATTTTACATAAGGCAAATAAACATTGAATAAAATGCAAATGACACATGAATACCTAAGACTTAGAAAACTTCAAAATAATGTAAGCAGGAGCAGCTTTAGGCAATTCCCCCAATCACAGGGGATACTTACGAATTATCAGCTTTCAAAGTATAGCATCTTTTAAAGTTAACACTGGCCTAAAATATAATACTGCACATGAACTTTAATATGACAGTCTGTTGCTGCAGCATAGTTTAACCTAGTGCTATGTAAAGTGGACCAGTGAGCAGTCTGTGAATTATCAGTTTATGTCAGAGAAACACAGAAATTTAGAGCATAAAAATGGAAATTTTAATAGCAGAATAATTTTACGTCTGTTGAAACTAGTAATAAAAAATTGGGGCTTATAGTTTATCTTTCTTATTCCATTTCCACTTTTCTTATCTGCAGTATAGTCATGCACTGCATTAAAAATGTTTTGGTCAACAGTGGACAACATGTATGACAGTGGTCCCATAAGATTACAACGGAGCTTAAAAAAATCGTATCACCTGTGATGACATAGCAGTCATAAGTTCATAGTACAGCATATCTTTTTTTCTAGGCTCAGAAGCACAAACATTTGGCCGGGCGTGATGGCTCGCCTATAATCCCAGCACTTTGGGAGGCCGAGGCAGGAGGATCACTTGAGGTCAAGAGTTCCAGATCAGCCTGGCCAACATGGTAAAACCCCATCTCTACTAAAAATACAAAAATTAGCTGAGCCTGGTGGCAAGTGCCTGTAACCCCTGCTACTTGGGAGGCTGAGGCAGGTAAGCACCTGTAATCCCAGCTACTCAGGAGGCTGAGATAGGAGAACTGCTTGAACCCAGGTTGCGGTGAGCCAAGATTGTGCCATTGTACTCCAGCCTGGGCAGCAAGAGCGAAATTCCGTCTCAAAGAAAAAAAAAAACAACACTTACCATGTGTCATAATTGTCTACAGTAGTCAGTACAATAACAAGCTGTACAAGCTCATAGCCTAGAAGCAACAGGATACAGCCCAGGTGTATAGTAGGCTCTACCATCTAGGTTTGTGTAGGTATACTCTATGATTTCTCAATGTACCCTATTGTTAACAATGCCTAACTGTAGTTTTTAAAATTATAATCTAACCTACTCTGACTGATATATCTAGTGAGTAGCAAAGCCAAGATTTGCATCCATATCTAACATCAAAGCCTATGTTCTAAATCATTATTAAGATTTTGAACTCAAACCCCAGTGTGTAATCCCTACATCTGGATAGCTGGACTGCACCAAGAGTAAGTCACAAGGATTTAGTGTGTGTCTGGCCTACGGCCTTCAACACTCAATGCCAGCCAAGTTGTCTCTTTGGCCCCTCTTCCCCAAGCCCATGCTTAAAGTTTAGTCTCCTGATCTCCGATGATGCAAAAGGACACATGAAGACAAAAACAAAGAAAAGATTCATCCTCAAGGCCTAAAGCAGAGTCACTAAATGCTACTCTTTTCTTTTGGAAGCCACCATAGTTTCTGGCTATGGGGGATAACATCCTCTCAAACAGAAGTAGGCCTCAGATCTCTCTAACCATGCTAGCTACATGGAGTACAGGATAAATGAATCCAAAATAAGAAAAAGCCACACGGACTAACAGTCTCTAATTTTAAAGTCCTCACACCAAGACCTCCAACCTCTAACATAAGGTTCGAAGACCTTACATTTGACTCATCCATACTGTACATTTTGACCACGATGCCCACCCAGTACACAATACCTGAAAAAAATGTAACCTCCCTCTAAATATTAAGTGCAATGTCCACTAATGGGTCACAACCTGCAGTCTTCAAAACACTGCTGTAGAGTTCAATGGTCTACATTTAACAGCATGCTCTCATCCAGCGAACTAAACCCATAATCAAACTACCTTAAAATTCTACTCCTTAAAACATAATTTTTATTGTTTCTATTATACAATAAAGTTTGTCTTTACAATGCAAACTTAGTACAGAAAAAGAAATACACAAAAAGTTTTTTCTCAAAACTTAGTAAAAGACATAAATCATTAATTTAAAATGCTCAACTTCTAATCAAAAATTGAAGATAGCCTATGAAGTCAAAATGTGAAACACATTTCTCAGCAGGCAATTTAGTCAGGTAGGAATTCACTATCGGCAATTTCCAGAATACAGTCTACAATGAATATGTATATCATCAAATTTTAAAAGTCTGCAACTAATCTGCTCTACCACTATCCTTATTCTGACTGGTCCCCTCATCTGATCACTCTCCATTACTGAGACCTTAGAAGACAGAGATGTAACTCTTCTTCCTTCCTCTTCTCCCCAAAGCTTTGTTATTATTGTTGTTGTTGTTGCTCTAGCATATTCCTCTAAATTCTCCTAGGGTCTGTAAGGATTCCTAACTTGCCTTAGACTTGTTCAGAACTTCTGGCATGGATTTACTTAAAATTACTTCTATGGGAAAATGTGCAAATCTGAACAACCAATTTTACCACAAACTTTTGAAATATAATCTTTTAACACTATCTTTCATGTATTATGTATGCATCAAGTATCTCCAAATCACAGCCTGCAACAAAAATTGTTAAGCTACATTAGAAAAAGACAATATCCTTTCTTTCTAAAGGATAAGAACTAATTAAAACCAACTTAACATAACTTGCTGTTATTTGTTGTGAACTTGAATTCTGTAAGCCTAAGATGTAGTATAATATGTGGTATTTTTAATAATTGTATTATGAAGACCTGGTTCCATCATGTTGTCCCATCACAAAATAAGACAATGCTACCATGCAAATCACCTATGTAGCTTCCACATTTATTTCATAGCTTCACTCAACTCTATCTCCTTTAGTCCCACCCACTGAAGAGCTGAATGGGATGAAAGATTGTTTACTGCTCTCCTGCCGCTGTAATCCCCCTCTCCCCAACCACCACCCAAACACCCCTCACTCATTCCCTTGCAGTCTGAAGAAATAAAGAATCCAAGCAGCAATAACTGACTTGGTCATTGTTTATATCCTCCCTTCAGTCTATCAGGATTCCAGAAATTTCATCCCTACCTGTACACCTGAAGTCTAAAATACTCTCCTCCCCAAGTTTGCACATAAACTTTAGGGGGAAAAACTGACTATACTCATCACCTGCATGTGCATAAATATGTAAAACAGGTTAAATGCTTAGGGATTTAGATTACCTGTTCATTTAGATTCTCAGGGACACTAAGAAAGATACTCTCTTTCATCAAAATAAAGCCAGAAGAAAGAATTCTTAAAGCTGAACTATTTAGCAATAAACTCTCAAGAATTGTAGTAAGTTATTATTTCAGTAACTAAGAAAACACCTGGACGTCACGAATTCTTTCCTAGGACTGTAAAAACCCAAATCTGAAACAGTGTACTCTTCAAAAGTAACTTAGCAAATGGAAATGTCCTAGAAAAATCTCGGTTGCTTATTTCTTACTATACAGACAGCTGAAATGGAACTCAGGAGTGGAAAATGTGAATGAAATGGCCTGTTCTTTTTCCAATATGTGGGGGAGGAAAGGAAATGAAAGGGCTCCTTAAAAGAATAACTGAGAATACTGAAATATTTTCAAAAATTAATTTCCCTCAACTTCGCCACTCCACATCTCCGCTCCCTCCCTTTTCCAGGGACCCTTCCCACCCTTTCTATCTCCTCCGGGGGGCGCCCTTCCCAGGCGTTCTTTCCCCTACTGCTAAAAATTAAGCCCAAGTACCAAACCAAACTACCGATTCTC
Source organism: Macaca mulatta (assembly GCF_049350105.2). Lineage (NCBI taxonomy): Eukaryota > Metazoa > Chordata > Mammalia > Primates > Cercopithecidae > Macaca > Macaca mulatta. Next base: position 92,506,127 of record NC_133408.1, read on the forward strand.
CGTTCTCAAGACTCGCCCGCCATCCACCGGCCTTCCGGGCTGCGCCTGGAGAGAGGCAACCCCGAGAGGCGGGAGGAGGAGCGGGGAGGCGACGCGGTCACTGGAGTTGCTGCTGTAGCCGCCGCCGCCGCCGCCTCCACCGCAGCCTCAGCCTGGTGCATCCTTCTTCCTCCCCGCCGCCGCCCTCACGGGCTGGCCCACACAGCACCCTTGCCCGAGCGCTCACATTCGTCCCCACCCTCCTCGCCAGGCCCACTGCCCCACGAGGGGACTTCTGCCGAGGGGGATGCGGCCGGGGACGGGAGGAGCGGGGCCGCGGGCGCCGGCGGGCACGGGAGGAGGCTGAGGGAAGGCGAAGGGACGGAGAGAAGCAAGGGCAGAGCTGAGACCACCGCGCTCAGGCTGCTCCGGCCGCGGAGGCCGCGGCTCTCCACCCCGGCCAGGGGGCCGGCCCGCCGCGGCACAGGAAATGCCGCCGCCTCGGCTCTCCTCACGTTCAATTCAAACTGTCACCGCCGCCGCCTCCCCTCCCCCCGATCCCGCCGCTGCCGCGCCCCGGGCCCGCCGTCGCCCCCACCACGGCTCCCCTCGCCGCTGCCTCCTCCTCGCCTCAGGGCGTTCCCCAGCTCGGTCCAGCGGCCGCAAGGCTTCCCGGCATTCCGAGCCGATGACCCCGAGTCGCGGCAGCCCGAAGCTGAGACTCACCCATGGTGCTGCTGTTGACGCTCCTCTCCTCAGCAGCAGCGGATCTCGCACTGACCGACATCCCCTCCCCCCTCCGCGACCAGCCCCGGCGCAGCGCAGCCCGCCGATTCTCCAAAGGCGCCTACGCCGATTTCGCGGCGTAGCTGCCCGGCGTCGCTGCCCTGCTTACGCACGCTACAGGAGGCGGACTCCTCCACTGGCTCTCGCCCGACTCCCGCTCCCTCCTCCGTCCCCCGCCCCCTCAGACGAGGCTTCCGGGCCGAGCGGAGGCTGGCTTCCATCTCGCGAGATTACCCGCTCCCCAGCTCCGCCGCTTCGCTCCATTTCGAGCATGACTTCATTGGCGTCAGCAACGTTTAGCTGTTCGGGTTTAGCCGCCATGTTTAAATTGGCCGGATTTCGCACGACTGAGGTCATGGATACTCAGGCCTCTTTGCGTGTTTCTTCAACACTGCTTCTAAGGTTAACCGCGTTACATTTGTTGCCGAAAATCCTGGTAACGCTGAAAAGGACTAGTCGGTGGGGTGCGAGGGTGGGGTCTTGCCCGAATTAAAGATGGCCGCAGTCAGTTCTGCCCCGCGCTGTTTCACGTCAAGTTTTGGAGCTGCGGGAGCCGCCGGGTTGGCCTCAGCCCCTCCTTACGGAATTGGCGTAAGGCAAAGAGGCGCGGCTGGAAGAACCAGACTGAGAAAGTGCCACAGGGCGGGGGCCGCATCCGCCCCTCGGCTTGTAGCTACTGACCCGACGGCTTTGTGAGTGAAAGTGAGGAGACATTTCGAGGCAGGTGTCTGTGCCCCCATTCATCCCTGTTTCCTCGGCTACCTTGACTTTCGGTGTGAAAAGTGAGGTTAGGCCCTGTTTCCCCGACCCTTCCCTCTCGCTGTCACTCTGGTGGCCTGGCACAGCCTCAGAGGTCGGCCGCTGTAGCCCCCATTGCGGACTCTGCTGCCACCTTCGTATTGGCTCACCTTGTTGGGGCCCGATTCAGTCCTCTTGGAGCTCACGCTCCAGTTGAGAAAATGAACGGACGCAGGAAACTACTGGATAAGAAAAGAGTAATAAAGGGCTACGATTGTGTGAGTTTCTACTGTAGCGATGAATGTCGCTGTCATTGGAACCTTCCCCCAAGTGCCTTCTAGTGAAAGCCTTTCTTCACTCGGAATAACCTGTGGTCTTTTGTACGTTTCTTGAATGTAATGGCTCTCGGTTGTATTCTTCATGCACATGTGTTACTTTTCCTGTTTAAGTACACGTTAAAGAAATGTGTATGTTCCTGTTTAACTGCATGTTAAAAAAAAAAAAAGTATGTGTATTTCTAAGTTGTGAGCACGTGCAAGAAAGTTCAGAGCAGAATAGCTTATATTAGTGGAACAATAAATGTCTACTAATAGAATGGATGAATAAGTGTCATTGTTGAACGAATTGAACATAAACTAAACAAAAAATCAGTGAACTAAAGCTACCGTTTTTCATATGGATAGAGTCATTAACCCAATATTGAGGAAGAAAGGAAAAGGCAAGTTGCAGGAAGATGTATATATGACATACCATAAATAAAAGTTTAATAATTACAAAAAGGTAAGATCAAACTAAAAATCGTATAAGGAAATGATAGATAACAAATTCAGAATACTAGTTACTTCCAGAGAGGAACAGAAGGGAATGTAACAAGAAGGGTTCATTTGTATCTGTAACGTTTATTTTCTACCAGAAGTATCTTGAAAATGTGGCAAAACATTAAGCTAAGTAGAGGGCACATGGGTGTTCACTTGTAATTATTTCCTTTACTGTTCTATATACTTGAAATATTTCCGAGTAGTTTTTTTTAAGAAAAGAAACTTACAGAAGCAACTTATTTGTATCTTGTTATTTATGCCATTTCGTAAGTCTACATTTTTACTGAACTGGTTATGAAGTCTGTTGCAACTTATCTGTTCAATCATTGCTTTAAGTTTCTGAAACTTAAAATGAACTTTTACTTTGGGAAATGTTGTTAAATTTCTATTTTTGAAAGAAAGCAGTGTAGCAAGGAGGGTAACCCGGAGTCAGACTGCCTGAGTTCAAATCCCAGCTCTCTACTTATTAGGCTTGCAACCAAGAACAAGTTACTTAAACTTTTCTGTGATCCAGTTTCCTTGTCTGTAAAGGGAGATAATACTTATCTAACAGGATTTTGATAAGAGTTAAATAGACTAATACATGAACACGGTGCTCAGTCAATGCTTAGTAAATATTGCCTAAATATAGATTATTTTAAAATATAAAATTAAAGCAAATACTTTTATTAATATAACCTAATAGTTTAAAGGAAGTAAATCTTTGCCTCCCATCTCTATTGATAATATTTCTTTGAGGAAGATCTCTTAATGGGTATGAAAGAGGTGAATTGTGTTATTTTGTGCTATGAAAATGGATAAATTCTTAATATAAATAATATTAAATTCCTTGCCTGAGGTTTGTTCATGGTCTCCTACAAACTCCACCCCACACTATGATAGCTTCACTGTTTTTCACCGAAAATTACATGGAGTGGCCAGGCGCGGTGGCTCACGCCTGTAATCCCAGAACTTTGGGAGGACGAGGTGGGCGGATCACGTGAGGTCAGGAGTTTGAGACCAGCCTGGCTAACATGGTGAAACCCCGCATCTACTAAAAATACAAAAAATTAGCCAGGTGTGGTGGCACATACTTGTAATCCCAGCTACTCGGGAGGCTGAGGCAGGAGGATCACTTGAACCGAGGAGGCGAAGGTTGCAGTGAGCCCAGATAGCACCACTGCACTCCAGCCTGGGCTACAAGAGCAACTCTTAAAAAAAAAAAAAAAGAAAAGAAAAAAAAGAAAATTATACAGAGTGTTACAGGCAATGAAATAATGATATTCTGAGGAACTTTCTTTGTTGGGAGGTTTAATAGCCAGTGTTCTATAATGTATATACGCGTGTGTGTTATGGAAATTATACGTGGTGCATGAGGAAAGATAATTGTATTGATTTTATGATCTCTTTATTGCACTGTTTACTATATTTGTTAATAAAATACAGCCTAGACTTTAACCTACTGATTCAGAAACTGGTTTTAAAAAACTGATCTGAATTCTGGACAGACCATATAGATGGTTTCCACCACATGTTTACGGTGTCCAAACTCAGGTGGGCCTTCAACTTTACCAAGCAATGCTTGTTCCCCTAGTTGTGTCTCTCTTGTTTTCCACAACAGCCACTTCTGATTTTCTCCTTATTTTTCAAACCATTCCCCTCACTTATTCTCAAATAAGAGAATAGAAGAAAATAGAAACCATCAAAGAGGAACTCAGGCTGAGCATGATGGCTCATGCCTGTAAGCCCAGAACTTTGGAAGGGCCAAGGTGGGCACATCACCTGAAGTCAGGAGTTCGACACCAGTCTGGCCAACATGATGAAACCCCATCTCTACTAAAAATACAAAAATTAGTCAGATGTGGTGGGTGCCTGTAATCCCAGCTACTAAGGAGGCTGAGGCAAGAGAATTGCTTGAACCAGGGAGGCGGAGGTTGCAGTGAGCCAAGATCGCGCCACTGCGCTCCAGCCTAGGTGACAGAACCAGGCTCCGTCTCAGAAAAAAAAAAAAAAAAGGAACTCCAACAACTTTATGCCTCCATACTCATTCTTTCAAGTGTCACAATAGATTAGGTACCCCCCTGTCTGAGGCACATATCTCTGCCAGTTCCCTGTATTCCATCTCTTTGTGCTCATTCTCTAGATTCTCACTCCTTCTGCCTTTCCAGGAATTGCAGTCAATGGGTTCTTTATTCAACAAGCTTCTGGATTCTGCAACTACCACTCCACTGAAATTCTCAACAAGGTCACCAAGAACCTCTGTGTTCAATCTAGTAGACCCTTTGTCTTATTTTCCTTGACCTTTCTGCAGCATTTGATACTAGAACCCTTGGCCTTCTGCATTCATATGCCTTGATTTGTGAAACCACACTTTCCTAGTTTTTCTCCTAGATCTCTGTGTCTTTATTTTACCTTTCAGGACCCCCTTCTGGCTGTCAGATATCCATGAACCCCAAAGTTGTGTGCAGTTTGTTTCTGTCTCACTTTTTACATTCTCCTTTATGTGGTTTCATTCACCTCCCTGGCTTCAGCCACCATATATATACTAGTAACTCCTAATGCAAATTTCTAGTCCAGTTCTCTCTTCTGACTGCAAATCTACATGTCTTACTGCCTTCAAAATATGTCCTGATGTTCCAAGGTATCTCAAATATCCCAAACTAAACTCTTTATTTTACCAGCTTTTATGTTTCTAATCTCTAAGTGGTATCATCAACCCAATTTTGTAAACCAGAAATATGGGTATAATACTCAGCCCCTTTCTCTCTCTTACCTCCTACAGCCATTAGAAAGTCCTATCAGTTTTTCCTTCTCAACTCTAATTTTCCATTTCTCTCCGCTTCATTACTATTCTATTTAAGCCAATATTATCTCCTGCCTCAACTCCTTGCAGTAGCTTTTCTGGCCTGTTATACTGCAACTCATCCTTCACATTGTACCCAGAGTGACCTTTCTAAACTTTAACTATGTCAGTCCCCTGTTTAAAGTCTTAAAATTTTCCCTGAGGAAACTTGCATGACACATTCCCTCATTTCTGGCTAATCTGCTATACCTTGCTCACTCTAAATCCTAGTAAGCCCTACTGCTCCCACTTCACGCTCCTTTTTACACTTTCATTCCTTACCTGGCTTTTCCTTTAAGTCTCAGCTTAACCACCATTTTCTCTAAAAGTCTTCCTTGATCACTAAAAACTAGGCTAGGCACCCTCTCACCTCCCATAGTATCTTGTGTTTACTCCTATGGTGGTTCTAGTAGCAGAGTTTGTAAATACTTGTCTCTCTTCCATTTAAGAGAGACAAGTCTAAGTCTAAACTCCTTAAAGTCAGGATCTCTTGTCTTGTCCATTTCTGTAACCTCAGCACCTGGCCCAGGATATAGTATTCATTACTTTATTCAACAATTGCTTCTTGAGTAATAATTGGATACTAGGCACTAGCACAGTGGTTAAAGTGTGGAATGGGGAAACCTCAAGAGGGATTCTCTTGAGACATGCCAAGGGGTCAATGTCTTAATTACAAAAATAAGACGTATTTTTTACCTTTTTCGTTCCCATTCTTTTGTGAGCACACTGTCATTTTCCAGAGACTGCAAAGTGTGATACTGCAACAGCTTGAATGCAAAAACAAAATAATCCAGCTACCTTCTATTAAGCTAGACATTAAAGGGGTTTGCAAAAATGTAAAGCAATGACACTCCAAACGGTTTCTTTGTTGTTGTTTTGGAAGATACAGTTATTTTTCATCAAAATATATTTTTTACATTATCATGTAATGGTTTATTGCTATTTGATGAATTTTAATGAATTGGTTTTTTAATGAAGTAATATTTTAAAACAGTTTTAATTTTTAATACAGTAAATATCAATAGATATATTTCACATGAAGAAACACTCTTTGGGGTTCTCGATAATGTTTGAGAATGTAAAGGAGTACTGAGACCAAAAGTTTGAGAACTGCTGCACTAGCACATATGTGAGCTCAATGTAGACGTGTTAAATAATTAGTGAATGTCAGTTTGCCAAAACTCCGGCACACAGCTGCTTAATGTTTCTTAATAAAAGTACCTCCCAAATGCCCAGACTTCATATCTGAACAGGTAAAAATATTGCCCAGATTTAATATTTGAATATGCAAAGTGAAAGTATTCTTGAGGTCAATGTGCTTTGTCAACTATGGAGTGTTATGCAAATATTCTTGTTTTAGTAATTATCTATGATAAATATGGACCAACATTCTAGCTGGTAGTAGAACCAGGATTGCCTATAATAACCTGAAGCTGAGAATTTTTATAGCCAGCCATTTCAAACATTAATTTCATTTCATCCATATAACAATTTTATGAAATAGGTATTAAACCCACTTTTTAATTGAGTAAAGCAAAGTTCAAAGAAATGAAATTATTTCCTTTTAGGTCTTAACATTTTATAAGGCTCTGAGACAAGGTTCAGAGAACTCATACTTTTCCAATACATGAGATCTCAGGTGAAGAGATTTATTTCCCTATTGTCCTGAATCCTATCCTTTATTTGCTGGACATTAGTCTGGTGAGAGGGTAAGATAGTTGTTACAATTTTCAGGTACTTTTTTACCTTTGATGCAAGAAGAAGGACCAGGGAATGATATTAGGTCTATATGAAGGTTCAATTTGAGGGCCTACTCAGAACATAACAGTAAAAATGAGATGGCACCTCTCAGAGAACAGATCTGTCCTGTTTTCTACATTACCAAAAATTAGCACACATGGTCAGGTTGAGTGGTGGAGGTGAAGCTTGAGACTTCAGGTGTGTGTTTTATGAACCAGGTTAGGCAATCTACAATATTTTGCTATTAACAGTAATATCCAAGTATCCAAAAAGCCCTTGAGTGCTTTATATTCCTCCTTTGAAAGATATTGGAAGACGATTGAGAAATTATGTGGAAAAGAAAGAGCCATTAACTAAAACTTTTTTCTCGTGAAAATTAAAGATATGTAACTTGTTCATAAAAGCTGCAACTAGGGCTGGGCACAGTGGCTCACGCCTGTGATCCCAGCACTTTTGGAGGCTGAGGCGGGTGGATCACGAGCTCAGGAGTTTGAGACCAGCCTGGCCAACATGGTGAAACCCCGTCTCTACTGAAATGCAAAAATTAGCTGGGCGTGGTGGTGCATGCCTATAATCCCGCTACTGGAGAGGCTGAGGCAGGAAAATGGCTTGAACCCAGGAGGCGGAGGTTGCAGTGAGCCGATTGTGCCACTGCACTCCAGTCTGGGTGACAGAGAAAGACTCCGTCTCAAAAAAAAAAAAAAAAAAAAGTTGAAACTAATTTAGTTCCATATGAATTAATTTTTTAAAATCAGATTTAAAATATGAAAACTCTTCATTCAAGATATAGCCAGCCCTCCGTATCTGTGGGTTCCACACCCATGGATTCAACCAACCACAGAAAAAAATTTTTTTAATTGTGTCTGTACCGAACGTGTACAGACGTATTCTTCTCATTGTTCCTTAAACAATATAGTATAACAGCCATTTACATAGCACTTACATTTTATTAGGTATTGTAAGTAATCTAGAGATGATTTAAAGTGTAAGAGAGGTTGTGTATAAGTTATATGCAAGTACTACACCATTTCATAGAGTTGGGCATCCAAGGATTTTGTCATTCATGGGAGGTCCTGGAACCAATCTCCCTCTGATACTGAGAGACAACTATTACACAAGAGAAATATTCTGCCATTCACAAAATCTTGTTTAAGTGTCATGAAATACACCAGGAATCAAGGTAGGTATGGTTTAAATATTTTTATATTTAACTTTGGAATATTTGAAAATTGTACATTCTAATGTTAAGTTCATGATTAAATAGCATAGTTATTAGAGGAAAGTTCTCTTGAGATCAAAGAATCTAAAATAATTGACAATGTTAATGTTCTGTAAATTCAAGGGAATATTGACATGCCCTTTTATAGATTAAGAATCTGTAAGGTACAGGAAGTCAAGTGACACTTGCAAGGCTATAGAACTAATGAACAAAGTTTTGTTTTTTTTTTTAAATAAAGCCTCATAGCTTTCTTTTTCTTTTTAAAAATCAAACTTCACCCCACAAAGGAAGAAAAGCCAAAAGACATAGTAATAATAACAAAACAAAAGAAAATAAAATGAGAGAATCATGCAGCTTGAAGCCCGAGAGATTTAAACAAACAGCAAAAAAGCAGAGCAAATAACTCCCATTCTTAAATTAGTCACCTCAGGAAGAGTTTTTCTTTTTCCCACCAGCCAAGGAGGGAAGGAGGAGGAAGCAGTGCAGAAATAGGATGTTTGAATCCAGACTGCCCCAGGGGGCCAGATTTATCTCAATTTATCACTGGAGGCTCAAGGAATTTTCAAATTCCAGGGCTCTTCTGGAACCTTAGTTCTAATGCAGATAAGAGCCTCACTTCCCTCTGAAGACTCCGTATCACTGGTAATAGACTGGCAGCACGGTTGCCTCAGGGACCAAAGGAAGAGACGAAACCATTTACCTCGGTATTCTCTTGCCAATCAGTGCCTTGTTGTAGAGCTATCCAATCTGATTACACAGTAGAAATACCGCTAAACACAATACTGGAGAAAAATCCAAAATACATCAAAGAAAATCTATTATAAGTGGAAAAGGCCATTGTTGCCAACTCCCTTTGGCATTTTCCTACCATTGACTCAGAAACTAACTGAAATAGGAAACAGGGACACATGGTTCTACGGGAAACCAGCTGCCTTCAACAACCAGACTTAGTATATTGACTTTGGCAATAATTGAATGCCTCCTGCACTAGAAGAGACTCCTGAAAGTGAACTGAATTGAACTTTAGTAATTTTATGTAGATGAAACGTGAGGTTAGAACCAGGCTATGATTTCAGCAAGCAATAAGAACCTGCTCTCTCCAAGTTGTCCTTTCTAGCGTACCTCTGATGAGTGACTGTTTCCTGAAGATGCACTTCAGAGACCTCATATCCAGGAAAACAGGAAATTTGGAGAGGAAGCAAATTAGCCTGTGCCTTGCTTTAAGCAAAGCAGTTGCATTGGATTGCCGTGGAGACTGACTGGTAGAGGACAAATGCTTAGCAATAATTAAAATATTATAATGTGTCATTACTCCCCTCCTTCGTGAGGCTCCCAACAACTCAGAAATTCTTTCCTGTACTGTATCTCTAATCATTTGATATTGATTGGATCCTATTTTAGGGAGGTACTGAAGCATCCATTTTTTAAAAAAAGAGCAAATGATGGTGTTTGTGATTGTTATCCATGATGTGTTCTTTTTCATGCGCGGAATCATGATTATGATGTATTTATGAGTTTTGGTTGATACTCCTTTTTCTTTTATTTTCTTTTAGAAATTTGGCAGTAAGTGATAGCATCTTGCCAGCCAAACACTATAAACAGATAAACAGATTTTATAAAACCAAAATAATTGTCATTTTTATTATCCAAAATGGTAGCAATGCAGCATTAAACACTGATGTTGAACTCTGGATATTTCCCCTTCAGGTTCTTATTCCCAAGACTACATTTGTGTCCTAATAGACTCTAATGTCTTAGAGTTGGAAGAGACCTTATAATTCTAAATCAGCTACCAAATTCAAGAACTTCCTCAAATATGATTTTTTAATGTCATGTATACAGCCCACAATAACAACTATTGAAACTATAAATGTTAGAGTTTGAATTTAAATGAAGCAGCTGTACTGCAGATGATATAATATTACTGCCTAACTGTGGTTCACATATGGTGTGGACATAATTCCCTTTCCCTTTCACGATTTATGACACACAAGTGAGCAAACTCTTCTGAAATTTTTGTTTCTGATAAAAGTGTTCATTTAATTGTTCATTATTTCAAAATACATTTTTGCTTTGAGCTAAATGTCCATGACATGCAGATGCTATCAATGAATGCTGACAACTAAAATGTTTTCTCTTGTAAAATCTAGCTGTTTTTGCAAATCTATGAGCAAGCATGACCATGGGTTACTTTTGCTATGAGACTGCAGACCATGGAGTAGACTAAATCTTAGCTCTCCGAAGCAGAACCTAGCATAATATCTTGCACATAGTAGGCACTCAAATATTTATTGGAAATAATTGCATATATTTTGGAGGCTTATATGTGGTTTAGAAAATAGAGTAGAAAAAACAGCACCAAAAAGGGACCAAAAAAAAGTAAAAAAAGTGGAACTTAAGTATTGCAAATAGGAAGAAATTGTTATATTATCTTCATAGTTGCTCCTTAATTTATCTCCAGCTCCCATTGCATGCACACACAAACACAGTGAGAAAAAAGGAAAAACAACAGTTCCTACACAATTTCCCCCCAGATTTCAAATCTGGCAGAGACTTCTCTGTTTTTAGCATCTGCATGACAGACAAATGAAAGGCTTGGCTAACTCTGCCATTGGCCAGGTTGGGTCAAGAGAACAAATCCCTCTTTACTTTTTACTTTTCTTGCTTCCGTTCAGCTGCTTCTAGCCCCTCTCCCTTCTGATCAGTTCTAGACAAAAGGCAGGCCTGACTCTTAGCTTCCCAAGATAGGTACTAACCTATTAGTGAAAAGTATGCACAAGCCTTCCCAGACATATGGTGCGCTTTTTTTTTTTTTTTTTTCCAATTTCTTTTTTTGAGACAGTCTTCCTCTGTCACCCAGGCTGAAGTGCAGTGACGTGATCCTGGCTCACTGCAACCTCCACCTCCCAGGTTCAAGCAATTCTCCATTCTCAGCCTCCCGAGTAACTGGGATTATAGGCGCCCACCACCACACCTGGCTAATTTTAGTATTTTTAGTGGAGACGGAGTTTCACCATGTTGCCCAGGGTGGTCTTGAACTCCTGATCTCAGGCAATCCGCCCACCTTGGCCTCCCAAAGTGCTGGGATTACAGGCGTGAGCTACCACACCCAGCCCCCTATGGTGCTTAATCAATCAAGGTGAACTCTGAAAAGAAAAAAAGAGAAGGAAAAGATGATGAAAGTAAAACCTTCTCTTCAGTCACTGGCAGATACTCTCTCTCTTCCTCTCTCCTTTTGTCACCAATACACAACAATCTCCAGCAAAGCAATCTTTCACTTTACATGTAAAATGATTTGATGAAGGAATCAATAAACGTAATCCATCACATAAACAGCACACATGATTATGTCAATAGATGCAAAAAAGGCCTTCGACAAAATTCAACAGTGCTTCATGCTAAGAACTCTCAATAAACTAGGTATTGATGGAATGTATCTCAAAATAATAAGAGCTATTTATGACAAACCCACAGCCAATATCATAATGAATGGGCAGACACTGGAAGCATTCCCTTTGAAAATCAGCACAAGACAAGGATGCCCTCTCTCACCACTCCTATTCAATATAGTATTGGAAGTTCTGGCCAGGGCAGTCAGGCAAGAGAAAGAAATAAAGGGTATTCAATTAGGAAATGAGGAAGTCAAATTGTCTCTGTTTGCATATGACATGATTGTATCTTTAGAAAACCCCATCATCTCAGCCCAAAATCTCCTTAAGCTGATAAGCAACTTCAGCAAAGTCTCAGGATACAAAATCAATGTGCAAAAATCACAAGCATTCCTATACACCATCAACAGACTAACAGCCAAATCACGAGTGAACTCCCATTCACAATTGCTACAAAGAGAATAAAATACCTAGGAATCCAGCTTACAAGGGATGTGAAGGACCTCTTCAAGGAGAACTACAAACCACTGCTCAACAAAAAAAAAAAGAGGACACAAACAAATGGAAGAATATTCCACGCTCATGGATACAAATAATCAATATTGTGAAAATGGCCATACTGCCCAAAGTAATTTATAGATTCAGTGGCATCCCCATCAAGCTACCAATGACTTTCTTCACAGAATGGGAAAAAACTACTTTAAAGTTCATATGGAACCAAAAAAGAGCCCACGTTGCCAAGACAATCCTAGGCAAAAAGAACAAAGCTGGAGATGTCATGCTACCTGACTTCAAACTGTACTGCAAAGCTACAGTAATCAAAACAGCATGGTACTGGCACTAAAACAGATATATAGACCAATGGAACAGAACAGAGGCCTCAGAAATAACACCACACATCTACAACCATCTGATCTTTGACAAACCTGACAAAAACAAGAAATGGGGAAAGGAAAGGATTCCCTGTTTCATAAATGGTGCTGGGAAAACTGGCTAGCCATATGTAGAAAGCTGAAACTGGATCCCTTCCTTACACCTTATACAAAAATTAATTCAAGGTGGATTGAAGACTTAAATGTTAGACCTAAAACGATAAAACCCTAGAAAAAACCTAGGCAATACCATTCAGGACATAGGCAAGGGCAAGGGCTTCATGACTAAAACACTAAAAGCAATGGCAATAAAAGCCAAAATAGACAAATGGGATCTAATTAAACTAAAGAGCTTCTGCATGGCAAAAGAAACTACCATGAGAGTAAACAGGCAACCTATAGAATGGGAGAAAACTTTTGCAATCTACCCATCTGACAAAGGCCTAATATCCAGAATCTACAAGGAACTTTAACAAATTTACAAGAAAAAAACAACCCCACCAAAAAGTGGACAAAGGATATGAACAGACACTTCTCAAAAGAAGACATCTATGCAGCCAGCAGACACATGAAAAAATGCTCATCATCACTGGTCATCAGAGAAATGCAAATCAAGACCACGATGAGATACCATCTCACGCCAGTTAAAATGGCAATCATTAAAAAGTCAGGAAACAACAGATGCTGGAGAGGATGTGGAGAAATAGGAATGCTTTTACACTGTTGGTGAGAGTGTAAATTGGCACAACCATTGTGGAAGACAGTGTGGTGATTCCTCAAGGATCTAGAATCAGAATTACCATTTGACCCAGCAATCCCATTACTGGGTATATACCCAAAGGATTATAAATCATTCTACTATAAGAACACATGTACACGTATGTTTATTGTGGCACTATTCACAATAGAAAAGACTTGGAACCAACCCAAATGTCCATCAGTGATAGACTGGATTAAGAAAATGTGGCACATATACACCATGGAATACTATGCAGCCATAAAAAAGGATGAGTTCATGTCCTTTGTAGGGACATGGATGAAGCTGGAAACCATCATTCTGAGCAAACTATCACAAGGACAGAAAACCAAACACCGCATGTTCTCACTTATAGGTGGGAAGTGAACAATGAGAACACTTGGACACAGGGTGGGGAACATCACACACTGGAGCCTGTGGTGGGGAAGGGGTGGGGGGAGGGATAGCATTAGGAGAAATACCTCATGTAAATGAGTTAATGGATGCAGTACACCCACATGGCACATGTATACCTATGTATCAAGCCTGCACGTTGTGCACATGTACCTTAGAACTTAAAGTGTAATAATAAAAAAAATGATTTGCTGAAGGAAGAAAACAATATTATACCTTGACACCAATCATTCCAGCTACTGTAGCTGTGCCATTTTAGGTATATAATTTCTTTGGTAAATCGAAAGGATATCAAGTATGTGAAGGTAATTGAGGATGGCTGCAGAATGGAATGTATGTAGATCCTCAAGTCATTTCAAGTTTCCTGCCTACCTTTTTCTCAAAAAAAGCACATGCATCAGATATGGTGAAAGTTGAGGGAGGAGGCAGGGTCAGGAAGAGGGAATATGTTAAGGCTCAGTTGCAAAGGCTGTGTTAACTTACCCTAGCCACTAGGTTGATCTAGGGTGATTTAATTGTCTTAATCTAAAGACTAATATACTTAAAATGACCTACTAAAGGTGAGCTATTTACTCCCATCAATCAAAGAAAGAAATAAGGGAAAGATATTCTTGATTTTCTTCTCATTGTTTTATAGTTTATATCACGACAAGTGGGGATAAGTGAATGGGAAAATACCTTAATAACTTCTTCCTGTAATCTTAATGCCTTGCCATGCGAGAATAAGATACATCAAAAAACAAATCGTTCACAAACCTCCAAAGATCCTTGAAATTCCTCAAGGTTTATAATAAACACTGTGTTAAAGAAATTGCAACAAACAAGGAGGGTAAGGGCGATGAGGGAAGTGAAGGAAGGGACAAAGGACACGAGTGGAGAGAGCAAGTGTCTAGAACAGCTCACTCACACCACAGGGGCCCCACATCAACTCTCTAAATCCCAGATATTGTTAGACATTCACATATGTTATGCCCTATCCTCACAAAAACTTCTCAGGGCAAGTATTACTCTTTTGTTTTCTCATGGTAGAAAACAAAGCTCAGAGAAGTTAAGTAATTTGCAAAAGTTGCACAGCTAATAAGCAACAAAGCCCGATACTTGGTCTGCCTTATCATGCTACCTTTCTCCTATTGTGTATACGATATAGAAATAAATTACTTTATCCTGTTGTGTATACAGGATATAGAAAAATTTTCATCCAGGCCGAGTCCAGTGGCTCGCGCCTGTAATCCCAGCACTTTGAGAGGCTGAGGCGGGCGGATCACCTGGGGGTCGACCCAGGTCTTTATAGTGATTCCTCTATTAGTCTTCTCAGGCTGTCATAACAAAATACCACAAACTGGGTGGCTTAAATGCCAGAAATTAATTTTCTCACAGTTCTGGAGGCTAAAAGTCCAGGATCGAGGTGTTAGCAAATTAAGTTTCTCCTGAGGCCCCTCTCCTTGGCTTGCAGATGGTCACCTTGTCACTGTGTCCTCACGTAGTCTTCCCACTGTGTGTGTACCTCTGTGTGTCCAAATTCCTTCTTATTAAGACACCAGTCAGATTGGACTAGGGCACACCGTAACAGCTTCATTTTGATTTACCTTTCAAAGGCCTTATCTCTACAAATACAGTTCCATTTTGAGGACTAGGGGTTAGGACTTCAACATATAAATTTTTGAGGGATGTAGTTCATCCCATACCATTCTCCATGCAAGCTACCAAAGTCTAGTTAATATGTATACCTTTTGATTCAGCAATTCCTGTTTTAGGTGTTTGTCCTAGAAAAATAACTAGTACATATATCAAAAGATTTTTTTGTTATGTTTTGGTTTTTTGAGATGGAGCCTTGCTCTGTTGCCCAGGCTGGAGTACAATGGCACGATCTTGGCTCATGCAACCTCCGCTCCTGGATTCAAGCAATTCTCCTGCCTCAGCCTCCCAAGTAGATGGGATTACAGGCCCCCGCCACTGCGCCCAGCTAATTCTTGTATTTTTTTTTTTTTTCAGTAGAGATAGAGTTGTCACCATGTTGTCCAGGCTGGTCTCAAACTCCTGACCTCAAGTGATCCGCCCACCTCTGTCTCCCAAAGTGCTGGGATTACTGGTGTGAACCACCGCGCCAGGCGTCAAAAGATATTTATGTAAGGATGCTGACTATAGCACTGATTGAAACAGCAAAAATAGTAAATAACCTAATTGTCTGTTAATAGGACAGTTGTATCATAAATTGCAGTCCAATCATATAAATAACACCAGGCCTGAAAAGATGTCCATGGTAAGTCAAAAACCTCAAGTTGTAGAAAGCTGTATATAGTCTGAATTCATGTTTAAAAATTATATCGTGGCCAGGTGCCATGGCTCACACCTGTAATCCCAGCACTTTGGGAGACCAAGGCAGGCAGAATCTTGAGGTCAGAAGTTCAACACCAGCCTGGGCAAGATAGTGAAACCCTGTCTCTACTAAAAATACAAAAATTAGCCCCGCGCAGTGGTGGGTGCCTGTAATCCCAACTACTTGGGAGGCAGGAGAATCACTTGAACCTGGGAGGCAGATGTTGCAGTGAGCTGAGATCACGCCACTGCACTCCAGGGTGATAGAGCAAGACTCCATTTCAAAAAAGAAAGAAAAATTGTCATCCAGTTTGACATTATCTTATTATATCATTCAAAGTTCATTACTGTATTCCCTCAGCAAATAAACTACCACTGGTAACTTTTAAAATATATATTAATGTGTCTGGTAGCCATTAGTCAGAAGTATTTGCTAGGACAATTTTGAACTCACAAGTGATACACTGGTAAGCAGAAGAAAATTCCATGGTCTTGAGCTCTCATTGTTGGTGAGGTGAAGAGTACCAGGAGAGCCACTCTTGTTGACTCTGTTTATTGTAGGGTAGGGTGGTGCTGGTATTTGGAATACTAATAAAGCAGTGACTGGGTCTATCACTTCAGTTATCAAAAGAAAGAGGCTTTGATGGGTTGTGAGCACTCATGACTGTCTTTGTGAAAAGTGTACACATACTTATTGTTCCCTGTGAAAAATGAGGACTTTGTATACATAGGCCTGTACAGTGGTATGAAAAGTACTTCTAGAGAATCTCTGAAGCAGCAGAACTCTTGATCAGCTCATCTCCCAAAATCTTATCATTTCTCTTCAGATAGCAATAGGAGCAGTTTGAATGTGCTATAGCCTGTTTATAAGTGTGATGTCTGGGAATTAAGTTTATCTTCCAAATCTTTCCTATCTCCAGCTCTTGATATCACTTTTTTTCTTGTAAGTACCTCATCTTTGTTCAAACTCAATAGGTCCCAAAAGCACAATGTTTTCATCTGTCATCAGACATGTATTCCTGAATGAGAATGGAGGTGAAGAGCATGAGGATAGTAGGCCCCTCCTAAGGGACTGGAGAAGAAACAGGTATAATCAGGAAGGCTGTGGGCACAAAGAGAAACCTGCCAATTTTCTTATGTTGCCTGAGACATAATGCTGGAAATCAAGAGAACCCTATCAGTCACTGGGAGTTTATTTCACCCACTAGTGAGGGGAGTGTGGAAATAGCCAGAGGCCTGAAGGCTTACATGAGCAGAGCCCCTTATACTCGAATGGTCTCCCTTGCTATTGTCCTGGGTGAGCCTGACGACCCTTTGCCCCAGTCCTTGTAGGCACCATGAAGGGGCAAAAAGAGAGGGGCTTTGCAGTTAGAATAGAGTTAAGCTCAAATCACAACTCAGCCTCTTACTGGCTGTTTGACTTTGGGCAAATCAACCTGTCTCACAGGGCTAATTTTAAGGATTCAATGAGATGACGTGAGTAAGAGCTTTGCACAGTGCCTGCTACACAACTGGGACAAAATATACAGCAGATCTTTTCAGGATCCTTGCTTAGTACTGCACCAGAACCAAAGCATTGCCTTAAACCTAAACCCTGGCAGCTCTGAGTCCTGACCCCTTGCCTAAATCCTGCTGAGTTCTTTCTCTAGGTTTGGACCCTGTTTTCAGATTCCTTCCGGCACCAGGATGCAGCTTCAGACAAATATCCTGCCTGCTTACACCTGCCAACTACACTCCAAGTTGAAGGCCAGCTTAAGTCAGACTAGAGTCTCTTGGGCACCTTAGACTTAGTGACTTAGACCAGTGGTTCTCAGCCTTTTCTGGGACTACCTCAAATTTAAATCTCTGTTGGCAGGACCTGGGAATCTGCATTTGTAAAAAAATTTTATTTCCATACGTTTTTGGGGGAACAGATGGTATTGAGTTACATGGTAAGTTCTTTAGTGGTGATTTGTGAGATTTTGGTGCACCCATCACCCAAGCAATATACACTGAACCCAATTTGTAGTATTTTATCCCTCACACAATGAAAACAATTTTTTTTTATTATACTTTAAGTTCTTGGGTACATGGGCACAACGTGCAGGCTTGATACATATGTGCACATGTGCCATGTGGGTGTGCTGCACCCATTAACTCGTCATTTACATGAGGCATTTCTCCTAATGCTATCCCTCCCCCCTCCCCCTACCCCACCACAGGCTCCAGTGTGTGATGTTCCCCACCCTGTGTCCAAGTGTTCTCATTGTTCACTTCCCACCTATAAGTGAGAACATGCGTTTGGTTTTCTGTCCTTGCAATAGTTTGCTCAGAATGATGGTTTCCAGCTTCATCCATGTCCCTACAAAGGACATGAACTCATCCTTTTTTATGGCTGCATAGTATTCCATGGTGTATATGTGCCACATTTTCTTAATCCAGTCTATCATTGATGGACATTTGGGTTGGTTCCAAGTCTTTTCTATTGTGAATAGTGCCACAATAAATACACATGTGCACATGTCTTTATATAGCATGACTTATAATCCTTTGGGTATATACCCAGTAATGGGATCACTGGGTCAAATGGTATTTCTAGTTCTAGATCCTTGAGGAATCACCACACTGTATTCCACAATGGTTGAACTAGTTTACACTCCCACTAACTGTAAAAGTGTTCCTATTTCTCCACATCCTCTCCAGCACCTGTTGTTTCTTGACTTTTTATGATCACCTTTCTAATCTCAAAATAATAACAGCTATTTATGACAAACCCACAGCCAATATCATACTGAATGGGCAAAAACTGGAAGCATTCAATTTGAAAACTGGCACAAGACAGGGATGCCCTCTCTCACTACTCCTATTCAACATAGTGTTGGAAGTTCTGGCCAGGGCAATCAGGCAGGAGAAAGAAATAAAGGGTTTTCGATTAGGAAATGAGGAAGTCAAATTTTCTCTGTTTGCAGACGACACGACGGTATATTTAGAAAATGCCATCATCTCAGCCCAAAATCTCCTTAAGCTGATAAGCAACTTTAGCAAAGTCTCAGGATACAAAATCAATGTGCAAAAATCACAAGCATTCCTATGCACCAATAACAGACAAACAGAGAGCCAAATCACGAGTGAACTCCCATTCACAATTGCTTCAAAGAGAATAAAATACCTAGGAATCCAGCTTACAAGGGATGTGAAGGACCTCTTCAAGGAGAACTACAAACCACTGCTCAACGAAATAAAAGAGAACACAAACAAATGGAAGAATATTCCATGCTCCTGGATAGGAAGAATCAATATTGTGAAAATGGCCATACTGCCCAAGGTAATTTATAGATTCAGTGGCATCCCCATCAAGCTACCAATGACTTTCTTCACAGAATGGGAAAAAACTACTTTAAAGTTCATATGGAACCAAAAAAGAGCCCACATTGCCAAGACAATAAAGAACAAAGCTGGAGGCATCACGCTACCTGACTTCAAACTATACTACAAGACCACAGTAAGCAAAACAGCATGGGGATGTGCATTTTTAAATACTCCCATTTATTCACTAGAAGGGCCACCTCATTAATCTTTTTTTTTTTTTTTGAGACAGAATCTCTGTCACTCAGGCTGGAGTGCAGTGGCAGGCTCTGCAACCTCCGCCTCCTGGGTTCAAGTGATTCTCCTCCCTCAGCCTCCTGAATAGCTGGGACTACAGGTGCATGCCACCACGCCTGGCTAATTTTTTATATTTTTAGTAGAGACGGGGGTTTCACCGTGTTAACCAGGATGGTCTTAATCTCCTGACTCATGATCCACCCACCTTGGCCTCCCAAAGTGCTGGGATTACAGGCATGAGTCACTGTACCAGGCCCTCACCTCACTAATCTTCAACCATTTTTGCTTCCTTGCAGAAATTTCCAGTAAGCTTTATAACCAAGGCCTTGATTTCTACTTTGCAGATAGTAGGTGCTTAATAGATGTTTATTGAGGAAATAAATGCTTTCTGTTAGATGATATTTTTGTCATACAAAAATAATTAGCCATGGAATTTATAAAATAATGTTAAAATAATGGCACTTACTAGGCGTTCAATAAAGATTGGTTCATGAATGATTAAAACCTGTTGCATTCAGGATGGATGTTGGACAACTATTTGGGAGAAGCCTGTGAATACAGAAGTTCCTTGGGAGCAAATGAAATGACAGCACGTGGAAGAATTTTATGAAGCATGAAGGAATATGAGGAAAAATAATGATGTTATACCATCCATATCTTAGGGTCAGTGCATTCTAATTTGTTCTGTTTGAAATGGAACTTGAGTAAGCAGCTTCTCACAGGTTACAGTGTGTCAACAGGAAGAAGAAAAGAAGGGTCTCATTTACCACCAGCTATACAAGCCCCATAAGGTGACGGTCTCCTCTCTCATTTTATATATATTTTTTACCTTTTATTATGAAACATTTCAAACATATACAAAAGAGAGAAGAGTATAATAAACCCTCATATCCACCACACAGCTTCAACACTTATCAATGTTTTATCTGTATTGGACTAACCAAAGTAATGCAAAATAGGGCTTCTCAGTTTACTTTGAGGATTCTTTGAAAAGCATATGTAAATAAATGTTCTAGAACTAGGTCAACATTCTTTGGGAAAATTTAGAGATAACATGTACTCCCAGAGCCCATTTACATGTATTTTTCGACATCTGGCTAACAATTCCTCTTTGAGTTAAGTGATTACAACATCCCAAACTCTGCACAATCTCCTGATGAGTGTATATAATAGAGTCACTGTACTTGTCTCTAAAAAAACAATTTATTTATTTTCAGAACTTTAGAAAATTGTGTCTGTGTTCCCATCTGTGGTACAAAGAACCAGTGAGTCCCATTTGTTGTGGTTCCTGCATTTGATGGCTCCAGATGTGCCACCACCAAGCTAGTCTTATGACAATCTAGAAGGCAAGTTGGTGAGAAAGCTTGCATTTCTGGGTTCATTGACTGTTTGTAAAAAGAATCTTTGAGTGTGAAAATGTATAGTCTTAGGGCAAAACATTAGGGAATAATTAGCAGTTTCATGATGAATACAAGTAATTTCTTGAACATTATTATTATTTACTTGGTCCAACCATTTATTTAAATATATGGTGATGTTTCTTAATTACTGGATTTAGCTTCTCTACCTTTTCTTTCCTTCTTCATAGTAACTGATTTGTATTTTCTACTTTTAGTGCAAAGTCATCCACGAGGTGCTAAGTTGTACTCTGACAGTGGGAACTAAACTCTAAACATTAATTAAACCATTGTTTAAAAACATATGCATCATATCATGCTTGTTGAATGTAGTTTCATGTTAAGCCCATTGTATTACCTGATATATATTTGTTGAAGGAGCAAGGCTGAGTGACCCCCTTCCAGATACTTTTCTAGTGACTCATGTTTTAATATCATATTAATGTGTGGCTTTCATCACATTAAAGAAATCTCAGCTACCAACTACAGTATTTTGGGGGATTCAAAATCCATGTTGATAATCTTTCTAACTTTCTGAACTATTGGCTCCTTAACTTGATCTTTGTGACTTTCATTCTGCCTCAGATCCTCTTTGGTGTAGCCAGCCATACCTTAGTTTTCACCATCACCCTCAACTTCTCCACATCTGAGACTGTCAAACATGAAAAGTTTCCTCTGACCACTCCCTATCTTTCTATCTCTCCTATAACTTCATACCTTCTGACCCATTCTTCACATCCTTAGATACAGTCCCTTTGCTCTTCCCCATCCGCTAGTCTTCCTGATTTCACAGGACATCATAAGGCACCTCATGAGTCCCTAGGACAACTTTTCTCACTTTGCCCTCGCCAGCATTCTAATGACTCATCTCACTGTTGTTCTGTCATACCTGTTCTGCCAATTTCCAGCCCTAGTTAAGGAAACCATCTGTATCTTCTTTACCCTTTTCTTGGCAGCTGAACATTTCTGGAGAACATACCATAACCAGACTGACTGACTGCTCTAAAAGTTGTACTATCCAGTTTGTCTTGGAACTCAACAACACTGGACATTCCTTTTCTCACCTCTCATTCATTCACTCTTAAAATAGTTCTATCTGTTGTTTCACTCCTCTGCAGTCTCATCAGATTTCTACATCTACTTCTAACCTCTTTTGCCACCTAATTTATCAGAATCTGGAGGTCATCTGATAAGAATAACTTATAAATATCATTTTGTCCAAATTATTACCTGCTGACTTTATCTTCCCCCAGTTTCTGAAGAATTTCTGTGATTTTCTTCTAAAGCCAGTGTTTTCATCTACCCTTTTACTCTCTTCCCTTCCCATGTACTCTTTGACTTTGCTCTATCAATCATCTCTTCCCCTTACATTTTCTAGGCCTTGCTCTCTTCCAGTCCTCCCCTTAATACCTGCAAACTGTTTCTCTCCTGCCCTAAGGAGACTCTCCCTGGACTCTAATTTCCATTCTTTGCATTTCTGTCTCTCTCCTTCTTCTTTATCCACAAACTTCATCCATCTTGGTTTCTTCTCCCACTTAATCCTAAGCACCTTCAGCCCCTGAAAAGTTCAAGAGCCAAAAACCTCTTAGACCTTCTGCTCAAATTCTGTTTTCAGCAGAATTTGACAACATGGACCACCCTTTTCTCACTAGAACCCTCATCTTCACTGGAATTCATGTTGCATTCTCTTCTCCTACTGCTTCGTGAACTGCTTCTGTGTAGTTTCCTTTCAGGATTCCTCTTCTCCCCCTTTAGAATAGGCCCGTTAAATATAAGCTTTCTGAAGATTCAGTGTTCAGTCCTCTCTTTTAACTCTCAATAGTCCCTTGGTAACCTCATCCTATCTTATGACTCAATTGTTCAATTGCTCTACCTCTTACCTTTGTGAGAATGACTCCTACTTCTGTCCCTTTAGCCCTCATCTGTCTTCCTCTAATCAGACCCTTATTTCTAACTGGATGCTGAGCATTCCATGTTGATGCATTGCAGACACTTTAAACTGATCTAAATTCAATTCATCACTTTTTACTGGTGTGTTTTTGATCTTGGCTAATAAATCCAATGGCATCTCCTTCCACGATTATTTTTCAAATCCATCTTCTCTGTTCACTCCCTTCTTCAGAAACTCATTAACTCTTCTGTGGACTATTGCAATAGCATGTTAAAAAAGTCTCTCTGGTTTCAGTTTGTCTTCCTCGAGTTAGCAAAAAATAGCAAAATAACTGTACCATTCACAGTGATTTCTTCATATTATAGAAAGCTCTTTCTTGGCCGGGCACGGTGCACCACACCTGTAATCCCAGCACTTTGGGAGGCTGAGGTGGGCAGATCACCTAAGGTCAGGAGTTCGAGACCAGCGTCACCAATATGGTGAAACCCCCATCTCTACTAAAAATACAAAAATTAACCAGGTGTGGTGGCATGCACCTGTAGTCCCAGCTACTCGGGAGGCTGAGACAGGAGAATCGCTTGAACCCGGGAGGCGGGTTGCAGTGAGCTGAGATCACACCACAGTACTCCAGCCTGGGTGACAGAGCAAGACTCTGTCAAAGAGAGAGATAGAGAGAGAGAGAGAGAGAGAGAGAGAGACAGAGACAGAGACAGAGAGAGAGAAAGGGAACTGTCTTTCTTTGGCTTACGTAGTTATCTTTCTCTGTCACCTCGAATGTCACATTTTTGAACACTGCTGCTAGTGTCATCTTCCTAAGGTTCAGATATGACCAAGTCACACTTCCAATTCAAAGACTTTTATATCCTACCCCTTTCCTCTGTAGTCAAAGAT
Organism: Macaca mulatta; assembly: GCF_049350105.2. Taxonomy (NCBI): domain Eukaryota; kingdom Metazoa; phylum Chordata; class Mammalia; order Primates; family Cercopithecidae; genus Macaca; species Macaca mulatta. The sequence continues at coordinate 92,529,716 of NC_133408.1, forward strand.
CTCCATGATTTGGTCTGAATCCATCTCTCTCGTCTTATCTCCACTCCATTCTTGCAGCCTGGTCTGTGGCAAGTCTCTCAAACAGACCAGGGTCTCAGTTGCCTTTTCTTAGACTATTACCTCTGTCTGGTGGCCTTCCTCCTAGATCAGCTTTTGTAGACCCCCAGAAGGCCAGAGTGGGGCCCTGAAAAATTCAGGGCCCATGGTCAGGGACGTCATTCAAATCATTCTCTTTCAAAATGCTCTGTCTCCATCACCAAAGTCAGAACAAGAGTCACCCTGCATTATCAAATGCTTGGTTAATATCTGGAACACAGAACTGAGTACAATCTGTTTTGGCACCCACATGTGTGTTTCTCTTCTCCATTAAAGCATACATCTTGGAAGAGAGGGACACAGCCTAATTCATTTTTGTATCCAACCCAATGAATGTGAAGCACTCCCACAGTAGGTGTCTCATTGTTTATTGAATTGTTGAATTCTATATCAAGCTTTGACTTGATTTAATTTATAGAATTAAGAATCAATTTAGCTTATTTTGGAGAGCAAGATTTTTATTTTGTTTTCCTTAATAATGTAGTCTTTATTATAATATATTTTCTCCTTATAATGGAACTTCCATAATAGGAATTATTTAGTGGACAAAAAGTCATGATATTCATCATATCAAAACAAGCCATTGGCAATCTAGCAAATAATAACATGCTAAAAGGAAGACACAGTGCATGTGAAAGAATATATGCAAATATCAGGGAAGCTTCTGATTATAATTGAAAGAGATCATGTATGTAAAGTGTTTCCTAATTATCTGGTACAAAGTCGATGCTCAGTAAATGTTACCTCTTATTTTGATACAGCAAGTAAAGTAGCTGGAAAAAAATAATTTGCTTATTCCCATGTAGTTTACATATTTTTGTGTTTCAGCTGATATTGACTTTGAACTGCATTCACCTTTTTAGTCAGAATCAGATATGTCTTTTCATAATTTCAAGAGCAAGTAACAAAGAGTAAGGCATGTGAGAAGTTATCATGATGCAATTAACCATGTGCACTATTGATGAGGACTTGGCTTCCCTCTGTACTACTTGATATTCAGTGAAATAAACAATGGTGGTAATTGTCACATTCCTAACAAAGACATCTGCTAAACCAGGCAACTCGAGCAAAGCTGTTTGCTACTGACAGCTTGCTTCAAATGTGAATGTTGCCATTAAGAAAAAATAGCATTTCTGTATTTATCACATTACCTAATATGTTGAGTTGGCAGTGTTTCATCTGGAGACCAAAAGACCTATGCCTAATCATTAAATTCAGCATTCAAACTTCTATATTTGCATAAGGGACTATTAAAAGATCTTTAATTTTTTGTCGTGTTAATGTAAGTGTGATATATCCAAATGATAAAGAAAATCCCACAGTTCAGAATGGTATCAACTGAAGGGTAAAAGTCTGCTTTTCCATTGTCTCTACTCCTATTACTCCTCCCTAGAGATTATCTTTTGGATTGCACATTATGTAAAAACCACACAAAATAATCATAAGAATCAACCAACTCCACTTCACTTTGTATATGACCTTGAATTTCAGAAAATTCTAATGCTGCATGATGCCAAAAGACAAATCACGCTTGATCTTAGCCAGAAGGCTGAGAGGCGATCCAAAAGACAAATCATTACAGCTTTTGATTTGTCAACTAATGTCATAATAAAAATCTACATTTAAAAGTAATATTCCAAAAGATCCAGAAGAATGAAAGCTTTACTCTCTATTCCCTCATCTAATGATTCATCACCAAGAAGTATCTGAAGCAGTATAATCCTTAGGCCAGAGTGAGAATGTCCCCTGAGCCTGAACCCCAAACATTTGAGGTTTCCACTCGGTCCTTTCTTGGGCCCTGCCCCTCTTCATGGGGTAAGGTGTCTGTGTTGCTAAAGGGAGGTACTCACTCAGAGAGTCTGTATGCCCTCATCAGACCACATTTGGGGTAGCCAGGATGGAGGAATTCCCAGCTCACACGGCCCAAGCAACTTCCATGACTTCTTCTGCACCTCCACCCTCCCAAGGGTAGATAGCCATGGACTGGGGAATAAGAGGGTATGGAACTTTGAAGAGTTTGAGAAATCTAAATTAAAACCTAATCTTTCAGGGTTTTATAAAGGTGTCCAGGCAGGAGGATTTAAGTATTTATGTAACAGTTTATTTTGCTTTGTTTGTAACTTTAAAATACTTAGAGTTTTAAAGTCAACATGAGATGTTGACTTCAATATGTGCTTTTGACTCAGATCCCTCAAAAGTTAGCAGGTAGGCCTGATTTGAAGATCATGTTATTGTGAAGCTCATGTAATTAAATGTCCTTCCATGAGAGTTGTGTTTCTAACAGCTCTTTGGAATCAAGGCAAAATGAATTTTACTCTTTAAATCACTAGTTTTTTTTTAAATGAGTAACTTCTGATTTCAAATTATTCTGTCCCTGTTATATATCTGTTGTTAAAATATTCAGGGGAGGAATACTGCAGTAGAGGTAGGACAGAGATTGACTTTGTTAATCTTTTTCAAATACAAATTTTCTTAGCTTTCTTTTCATTTGGAACAATTTCTTATAGATCTGCCATTCTGTACTTACTCTCCTGTTTTTTCTATCCATAAATTATCTCTCTTTCTTTGATAATAAGAGCTTTTCAGAACAGAAAATTGTATTTATGCCCACCCTCACTTTACATAAAAGGAAACAGGATACTGTGGAAGGGTAGCATGATCTTTTAGGCAGTTAGGAGTTTTGGTTGTAGGAGATTAGTTCATACAGGTTTGCCAGGCTCAAATCATTTTACACTTAAAAAAAAAAAAAAAAAAGCCGGGCGCGGTGGCTCACGCTTGTAATCCCAGCACTTTGGGAGGCCGAGGCGGGCGGGTCACAAGGTCAGGAGATCGAGACCACGGTGAAACCCCGTCTCTACTAAAAATACAAAAAATTAGCCGGGCGCGATGGCGGGCGCCTGCGGTCCCAGCGACTCTGGAGTCTCAGGCAGGAGAATGGCGTGAACCCGGGAGGCGGAGCTTGCAGTGAGCCGAGGTCGAGATCGCGCCACTGCATTCCAGCCTGGGCTACAGAGCCAGACTCTGTCTCCAAAAAAAAAAAAAAAAAAGAAAGAAAGAAAAGAAAAGAATACATAGAGATACAAGAGTGGAAGATGTAGCATTTGAGGAAAAGGCTTGCTTCTCAACTATGATCTCGTTTTACCCAGGGTCCATCTCACTGCTTATTTATACAGTCATATAGACAAGAGTTAACAAAATTAATTAAATAGGTATTGCATTTACACGGTTAGTGTGTGTGTGTGTGTGTGTTTTCTCACCCTGTGTTCCATCCACTTTGCTTCATCACTCTACCTCAACAGATGGCCACTGTTATTAGATGCGTGTGTGTGCATGTAGGGTTGCAGGGTTTCTTTCTTTCTTTCTTTCTTTTTTTTTTGAGACGGAGTCTTGCTCTGTAGCCCAGGCTAAAGTCTACTGGCACCATCTCTGCTCACTGCAACCTCCACCTCCCGGGTTCAAATGATTCTCCTGTCTCAGCCTCCCCGAGTAGCTGGGATTGCAGGCTCCCACCACAACGCCCTGCTAATTTTTGTATTTTTAGTAGTGAAGGGGCTCCATCATGTTGGCCAGGGTGGTCTAGAATTCCTAACTTCAAATGATCCGCCCACCTCGGCCTCCCAAAGTGTTGGGATTACAGCCGTGAGCCACCGCACCCGACCTCAGGGTTTCCTTAGACAAATAAAAGTCCTTACACAACTGTTTTTTTCAGTTAACAACATTGAAGATTTTTTGTTGTTGTTGTTACTTCAGAGCCTCTTTGTTCTTTCTTGAGTATTGTATAGAACTGTTCTATTATATGGCTATCCTGTAATTTATATATTTTTATTAATAACCCTTTTTATTTATTTTTTTTTTTGGCAGAGTCTTGCTCTGTCCACCAGGCTGGAGGGCAGTGGCGCGATCTCGGCTCACTCCAACCTCTGCCTCCCGGGTTCAAGCGATTCTCCTGTCTCAGCCTCCAGAGTAGCTGGGACTACAGGCGCCTGCCACTATGACCATCTAATTTTTGTGTTTTTAGTAGAGATGGGGTTTCACCATATTGGTCAGGCTAGTCTCAAACCCCTGACCTCAGGTGATCCATCCTCCTCGGCTTCCCAAAGTGTTGGGATTACCGGCGTGAGCCACCGCGCCCGGCCTACTAACCTTCATTTTTAAGAGCAGTTTTATATTTGCAAAAATATTGTGAAGATAGTACAGAGAATTCTCATACACCAGGCAGACAGATTCCCCTATTATTAACATCTTACTTTAGTATGGTACACTTGTTACAATTATTGAGCCAATAATGATTTATTATTACTACCTAAAGTGTATACTTTATTCAGATATCCTTAGTTTTATCTTTTCCTGTTTCATAATATTATACTATGTTTAGTCATCGTGTCTCAGATTCCTCTTGGCTGTGGAAGTTTCTTGTTTTTGATGACCTTGACAGTTTTGAGGAGTACTGGTCAGACATTTTGTAAAGTTTCTCTCAACTGAGATTTATACAATTTATTTTATTTATTTATTTTTGTTTTTGTTTTTGTTTGAGACAGATTCTTGTTCTATCGCCCAGGGTGGAATGCAGTGGCACAATCTTATCTGACTACAACCTCTGCCTCCCAGGTTCAAGCAATTCTTGTGCCTCAGCCTCCCAAGTAGCTGGGACTACAGGCATGCACCACCATGCCCAGCTAATTTTTGTAATTTTTGTAGAGACGGGGTTTCACCATGTTGGCCAGACTGGTCTCGAACTCTTGACCTCAGGCGATCCGCTTGCCTCAGCCTCCTAAAGTGCTGGGATTACAGGCGTGAGCCACTGAGGCCTGCCTAATTTATTTTTGTACAAATATATTTTGTACAAAAAAAGCCCTTTTGATGGATGTTTGGCTTTTTTCCCCAATCCTTTGCTATTACAAACAGTGAGGCAATAAATAACAGTGTATACATGTAATTTCACATGTTGCAGGTGTAAAGGATAAATTCCCAGAAGTGACGTTGGCAGGTTAAAGTGTAAATGCATTTGTAATTTTGATATTATTACCAAATTACCTTCCATAAGAATCTTGCCAGTTTATGCTGCATGCATAAGAGTGCCTGTTTCTTGACAGCTTTGCCAATAGGGCATGTTGTAAAACTTTTAGATTTTCACCTGTCTGATAGAAGAAAACTAGTTATCTGTGTGGTTTTACAATTTTGATAACATTTCTCTGATTATGAATGAAGATGAAGTATTTTATATTTATTAACACTTATTATAAATAGACTCTTTTCCATTCTATTTTTCTAGGTATTTATATATTATATTTTATATATATAATGTATATATAAATGTATATAAAAATATATATTTTTAATTATATATTATATAAATATATTTATATATATTATATATATATATGAAAGCTATTGCTTTCTGAATAATAATTTCACAATATGGAGATGATTTCAGCTCAGTATCTTAGGGATGCTTGCCATGTGCCTCTATATTAGGGCTTGTATTCATATATTGAATCCTGTTCTCAAATGCAATAGTTATTGGTTATTTTCCAAGAAACTGTTTCCAAGAAACTGTTACTAGCCATCTTAAGAGATGTCTGAGGAAGGTTGCAGCTCTGGTTTCTAGTAAAAATGTTGATCTGTGATGTGTTTCCTTTACTATCTTGTACCTTTCTTACTCGTGTCAGCTAGGACCTGTATTGTTCCATCATTTTTTTCTATGGAGAGCAGAGATCATCACCCAGGTATAAAAAAGTGAGCTTAGCACTATCCCGCTTTATCGGCAAGCTGCAAAAATGCTGCAGTCACATCTACAAAGGAGGTGCCCATCCTGGGCGAAGCATTTATTCTACCAAAGGGAGAAAGATACTGTATTATAATTGCCCTAGGAAGTAAATTAATTCTGAAGTATTTTGAAGGAAAGGATCAGTGTGTACTTTTCATCTTCATGTAGAACCTTCATGTGTATTGGGAAGATCTTATGAATGATCTCAAGAATAAGCATCTCAAATGCAGGCAATGACAAAATCATGGCTTCAAGGATAGAAGAAAACTGCACAGTTCTCTCTTTTCCTGTAATTTCCTTAATTTAATAAATCAACAGTTTATTATGGGCCTTTCATCTTGTTAGATACTGGTATGAGCTCTGGAGATGTAAACATGCTATGACACACTCTCTGATGCCCAATATAATTATAATTTAAGTGAAGGAGACAGACTTAGGAAAAGATAATTATGAATTTACAAATTTATGTTTTAAGTGCTATTAAAGAGAAATGCACAAAGAGTGTAACAGAGACAAATAATTATCTAGGAGATTGGTGGTAGGAATAGAGAGGTAAAAACGAGGAAGTACGATATTACAGACAAGATGATATTTAAGGAGGAGTGAAAAAGATTGAGAGAGACTGAATTGTCTAATATTATATGAACCCTGACTCAACTGGTCCCTTTAGAAGAAGGCCATCTTTCCTAAAGAATAGGGCCTTACCCTAGTCTTCTGTATGATGATTTTAGGTGGCATACTGATATGACTTCAAATAAAATTGGTTTACTCAGAAAATTGTTCTCTTTGAATCCATCTGTTTGGAACTGGTAACCTCTTTTGATATCTTCTAACACTTACATTACTTTTTAAATATAGAGATACTGGGCTCAGGTCCAGAGCCTTCAGGAAGCAATTGCATTTAATAATATTATATTATTTTCATCATATTTACTTAGAAGATAACTTTCTATTTCTGGCAAATGATGCTGGTTTGCTACTTATAGGTGTGATATAAAGTTATTTATTCACTTATTCACTCAACAAATATTTGTTGAGTACCTTCTGTGTGCCAGGCACTGTTCAACGAACTTGTGAATAAAATATTAGTGGATAAAACAAAAACTCCTGTCCTGAGGACCCTGTAACATAGCTTATTATTTTGCTTAATTATTGTTTTTTAAGTTTAAAAATGGGTTTAATTTTAAGTTAGCAAGTAAATAATGATACATATCGTAGCGGCATAGGATACAGGTGAGAGATACTATAGAGGAGAAATGAAGATGAATGCTACATCAAATTACCTAAGGTTGAATCCTAGTCCTACCACCTATTAGTTCTGTGACCTTGAATAAGTTGCTTACTTTTTTGTGCCTCATTTTCCTCCCTTGTCAAATATTGTGATAATTCAATACACGTTGATTGTTGTTGATATTACTATTATTACATAGATTGTCAAAAATCCTGAAATTTATATTCAAATGACTGAGTTTGGGAAAATATTGGACTAGATTGTTTAAACAGTTTTTTAAAACAATGCAGGGTCTGGGCTTACTTTTCTTCTTAGCATTTTATTTTGACATAATTTTAGACTTACAGAAAAGTTACAAAAATAGAACTAAGAATTCCCATGTACACTTCATCCAGCTTCCCGTAATGTTAACATTTTATGTTACATTTACAATTGTCATATTACAATTGTCAAAACTAATGAATTAAAATTGGTATAATACTATTATTAGTTAAACTACAGACTTTATTTGTATTGCCCTGGTTTTCCCAACATCATTTTTCTTTTCTGGGATCCAGTTTGGGATCCCACATTGTGTTCATTTATTTACTTATTTTTGGTTTTTCTTTTCTTTCTTTTTTTATTTTTGAGATGGAGTCTCTCTCTGTCGCACAGGCTGGAATGCAGTTGCATGATCTTGGGTCACTGCAACCTCCACCTCCTGGGTTCAAGTGATTCTCCTACCTCCGCCTCCCAAGTAGCTTGGATTACAGGCCCACGCCACCACACCTGGCCAATTTTTGTATTTTTAGTAGAGACGGGGTTTCGCCGTGTTAGTCAGGCTGGTCTCAAACCCTGACCTCAAGTGATCCTCCTGCCTTGGACTCCCAAAGTGCTGGGATTACAAGCATGAGCCACTGCACCCGGCCCCACATTGCATTTAGTTGTTATGTCCTTTTAGTTGCCAACTATGTATTGTCAACTATGACTCTATGTAGACTTGGTGTCTCTTTGACATTCATGACTTTCACATTTTCGAAGAGTACTGGTCAGGTTTTTGTAGAATGCTCTTCAGTTTTCTGTGTCTGATGTTTTCTCATGATTAAATCAAGTTTATGCCTTTTTTGACAAGCATACACAGAAATGATGGGCCCTTCTCACAACATCATGATCGGGGATTCATGATACCAATATGTCTTATTACAGTAATGCTAGTCTCCTTCACTTGGTTAAGGTGCTATTTGCCAGGTTTCTCCACTACAAAGTTACTATTTTTACCTTTATCACTAATAAATATCTTGGGGAAGATATGTTGAAATTGAAAATATCCTGCTTCTATTCCACTGATTTTAAGCATTCATTAATGGATCTTGCCTGCAACAACAAATATTAGTGTGGTGTTCTGTTTTTAATTTTCTATTTCCCTCATTTTTTTCCAATTAATATTTATTAATTGGAATTTTATGTAGGCTGTCTCTTTTGTCCCATTAGTTTTTAGAAATTCAATTATTTGTTAATGTCAGTATGAATTCATAAATATTTATTATGTGAATTATAATCCAATGCTATTGTTATTTACTTTTTGCTCAAATTGCTTCAGCTGTGGCCAGTGGGAGCTCTTTCTGGTTGGCCCCTATGTCTTCCTGACATGCCCCCATTATTTTTTGAGCACTTCTTACTTTTTGGCACCACGTGATGCCTCATACTCACCTTGTGTTTTCCCTGCCCCAGCCTCTACAAGCACTTCTCCAAAGAAAGTCCTAAATAAAGTAAAATTTTGCAATATAAAAGTTAAACAGGGCTGAGCATGGTGGCTCACACCTGTAATCCCAGAACTTTGGGAGGCTGAGGCCGGAGGATCACTTGAGGCCAGGAGTTCAAGATCAGCCTAGCCATTATGGCAAAACCCCATCTCTACTAAAAATACAAAAACTAGGCTGGGCACAGTGGCTCACACCTGTAATCCCAGCACTTTGGGAGCCTGAGGCAGCTGGATCACCTGAAGTCAGGAGTTCAAGACCAGCCTGGCCAACATGGTAAAACCTTGTCTTTATTAAAAATTCTGAACTTAGCAGGGAATGGTGGTGTGATGTAATCCCAGGAGGCTGAGGCAAGAGAATCTCTTAAACTTGAGAGGCAGAGGTTGGAGTGAACAGAGACTGTGCCACTGCACTCTAACCTGGGCAACAGAGTGAGACTCCATCTCAAAAAACAAATAATAAATAAAAATAAAAATACAAAAATTAGCTGGTGGTCTAATTAGCTATAATCCCAGCTAGTCAGGAGGCTGAGGCAGGAGAACTGCTTGAACCTGGGAGGCAGAGGTTGCAGTAAGCCAAGATTGTGCCACTGCACTCCAGCCTGGGTGACACAGCAAGACTCTCTCTCAAAGAAAAGAAAAAAAAGAAAGAAAAAATATTAAGAATATGACATTTAAATGTAAAACACTTTAATTAAAAATTGTTTTAAAAACCAAGACAAGGTTTAACAGATGAAAGTGGCATACCTTTTTTTCTTAGAATTTGACTGCCACTTGAATTAAAGTTTTCCTCACTGTGCTAGGTTAGTAGAATTAATCAGATGATCAAAACATTATATCATGGGGCAGTGGAGGGATGTTATATTTTGAGTGAATAATAATGTAATTCACAGCATAAGAATTAAGAGCAGACAATCTAGAGTCAGAATGTTTGGGCTAAAATCCTAATTCCACCACTTACTAGCTGTGTGACACCAAGCAAGTTACTTGACTTCTCCCAACCTCAATTTTCTAATGGGTAAAAATGAAGTTAATGACAGTACTTAGTTTAGGACGGGCGCGGTGGCTCACGCTTGTAATCTCACCACTTTGGGAGGCCGAGGCGGGTGGATCACCTGAGGTCAAGAGTTCGAGACCAGCCGACCAACATGGTGAAACCCCATCTCTACTAAAAATACAAAAATTAGCTGGGCGTGGTGGCGGGCACCTGTAATCCCAGCTACGTGGGAGGCTGAGGCAGGAGAATCGCTTGAACCGGGAGCCGGAGGTTACAGAGAGCTAAGATCGCGCTATTGCACCAGCCTGGGCGCCAAGAGTGAAACTCCTGTGAACGTGGCGCTATGAGCGGCACGGAGCATGAGGGCTGTGCTCTGCAGCCTGCACGCGCTCAGGGCATCTGCCGCGCCCTGCCTGCCAAGGCCCTGGCAGCTGGGGGCGGGCGCCATCTGGACGCTGCGCACTGGACCTGTTCTGCTCTGGGTTCCTGAATTCACAGAGAAGCATTAATGGATAACAACAGAAAATGGTATTGGAACAGTGGGAATCAATAATTTTGCACAAGAAGCTTTGGGAGATGTTGTTTACTGTAGTCTGCCTGAAGTTGGGACAAAATTGAACAAACAAGATGAGTTTGGTGCTTTGGAAAGTGTGAAAGCTGCTAGTGAAATCTATTCTCTTTATTCAGGAGAAGTAACTTAAATTAATGAAGCTCTTGCAGAAAATCCAGGACTTGTCAACAAATCTTGTTATGAAGATGGTTGGCTGATCAAGATGACACTGAGTAACTCTTCAGAACTAGATGAACTCATGAGTGAAGAAGTGTATGAGGAATACATGAAATCTACTGAGGAGTGATAATGGAACCCCTAAATAAACTAGTATAAATTATGCAACCCAGCAGAATTGTCTTAAATTGGCAACTTTTAGCATTACCGATGGGAGAATACTGTTAACACTAATGAAAGAAAATGCCCTTTATCTTTCAAATGATTATAGATAAACATAATATTCTTCTTTTTTTACAATACCTTATGATTTTGTAATGAAAGAAAATGCCCTTTATCTTTCAAATGATTATAGATAAACATAATATTATTCTTTTTTTACAATACCTTATGATTTTGTATACTAGGCTCTAGTATTCAGAATTCATTAAATTATCCATGGTAAAAACTAGGTATAAAAATTATATAATGTTTGCAGATGGCATGATTGTATATTTAGAAAACCCCATTATCTCAGTCCAAAATGTCCTTAAGCTGATAAGCAACTTCGGCAAATTCTCAGGATACAAAATCAATGTGCAAAAATTGCAAACATTCCTATACACCAATAATAGACAAACAGAGAGCCAAATCATGAGTGAACTCCCATTCACAATTGCTACAAAGAGATTGAAATACCTAGGAATACAACTTACAAGGGATGTGAAGAACCGCTTCAAGAAGAACTAGAAACCACTACTCAAGGAAATCAGAGAGAACAGAAACAAATGGAAAAACATTCCATGCTCATGAATAGGAAGAATCAATGTTATGAAAAAGGTCATACTGCCCAAAGTAATTTATAGGCTCAATGCTATCCCCATGAAGCTACCGTTGACTTTCTCCACAGAATTAGAAAAAAACTAGTTTAAATTTCATATGGAACCAAAAAAAGAGCCCATATAGCCAAGAAAATCCTAAGCCAAAAGAACAAAGCTGGAGGCATCATGCTACCTGACTTCAAACTATACTACAAGGCTACAGTAACCAAAACCGCATGGTACTGGTACCAAAACAGATATATAGACCAATGGAACAGAACAGAGGCCTCAGAAATAACACCACACATCTACTACCATCTGATCTTTGACAAACCTGACAAAAACAAGAAATGGGGAAAGGATTCCCTGTTTAATAAATGATCTGGGAAAACTGGCTAGCCATATGCAGGAAACTGAAACTGGACCCCTTCCTTATACCTTATACAAAATTTAATTCAAGACTTAAACATAAGACCTAAAATCATAAAAACCCTGGAAAAAACCTAGGCAATACCATTCAGGACATAGGCATGGGCAAAGACTTCATGACTAAAACACCAAAAGCAATGGTAACAAAAGCCAAAATTGACAAGTGGTATCTAATTAAACTAAAGAGCTTCTGCACAGCAAAAGAAACTATCATCCAAGTGCATAGGCAACCTACAGAATGGGAAAAAATATTTACAATCTATCCATCTGACAAAGGGCTAATGTCCAGAATCTACAAGGAACTTAAACAAATTTACAAGAAAAAAACAACCCCATCAAAAAGTGGAAACAGGATATGAACAGACACGTCTCAAAAGAAGACATTTATGTGGCCAACAAACATATGAAAAAAAGCTCATCATCACTGGTTATTAGAGAAATGCAAATCAAAACCACAAGGAGATACCATCTCACGACAGTTAGAAAGGCAATCATTAAAAAGTCAGGAAACAACAGATGCTGGAGAGGATGTGGAGAAACAGGAATGCTTTTACACTGTTGGTGAGAGTGTAAATTAGTTAAACCATTGTGGAAGACAGTGTGGCAATTCCTCAAGGATGTAGAACCAGAAATACTATTTGACCCAGCAATCCCATTACTGGGTATATACCCAAAGACTTATAAATCATTCTACTATAGAGACACATGCACATGTATGTTTATTGCAGCACTGTTCACAATAGCAAAGACTTGAAACTAATGCAAATCCCCATCAATGATAGACTGGATAAAGAAAATGTGGCATATATACACCATGGAATGCTATGCAGCCATAAAAAGTGATGAGTTCATGTCCTTTGCAGGGACATGGATGAAGCTGGAAACCATATTCTCAGCAAACTAACACAGGAACAGAAAACCAAACACCGCATGTTCTCACTTATAAGTGGGAGTTAAACAATGAGAACACATGGACACAGGGAGGGGAATATCACACACCAGGGTCTGTCCTGGGGTGGGGACCTAGGGGAGGGGTAGCATTAGGAGAAATACCTAATGTAGATGTCGGGTTGATGGGTGCAGCAAACCACCATGGTACGTGTATACCTATGTAACAAATCTGCAAGTTCTGCACATGTATCCCAGAACTTAAAGTATTAAAAAAAATTACAAAATTCAAAAATAACATCGTTATTCTTAAGCCTTCTATAATATTGTAACTTGTGTATATCCGTACCTGGATTTGGGTTGAAATACTTAATGATCTTTCCATTGGAAATAACAGGGAGTGAAAAAGTTTTTGTTGCTTGTACAGTGTCAGATGAAGAACAACACTATCTTAATTTTGCAATATACTGCATTTGTTGGTGCTATTTTTACATGTGAAGCAACAGCTTTGCAGCAAAATAATAAAATACTTTTTCGTTAAAAAAAATAGCAAAACTCCATCTCAAAAAATAAAGTTTAGAAGAATTTCTGGCACATAATGGTATAAAATATGACTACCAATTTACAGTGCTCTTTAAATCTTGTGAAGGACTTTCAACTATATTAGCTCATTTTAATCACACAATAGCACTTAGTGTATTTATTACTATTTCAAACTTACAGACAAAGAAGCTGAGACTCAGAAAGGTTAAGTGACTTTCCAAGATCATATAGCTTAAAAGTGGCAAAAGGAATGCTCAAACCCCAATCGTCTGACTGCGAACTCTGGGTAGGAATGTAAGTACCAACTGTGGAGTAGAATATCAAACAATTTAAAAAGTAATGTGACAAAATTTCACATTAACAAATTACCTAAGAACTCATATAATAGTATCAGAACTTCTATGCAGGTCTTTAACTGACCTTCTTTTCTTAATCTGGTCTATGGCACTAGCTTCAAAGAATGTCAAAAACACCTGGCTATATTTATGCAAATTTGTATATACATGCTTTTTTTCCGGGAACAGTGTTCATATGTTTCATCATGTTTTCTCAGGGGTTTATAAGCCCCAAGAAGTTAAGAACTTGGCTGGAATTCCTAAATTCTCTGAAAAGCTGCTTCCTTAGAGTGGTTATTATTTGGATGTTTACATTACTTTTAATGGTAGAAACTGCAATTACATTTGCACCAACCTAATATTTGAAGTGACAAATAGGGGACAGTTCTCTTCTCGATGGGGAAATGGCTAAATTTTTTAAAATCTCTTTTTAAACTTTTTTTTTTGAGCTGGAGTCTCACTCTGTTGCCCAGGCTGGAGTGCAGTGGCACAATCTTGGCTCACTGCAACCTCCACCTCCTGAATTCAAGCGATCCTCCTGCCTCAGCTTCCCGAGTAGCTGGGACTACAGGCACCAACCACTGCACCCAGAGAATTTTTTGTATTTTAGTAGAGACGGGGTTTCACCATGTTGCCCAGGGTGGTCTTGAACTCCTGAGCTCAGGCAATCCACCCACCTCGGTCTCTCGAAGTGCTGGGATTACAGGCATGAGCTACCGCACCCAGCCTTTTTAAACTTTTTATCATGTAATTTTCCAACATTCACAAAAAGTCAACTCTCATATACTACTCAGCTTCAAAAATGTTTAACATATAGCCAATCTTGCTTTATTAATAACTCCCAAAGGTAAATGGATTTATTCCTGCATTATTTTAATAAAATCTAGCATCATTTCATTTTCTTCTGATAATATTCAAGATTGTCATATGACTAAATCTAAATATAATTCCTATGCACCGTAGATAACCAATTGTAAAGTCTATTATTAATTCAATCACTTATTTGTTCAACAAATTTTATGGGGTACCTAATATTATACATTGCAAAGCACTAGAGGAGACACAAGTATAAGTAAGATAAGATTTTCACTAACCTTAAGTAATTAAAATACCACATCATAAAAGACCTTTTCGAGTTCTAGATTTCAGCCTTTAGATGGCTTTAAAATTGCTCAAGGCCAAAAATTAGTATTCATCCTTGATTTTTCACCTCTCAGCAAGCCCTCCTGCCTATCAAATTCATCAGCAAGTCCAATCAGCTGCATCTCCAAAACATATACCAAGTTTCTCCATTTCTTTTCATCTCGATTGCTATTCTCTTAATCCTAGCCTCCACTGGCTTTCTGCTGGGCTACTGAATAGTCTTCCAACTGGCTTATGTGTTTCTACTCTTGTCTATTTTCCATTGCCTGCCCAAGGAGATATGAACAAAAACATTGAAAACAACATAAATGACCTTCAACCAAGGAATGGAGAAATCATGACATGTTAATCCAAGAAAATGCTAAATAGTTGCTAAGGATTAATGAGCATGGATAAATCTCAGCAACATAATACTGAAGGTAAAAAAGCAAGTACAGAAGAATATGCACAGTATGGTACCATTCATATAAAGTTTAAAAACATGCAAGGCAGTGCTACATATTGTTTATAGATATGTATGAATATATGTGGTAAAAGCACAAAAACATGCAAGAAAATTACAAGCATAAAGGCAGATACATTTAAAGAGGGAGGGGAATAGGACTGAGAAGAGTACCATGGGGATTTTAACCGAATCTAATTTAAGGTATCCCTTTTCTTGTTGTCTATAAGTTCTTAGATGCCTGAAAAAAATGTGTAATTAAAATAAATTATTTTTATTTTAATTATAATATATCAATCAGATCAAAGTTCCTCACTGATAAATTCTTCAATGGCTTTTTATTGTTCGTATAAAGTCCTGACCTGTTATCAAGGTACAACAGGTCACATGTGATCTGGTACCTGCCTGCCTTTCCAAGCTGATCTTTTCCCCTCTCCTCATTAATTATCACCTTGCTGCCTTTTTTTTTTTTGTTCCTTGAAGAAGTCAAGCCTGTTACTGCCTCAGGAACTTTGCACTAGTTCTTGCCTCTACTCCAGAGCATTCCCCGGTATATTCACTTACTTGGCTTCTTTCTCTTCAGGTCTCAGCTCAAACAAGCCTTTCCTTGACCATCCTATTTAAAATAGTCCCCACCTTTTCTGTCTTTCTCTACACATCACTCTTTCATTCCCTTCACAGCACTAATTACCCTTGAAGAACTCTTATTTATTTATTTATTAGCTGACTTCTCCTACTAGCATGTAAGCTTCTTATCTGTCTTTCCCACTGCTATATCTCTGGCAATTACAACAGTGCTTCATGCAAGGGAAACCCTCAATAAACATTTGTGGAATGAGTGAATTTATTCTTATTCTGAATAACGAGAAAAACCTAGACTTTTTTGGCTAAGAAATAGAAACTAGAAATCTAAATCATAATACTTTTGGTGGGGGGCAGTGGGGGAGGGGTGTTATTTTCCAAATGTGTCAACTTTTCTTTACCATTATCTATATCAAAGGATTATAAATCCAATTTGTATTTGATGATAGACACTGATATTTAGCTCCTTTCCGTTGTCTTTAATGTGGACTGTAAAATTGGGTGATTTGATTAGTTTGTGCATAAACGTACTGCTGTGTGTCCACTGTTGAACCGCATTGCACTATCTTCTACTTTTTCTAAAACAAATCTGGAGGCATATAAACCATCAGTTCCCTCCTAAAATATGAGTCATATTAAAGGCATCCTGACATATTTCTACTTGTTCTAAGTAGAATTCTGAATAATTATTGATGCTGTAGAATGTTCTTAAAACATACCATCCTTGGTGAACTCAACTTTGGCCTTTTATAGATAATGGAGATACTTTTGTTAGGAATGTCCCCTTGATTAGCAGTGATTTCTCTAAGGACAAGTTCTGCCTTGTTGAGGCTGCCCTGAGATAACCCAGGCTTGTGATGCATAGCTAACAATTAATTTTCCTTTGGAAGTTACTTCAAATCTTTATTTTTCAAATTCACAATTGAATCTATGCTGCACATTTCTCGAGTTCATCGCTTAATTCAATAGCAATTCAAAAAATCTTCCAAGGTTTTTAAATTTGATCGTTAGGTTAAAGATAAACATATATGCTTTCCTTCTTTCTGGCTGGGCCTAGCTTGCAAGCTGAGAAACGGAGCATATGTCTTACATTAGTGAATCTTATCAGGCTCTGAAGATGTACTCCCATTTCCTGTTCATACCACGCTTACGTGCTATGGAGCTAAATTGTAATCATAGCTGCGACGCTATTTTTAAAATGCAGTTACAATTTGAGTTCCTGGCTGCCTTTTAGAACCACGATCATACTGCCACTTTCTCCTCAAAGGTGCTATTTTACAGCATTTGAGTGGCTGAGTTAAGAAATATCTTTACGCTTTCATTTTTCTGGAAACAAATAAACCTTGCTACCTGGCTGGGAAGTTTCATTGGTGTTTATTTATTTATTTTTAGAGATGAGGTCTCACTATATTACCCAGGCTGGTCCTCAACTCCTGGGCTCAAGCAATCCTTCTACCTCGGCCTCTCAAAGTGCTGGGATTACAGGTGTGAGGCACTGTGCCTGGCCATAGGAAGGGAAGTTTATATGGTAAATGAGATATATAAGAAGTTTCTTTGGAAACTGAGTAAAGCGATTTGGTATCTAAATGGCATTTCCTTATTTAACAGAGAGGCAGGAGGAAAAAAAAAACCCAACAAACTAATGAAAAAACAACATTCTTGTTTTAGGATTAAGTGACATGTCATTTTAAATCAAGTGAAGCAATCCAGACATGGTGGCTCACACCGGTAATCCCAGCACTTTGGGAGGTCAAAGCAGGAAGATTGCTTGAGCCCAGGAGTTCAAGACCAGCCTGGGCAACATAGGGAGACCCTGTCTCTACAAAAAAAATACAAAAATTGGCCAAGCATGGTGGCACACACCTGTGGTCCCAGCTATTTGGAAGGCTGAGGTGGTAGAATTGCTTGAGCCTAGGAGGTAGAAGCTGCAGTCAGCCATGATCATGCCACTGCACTTCAGCCTGGCTAACAGAGCATGACCCTGTCTCAAAATAAAAATTAAAAAATCAAGTAAAGCAGAGATTTAGCATTTATCAGTTACTGATTTAATCTGGAAAAAAAAGTAGCTTGCAAAATGCAGTTTGGTTATTCATTGTTGTTGGGAGTTGGTGTTGATTGGTTTTTGTTTGCTGGCTCACAATACCTAGCTTGGCTGCTTACAACTATTAAATTAGCTAGTTAATTCTGTGCTGGGTAGGTACAGCCATAATCTATTATTGGTCTATTATTGGTTTTCATATGCAAAAGTTTGGGAATAAATAATGTTCAGAAGGACCCTCCTTCTGATTTCATAATTCGGTTTAGAGATTGAATGCTCAGAGAGGAGAGAGAAGAGATTGAAGTCAGACCTAGAAAAGAGACTCGAATTTTGATTGTTAATACTCCCATTTGACAGAGATTTTTATCACTTCATATATAAATGGGCACAGATAAAAGGGTAGGTCACCAAGCCATAGAATAAATCTTTCAACTGTTGCCCTAGAGGAGTTACTGAAGTTATCCTTCATATGCTCCAACTCTAATGTTCCTCATCAGAGCCCTAATTTTGGCATCAAGACATTGGATCATTTGGGTTCAAACATCTGTTGTTTCTGGATGGCTTTAAAATTCCATTGCAAGCTCAAAAATGCTCAAATTGCAAAGCATGTCCCTAGGAGAAGTATCTACTTGGTGTATATTTGCCCTTCTCTCTCACGAATCTTCCATGAGCACTTAATTTGAGCCTTCAATTTCTGTTCTGTTCCTCACCATATATTAATAACATAACTTATTTCTTCCACTCAGATCCTGGTTTCAAAGACACAATTTTAGGCATGGAATGCCTTTCCCTGCTAAGTTTATTCTTCATGTGTTTAGAATGCTCTGGAATGTATGTAAATACTTCTCAAAGTCAAGACTCTTCATTTTTTCCCTCTTGTACTTACCATTGCCTGACTGCTCCATACCAATTTCTATTAGAACTTTGCAAGTTCTAGTAAGATTTTTTGGAAAAAGATGATTGAAATCAGATAACCCTTAAAGGGCAAATAGAGTACAAATGAACTTCTTTTTCTGAGAAATATTTGCATTATAGCTTTTATCATTCCATTCAGCACCCCACCTAGGAGATGTGACTGCAGGCAGCAAATGAGCAGAATAAGTCTCCTCATTTGGAAAAATCAGTGTTTGATGAACACTTATCGAAAGGAGTCAAGCCTTACAACTGTTCCACCAAGCTGCGGAACCCCCGGTTCTGCATTCTTCCATTTTTTTTTCTTTTCTTTTCTTTTCTTTTTTTTTTCTTTTTTTTGAGATGGAGTCTCACTCTGTTGCCCAGAATAGAGTGCAGTGACGCGATCTCGGCTCACTGCAACCTCTGCCTCCTGGGTTCAAGCAGTTCTCTGCCTCAGCCTCCTGAGTAGCTGGATTATAGGTGCCTGCCACCATAACAGGCTAACTTTTGTATTTTTAGTAGAGACGGGGTTTCACCGTCTTGGCCAGGCTGGTCTTGAACTCCTGACCTTGTGATCCACCTGCCTCGGCCTCCCAAAATGTTGGGATTACAGGCGTGAGCCACCACGCTCGGCCCCCACATTTTTAAAATGTTTGAAAGTAAAGATGGATAGACATTTATTAAAATTAGAATTTTGGTGGAGAGACCTCTCCATCACCAGTGTGACTGGAGTTTGTGGTCATTTAAAAACTGTTGGAGATTAGATCATGATAGAGTGATTTCAACCCTTCAAAAATGGCAACCAAGGCCAGGCATGGTGGCTAACACCTGTAATCCCAGTACTTTGGGAGGCCAAGGTGGGTGGATCACCTGAGGTCAGGAGTTCGAGACCAGCCTGGCCAACATAATGAAACCCATGTCTATGAAAAATTAAAAAATTAGCCAGGCGAAGTGGTGCCTGCCTGTAATCCCAGCTACTTGGGAGACTGAGGCAGGAGAATTGCTGGAACCTGGGAGGCAGAGGTTGCAGTGAGCTGAGACTACACCATTGCATGACAGAATGAGACTCTGTCTAAAAAAAAAAAAAATTGGCAATCAATTACTGGCATTGACTCCTTTCCCGCTCCTCCAGTTGTGTGTCTAAAGAAAACAGTTTGGGAGAATCTTCTCTTTTTGTATACAAATTTTACAAATATAAGAATAAGGGACAGAATACAACCTAATATTACATTCTCAGGCCAACAGATAAGGAGTAGTAATGATTTCTTAAAGAGAACAGACTTTAATTTATGTGTGATGTTTAATTTGTGTTTTTCTCTCTCAAACTAATAATGATTATAAGTTAATAGTGTGTACTATCCTAAGAACAATCATATATTAAGGAAATTATCTATAGCAATAAATAAATAAATAAATAAATAAATACAGCAGGGAGGAGTCTTGGCCTTCAAAAGCCCTATCGTATTTACTAATGGTTAGTTTTTGACTTCTCAGTGTCTGTGCTGTTCTGATTGTAGCAGCCACCCCCTGGTGTCAGGGGTTATTTACTGACAGAGGATTTCTAGTTCATGTGGGTCATTAACTCTAATCTTTCCTCAGCCCTTCTGACCTCTTTATCTCCAGATGCACATACAAGTTTTAAACCCACCCCCACCACTGACTTTCTGGACTTTTACCCCATCAGTCTCAACTCAGTCTTGACTGGACTCTACAGAAGTAATTGTTTGGAGAGTTGACTGCCTCTGAATATGCTCTGTGGTTTCCTCTTTTCTCTAAGTTCTCTTAAAAAGCATCCCTCACAAATTAAAGGTCTGCTCTCTCTAAGATATCATTACTACTTCTTATCTGTTGGTTGGATGAGAAGGTACTATTAGGTTGTATTCTATCCTTTACCATTATGTTTGTAAAACTTTTTAAAAAATGTTTGCTAATGGATTCTATGTTGCTTGACTGAGCCATTTCATTTTTATCTTCCACGGGGATGGCCCTATATTTGTCACTGAGAGCAGAAGGTTTGAGAACTTAGATCCTGACAGGAGGCCCACTTTTATTGGAGAACTGGCTCTGCAACTTAGTAAGTGACAATTGGGCTGTTATTTAACCCTGTAAGCCTTGGTTAAATGAGATTATGGATGTGAACCACTGGGCATATGCTTGTACAGTCATTACTCAAAATGTTAGTTATGAGGTATATATCTACATGTTGAATCAAAGGAAGTTCAACTGCTACCTGGATAATGTTTTGATGACACAATTTCTGGAGCATGAAGAATGTTTCTACAGAAGAAGCCATGTACCTCTCTGATGCAAATTATTTATATTGATAGCACATGTTTATACAAACTAGTTGACCAAAATCTAAGTGGAAACCATTTCTAAATACTGCTTTTGTAATTGCCATTTTCATATCCAAGTGATGAAATGCATTTACAGTCCCAACTTGGCAGAATGTGTGAGTGTGGGACATGCCCAGTAGTGGGGCAGTGACCTTAGTCAATAGCCTCATAACTGGAATATCAGACACCCTGCTTGGCCTTTGAGTCTGGGATTGGCAAAGCTTCCTGGAAATGAAGGTTTTGTGGGTTATGGAAACCCGGGAGAATGTGAAGAAAGCTATGCATAGATAAACTTATATGGTAAAGGAGAGAGAGAGAAGGGGAAAGAGGGGGAGAGATAGAGAGATACAGAAATTGAGGAAAAGGAGAAGGAAGAGAGGAGGGGAAAGGAGACAAGAAGCCAGAGTGGGAGCAAGAACCAGAGAGAAGAGTAAAATACCATGTTCTGAATTCAAACAGATTTCATTTTAAATATTTTTCAAGCTGTGTGATTCTAGGCAAGTTACTTAACCTAAGTCTCAGTTTCCTTATCTGTAAAATAAGAATAAAAAGAGGCCGGGTGCAGTGGCTTATGGCTATAATCCAAGCACTTTGGGAGGCGGAGGTGGGTAGATTGTTTGAGCTCAGGAGTTCAAGACCACCCTGGGCAACATGGCAAAATTCTATCTCTGCAGAAAAAATGCGAAAATAAGCCGGGTGTGCACCACTGGTTCCAGCTACTCAGGAGGCTGAGGTGGGAGAATTGCTTGAGCTCAGGAGTTCGAGGCTACAGTGAACCAAGATCACACCACTGCACTCTAGCCTGGGCAACAGAGCAAGACCCCGCCTCAAAAACAGAAGGAATAAAAAGAATATCTACCTCACAAGGTTTTTATGAGGATCAAATGAGATAGTACATTTAACAGCCCTTAGCCCAGAGAACATGCTGTTTTATAACTTCCTTATTTCAAAACATATGGAAGACCTTTCCTCATATATGGTATTTATTTGTGTTTGATTATTTATTTATCTACTTAGGGAGTATTTGTTTTATTGGGAAGGAGCATCACTAGAACCAGATGCATGTGATTCCTTGAAATATGGAGTCTTTCTGCTATTTCTGCAGGAATGATTGCAGGTAGGTGATGCTGTGGGACATTTTCTCTTCTAAAGGGGTAGACTGTAATGTCTTTAAAATTTTTTTTCTCTTTCTTTCTCTCTCTCTCTCTCTTTCTTTCTTTCCTTCTTTCTTCCTTTCTTTCCTCTCCCTCTGTCACCCAGGCTGGAGTGTGGGGCAGCAATCATAACTCAAGGCAGCCTCAAACACCTGGGCCCAAGCAATCCTCCTGACTCAACCTCCAGAGGAGCTGGGACTACTATATTGACTGATGTTTTTCTTTTTAATTTTTGTAGAGACAGGGTCTCTCTATGTTGCTGAGGCTGGTCTCGAACTCCTGGCCTCAAGCTATCCTCTTGCTTCAGCCTCCTGAGTCCCTGGGATTATAGGCATGAGCCACCATGACCAGCTTGTTTTAAGAAATATTGATTTAATGGGTTGAACACCAAAAATGGGAGTCACAAGGCTTTCATTGATTCATCCTGTCATTTGATCCTTGTTTGCTAGGGCCAATGCAAGTGCTGAATTAGGTAGGCACTGGGGAATGAGGGTGAAGGTAGGCCCACCATGGTAAACAAAACAGAGTCCCTGCTCTACATGAGTCCTGCAATTTGGCTGTTTCCGCTGCCCTTGTGATGGGCAGGGGAAGCTTCTCCTGGTGTATGAGAGTGCAATGCCAGGAGTTCCTAAGTTGTTATCTGGTCAAAGGAGGCAAGGAGATAGAATACGAGCCCCAGAGTAAATTTAGGCAGCATTTCTGCTCCCTCTGTCCCAGTCTTATATCATTCTACTCTGACTCTTACTCACAGAGTCACCATCCCTGGCTGAGCAGCTTGTACTTTAGTTCTCATATCTGTAAAATGGGATAATGGCAATTGCTATTTCTCTTCCTTCAGGGACTATTACAACTTGTAAAAATTAGTGAGTTATACTTGGGAAGCATTTTGGCCTCACAATTGAGAAGCAGATAAGTCATTCAAGGTATAATTTACGTATTCATGGCATTTGATAATTCCCTTTCAGATTATTTTCTTCAAAGTGGGCATGGATGTTTTCAATTTAATAATCCAACCCAACTATATTTACTGAGCACCTACCTATTGCATAATAGCAAAGTAAACAAGACTCTTTTTGTCCTTCAGTTGGTAAATTCTACTCTTTGGGATTTTATTTGTGTACTCCCAAAGGGATCTGTTTCTCTGATGGAATATACAAATGACATTTGTATCACTAATTAGATCCTTACCTACCCTCCCATTTACAGCATGCAGATAGTTAGGTTAGAAAGAAATTGGATTCTTAGAAATTGGTTTCTGATGATTTTAGTTTAGTAAAGATCTCTGGACACAGGTATATCCAATAGGGAGAGGTATCTTCCTTTATCCTATATGCTAGCTTATAATTAGGATAAAATGGGAGAGGAAGAAAGGAATATGTGGGGAGGGCTGTCTGTTAACACTTGGAGAGCTCCTGTCATCAGTATGAAGAACTTTTTAATTTCTGAGATTCTTCTTCTCCTTTACTATAGGCTCATGTAAGACTGCTGGGATTTGAAATTTATCCTATTATTTGAAGACTGAAATCAAAATATGAGGATGGAGCATCATGTGTGCCTTCTGTCTTGATCTCTACTAGGGTGTAAACCATTTGACTAAAAAAAGTCTCCAATTTTGGCCGGGCGCGGTGGCTCACACCTATAATCCCAGCACTTTGGGAGGCCGAGACGGGCGGATCATGAGGTCAGGAAATCGAGACCATCCTGGCTAACACTGTGAAACCCCGTCTCTACTAAAAATACAAAAAAAAAAAAAAAAAAAAAAAAAAAAAAAAATTAGCCGGGCGCGGTTGCGGGCGCCTGTACTCCAAGCTACACGGGAGGCTGAGGCAGGAGAATGGCGTGAACCCGGGAGGCGGAGCTTGCAGTGAGTGGAGATCGCGCCACTGCACTCCAGCCTGGGCGACAGAGCGAGACTCCGTCTCAAAAAAATAAATAAATAAATAAATAAATAAAGATAGTCTCCAATTTGACACCTTCCCAACATTTCACTAGTATACTCCAAATCTCCATGCAGGGTTACAGAGCTATTTCAGCTGGCTCCATTTACTCTGAGGCAGATAAAGCTGAGATTGCAACATCAGAAGCAGTTCAACCAATCATTATGTACAAACCTCAGCCCACTTGTATAATGCAATCCTTCTGGTAGTAATGACACAAAACATGCCTATAGGGATGATCACAACCCGGTCAAAGTCCCAAGTCATCTGTGGCACCAGGGCCACAGAACTTCTCACCACTTGGAAGCAAAATAGTTGCTTTAATGGTAACCAAATGCCCTCCTTCAAGACAGTATTTCAAGAAGGAAGAGTATACATATATTATGCAAACATATCCAATCCCTTTAGAAGATAGTTATCAATATCATGCAGGGAAGCTGGAATACACACACGAAATCGAGTACTATCTAGAAGATCAAGCCACAAATCTCAAGAGAAGCAGTAAGTGTCCAGGGCCTGGGATCTTTTATCTTGGCCATGAAAATAGCACAGCCCATGGTGCAGAAAGGACAGGCTAGTTTTCCAGCATAACATGGTATTTTATTTCACCATAGTAGACTGCTGGGAAATCTCTGGAGGCCCTGGCAGCTGTGTCTTGTCTTTAATATGAAGCCTGGGGGGGAAGACAGAGAGAGAGAGACTCATAATTCACAAGAGGCCGAGCCATAAGAAAGCCATTCTAAATAACTGAATCAGGCACCGAGGAGGAGCAACTATTCCATTCCTAAGTCAAGAATGCTTTTTGTCTTTCCTTCTCTCCTTATTGGCTCATGAAAAGATCATTTATGGGTGGTGGGATCAGTGCATCAGAGGCAGCTTCTGTTTCTCTCCATTTCTCCTCCCCACTGCTGCTGTCCTGTAAAAAGACTCTTTGTTACAGACTGAAACAGCAGATGCCGCTCAGATATTATCTTGAATAATTTTGGGGGGAGCATTTTATCTTGAATTGGTGTAACGCCATTTTCACGTGGAAAGTGTTTCTATGGCTGATCCAAATATTCTAGAAACTTGAGAGACCCATATGGCAAAGAAGTACTTTACACACATCTCTTTAAAGTAGTGCAGGGTATGGGAAGAACTGATAATTCTGATTAAATGATATGTAGAAGAAATGAACGTAAACTGGCATCATGGGCTGAGTGAGTCAGGGGAGGCCTTGTGGAAGAGATAAAAGTAATAGAAAATGCTAGGTCAAGTATGTGTAGAGGCCTGGAGATAGGAATGGACTTTTTTGGTCCAAAAGTAAGAAGACTTGTTTGTTGTGAATACAGAGTTAGAAGTAGGTAGAAGAAAAAGTTGGTCGGGTCCTGCAGAGATTAAAAATCCGGTTTAAGATTTTAGATTGTTTCAATAATCAATTAGTTCGTATCTGTGTTCGTTGTGGAAATGCTTAAAATACAGATAACAAAAAGGATAATAACTTACAATCCTACCAGTCATAGGATAATGTTGGCAGGCAATCTAGTGCACATTCTTTCATATATTTTATTGTCCTAGTTTAAGGTTCCCTATAGGCAGATCCTGCGATGAGGATTTAAGTGCACACCACTTATTGAGGAAGTGATTTCAGGAAACACCGGTAGGAGAGTGGGGCAGTAAGACAGGAAAAGAAAGGAAACCAAAAAAATAAAGGGCATGTTCTCAAAGGAATGAGTTGGAGAGCAGTCATGCTGGAGACACTGGAAGAGAGTAGAGAAGATATCTCAAAATAGTCCCGCCTAGGGATCAGGAAGTTGAAGTATTTATCCACTAATTCTTGTCAATTGAGAATTTATTTGAGGGGCACTAACTCTCCAAATGGGTCTCCCTGTGCCAGAAAAATAACCCTAGGCAGAGTGTTGCAGGTATTTGCAGCAAATAGCCCTCCGTGTGTCCTGAGGATTGGCGTAGTACATGAATATACACAATTATTTATATTTATTTTAAAAAAGCTTTCTATGCATCAGGCTCTGTACTGTGTGTTTTACTTGCATTCACTCAAATAGTTCTCACAGAAGCCCTGTGAGGTCGGTGCTACTCTTATCCCCTGAGGGTTAGAGGCTGGGAGAAGTATATATGAGAGTCATATGGAGATTAAATACCTGAAGTCACGAGGAGATGATGCACTCTCCAAGAGACTTTGATGACAGTCTATTTACGCAGCTCCTGTCATCTGTACACGTTCTCCTCTTTCTGTCAACAAAGAGTTTTTCTTTTGCAATTGTAAAAGTCCTCTGTTTTCAGAGACTTCTGTTGAAAACAAAACGAAATCTTGAGACATGAAGGATCTGTAATGGACACCTATCAATGGTGTCTGTTCAGCAGCTCCTCTCCCACCTGTCTTCCAGCACAACAGCTTATTTCATTGGAGAGAAAGGTTCTACCTCTTCTCCTTGAGGTTTTAGTGGACTGCCAAACCAGTCTTCAGTCTACGGGGTAAGTACAAGATCCAGGCTTGACTAACCATAGTCACCACCCACTTGGCTACATCAAACTGAGCCAATAAGAGCCTTTCCCTGGGAATTTATATGTAGACTTTGGGAAAAGGAATCTTTCTTCTCTGATGTTACCAGATAGCGATGACAAAACCAGTGCTTGTCTGGACCATGCTCCGCTTCCTCTCCATAGCAAGATGAGCAAGCTCATCTGTAGTAGGAAAGAATGTAGGAATACATCCCTGCCCAGAGAAAAGCAGAGGAGAGAATGAGAGAGAGAGAGAGAGAGAGAGAAAGAGATCTGACTGTACTGCTAAGTCCCTGCAATCCCTACCAAGGTCTACAAGATCTACTTCCCCTAAACTACAACTACCCATTACTTGTGCCAAATATACAACAAATCATAACCTTAGTGGGGAGAGGGGTGAAGAGAGGTTGATTAATGGGTATGTATATACAGTATGATAGAAGAAATAAGACCTAGTATTTGACAGATCAGTAGTATGACTATAGTTTACAATAATCTATTGTATATTTCAATATAGCTAGAAGAGAAGAATTAGAATGTTTCTAGCATAGAAAATACAAATATTTAAGGTGGTGGGAATCTTAATTACACTGATTTTATCTTTACAAGGCATATGAATGTTTTAAATTGTCATAGTACCCCCAAAATATGTACATGTTATATATCAATAAAAAACAAAATTAAAATATAAATACTTAAATATTTAAAAAATCATAATCTTACTCCTTCCTTCCTTCCTTCTACTTCTTTCTTTATTTGTTTCTTTGTTTATAACTGGTTCAACTTGGGTTTCTGTTTCTTGCAACCATAGTCTTGACTAATTCAGGACCACGTGCATTCTTAACCATGAAATATATTTGTGGCCCTTAAGTTACATATTGGAGTAAGAGAGCAGGGGGTGGAGAGAATCAAATTATGACAGGACAGAAATGGCCTTTATCCATCCTTCACAACTTTATTTGCCTCCGTGATTATCAGGTCGATTCCAACTCTTTGAGGCATGAAGGACCAGGAAGGAGGCATCTGCCTTTAGGAAATGCTGAACTGCAATAGCAACATAAGGCATGGTTTCCTATTGACTGCTGCCTTTGGCCTGCAGCTATTGATGTCATTGATCAATCAAAGGCTAACCAATTGGGACTATCAGACTTTTCCTCCTACTGGCACAACTCAAGGACATGGAGAACTCTGGTTTTAGGGGGTGTAAGCTGATGGTTCTGTGAGTTCTAACCTCTGGCTTAGCCAGTCTTTGGCTTGTATAAGCCTCTAAAAGTTCAGCAGATCTGAACTCTCAACATGATTGCATTAACCTGGAAGCTCTAAGACACCCTTGAAATAATAGTTGCCATTTATTAAGAAGCACTGTGTATCTGGACTTTGCGTGTGCTGCCACAATGTAATCCTCACAGAATCCTGCACAGTAGGTATTATCAGCCCCTTTATGAATGAAGACCTTGAAATTCAGAGAGGTTAGCAGCCATCAGCCCCTCAAATCTAGACCTGTAAGACTGAAGGCTTTACTCTCAGGATATGCAACAAGGCTATATATTTAATCCTAAACTCCCAAGCACAACTTTCAGAAGGGCTCTCTAGCCCTTTGTTATTCAAGTCAGTGATTCTTAAACAGGATATAGAAACCCCTGTTGGGTGGATTTGTGTATCAACTCAGCTATACTAAAACTATGGCACCCAAAATTCCCTTCTCTGCCTCACGCTTCTGAAGTGCTGAGATTATAGGCGTGAGCCACCATACCCAGGCTTGTGTGAGATTTAGAAACCAAAATTAAAGCAGCGAAGTAGCAGACAGACATTTTTTACACCTGAAAGGTTGGTGCAGGTCACAGGTGCTGTTGCATCTCATTCATGTTGTTCCTTACCTGTTGACTTGCGTTGTGATGTGGAACAGTAGCCACGCCTGCAGCTTCTCCAGCCTCTCTGACTTCCAGACCCAACATGTCCTTAGCTCCATGATGAAGGACACCAGCTTCTCCTACAGAGTACCTGACCATTGAAGTTGGCAGCTTGAAGGCAGTAGGATACGAATGCAGATTCCAGTCCCTCCTCGTGGGTTCCAGTTTGCCTTTGTTTCCCCAACTTCACAGACATCTCTCTTTCCTAAATGCCTTATCTGAGGATTTCAGGCTTCAGCACCAAACACAGATGCAATGGCCTCACATGGACTAAGTAAAAGATCAAATCCCTATAATAAATACCCTACTATATATATCTACCTGTCTATCTGTCTGTCTGTCTATCTATCTGTCTATCTATCTATCTATCTATCTATCTATCTATCTATCTATCTACCTACCTACCTACCTACCTACCTATCTATCTCCTAGTATTCTACTTCTCTAATTGAACCTTGACTGATCCCCTACACTTTTGGTAAGTGAAGACTTAAAGACTACAGATAATTTTAAGGAGATCATTTCCTAGATCTTCTGTCTCCTGTCTACTGTTTCCTAACACTGGCTTATAAGCCCATGTTTGCCCTCACTGTACCAGTTTGGTTCTCCAGGAAAAAGATGCTGAGAGAGAGAGAGTTAGGAACGCAGTGTTTTATTGGGGAGTAACATCTGGGAAATGAGGGAAAGAGCAGAGTTAAGCAGCTAGGGTCGTCTGACTGTAATGCAGACCCCACAAAGTCGGCCAGCTCAGTGGAGGAGCTCCAGAGCCAAGACTGCCTCTTAGAAGTTCTCATGTTGGGTGGAAATGGCCAAGCCCACGTAACCAGCTTCCTTTAGTTATTGGCTGGGGCTGCCTCAAGAAGAGCATGGCCTTGGCTGGAAAGCTGAGGCAGATCCTGAGGAATGTAACAGCTGGAGGGTGTCCGCTAGCCACACTCCTCCCAGCTGAGGAGCGAGCCTTTCTTGCAGGGGGAACTGAGCAGCACATTTCCACATCTGCCACCTCTCTCATCCCAAATCTTACAAAGGAATATTGCCCCAAGCTATGAAAACTTCCCTTTAAACCAAACAAGTGGATATATTGAAATGTTGATTTGGGGGCCTCATCAATCCATAAGTGTCATGAAAGATGGGATTCTTCTAGTCCAGTGTTTCTCAACCTCTCTTCATTATTGCACCCCACACATTTAAAAGGAATCTTTTTAGACATTTTTCCCTTAATTATTCATGAAAATACCATTGGTGTATGTGTGTATACTGTAAACATACAGGTTATGTACTATGCATATATCTGTGCTTTGTACATAAAAAAGGGTGCATTTTTTTTCATTCCTCAAGAACCAGTTTTCACTCCCTGGGGGATAATATTACCGCCCCCCCCCCACCCCGCATTAAGAATGCATGTTCTAGATTAAAAGAGACTTATGGGATATAACAACCAGATGCAGTATATGGCCCAGGATTTATCCTGGGTTAGAAAAACCAGCCATGAAGGACATGTGAGACATTTTAATATGGATTAGATATTTTTGTTGTGTGGCAGTGTTATTTGGGCTATTTAGGAAAAGGTTTTTATTTTTTGTGGATACATATAGAAGTAAAAAAAAACCAAGCACAAAATATTGGTTTGATGGAGACATCTTCAGTTATTATTAATCAAGTTGCCTTACATCCATGGGTCTTGCTTTATTTGCCTGACCTATACATATTTCTGTTACAGGTGAAGCTTGTCATTAGAAATGAAATAATTGGTCTTTGTGGGGAAAGCTCTGAATTTGGAACAGCTGAACAATATGAATTAGTGATGCTGATTCTCTTAAAGTCAACTGGAATGTCTTACAACACAAGCAAGTTTTTTGAGAAACATTGGATAAAACTGGCTCATAAAATTTTTACATGATTTCCTTCAGATTTGGGGTATTTTATTTATTGTGAAGTTAAAATGTCTTTTATCAAATACTTTCATGAAATATTTATCCCAATTGCAGTCTATCATCTTATTTTTATCTTATGATGAAAAATGCTAGATGTCAACTTAAAAAATGTGAGGAGTTACATCGCTTTACAACATTCTTTTGGGGGTTATGTAAGCAAAATATTTGAAGATCCTTGTACTAAGATATTTCAAGTAAAGGAGGCCCTCTCTTTTTGTATCCCTTTAGTTCCTTTCCTTCCCAAGAGCCAACAGCTAATTATAGGCACACAATACACCTGGCTGGAATTCCAGGCTTTGTTGGTGAGAACCAAGTTTATTTCAATGGCATTTTCTTTTCTCTTTTCTCAGTGGTAGATTTCCACTGTCATAAAGTCACAAACACATCAGTAGGACTCCAAAATCTTATATAAAGATGCATCTGGCTTCTGCAACCTTTCTCCCTGCAGCTTACAAACCCCGCTACTCAGTTTTGGAGCACTCACAGACCCCCTTCCTGCTTGTTGGTGGGTAAATGAAAAGTCATTCCAAATGACAGAGATAATTTTGTTTCTTTTTTTGATAACTTCAATTAGTGTTGGATTGAAAATCAAATGTGAGGGTCTGTATGTTTTTGTAGACAAGATAAATCATTGGCATGTTGCTTTTTGTAGAATGTCTATATCATTTTACATAGCACACTTTTAAACAAAAGCCCTCCCACGAGGCTGAAGCATCTGTCATGATATATGTTCTTCCCGATTTCTCCTGAGCCTATGCTTCCCAAGATACATTGTGCCCCACCTTTCAAGGTATTTTTCCTACACAGGACTTAATTTGCTGGCATATCTCCCTGTCAGGTCCTGCATATCATTCTCATTACTGCTGACTTTGATTGTCTAGTCTTGGCCTGAGCTTGGAAAATTCCTAAGGGGAATGCTCTACGAGTTCTTAGGCCAGAAATGAAATTCTAGCAAGGTCTGTTGTTCACAGACAGAGTGCAATCCTTAGAAGATGACTGTAATCATCTGTCAGGAGTTAGGTGGGCTATGCTTCTCAAATCTCAAGCCCTCATCTCTCTCTTAACTCTAGGCCTGTATTTCTGTCTGACAAACAGGTTATGTTATTTTTTATTTTCGTTTTTCCTGGGGCAGGCTCCATGGGGAAGCCAGCAAGCATTCAGCACGCTGTGTGACCAGGTAGGCAAGTCTGCCCAGTTCTTTTTTTATTTTTTAAATATGCATACTTGGCAGAGCACGGTGGCTTACACCTGTAATACCAACACTTTGGGAGGGAGAGGCGGGTGGATCACCTAAGGTCAGGAGTTCAAGACCGGCCTGACCAACATGGTGAAACCCCGTCTCTACTAAAAATACAAAATTAGCCTGGCGTGGTGGCACATGCCTATAATCCCAGCTACTCGGGAGGCTGAGGCACGAGAATTGCTTGAACCCAGGAGGCGGAAGTTGCAGTGAGCCAAGATTGCACCATTGCAATACAGTCTGGGCAACAAGAGCAAAACTCCATCTTGAAAATAAGTAAATAAATAAATATGCATATTTTTAAAAATTTCAATAGGTTTGGGGGTACAGGTGATTTTTGGTTACTTGTATAAGTTCTTTAGTGGTGATTTCTGATATTTTGGTTGCCCATCACCTGAGCAGTGTACACTGTACCCAATATATGGTCTTTTATCCCTTACCCCCCAACTCTTCCTCTGAGTCCCCAAAGTCCATTGTATCTTTCTTATGCCTTTACATCCTTACAGTTTAGCTGCCACTTATAAGTGAGAATATAAGATATTTTGTTTTTCATTTCTGAGTTACTTCACTTAGAATAATGGCCTCCAGTTTCATCCAAGTTGCTGTGAAGGTCGTTATTTCATTCCATTTTATGGCTGAGTAGTATTCCATGGTGTATGTACTATGATGTCAAATTCAAGATCTCTTAAACAGAACTGCTATCTTTTTCCTTTAATACTTCTTGCATGCGTTGTTCTACCAGATGAAGCTTCCTGTCACGTCATCTTGCTCAAAAGTCTTCAATGATTCACCATTGTCTATAACATGAAATGTAAATATCTTCCTGATATTCTAAGTCCTGACACTCCAGCTAGACTGTTTCATTTAATATTGCCGAAGTCAGCCTTCTACATAATTCCATCAGGTTTTGGTCAAATGTTCCCGTGTTTTGGAATGTTCCATTTACCTTTTTCTCATTGCTTTTTCTATAATATTTAAATTGCTCTTCAAATTTAACCCATGTATCTGTATCTGTATGGCTTTCCCCTAATCTTCCTTGAAATTTCTGCTCAAATGTCACCACGAGTGAGGCTTTTCTTTAACATCCAAATTAATATTGCAACAAGTCACCCCTGCCTGCCTCTATACCTCCTATCTCCATTCCCTGTTTTATTTTCCTCCATGTCACTTATCATTATACATTGTTTATTTATTCATGTCTTGTTCATCTGTCTCCATGAGGGGCAAGGCTTTTTGTTAGCTTTATTCATTGCAATATCCTCAGCAACCGGGAGAGGTCCTGGCACGTAGTAGGCACATGATACATAAAGATGAAATAAGTGAATGAATGAACTCTGAAAATATTTAAGGGCACTTAGAATGTGTCAGGCACTCTCCTAAGCTCTGGAATGGTGCATATGAACCAAACAGAGTTCTTTCATTATTTATTTATTTTCACTAAGTACCCTCATCTGCATAGAGTTCTTTTAGAAACTTGCAGTCTCTTGGGGAAAAAATGTGTTGAAGTGTTTACCAAGTCCAAGTGGAGCATGGCAGAGGGGAGAGAAAGGAACCAATATTATTGAGCTCCTACTGTGTGCCAGGTGCGTTCATATATCTGGTCTCATTTAAGCCTCACAATGATATAATCTGCTATATTTTATTCTCAATTTTGCAGATAAGTAAATTGAGGCTCAGGAAAGTTATCCAATCTCTTCCAAAGTATTATGCTAGTAGGTGGTTAAAGTCAGAAGGAATCTAAACCCACTTCTTCTGAGGCAAAAACCAGTATGCTTCGTACTATACTAGGTTGCCTCTCAAGTCATTAGGAAACAAATACGTTTGGCTTAACCTGAGGAAGGCATCATGGAACAGAAGATATTTGAGTAATAAATGAGATGTTCATCAAAGCGGAGAAAAGATGGAGGGATACTCACCCTCTGTATAAATTTCGCAGCTCACTACTACCCACAGAGTGCTCTCCCTTCTGACTTTCATTCACCTCTATAATGTAATACATCGATTCAATAAATATTTATCAAATATCTACCATATGCCAAGCAATGTTCTATGTTCTGATGTCACAGAAGTGAATGAAACAAGTGTTTTTTTCCATGGAGTTTTCAGTGGGATATTGGGAGAAAACAGTAGATTTAGATTAGAGTTATGGCTTCATCATAAAGTCTCTAAGGAGGACCTCAGAGAGGTCACTTAGTCTCTCTGAATTTCGATTTTTAGATTTAGAGTAGGAGTAACTACCCATGTCACCAAAGCATGTTGTTTTGAGGATCAAATAAGATGAAAATACTTTGAACTATGAAGCACTAAAGATTGTGTTTTAATAAATCTAAGATATCATTGATTTTAAGAAGTGCAATTATTTTATGTACCGTTAAGAAGGAAAAAATTCTACCAGTTATGACATGTCATTGATTTAAGACCTATCCCAATTTCAGAAATATCAAAATGTGCAAAAAAAATCGTACATCTTAGAATTGTTGAAATATTGTATAAAAATCTATTATTATCATTCCCTATGGTATCTAGCATATGGCATATGTTCAGAGAGGAATGAATTTAGCAGGATACATTGGCATAGATGAATGAGATAGGGATAGAATATGTTTCTTAGAGATTTTTAAGGCTCTTTCTATCTTTTTATATAATTTTTTCTTCCTGGATAAAATCATCCAGGCATTTTTTATGTTGTGGAATTTTAGAGCTCCAATCACCTTGTTTCCCTTGTGGTCCCTTAAACAGAGCCACAGTGCCATCCCGAGCACTACCTCAAGTCACATAAAAAATTGTCAGACATTTTTACAAAGTGGCTGCACCACCAACAGTGTATCAGAGTTCAGGTTGTTCTGTGTTCTCTCAACATTTAGTGTTGTCAGCCTTTCCTTTATTTTAGCCATTCACGTGGGCAGTAGTATCATATTGTGGCTTTAATTTGCATTTCTCATAATGTGGTCCATTATGTGAGAGAGAAAATTAATTTCTTGCTAGTTTAATGTGTAAAGTCTCTTAATAGAATGGCAATGTCCAGTCTCCTCTTCATGAAAACTTAGTATCAGGAAAAGTGGTGCTTCACTAGAACAACTTTAAAAATCACATGAGCATTGCTAATTATGTAACTGAACTCTCTCTCCCTCCTCTCTCTCCCCTCTCTCTTCATCTTCCTCTTCTGTCCTCCTCTGCCCCCTTTTTGTTTGGCTCTTAGGAAACTCAAAGGCAGATCTGTAGTTCTTCATTATGTTATAATATCAGCTTCATCCTTTTAAATCTGATCTTCATTTTCCTTTTCTTCTAACTCTTAACCTATCTTTCCCAACATTTTTAAATAAATTTTTTAAATATCCAGAAAAGATAAAATGATTTCATAGTTAAAACCCATATATCCACCATCTGTCTCTACAATTAACCTTTCTCTGTACTTGCTTTCTCACATAACTATCCATGTAGCCATCCCTCTTTTCAATCATCAACCTATCTTATTTTATTTCTTTTTTTGAGATGCAGTCTTGCTCTGTTGCCCAGGCTGGAGTGTAGTGGCACGATCTCGGCTCACTGCAACCTCCACCTCCTAGGTTCAAGCAATTCTCCTACCTCAGCCTCCCAAGTAGCTGGGATTACAGGCGTCTGCCACCACACTCAGGTAATTTTTGTGTTTTTGGTAGAGATGGGGTTTCACCATGTTGGCCAGGCTGATCTTGAACTCCTGACCTCAAGTGATCTGCCTGCCTCAGCCTCCCAAAGTGCTGAGACTAAAGGCATGAGCCACCGTGCCCAGCCCCATCTTATTTTTTAAAAATATATTTCAAAGGGAGCAGCAAACATCTATATACTTCACCCCTAAACATTTTAGTGTGCATATTATTAACCGGAGTTCAATATTTGGTTATGTACAGTTCTTTTTTGTTTAGTGAGGTAAAACTGACATACAGCAAAGTACACATACCTTAAGTGTACCATTCAATGATTTTTTTTTTGATTAATGGAAATATTTGTGTAACACAAATCTTCATCAGGACATAGAATAAATATTACTATCATTCCAGAAAGTTTCCTCATGTCCCTTCTCTCATCCCTATAATCTCAGAGGCAACTACTGTTCTGATTTTTTCCCCACCATAAATTAGTTTTGCCAGTTTTAGCACTTAATATAAATGAAATCACACACTATATGTATTTTTGTTTTGTTTGTTTTGTTTTGTTTTGTTTTTTTGAGATAGAGTCTTGCTCTGTCACCCAGGCTAGAGTGCAGTGGCGCGAACTCGGCTCACTGCAACCTCTGCTTCCCAGGTTGAAGAGATTCTCCTGCCTCAGCCTCCTGTGTAGCTGGGGTTATTGGCATGTGCCACCACACCAGGCTAATTTTTGTATTTTTAGTAGAGATGGGGTTTCGCCATGTTGGCCAGGCTGGTCTTGAACTCCTAGCCTCAAGTGATACACCCACTTTGGCCTCCCAAAGTGCTGGGATTACAGGCATGAGCCACCACTCATGGCCTACACACAGTATATGCTTTTATATGCCTTCTTCCACTCAGCATGTTTTAAAGATTCATCCACGCTATTACATGTACCGGAATTTGTTTCTTTATATTGTTGAGTAGTAGTCTATTAAATGAGTATTCCTTAGTTTGTTTTGCAATTAAACCTGCTATGATGGTTTTTGTGTAAGTCTCTTTGTGGAAATGCTTTTGTAACTCTTGGCTATCTACCTAGGAGAGGAATTGCTGGGTCACAGGGCAGGTATGTGTTTAGTCACGTAAGAAATTGTCAGACTTCTTCACAAAGTGGTTGCACCACCAACAGTGTATGAGAGTTCAGGTTGTCCTGTGTTGTCTCAACATTTAGTGCAGTTGTTTTCTTTATTTTAGCCATTCATGTGGGCAGTAGTTATCATGTTGTGGCTTTAATTTGCATTTACCTAATGATTAACAATGTTGAGCATCTTTTAAAGTGGTTATGGGTCATTTATGTATCTTCCTTAATGAACCGTTTGTTAAAGTCAATCCAGGTTGATTTTTTTTTTTTTTTGGTTAATTTTGAGATATAGGAGCCCTTTACATATCCTATATATGAATTCTTTGTCATATGATTTGCAAATATTTTATCTCTGTCTATGGATTGCTTCTGTATTCAAATGTGACCTGTATTTTGATCTGTGTTCCCTTTGGCTTTGGCCTCATTATTCATGTTCCTGCCTCCTCAGTACAGTGAAAGACTGCCATGCGCTCACTTGCCCATAATAATGATTAGCTTGTTCCTATCTGATTTTCTGGAGATGTGGGAAGAGACAGGAAGATGCTTATGTGGATGGTCTGTGGGTCTGGAGTGGTCTCAATGGGCTTGATAGGCCTCCAGGGCTCATCTTCAGCACTTTGGAAGAATATCTGTGCTCGACAACCATTTGAAGGTTGAGATGTTAGACTGTGATGAGTTCTAGAGACAGCAGGGCTGTGCTCTGGGTCTTTTGGTAAATTTGATTCATGGTTTCTCATTTCTGAATGGATCCCAGTTGCTAAGAGGAGCCTTTCTTTTATTTCCTTCTAAACTGTGTCCCCTACCTTTCCTCCTCTTTGCTCAGCAAAGAGAATGGGCTTTGGAATCAGACCTTGTGTGTATGTATTTAGTACGTATTTATAAGAGTGTAAGTATTTTTTCTAGTTAAAAAGTAACATAATCTCATTATCAAACATTCTGATAATATACACATATATAGTTTTAGAAAACGTATACTCTCCTGTGTCTTGACTGTGATGGCAACTATGCAACTGTATGCAATGGTCAAAACTCATAGCACTAAAAGGGTACATTTTGTTGTATATAAATTGTATTTCAATAAACCCGACTTTAAAAAATGTTCCTTTAAAACAAAGTCTTAAATTTCTTCATTGATTTTAAATTAGTCCTTCCAACTTCTCTCAAGCTTTCTTATCCAATTTATCTCTTTTCTACATTATTGAGGCTTTTTACCTTTGTGATGCTGTTTTGAAAGCTTGTTTAGCCCTCCTGTAAATTGTCATACTGGATTCTTTGTTCCCATTCTCCCAACTTTGCTGCATATTTTATTCCCTTGAATTGACACTCTGTTGAGCTAGCCTCAGCTGTGCTTAACAAACAAAATGTATGGCTGTTTCACTTGCTCTTTTTGTGCCAGTAGAGGTTTGATCAAGGCAACTAATTGTAGTGAGCAAGATAAGAGAAAAGCTGATCCTGAGCCCTTGTGTCATGGTTAAACAGAACTCCTTTAAAATCTTCTAGGTTGTTGCTTCCACCACGAACATAGGACTTGGAACAATTCTTATGTTCAAAAATAAGTGTAACACAAGCCCACAGTAGAACCTGTTATAGCTATTTGTTGCAACTCCTTTAAAAGATGTTCAGCTATTTGAGGATGTATGCTGATCGTATGTCCTAATTTTCTAGGACAGTCTGAATTTCAAATATTTCATGCCAAATTCCCTCTAAGACACTCATATTCAGTATAACAGACGATGTATCTTGATTTGGGTTCATAAAATACAGTTGACAGATTAATAAATTTATTCATTTGTTCTTTAGCTATTTTTCCATTCTGCAAGTATTTACTGAGCATCTACTACTGAGTGCCAGGCTCCATAGTAGGCTCTGGAGAAAGAGATACATAAAATCATTCTTGAGAAGTTAATATTGGAGATAGATAGACAGGCTAAGATATGAATTCAGTTCCTCCAGGGCATGATAGCATACAGGAAAAGCCCAAATCTAAGGCAATTCCTGTACCATAAAATTTATTGAGAAAACTTTTCTACTTTATTGTGTGTATGTATATATTTTAATCATATAAGTAATATAAAGTTGTTTTCTAATACTAGCATTTGGAAGATCTCATTAGACCACTATCTATAAAAATATTGAGTATTTACATACATGTATTATACACACGTATATGTTTTTTAATAGGAGATATTGCACTCTATTCTCAGTGCTTTTGCTAGTATAGCTTTTGGTTAGAAATCTTCCTCTGACTAGCTTGACAACATTGCAATTACTTTCAATAACAGCTGGCAGGTAATGAATTCTGCCAAATGTCAGGTAATTTGCACACACCCTTTCTAATGCTCATACAATTCAGTGGAGTAGGCATCGTTCTCTGCATTTTATAGACTAGGTGGAGACGGGTTTTACAGAAGGTGAGTGACCTGTCTGGAGCCACCAGCCCACTGGAGGTGGCAGGCAATCTAATCTGCCTCTGCCTGACTGAAAGCAGTGTGCTCTTACGCTCTTCTCCAAACCACACAGCCCTCATTGTTGGCATGCTTTTAACTCTGTATCTGGGATGCATTTATTTAAATCTCTGTGGCCACTGGAAAAGAAAGTGAGAAAGAGGGAAGTAATTAGGATGCAGTTACTGCCAAAGCAACCCTTGTAATCCAATATTCTTGCTGCAGCCAGAGTGTTCCCTTTAAATGCCAGTTGGGCCATGTCTCTCCACTGCTCTGAACCTTTCTGGTGCTCCCATCAGTTTGAGGCACACCAGCCCATTCTTATTTATCCAGCTCCATGTAGTTGTACTTTCACCTGGAGCCACCTCAGCCACGCAGGGCTCTTTTTGTCTTTTTCTTCCTCCTACGCGCTCTCTCCCACTCCCGGGCCCTTGCTCACAGATCCTTTTGCTTGGAATGCTCCCAGACGCCCTCCCACCTTCTTCCCATCCATTTAACTCTGTCTGTGGCTCTCAGAACCCTGTGGCCCCCTTTAGAAAGCCTGTCCCTGCTGTGCCAACCCTCCTTACATATCCTCACATATGCACCTGCATCCCTCTTCATGGAGGCCATTATTAGGTTGTAATTTACAGATAGATGCAATCGGATTCTCTGACAATGTCTCCTCCGGTTCTAGGAAGACAGAAGACAGGAACTCTGCAGCTTTTGCTTACCTTATTCCAGGCCTTAGCACTGTTTGGACAAATGGTAGGCACTCAAAAATAATTGTTGAAGAAATGAATCCTTCAGATCTCAGTCTTTCCTGTCACCCCCACTAGATTAGGACCCCCTGTCCTACTGTCATAGGACCCTGAACTTTTCCTGTCTAGCCCAGTGGCTATATACTTGTCTGATTATTTGTTTATGTATCTCCTCCCTGAGGGTCTCATGGAGGCAGGATCTGTGTTTACTTTCCCCACCATTTGAGTTTAGCACAGTGGCTGCAGAAAGTATGCCTTCAATAAATTTTTGTTGGATGAATAAGCTTGGGACTGACTGATCTAAAAGGGAGTTAATCAGAAGCGAGAGTGTCAATGTTACAAAAAGTGGCTTATTATCTAGTAATTCAAACTGTATTAATTAATCATCTAGTAATATTATTAGCAAGTTCTTAGCTGAATAAAACATTATTGCTACAAACAATGGCTAATAAATCCCCTTCCTATAATAGAATCAGCTCTCTGGTCATGAAGGTAAATTACTTCTGTTCTAGGCAAAGGCTGATTTTCTATGAGAAGGTTAAGTTTCTGCAGTTCTCCTTTGCAGAACCCCTTCCCAGGCCCTGGGACGGGCCTTTGCAATGTGTACACTGGGTCAGATGGTTTTTGTAAAATTGGCAAAAGGGATTTTAAATCACAATTACTCGAGGCCTCTGACTTTCCTTTCATCATCTTGTCAGGGGGATTAGAGTGGCCAAGGGTATCCTGGGGCTTTGGCCAAGGGGAAGTTGAGTTGGAGACATATTTAGTTTGACTTTTGTGGGATATATTTATGTGGTTCATAGACACTTCTGTGTATAGTTATTTCTAGTAGTCCCATTGTCAGAATGGCTTCTGGGCATAACCCTGCTTTCCGCTGTGACAACTCACCTGATATTGTGACACAAGGTGATGGCCATTATCAACAAGGATCCTTCTGAATCACATGCTTTGGAGCTGTAGGTGTGGAGTTATTGGTAGTGGCTTCTCTCTTATCCCTGTACTTCCTAATTTATTTTTTTTCTTGAAAATGCCTTTTGATCTTCACTCCCCCAGTCCATCCACTAGCGGAGTCAGCCTCTGATTCCCTGCCTTATCATCCTTTCAGGTATCATCTGAAATACCTGGAGGGACTCCTCTTGTGGATGAGAGGGGTACAAATGCTTTGCTTGTGGTATCAGCACAATCTTCATGGCAGAGACATCTCACTGGGCACCTTCTGCAAGTCATCCCTCCCTGCTTCCTTGTCCTTCTGATATCATCTGTTGGAATGTGACTCTTGGAATCCATAGGCCAAAAGGCTTGCTGCTGTCTCTTCAAGATTCAAAACAAACCTTCAAAACTGTGCCCTTCTAAAAACATTATAGTAATAAAAGGAAGACAACAGAGTGAGAAGGAGGCAGAGAGAGAAGAAAGGGGGAAGAATATTAAGGATGGGGTTTAAGAAGATTAGGGAAAATGATGATGATGGTAGTAGATGGATGGTTGAGAAAGATGCAGAAAAGAAAACAAATCTGAGATCTTCCTTTGCTAGCTATGCATGTGTGGATTCAGGTCACAATAGAACACTAATGAGAATCCTTATCCAGAGTTGGTTTCATGTCAGGTGCCAAGATAAGGACATCACACGCATCATCTCTCACCTGGATCATGGTAGTCGTTTCTTAACTGGTTTCTTTGTTTCCACCCTTACCTTCCTAAGCGTATTCTCAACCCAGCAGCCAGAGAGATTCTATTAAAGTGTATGTCATGCCATGCCAC
The DNA here is from genome assembly GCF_049350105.2 of Macaca mulatta. Lineage (NCBI taxonomy): Eukaryota > Metazoa > Chordata > Mammalia > Primates > Cercopithecidae > Macaca > Macaca mulatta. The sequence continues at coordinate 92,571,067 of NC_133408.1, forward strand.
TCCTGTGCTCAAAACCCGCCAGTCTCCTACTCTCTGACCTCATTTCCCTCCACTGTGCTCCACCTTCGGTTGGCTCCAGCCACACTCACTGTTCCTCAAACATTCAGGTTTGCTTCTGCCTCAGGGCCTCTGTGCAGACTGTTCCCTCTGCCTGGAAGGCTGTCCGCCTGGTGTCTACCTGTCACTTTCATGTCCATAGAGTCACCTTCTCACTCAGGCTGTTGGTCACTCCATCTAAAATAAAAGTCCTCCCCAATGCTGCCGAGCTCTTTCCTTGTAACATGATATATAATTATATATAATTAAATATATATATGATATCTATTTATTTTTGTTGTCTATCTTCTTCCACTGGAACGAAAGCTCTAGGGCAAAGATTTTATTTGCTCACTGCTGTATCCCCTGTTCAAGGATAGTGCCTGGCACATAGTAAGAGTATACTAAATATTTGTTCAACAAATGACTCCATGAGGTAGGGAGATAGGTGCTGTTTTATGTTTTTTTGTTTGTTTGTTTTTTTGTTTTGAGACAGAGTTTCACTTTTGTCACCCAGACAGGAGTGCAGTGGTGTGATCTTGGCTCACTGCAACCTCTACCTCCCGGGTTCAGTGATTCTCTTGCTTCGGCCTCCCGAATAGCTGGGATTACAGGCACCCGCCCCCACCCCTGGCTAATTTTTGTATTTTTAGTAGAGATGAGGTTTCACCATGTTGGCCAGGCTGGTCTCGAACTCCTGACCTCAGGTGATCCGCCTGCCTTGGCCTCCCAAAGTGCTGGGACTACCGGTGTGATCCACTGTGCCCAGCCAGTGCTATTATTAAGCACATTTTGTAGATGATAAAATTTGGACTTACAGGTGTAAAGTAACTTGCCCAAGATTGTATGGTTAAGTGAAAGAGCAAATGTTGAACCCAGCCATGGCTGTTTTTTTTTCTTTTTTTTTTTTTTTTGACGGACTTTTGTTCTGTCGCCCAGGCTGGAGTGCAGTGGTGCAATCTCAGCTCACTGCAACCTCTGCCTCCCAGGTTTCAAGAGATTCTCCTGCCTCAGCCTCCTGAGTAGCTGGGATTACAGGCGCATGCCACCATGCCTGGCTAATTATCATATTTTTTTTTTAGTAGAGATGGGGTTTCACCATGTTGGTCAGGCTGGACTCGAACTCCTGACCTCATGATCTGCCCACCTCAGCCTCCCAAAGTGCTGGGATTACACGCGTGAGCCACTGTGCCCGGCCAAGCCATGGCTGTTTTTAAAATCTGTGCTTATAATCACCTCACTGTCATGTTGTCTTCCTCTTGCTACAAGCAGCTGAGCTTAGTATAAGAAAATAGCATTTCTCACACCAGTCTTTCTTTATGGTTAACCAGACCACTAGAGCTTCAGATGGCCTTCCTGGGTTGCAGGTTGAGTGTTTGTTGACAGAAAGGGGTAAAGAACAAAGTCATAATGCATGTGATATATGGGGAAGTGAAAGAACAACTTTAGTCCATTTGGTTAAGAATAGGAATATGAACTTATGAGGCCAACCTCACCTGGGGTTTCTGATGTGGGAAGGGGCTGCCTCATCAGTGCAGGGTCACCCATAAGCAGGCATGGGCACTGGCAGAGCAGGGGCACCAAAAGAATCAGAGTAACATTATGTGGGTAATAGTTGGCTATTTGATATTTTCAAAAACATCTAAAATGTGTCCTTGTAGGAAAAACCAGAACTTTGCTGGACTTCCTTATAGGCATGTGCATGATGGCATTGTTTCCTACATTAAATTACATATGGAAGCACCATCAACTTTGCAGTGCCCAGAGTCTCTGAAGGTCTTAATCTGGCCCTGCTGATCATGGCTGATAGCGCAGTGAACTCATTTCCTCTATCATATACTTTCAAATATGTGTGTGTGTGTGTGGGTGGGTGGGGGAGTCCCATTATGTAATGAGAGGTAAATGGGATAAGAACAGTTTCTGTGTAAATCCTTGAGGAATAATAGTGGTCTTTGGGGAAGGTTGGTCTAATTCAGTTATTAACATTAGGGTTAGTGTTCTGAAAAGTTCCTATTTCTCCTTCAACACCTTCCCTGCTGTTACCTTTGTGAAACTTTCTTTTCCCAGTTCCCTGCTCTCGCCTCCCCCACAATCATCCACCCCTCTTCTGTGCAAAGTATTATTATATTTATCATGTTACATCATGCTTCCTTGTATTCACTTCTGATTCCCTGTGAGGCTCAGAGCTCCTGGAAACATATCTCTTGTTCATTATCTTATCTCATTCATCTTTGTATCGAGCACAGTCCCTGAGACCTACTGGAGGCTCTGAGATTATGCCGCAGACAGTTAAAACCAGACTCTGGAGGCTAGGGGAGTTTCTAAGAAAAAGATGTCCTTTGGTGACTCCACTTTTAAGACATGTCAGGTGTCTAACACTGCCCCCACCCCCAGCAGGATAGATGAGCTTGAGCTCCTCATTTCTCCTCACAGCTTTTCTGCTAGGCTGCTCGGTGACTCACAGCAGGAAGAGGAGGCATTGGTGCTAAACTGTCCCCTAACACCTCCTCCACCATGCACCAAAAAACCAAAAATCACAAAAAAAACTAGCTGAGATACCTTTGGGTTGCCAGGCCCATCACTTTCGGCATTTCATTTCCTTATTCTATAGAAGTCATGAGTTGAAATGGGAGACATAAGTTTCCTTCAGACTCTAAACTCTCTGAGTCTTTGATTCTACTGCTGGGCAATGGTCAGCTCATACTCCTGCCCTCCTCCCACTCTGCAGAGCAGATCAGGCCTGGTTCCCAAGGAATAAGACCTGCACCCATCCCAGCCCCTGGGGCTGCCCTTCTGTAGTATGTCTTTCCTTGCTATCTGCCTGTGTGCTCTCCTGCTGTACCTTTCGTTCTGTGGATCAAGCCTGCTCTCAATGGCCATTTTAACCAGATTTTATCTCTGTAAAAATGGTAAGTGATAAATTTAGAACATTACATATACCGTGATGCTATTTATGTGTTTTATTTTAAACTTCATATGCCGGCCTTTTGTCTGCTTGCTCTCAAATCCATTCCAGACCATCCTCTATCTGGGCTTTGTATCCTTGGGAACTACTTTTTCCAGGCTCATTTCCAGACCGGCTAAAGAGAGCCAGTGACAGACACTGGAGAATGAGGGTGAGAAGAAGCCAGGTTATGTCTCCCTTTCTCCCTGCTTTACATGATGTCTGATAGGTCTCGTCCATGTCTCCACCTACTGCCAGATAGCCTCTTCCTCCACTGCTCCCGATTTAGCTGGAAGTGTTGCCATGGTCCCAGATTCTTCCAGTTGACCCAAGCTCCTGGGCTCTGGTCACTCCGCTTCCTCCCTCTGTCCCTCCAGCCCAAGGGTTGATAGTGGCTTCCTGCTGTTCTCTGGCCACTGAACTCCCCCACCATCTGTGTTAAATTCCCTCTGTTTGCAATGTCATATCTAGCACAGCTCTGCCTTCTGATTGCACTCTGACTAAAACACTCTAAATGTATATGCACAAAACCACAAATACTTGAGTATTCATCTGAATACACATGTATGAAAGCACATAATGTATGAAGATATATACATGTATGAAAACACACAGGAGAAGATCTAGAAGTTTACACATGAAACTGTTAAGAGCGGAGCGTATGTCTGGGAAAGGAATGGGACTGGGCTGGTGTGGAGTTGTGAAGGGGGACCATGGCTTTTTAAAAAGTAGCTTTATTGTGGCATCATTTACATGTAAAAGACTGTAGCTTTTATATGAGTTTGAGTTTTTTACAATGAACTTGTATTCACATGTTGTTTATATAATATGAAAAATAACTAGTTAAAAATATTAACAGCAGAAGTGGGGAATATATTAAGTGCTTTAGCCTAAGCTGTAAGCCATGTAGGGAAAGCTCTGCAGAGCTGCTGACATTCATAAATGTTACTATTTACTGTGTTCCAGGCACTATGCTAGGCCTTGAAGGGCTATCAGTGAACAATATGGGCATGATCCCTCCTGTGTTATCTGCAGTAATTAAATACACAATTTGTGTCAACCTTTATTCATTATGAAGAAGTAAAGAAGGCAACACCAGGCCTAATCTAGGCAGTATAGGCTTCCTTGAGGCCATGACTCACCAGCTAACACCCAAAACTGAGTAAAAACAGCTTAGTTACTGGAGAGACACGCACAGGCAGTGGGGGACAGTCAAGCTGAGCTGATGTTGATTGCTTCCCTGGTTCCTATGCTCAGGGAAGCTGTTCTAACAAGAGAGAGTTCTTTAGAAGGTGTTTCTCATTGGAAACTGGTGGAGGTGTGGGGGTCGCCAGTCCATTGGAAGTGTGTGTAAATTCTGGGAGGAGTCTGTCAGGGCCGTCGCCATGCCTCCCACAATGCTGGACTCACTGTCTGCACCCCGGGTGGCTCTCGCCTGAGAAGAGGAAGCCAGTGGCATGCATCTTGCAGTGGTTGACAAGGCCGTTTGAAGGTGGCTCAAAAGCTAAGGACACTCTGGAATCAACAATGATGCCAAAGGTGCTGATGTCTATCAACCCCCTCTTCCTTTGATAGGAGCAACTGACACTTCTCTCAGTCTTTAGCATAGTAGCATACAATGTTCAGGATGAGTCCTCGGTTCATCTTCCATCCATATTTCCAGCCATAAGTTCTCCTTGAAAAGAAATGCTGAAACTTGTGGTTAAAAGGTACTCATGGCACAGGTTTCATTCTTCCAGAGCTTGTATTTTTCCTCTTTTTTGCGTAATTCAATTCAAATGTTTTTTGCTTGAGTCTCGGTTTAACAAATTTATAGATGTTTTGGCTATGGCTGTCATCCCCTTTTTTTATTAATCTCCTTATTTTCACCAATCTCCTTATTTTATTGTAAGCCACCAATTTTTTTCATGAGATTAGATTACTTATAAAGTAGCCCATTAATTGCAATTATAGTTTAATTACAGCATGTCTAGGTCTCTCCAGACCATATAAAATCAGGTTACATTTCCTTTTGATGTCCAAATTACAAAGGTAACAACATGCTCTTAGCTTGACCTCAGTGTCCTCCAGCTATGGAGGCGTCTCCAATGGGGTGTGTCATTCATGCTTATAAACCAGCTGCCATAACCGCATGAATCCACCTGGTCCTTTCTCTCCTGCTCTGGTTCCTCCAGGTCTCCTTTCTGCAGGGCCACATGGAAATCCTCAGTGCTGTCACAGCCCATCATGAAAGCAGTGCTGATTAAGCTCAAAACACAGTGCTGCCCTGTGCTGCCTGGTGGGGGTGAGGGGAAGCCGGTCCATTGGAAGTGTGTGTAGATTCTGGGAGGAGTGTGTTAGGGCAGTTGCCATGCTTTCCCCAGTGCTGGACCCACTGTCCATACCCCAGGTGACTCTCACCTAAGAAAAGGAAGCTAGTGCCATGCATCTTGCAGTGGCCTGCCAGTCCAGCCAGTCCTCAGGTTGTCAGAGCAGAGGGGGTTTTATGCACAAGCAGGGAAAATGGCCTCTCTTCTCAGCTCTGAGCTACGCTTTGTCACCTGGGAGCTGAAGCAATGATGCTTGGAACAGAGAACCATAAAGGGTTTTTTGTGGACAGTTTCCCTACTTTCTGGCTCGTATGCATCTAACCATTGGGGTCTAAAACCAAATCCAAAGAGCTAGGAAGGAAGAGAATCCATACCATCCTTCCAACCTCCTCCTCTTGGTTCTCAGCTGTCTCAGCAACACTTGGTTCTACTCCCCAGGTCACAAAGCAAAACTTCCCAACCATATCAACAGAGACAAACAGATACTCTTGTGTCTGCGAGCATGTAAGTGTGCTGATGGGTGTCTATGCTAACAGTCTACAATTAGGTTCGACTGGTCAAAATATATTTTATATGCTACTTAATAGTTTTAATTCACTCTAATAACTGAAATATCTGGTTTTAAGTAGATTCTGAAGAGAAAAGCTCCACGTTACAATGTCTTTCCCCAAAAGACAGAACCTACATACACGTTGATGTCATGTAATTCACAGGAGCTGCCAACGGGTAAGAACCTGTTTGTTGTGGGAAGAAACAAGAGCTCCTCCCCACTTCCCGTGCAGGGCTGGGGTACGTAGCTGTGGTTTACGAACAAGGCCTGAGGTCTAGCAATGTTCTTGCACATGTGAGGCCTGGTTTTGCCTCAAAGTAGAACTTCTGAAACAGAAAGTTTCCTTAGCCCCCTCGCAGGACATGCGACAGATGTGCGGTTCGCCTGTTCAGTGTTCCACTGCTCAAACCACTAGGGGGAGCGTGCAGACAGGCAGGTCGTGGGGAGCTCCGAACAACTGACATTTTTCTCCGTCTTTAGTAGAGGAGCGTGGAGTGTTAAAGACGAGACCTTGGTTCATCTTCCATATTTCCAGCCATGAGTTCTCCCTGAAAAGAAATGCTGAAACTTTTAGTTAAAAGGTACCCATGGAGTTCCGACCTAACAGCAGTGCCTAGGGTTGTCTTTACAGCTCCCGAAGCCCCAGTGGGCGTGTATTACTGTGTGCTCTTTCAGTTTTGTCATCTGCAGGCCAACTGGTGTTAATCAGCTCAATTAGACCCTCTGCCTTATCAAAAGGACAGAGGGCTTTCTGTATCCTCAGTTCTTGCCCTAGTGTACCAGAAAGAATCGGATAACACGTAAGCTTTGGAAGATGGGTGCAAGGTTTTATTGAGTGGTGGAGGTTGCTCTCAGCAAGGTGGATGGGGAGCCAGAAGGGGGTTGGAGTGGGAAGGTGGTCTTCCCCTGGAGTCAGGCTGTCCAGCGGCCAGACTCTCCTCTGACTGCCCCGACCGAATTTTCTGCCTCATCTTGTCTTAAGGGCCTGCTGTTGTCTGCTGGTGACTGTCGGTGTGCTCTTCTGCACCTCTGCTCATCTCAACATCCAACTGCTTGTGTCCATGCCCACTAGGGTCTCGGGGATTTTATGGGCACAGGATGGGGGTGTGGCGGGCCAGAGTGGTCTTGGAAAATGCAACATTTGGGCATGAAAACGGGGTGCCTGTTCTCACTTAGGTCTGTGGGCACAAGCCTGAGGGTGGAGCCCTCGCCAGGAATTCTGCCCTTCTCTACCCAACACTTCTCTGTCCACCTCCTGTCACTTCTACTGTTTCCTGGTGAAAATAGTAATACTGATAATGAGTTGGGGTGGGACGGTGACCTCTCAAAACATTTATCATTTTCTCATTTAACAATGATGGTGTCACTTCCTGTTAGGGGCTTTGGGGAATAAAAATACTTTAAAAAAAATATAAAACATAGGCCAGGTGCGGTGGCTCACGCCTGTAATCCCAGCACTTTGGGAGGCCAAGACGGGCAGATCACAAGATCAGGAGATCAAGACCATCCCGGCTAACACGGTGAAACCCCGTCTCTACTAAAAATACAAAAATTAGCTGGGCGAGGTGGCGGGCGCCTGTAGTCCCAGCTACTTGGGAGGCTGAGGCAGGAGAATGGCGTACACCCGGGAGGCGGAGCTTGCAGTGAGTGGAGATTGCGCCACTGCGCTCCAGCCTGGGTGACAGAGCGAGACTCGGTCTCAAAAAAAAAAAAAAAAAAAAAATATATATATATATATATATATATATACACACACACATTCTCTTTGGAAATTTACAATTTAAAAAAAAAAAAAACCAACACGATTCTTTAGTGAGTACTTATCCAGGCACTGTTTAATTTATACTCAACATGGAGCCTCTCAGTCAATTGTCACATAAGGTAGAAGCTACCATAGCTTCATTTTATGAATGAGGAAACTGAGGTGTAGACAGGTTGAGCAGCTCGCTCAAGGACACAGCAGAGCCAAGATTCAGACCTGGATATCCAGATGCTGAGACTTTTGCTGTTATCTGATGCACTGTTCCCTTCATCTCCTTTAATTAAAAATTCTAAGACTTTTGCCAGTCAGTTCATCAAATTCCCGTCAGTACGTATTTGAACACAGCGCAATCTGTAAGTTGGTGTAAAAGCAGTCATTGACTGGCAAGAATTCTAAGGGTAATCTCATCAAATTACAATGTTCCATCTTTCTGAGTAGAAATTTGGGTTAAAAGCTTTAAATTCTTAAAAGATAACACAGCCTCTAAAAAAACCCTACCACTGGTTATATTTATATCTACTTGTGTTATGATATGGAAACTTAGTTTTATAAGTAACTGCCAACCTGTCTTCCAAAGTGGCTGTATCATTTTGCATTCCCACCAGCAATGAATGAGAATTCCTGTTGCTCCTCACCCTTGGCAGCATTTGGGATTGTCATATTCTGGATTTTGGCCATTCCTATAGGTGTGTGTAATGGTATCTCATTGTTGTTTTAATTGACATTTTCCTGATGACAGATGATGTGAAGCATCTTTTCATATGCTTATTTGCTATCTACGTATCTTCTTTGATGATGTGTCTTGTCAAGCTCTTTGGCCCACTATTCAAAGGAGTTGTTTTCTTATTGTTGAGTTTTAATAGTTTAAATATAGAGAGAAATAAAGGAGGTCTGTTTACTAATCAAGATGTATAATCATTTTAAGAGCTAGTTGATAGTAAATATAAGTTATTTTCTCTAAATTTGATAATATAGAAATCTATTTCTAATATAATAATAGTGAGATACTGTATTCTTGTAGGGAAATTTTTTCTAAAAAGCATGGCAAAGCTCTGATGATTCTATAATGGGCTCAAAGCGTTGGATTTGTTAGATGTTGATGATGTTGATGAGTTATGATCTAACATCATCTAACATGATCAAACATGATCATCGTCATGACTCGTGATGAGAGAGAGCACAGCATAGTGGTTAAGAGTATGGATGCTGGAGTTCAAGTCCCAGTGTTGCCACTTATTATTTGTGTGACATTGGGCAAAACTCAACCAGTCTGGCCTCAGTTTCCTAACCTGAAATATGGGGAGACCAATATTACCTACCATTGTGGACTGAATGTTTGTGTCCCCCAAAATGCATATGTTGAACCCCTAACCCCCAGTGTAGCTGTATTTGGATATGGTGGCTCTAAGAAAGTAATTAAGGTTGAATGAGGTGTTAAAGATGGAGCCCTGATCCCATAAATTAGTATCTTCATAAGAAGAGACACCAGAGAGCTCACTCACTCTGAGGAACACAGAGGAAAGGCCAGGTGAGCACACAGTGAGAAGGCAGCTGTCTGCCACCTATGAGGAGAGCCCTCACCAGACACCAGCTCTACTATACCTTGGTCTTGAACTTCCAGTCTCTGGAACTGTAAGAAAATAAATGATTGTTGTTTAAGCCACCTAGTCCATGGTGTTTTGTTATGGCAGCCCAAGCTGACTAAGATACCTGCCTTGTAGGGCTGTTGAAGGATGAAATGAGTCGATACACATGAAGAGCTTTGCACAGTGTCTGACACATGGGAAGCACTGTATAAGGGTTAGCTGGAATTGCTGACCTCAGATCTGTGGATCTGGGGTTTGAGAATTGGTGATGTTCTGCAAAAGTGTGACATACATAATTGTACTGAGTTTTGAAAAACGTATTTGTATAACTAATTTTAAATTAATTAAGTGGGAAGATATTTTCATTCTAAAGTCAACCCAGTTGGATGAGAATAAACATACCAATCTAGGTTAGGGCCAATATCTCATGCCTTCCTCCTTTCCTCCACTTCTCCTTGATCCCCTCTTCCCTATATATAACCTCTAACCAACAATAAGCAAGTTGTAATGGGTCTCTGGGGAAAGAGAAGACAGAACAGGAAATGTCTGCATAGATAGAGGAAGCCTGTAAAACACAGATGATGGTTGTAATTTTAGGAGTTCAAATATAAATGGCATCAAGTTGAACTCTAATTTTAAAATAGTAGAGGCTGAAATGCTTAAATGTTAGTCTTTAAATGATTATTTTTTCCTTTTATTGTATTTGATTTGTACATATTTGGATCTTGAAATCTTTGGATAACTATCATAAAAGTCAATTTAGGATGGAAGAATTATTTTTTTGTGAAGGGTCAGGGAGCCATGAACAAAAAAACAACTGCTTTAGATAATTATTATAATATACTTCAAGTTCCAAAGTATCACCTTAAAGGGGGAAGAGGAAGAAAAGCTCGACAAGCAGGAAGAAAGAGGGAGAAACGTAAAGAAAGAGAAAGAAAAAGAAAGGGAGAAAAGAAATAGAAAAAGAAGAGAAAAGAGGAAATAGAAGCAAGGGAATAAAAAGAACGTTGTAATAAAATTTGGTTCTATAGGTTTTGAGAGGTTTTTGTCAAGGTCATTTGTAAGGTTCCTCCAGGGGAAAGGAACAACAATTTTCTGCACCTTTTAAAAATGTAGATGAACTAATTGGTCAGTGTTTATATGGCTTCCACTGTCCACACCCTTGGAAGAACAATTTTTGGCCTGCCTGTGTGACAGATATCTTGGCCCTCCAGGTTTGGAGATGTAGCACTCGGTCGAATTTTAGCAGTAAGATTTAGACTGGTGAATGACTGTCCCACTTTCTCCTTCCTCAAATACATGGATGGGGAAGACCTTCCCTGTGCTGGGGGATTCCATCTGACCCACCCGTTGCTTGCCTGGGATTGAGACTCTGCAAGCTGCTGTCTCTACAGGGCTTGGGTCCTGATAGAAGCCAACTGAGAGACAGTGGCATTTAGGACTATACATGTGGGCATATGAAGGACACAGAGAATGACTGAGAGAGAGATCTTTAACTCCCTTCCTGTCTTCTTTAGGCTCCCATCCAGCAAGAATATACCCTTCCAGGTTTTTATAGTTTAGGAGTAGAGAATGAAATTTTTTAATTAGTTCAATCCGTATTTATTGAGCATATACTATGTTACAGGCAATGTGGATACAGATAGGCATTGCAGAAAATATCAAAGTTCCTGCCTCCTTGAGTCTGCAGTCAGGAAGGCAATAAATATCCCTTATTTGGGCAGTTTTGTACTCCTCCAATATGTGACCAAATATGGGCACATCTTCCAAAACACAGACTGACCCCTGTCCCCTTTGTGTAAATAAAGAGAGAAATCTGTGATGACCAGGAAATAAATAATCTGAAAGGCAACTGTTCATGTTCTTATTTGTAAGAAGACTTTTAAGGGGTTGGGTGTGGTGGCACATGCCTGTGATGCCAGCCCTTTGGGAGGCTGAGGCAGGAGGATTGGGAGCCCAGGTGTTCAAAACCAGCCTGGGCAACACAGTGAGACCCTGTCTCTACCGATCAGGAAAAAACAAACAAACAAACTTAAAATATCGTATTTAAAAAATAACCCTTAAACATTATTTCGCTTTAACTCAACCCTCATGCAGTCAAAGCAAAACAAAACAGAAAATTTGCTAACCTTTAAACCCAGGACAGGATCTTTTACAAGGACAGCCCTTGCAACCTCCTGGGAGAAAGTTCATTCTCTGGGTTTCGGCTATAGCAGCCTCTCTCCCTTGTTTCTTACTTAGTTCTAAGTTCCTGCACCAGTGTGGCATGCTGGACCCATTGACCTCGTGGTGTGGAATCAGAAGCAAGTTCTAAAAGTGTGTTCCTTCTGGTCGTTCTGGTTGCTGTGGAGCCTTTCCATCTTCATCACCTTCTGAGCTGGCCTGAAGCTTCACCATGGCTCCTTGGGGAGGAGTTGCCTATTAATCACCCCATCTCTGCTCTTACTCACCAGCAGAGCACTGATTATGTTCAGGCATAACAACCCCCACCCCCATTCTCCTCCATCTAAGAATAATGGCAATCTCTCCCTCCTGGCCAAGTGATCCACTTAAAGAGGTGTTTGTGACTTGTTCTACAATTAAGTAAGTGGGTCAAGAGACTGGCAGAAAGGCCTGCAGGTGTTTCCTTCCCCTTAAAATGAGACTTATGAAAAGAGATACGTTTTGTGTCTGCATACTTTTTGCATTTGCATTTTGCATGGCATGATAGCAGCCACCTTGCAGCTACCTTTGAGCCAGCTGGAGGACGAAACTGATAGGCTGAGGATGGCAGGGTAGAAAGTGGGAAAGAATTTGGGCCTTTGATTATGAATCAAGCTGCTGAATTAACTGACTCTAGGACTACCCTACTCAAGATGTCTCATTATATAATACTCTGTATTTTCCTTTGCTTATATCAGTTGAGTCAGTATCTTCCATTATGCATAACTGGAGGCCTCCTGATTCACCTGCCTATGTCCACTAATATGGGCACCAAAGAGCCTCAGATGATGGTCATGGGTAGGTTTCTGTTTGGCTATTCTGCAATTTCAGGAAGAAAATGACAGGATAAGAAATTCATGCTGTTACTTGTTAATTAATTGTTAATTAAATTTTTATTTTGAGATAACTGTAGATTCACATGCAGTTGTAAGAAATAAGACAGAGATATCCTGTGTGTGCTTCAAGCATTTTCCCCCAGTGGTAACATCTTGCAAAGCTATAGTACAGTATCACAATGTTGATTTCTACCCCTCTACCTCACTTCAGAGCATATCCATGTATATACATTTTATATTTTAGGCTTCATAAGTTCCTAGTTTAAAAACAAACAAACAAACAAGAGCGGAACTGGTAACCTATAGTAAATACATCTTTGATATTCAAGTTATGTTACTTGGATTGAGCTTTGTACCTTTCCAAGGCACTTTCTAGTCCACTATCTCTCTTAAGGCTTAAGACAGCTCTGATTAAGTGAACAAACAGATGAACAAATGAAACAAACATCTATACAATCAGAAGTTAAGGGAGGTTCAAAATAGGCACTGCCACAGAGTAACTGTTAGAGAAGGAGTTCCATGGTACAAACTCTGCACTCTCCATCTGGGAATGGTGGCAGAGTCCTTGAAGTGTTTTCCCTCTCCAGCCGGTCCCCACCAGAACTGATAATTAAATTCTTCTTGTCAAAGGACAGGATTGGTTCTGGAACAGGTGATTTCAGCATTGTGGTGAGTAGTATTGTGGAAGATGGCAAGCACTGTATAAGATGGATCCTTTTATGATCACCACCTGTCACACAAAAAGGTTTGTTATTTTGTGATGATTTCCATGAAATCTCATGGACTCTATTGGGGGAAAATGACAAAGCAAGAATTAACAAATAAAGATAAGAGATGGGCCAAAGTTATCTGTTGGACACACCATGGGTGGACATTCCTTGTCCCCTTGCTGCTCTCCTTCTTATAGGGCAAGAGTGAGAACAACCTAGTGAGTGGGAGGATAATCAGACTTCTTGAGTAACATAGGTGTGGGGTTAGACACTGGCTCTCTGAGTTGCCTGGGAAAGTCAACTGTTCAGCACCTGAAGGCACTGGGATCCATGGAAGGGAGAAACTGGTCTCATGAGCAGTTTGGGCGAACCCCTCCTGTGGGGACAAGGTTGGGGGCCTCAGGTGCCAACGGGCTTATTATGCAGGCAATGCAGGTGAGCCACCTAGGTCAGTTGTTGCCAATCCTAGGTCAGTTGTTGCCAATCCTGATTGTGGCAGTGTACGTTTTATTCATCTTCAGATCCCCAGCTCTTAGCACACAGCCTGGCATACGATAGGTACATGAGCAATGTCTGATAATGTAATGATTGAATGTGCTTTTGTGCCAATTAAAAATAAGTAATTTTGGTTTTGCTCATGGAAGGACAGGAGGGCTAATAATAGACATTGGTGCCTATGTTTCTTGAATCCCTGAAAGACAGTATGCACATTCTGCCCCTACTTTGGTAAAACCTCTCTGAAGAGTCCACAACTCTATGAAGAGGCTTCCTGGTTCAAGCAATATTTTTATTGAATGTTTATTATTTCCTCGCACCACTGGCCAATAAAGTCAGTGTCTGGGATTTGTTATACTGGCACTGAGACACTCTGTAAAGGAAGGCTCTGCTGGTGACAGCAACTGTGGAATTTCCCACAACCACTCTAACAATCTTTTTGAATCTTCAGTACTTTTATTGAATTAGATATATAGTACAGTGGGACACTAGCCACTGTTTGTAAATTTTTCATAAAAACAATTTGGAAAATGACACCCCTTAAACAATTTAATTAATTTATTTATTTATTTATTTATCTTTGAGATGCAGTTTTGCTTCTGTTGCCCAGGCTGGAGTGCAATGGTGTGATCTTGGCTCACTGCAACCTCTGCCTCCCGGGTTCAAGTGATTCTCCTGCCTCAGCCTCCCAAGTAGCCGGGATTACAGGCATGCACCATCATGCCCGGCTAATTTTTTTTCTTTTTTTGTATTTAGTAAACACAGGGTTTCACCATGTTGGCCAAGCTGGTCTCGAACTCCTGACCTCAGGTGATCCACCCTCCTCGGCCTCCCAGAGTGCTGGGATTACAGACATGAGCCACTGCGCCCAGCCAACAATTTTCTTTAGAGCAGTGTTTCTTATCACTGCTGAAAAGTCCTTTTAAGACTATTTCCTCCACAGAATCCTGTTCTGAAAGATTTTGTTTATAAATACATATTACATATTTTTGTTAAATAATAATCTTCCCAAGAGGAAATCAAGGAGTCAAGAAATTTTTTTTTAACTAAAAGTATCCTTGAGGTTGTATTTTAAGTAAACAAACAATTATCTTTAAGTTTCCTAAAACTTAAAGTTTCAGTTTCAGTAAAAACTGAAAATAACTAGAAGAATTCTCATCCTCTTTCTACCCTTGCTTCCCTCCCCACCCTCGCCCCCAGACACTGGTTATTACTTTCCTCAGCTGTTGGGATTCTGGGTATTCTAAGTTTGAAACTAGAGTTCCAGAAACACCAGGCAGATAGGGTAAAATTAACAAAGGCCTGTGGATTCTCCTAGGTTTTTTGCTATCCATTTATCCTCCTTACTGTTAATGGGTCTTTTACTGTGGCAGTTATCCCTGCCTCAAAGTCTCCCAAACTAGGGAAGATTCACCCCAGCTTTTTGCTAAGATAACATCAAAAGAGGCCATAAGCAAGCTGGCATAGCCAACACCTCTCACCTTAAGGAACTGTCTCCTGAGATGTAGAATAAGTCACTTGTCCTCTTTAAATCTCTTCACCATGGTTTTGCTTGATTCCCCCATCCTGAAGTTGCTGCTTTAAGATGGGGGGAAATGTTCTCGAGCAAAAGTATAACAAAACAGCAAGTAACAGCAATTTTTTTTTTAACAGAAAAAGGATTATTTTTATTACTTTCATACATTGCCACAGCACTGTTTGGGAAAGATTAGAATCAATAGGAGTTTGGAAATCTGACCTTGGCTGGTGGAAGAATAGAAAGAATCTGGTTCTTCTTAATTTCCCATTCAGGTTCTCAGTGTTCCAGGAAGCAGTTTGCTCAAGTTTTTTTTCTCCATTTAGCTCTCCTGAATGCCCGGCTTCAGTGCCTGGGCATTGCTGCCAAGGATCCCGCTGGTGCATTCAGTTGCCATTCAAGGAAACAGTCCTCCACACTGCCTCGCACTTGGAAGTTTGTCTTACAGCATAAAACAGGTGGAAGGACATTCTGCCTTTAGAGTTCTGCTGGCATGTCTTACCACTTCTGCTGTCCAATGCCAAGAATGACAAAAATCTTTTGTGTATGTTTGGGGGTGGGAAAGACCAGATATAACTGGGAACAGCAGTTAACTTGTTGTTCAGACAAGATTCCCAGGGCAGCTGTTATAACTCAGGCAGCAATAACTCTAACACTTGGCTCTGCTGCTAGGATGGATTGATGGAAACTTTGGACAAATCATCAACAAAAATTATGTTCTCATGAGACTATTGAATATACTATGGATCAGTTTAAAGATAATCAAATATTCACTAGACTTACAACAAGGAAATACAATAAGCATATTAATCAACCGGGGTTGTGTTTACACTTTCATTTCTAAACATCTGCTTTCAGTGAAGTAATTAGTATCTGTTGGCAAAAATTTGAATTGACACAGGACTTGCAATCTGTAGCTACAATTGAGACAGGATTACCTTTTTATGTGCTGACACTCACAATCTTCTTTAAACTAACAATTTAGTCAACTTCATGATGGAATTCTAAGTTCTAATTTGTGAACTTGCCAACTGTTTGTCCTTTGCCAAAGACCTTTACCCCGTGCTTAATTTTTAGTCTTGACACGTATGTGTACACACACATAAACAATCTTTTTGTATTTTTTATACAAAGAAAAAGATTATGTTACTATTCAAATGGTAGTTATTTACACTAAATTAAGTTTACACTTCAGTAGAAGATAAAAATGTGACTAATTGAAATAAATAATTCCTGGAAAGAGAATTCTCAACATAAAGTTACATGAATCTCAACACTGTCTGTTAAATCGCAAGACTTTCTAAATCTTATTAATGTGCATCGATTTAAAAAAGTAGTTCCAGCTGGGCGTGGTGGCTCACGCCTATAATTCCAACACTTTGGGATGCCGAGGCAGGCGGATCACCTGAGGTCAGGAGATCAAGACCATCTTGGCCAACATGATAAAACCCCATCTCTACTAAAAATACAAAAATTAGCAGGACGTGGCAGCACGTACCTGTAATCCCAGCTACTCGGAAGGCTGAGGCAGAAGAATTGCTTGAACCCAGGAGGTGGAGGCTGCAGTGAGCCGAGATCTCACCACTGTACTCCAGCCTGGGCGACAGAGTGAGACTCCATCAAAAAAAAAAAAAAAAAAAAAAGAAAAAAAAAAGTTCCTTGGTTGTGCCTTCTTCCTTTCCATTTTGTTAAACATAACCAGACCAAAATTACAATTGCCCCCATTGTAGAATGAGTTGAATGTGGGCATTATTGATACAGTTAATGATTCTGTGTCACCAGCAAAGCATAGGATTAAAATTGACCTTGGCTTAAGTTGACTTAAACATTTTAATTTGGCCATTAAATTGATGCTGGAAAGTCGGGACACACCACATGGTTAACAGCCATCTGGCCTGCCTGTCTCCTATCCTGACAACTACCTTGGCTTACCTACTGGTCTCATCTTTTCTCTCTCATCATTGCCTCCACCAGGATTCCTAAGTCAAAGCCCAGCATGGCCCTCTGCTGTTGTACTGGCCAATCTGATCTATGCTCTACAGCTGCCAGTCTTCTTTGTCACTCCTGGTGCCTCAACAGGCCCAGCAGCCTCTGCCAGTTCTGCAGTTCACTTCCTAACTGACGCCTCAGCAACTCTTGTGGTGTCTTCTGCCATCACATTTCACTTCCATTAAGGCCCTAAATCTCTGACACATCTGCTTTCTGCCTCTCTTGACAGTTCTCAGCTCAGCTGCTGGCACTTCCATATACCCACATAAAGCCAAACCACAAGGTAAACTCATGGCCCTACCACACTGACTTTGGTTATTTCTCTGACCCCTTGGACATGGCACTGATACTTGATCTTGCTGGGACTCTTCCTTAGAGAATTTTCCCCCTTGCTACCTTGAGGTAGGGAGCACCCACCTCATTTCTGCTCTCGGAACGGACAGTGATGGGGCTGCCTCCTGCCTCCTGTTGCCTTCTCTTACCACCTCTGAGTCAGGCCAGCCCAGCAGGTTCCCTGGTTCAGATTCACTAGAATGCTTTTATTACCACCTGCTTATCTGTCCTCCACAATCACAGCACTTTTTTTTTTTTTTTTTTTTTTGACAGGTTGACAATGTTTCCTTTGCTGGGTTTTAGGTGAAAAATGCCCACAGATCAGAGTAGATGTGATTAATGTAAGTGGGGAAAATAAAACTTACTGTGGAGCAAGAGGTATGGGAAAGATCAGATGAGAGAATCTAAATGGAGATATTAGTAGGAGTAAGTAAGAATGAATAGAAGTGAAATGAAAGACTTTGGGGGGATGGGAATATGTAAGAATGAGATTGTGAATATTAAGAGATTATCCTTGATCGTGAAATCCAACCTACTCAGAACCTTGACATTTGACTGGTTACATGCCTTACACACTTAACATACTTTAACAACCCATTTTATTTAATAGATAAATGTCCTAGAAAAATTAATGAGAATAAAATTAAGGAAGGAAGTTTTCTAATTCCTTAAATATAATTAGTGAAGTCCATGGAGGTAAGGCTGATATGTAGATCAGAAAAGAAAAAAAAACCTATAGCTTTAACATGAATTTTAAACATAATTTTATCACATCCCAAAGACATCATACAATTAGTGTCTATGAGTGCAAACATCTTGAGTAACAGTGTGCTAAAATGTTACATGCTAGGATGGTTTTTCACAAAAGTAGATTGTTTCTTTTTGAAATAAGACAGTATACCACAACTCCCCCAGCAATAAATTAGGATTATTCCCTCCATGACAAAGAAGGGGAAATGGGTTATTCACAGGCAAATCATTATAAATAATCCATTATTCATATAAATTTATGTTTTTAGAAAGGGAATATTGGTTAAAAAAAGATATTAAATGACTGGGCAATCACCAAAATTTATTTTATAGCTCTAGCACATGTGTTGTCTATATCCCTGATCACACTTTTAAATTGGCTTCAATGTAAATGATGGCTTAAAAAGAATTTTAGGCCGTCTCTTTTGAAATTGTGGACCAGGGTTGGTAATAGTGGGAGGATGAGGGAGGTGGGTTGGGTGTGGCATCCTTTGTGCTACTATAAAGCTCTCAATGTTATAAGGGACATTATATTTTTTATTACACTTAACTACTTTCCAGACCACTAATTATTTGTATCTGTGATCAGGAATTTAAAAAACCTCTACAATTCAATTGTTGTTGTTGTTTTTCTGACGAAGATTGAGGAGGTTCCCATTCCAGCACGAGTAGCTTAAAAAAATAAAAGCTAAAAAAATTAAAAGATTGAGGAGGATTCTGCAGCTTGCAGCTTTAGTAAAGGGCCCTATCCTTATAACAGAAGGATCCAGGAATAATTTTTAAAACTGCCAAATAATCTGCAGGTGATTCTAACACAGTATGCCTACATCAGTAGTCCTTATCGTTCACCTACATAGAGAAGTTTCTACAATGTGCTCCTGAATCTCCATGGCACAGATCATGGAAGTGGATCCTATTTCACCCCAAAAGCAATATCATAATCAGGGGAGGGGCCTATCAGCAAGGACTCAGAAGTAAATAAATTATAGATGTGAACAAAGTGTGCAATGTAGGCAAAATTACATGACTATATAAGCTAAATAGTTAAATATACTCTATGTCCTGAGAAATGGGTACTCATACACGATGTACTTTTTTCACCAACATATCATAGTGAAAATTTGTTTCATACAGAAAATGAAAGCATGTGAGCTAGAATAAATTTTTGGTCTTTATAGTTTTTATTGTATGAGGTCACAGATCATTGAAAATTAGCATCAAGGACATCTGGTCCAACCGATTTATTTTATTTTATTTTATTTATTGAGACAGATTCTCACTCTGTTGCCAGGCTGGAGTGCAGTGGCGTGATCCTGGCTCACTGCAACTTCCGCTTCCTACGTTCGAGCGATTCTCCTGTCTCAGCCTCCTGAGTAGCTGGGATTACAGGCGCATGCCACCACGCCCGGCTAATTTTTGTAGTTTTGGTTGAGATGGGGTTTCACCATGTTGGCCAGGCTGGTCTTGATCTCCTGACCTTAGGTGATCCACCTCCCGCTCGGACTCCCAAAGTGCTGGGATTAAAGACGTTAGCCACTGAGCCCGGCCAACTGATTAATGTTATAGATGAGAAAATTGAGAGCCCAAAGAAGTTAAATGAACTGTGACAGCAGAGTCAGGACTAGACTACAGGACCACTAAATCCTAGCAACAAACCTCTCTCTCTCTCACCCTTATCTCAGCCTAACTGCTTAGTAATGCATTTACTGGTCTTCATAACATATGGAAGAACTTTTGGGTCATTACTTGAATAGCTTAGATTATTTCTATTTTGCTTTTTCTTTTTTAACTTATATTTTAGGTTCAGGGATACATGTGCAAGTTTGTTGTCTAGGTAGACTGTGTGTCACGGGGGGTTTTTGTACAAATAATTTTGTCACTTGGGTAATAAACATAGTACCTGATCAGTATTCTTTTGTGATTCTCTCCCTCCTCCCCACTTCCCCGTCAAGTAGGCCCCAGTGTCTGTTGTTCCCTTCCTAGTATCCATGTGTTCTTATTGTTTAGCTCCCACTTATAAGTGGGAACACTGTGTATTTGGCGTTTTGTTCTGTGTTAGTTTACTTAAGATAATGGCCTCCAGCTCCATCCATATCCTTGCAAAAGATATGATCTCATTCTTTTTTATGGCTGCATAGGATTCCATAGTGTATATGTACCACATTTTATTTATCGAGTCTACCGTTGACGGGCATTTAGGTTGATTCCGTGTCTTTGCTATTGTGAATAGTGTTGCAATGAACATAAATATACATATGTCTTTATTTTTCAAAACTATATAATAAATTCTGAAAATATGCCTTTTTTCGTAATCTGTTTCTTCATGCTAAACAGATGAGATTAAAATCATAGCTGCATTTCAAGAAATTGTCTGCAATCTTTCATTTTCTCCAGTAGATGTAAATTTTTATGTGGCCAGACTGTCCAGTGAACAAGCAAAAGTAGGGAAAACTGAGCTTCGGGTCTAAATTAAAGCGAATGAAAACTGATGGTAAATGTAGCATTACTAGATTTTAAAAAATAAATGTAGCATTTAATCTTAAAAACAAAATGTTAGGTAAAAATAACAAATTGCAGAAGGCTATGTAGGGTTTTGTGTGGATCTGTGTTCACTTGGTAGAAGATAGCTGAGATCCACTCTCTTCCTGATCACCTAGGGGATTCCTTAATCCTTTCCCCTTCTGCAGAGAACTCTGCGAATTAAGTACGTGATATGAAATTAATGTCAAATCTCGGATCCATAATCTTATATTACTTATTCCTTCTCATTTATTTGACTATTTAAAACAGTGTATTCTTTAACTCATGACTATATGTTTTCCTGATAAGGTGAACTTGATATTTAAATTCTACTTTCCGACTTGAAGTTCTGTCACCTACACCAAGTTCTGTGTTTAGTTACTCTATTTGTAGTTTGTAGAATCAAAAATATGTCCTCTCTAATTTCGCTGCTGTTTGAATTCAAAGTTTTTTCTTCTGATTCCACCATTCATTAGTTTCCTTAAGCAGATAAGTAAATCAGTTATATAGCTAATTTATTATATCACAGTGAATACTAGCTGAAGTATGCAATTGTATTTGTGTTTAGGGAGCATCTTAAACTTTGAACAATTTATATTAAATTTCTAGAATTCCTCTCTTCTGATGGAATGATTTGGGGCTAAGGTAGGATTTTTTAAAAACAATGACTTTCATTCAAAAGAGTTATCTACTCAACCAAGCAAACGAAAAGGGGCAGCAAAGAAAAGATAAAAGTGAGAATGGTAGATGGCAGAAGAAACTGAGAACACAGAAGAAAGCAGTAGGTTTGGAGTGGAAAAATTAAACTAAAAGAAGTCAAGATGAAGAAAAAAATATACCCTAAATGAACAAATTGCAAATTTAATGGCATCTAGAAATATAAACTAAGGTTAAGTTTCTAAATTATAGTCAGTCCCAAGGTTTAGATCTGCAATCCCAGGAAGGGTTAGCTTTTTTTTTTTTTTTTTTTTTTTTTTTTTTTTTTTTTTTTTTTTTTTTTTTGAGACAAGCTTTGTCGCTCAGGCTGGTGTGCAGTGGCATGATCACTGCAACTTCAACCTCTTGGGCTCAAGCAATTCTCCCACCTCAGCCTCTTGAATAGCTGGGACTATAGGTGTGCACCACCGCACCTGGCTCATTTTTGTATTTTTAGTAGAGATGGGGTTTCACATGTTGCCCAGGCTGGTCTGGAACTCCTGAGCTCAAGTTATCTGCACACCTCAGCCTCCCAAAATGTTGGGATTACAGGCATGAGTCACCCTGCCTGGTGGAGAGTTAACTTTAAAGATTACCTACCCAGAGGCCAGTTCTACTACTCTGTAGCTGATTCCTGTCTTTTTCTTCTATTCGCTAGCCCTTTTGGGACACAGTGACATTTCTCAGAGGTAGAAAGCTACCAGCAATGTAGTTTCCTACTTTTCCAAAAGGAAAACATACCATATTCCTGTCTAGTGGTAAATTTTCTTGGTTTTACTGAAGTTATTTCATTACAGAACTCTGAAAATGGTAGCTATGAAAATAGCCAAGATGTCACAAATGAAGAATTTTTGTTTCCTTTAATTTTTAAAGGAAAAATTGGAATAGGAAATGATAGGATGTTAAGAAAAATAATAAATGTTTCCCTTCCTCTCCTTGGCAAATCAAATGCTCAGTTATCAAAGAACGCAAGAAAATATTGCCTACACGAGCAGAAATGTTTCTAAATAAAATGTCTGGCATGTAAATGCTGCATCAGTTCCTAATTAAGAATTCTGTAAATAAAGCTTTGCTCTTCATCTCCTGTTTTCGTTGGAAACTTCCATCAGAGATAGTGACTGGTGTGAAGCAGTGGAGACACCCAGTGGCTACTGTGGTTAATCACAGCAATGGTACATTTCACGCTGCGTTTCCTCCGTTTCCTGTTTTAGATGTATCTATTTCCTTTTGAAAATATGGCGCTAAGTACCTCTAAATAGAAATTTAATAATGTAATAGTAATTGTGAAATTAATGACTTGAATATTACTCACAAATTAGGCCTTAATCTAAAGGATGGAAGGATTTGTGAATAAGCAACATTTAAAAATACAATAAAAGAAAAATATTCAATCTTGCCTAACTTATTTTTAAAAATCATAATTTTTCAAAACATAAAGGTAGATCCCTTTTATTGAAGAACAAATTTTGATTTAGGAAAGGATTTTATATAGAAATTAACACTTGAAACTTGAAATTTAAACTTGAAAATGTTTCCCTGACTTCACCCAAGACTTGCTACTGAATGAAGGAATAAATGAACTTAAAATTTCTTTTAAATAGCTTTTTTCTTATCAAAATAGCAAAATGAGTTCACTTAGAAAAAGTAGAAAATATAAACAAAAGGAAATAAAATGCCCACTACAATTCACTCCATACTTTGGTTTATATAGTTCTAGAAATTCTTCTTAATGCACGGAAAATACATATATATATATATATATATGTATTTTTTTTTTTTTTGAGATGGAGTTTTGCTCTTGTTGCCCAGGCTGGAGTGCAATGGTGTGATCATGGCTCACCGCAACCTCCACCTCCTGGCTTCAAGTGATTCTCCTGCCTCGGCCTCCTGAGTAGCTGGGATTACAGGCATGCACCACCACGCCCGGCTAATTTTGTATTTTTAGTAGAGACAGGGTTTCTCCATGTTGGTCAGGCTGGTCTTGAACTCCCGACCTCAGGTGATCCACCCACCTCGGCCTTCCAAAGCGGTGGGATTACAGGCGTAAGCCACAGTACATGGCCGATTGTATAATTTTTTAAGTAAAAGATCTTACTGAACAGAGTTTGTGCAATTTGTTTTTCCCCTTTGTGCTATGAACAGCCTGTATCTCAGCATATATTTATCTATATGTCATTTAAAAAAAGATGCATAGTATTCTATCATCTGGATATGCTATGGTTTATTTAACCAAACCCTTGCTGTTGTATTTGCTATTATAATCAATGCTTTGAAATAGCCACTTACACTCTTTTTAAATGTAGGAAGAATTATTTAAAATGAATAACCATATGTACATTTTAAAATAATTCTTGAATTGTGAAATACAACATAACATACAGAAAAGTACATAGAACTTACATATATGCTTTTTAACAGTTATAACGCGAAAAACCATGTAGCCACCATGTCAAGAAACAGAACATTATTGGTACTCCAGAATGCATCCCATCCCTTCTTATTACAGTCCTCTTTTAGGAGTTTGATATGTCTATCAAATTATTCCCCAGAAATGTATTCATTTACATTCCTGCAAGCACTACATAGCTGACTTTATTTTATTTCTTATTTATTTATTTATTTATTTGAGATGGAGTTTTGCTCTTGTTGCCCAGGCTGGAGTGCCATGGCATGATCTCAGCTCACTGCAACCTCCGCCTCCTGGGTTCAAGTGATTCTCCTTCCTCAGCCTCTCAAGTAGCTGGGATTACATGCATGTGCCACCACAACTGGCTAATTTTGTATTTTTAGTAGAGATGGGGTTTCTCCATATTGGTTAGGCTGGACTCAAACTCCCAACCTCAGGTGATCCGCTGGCCTTGGCCTCCCAAAGTGCTGGGATTACAAGTGTGAGCCACTGCACCTGGCCCATAGCTGATTTTTAAAAGCCTATAAAACAGTCATCTAAAAATGGTTTTTGTTTTTGTTCATGATAAGTAAAAATGAGATTATGTATAAAAAATGGAGATTTCTAAAGGAAATATGAAAAGACCGGAAACTAGGCTGGGTGTGGTGGCTTATGCCTGTAACCCAGCATTTTGTGGTCTGAGGTGGGTGGATGGCTTGAGCCCAGGAGTTCAAGACCAGCCTTGGCAACAGGACAAAACCCCATCTCTACAAAAAATTCAAAAAATACAAAAAAATTAGCTGGGCGTGGGGGCATGTGCCTGTAGTCCCAGCTACTCAGGAGGCTGAGGTGGGAGGATCACTTGAGCCCAGAAGGATGAGACTGCAGTAAGCTGTGATCACGACACTGCACTCCAGCCTGGGTGACAGAATGAGACTCCATCTCACAAAAGAAACAAAACAAAACAAAATGAGAAGAGTGAAAGGGAAAAAGAAACTAATATATATAAATGGTGGGAATCAAAAAGTGTCATCTCTCAGATGAATCTGAGCAAAATTGAGTCTCAAGTTAAGCTGAGACTTTTTTTCTTTCTTTAAGCTTATTTACCACCATTGATTCCCTGGCATCCTTAGAAATTTAGGTGGTTTATAAAGAGGATGCCTCAACATTTTCCCTTCCTGAAGTATGCTATGAACTGTAATTTTGGGTGAAAGTGAATAAAAGATGGTTATGTTAACCAAAGAATGACTTTCATAGACACAAGAGAAAAGCTACAAATATATAATAATTATAGGAGATTTTAGTCATATGTGCAACAACAACTAATACATTAAAATACTTAGTTTGGCGGAGAAGGAGTTAGCAGGAAAATGGCCTCTGGTACGGCCAATCATTAAATGAGAGAGGAATGTGTACAAGAGATAAGACAGGTACAATGCTGAAATTCCTATGGGTTTTCT
This sequence comes from Macaca mulatta, assembly GCF_049350105.2. NCBI lineage: Eukaryota > Metazoa > Chordata > Mammalia > Primates > Cercopithecidae > Macaca > Macaca mulatta. The sequence goes on from NC_133408.1 coordinate 92,596,147, forward strand.
CTGTTTTGCTGAGTAGATAACAAACAAGTTTATCAGGGATGCTGCTTTTAGCTGCATGAGATTCCTAACAGATGTGTAAAGACCGATGTCCCCCCCATCACTTCTAAACTTTGTATCCATGATGCTTCTGTGGCTTTTTCCTTAACTCTTTTTGCCAAATCTCCTCAATGTGGCTCAGACTCTCCCAGACATACTACTATTATTGCTCACAAGATAGAGGATGTGACCACACAAAATCCTACAGAACTGCAGCTAGGATGGTGTTAAATAGAAACACTGCCAATAAAAGTCAAGGGCAGCCGGGTGCGGTAGCTTATACGTCTGTAATCCCAGCACTTTGGAAGGCCAAGGCGGGTGGACTGCTTGAGGCCAGGAGTTTGAGACCAGCTGGCCAAATGGTGAAACCCCATCTCTACTAAAATTACAAAAAAAAAAAAAAAAAAAAGCCAGGCGTGGTGGTGCACAGCTGTGATGGGAGGCTGAGACACAAGAATTGCTTAAACCCGGGAGGCGGAGTTGAAATGAGCTGAGATCGCGCCACTGCACTCCAGCCTGAGTGACAGAGGGAGACCTTGTCTCAAAAAAAAAAAAAAAAAAAAAAAAAAAAAAAAGAAAGAAAGAAAAAGTCAAGGGCTTTTGTATCAACAGCTCTATCGATTACTAACTGGAGAACTTAGGCAGATAACTTCCCTATAGCTCATTTCTCTCTGCAAAATAAGTATTATAATTTAGTCCGTAATATTTACTGTTACTCTGCAAAAAGGATTGTGCTAGGCAACAATGATGTTGAAATGGCTGAGGCACAATATCTAGCCTCAGGGAGCACATAGTCTAGTGAGGGAGACAGATTTAAGTCATTACAAGCCAGGTGTGGTGGCTCACCCCTGTAATCCCAGCACTTTGGGAGGCCAAGGCAGGCAGATCACCTGAGATCAGGGGTTTGAGACTAGCCTGGCCAAAATGGCAAAACCGTATCTCTAAAAAAAATACAAAAAGTAGCTGGGTGTGGTGGCACATGCCTATAGTCCCAGCTACTTGGGAGACTGAGGCAGGAGAATCGCTTGAACCCGGGAGGTGGAGGTTGCAGTGAGCCGAGATCATGCCACTGCACTCCAACCTGGGCAAGAGAGCAAGACTCAATCTCGAAAAAAAAAAAAAAGTCATTAAAATATAGTAAATGCATTATTAGATTTCACACGGAAGCACAGAGACAGTGTCTAAGGACAGAATAGGACAAGTTTGAAAGTGGTGGCTCAGAGCTTATCTTAAAGGAATTCAAAGAGATCATCATAAAACACCTAGCACACTCCACATCTGTAATAGGAACTCCACTAATGTTAAGTTGTTTTATCCTAATTACACATTCTTGCAACAGAACTGAGCATTTTTACTACTGGACAATATCAAAGTTGTAAAACATAAATCCCTTCAGGGAGATAAACTCCTGCATTCTTTAAAAATGAATGTTACCAACATTATACTCAGGAAGCTGTCCCATTACTTTCTAAAGCCTGAAATTTAACAAGTTTTCTTAGTCAAAGCTAGCTTGCTTTTTCAAAGATTCAACCTACTTTACAAACCCTAGGGAGTCATGAAGGGAAATACACAAAAAAACTAAGATGGAGAAAAAATGCGAACTCAGCCAAGATTTTTCTCAAGAACTTTGACCTTTTCTCTTGACCAAATATGTAACTATTTAAAATGTGTTATGCATGTTTTTGGAAATTTTTCAAGATAAGACAGGAAGTATAAAAGTTTGTAACTCTGGAGTGCTAAATCCTTAGAATGAATGAATGAAACGGGTTTCTAGCATGTAGTATTTGAAGTACTTGACTTAGCTGTCATTACCCATTCCTTACCCTTGTCAGTCAAATTAACCAGTTATTCTGCTGATCCTAGATCTGGTCTCAGAACTTTAACAAAATTAATTAGGAAGGCACTACCAACTTAAAGAAGTTGCTGTAGATACTGGAAGTGACATGGGAGAAGACAGTGCAGAGTGTGATGAAAAAGAATGAGGTTGTTGTTAATAATGGCAGTGGGGACACAGACATTGATATAGAGGAGGTAGATATGTACGCCTGGTCATATGGGGTCCATCTTATTTCCTGGGGCACAGCTGGGTCTCTTTTCCCGGTGGCCAAACTGAAGGAGTCTCAGCTGGGCCTGAGGAAGGGCAGTAGATGAGGTTTTGGCCAGGTGTGGTGGCTCACGCCTGTAATCCCAGCACTTTTGGGGGCCAAGGCAGGCGGATCATGAGGTCAGGAGTTCAAGACCAGCCTGACCAACATAGTGAAACCCTGTCTTTACTAAAAATACAAAAAAAAAAAAAAAAAAAATTTAGCCAGGTGTGGTGGCGGGCACCTGTAATCCAAGCTACTTGGGAGACTGAGGGAAGGAGACACTTGAACCTGGGAGGCAGAGGTTACAGTGAGCCGAGATAGCGCCACTGCACTCCAGCCTGGGCAACAGTGCAAGATTCCATCTCAAAAAAAAAAAAAAAAGTAGATGAGGTTTTTAAGGAAGGCATACTCTGGGAAAATGTGAGGAAAAGTTGGAAAAGACTGAGGAAAGGAAGAATCTTGTACACCCTTTCCTTACTTCCCTCTTCCACTTTTGGCTGAGACATAAGGTGGCTGATGTACACAAAGGCCTGGGATACCTCCTTTACTCTATTTTGTTTTATAGTCACTTGCATGTGTGTCTTATTTTCTCCTACTAGATTGCAAACTTGTTGAAGGCAAGTATATCTCGCTATCCTTCGTGTCCTCTATAATAGTGACTGAGACAAATATTAATGTAAATAATGGACATTAAAAATTTTTGCAGTCGAGCTTGAATCTGCACGCCTCTCTGCATACAATGGTCTTGAATTCAAAGAATATACTTCATCCTGTAAAACATATCCCCAGCCTTCCATAATGCTGTCTCTCAAGTGGCACAACTAGGAGGTTCATTTAAATGGCATCCCTATACCCCACCTGGTCTACAAAGGGCAACCACAGAGCTTTACAAAAATTCAGGTGCTCCGCCTTACTAATGGCCTTCTCAATACCTTAGTGAAGAGAGTGTCTTATGGGCCTTCTCATGGAATGGTGGAGGGGGAAGGGTGTGCTGGTAGCACATGATACAGTTTAACATTCCTATCTCCCTAAGTCCTTGGATTGCTTTCTCCACATGATGCCAGGAAAGCTCTGGCATCTCAGCTGTATTAAATGTAGGCTGTCTTTGAGTCCAAGTTTCAGTCAATACACCAATAAATTGTAAGAGCCACCTTCAGCTGCATGAGCTAACACATGAAATCTGGAATCTCTAGCAAGTACAAGCATAGCAAGCTGGCTCTATATTTTACCTTCCTTGGTCTAACACCCTTAGGATACACTCTCACACATATTCCCCGGATTTCTGCCAATATATATTAGCAAAGTCTTACAATTCTTTTGGAGTGTCAGCTAGTTCTTCCTGGGTCAGAGAGTGTACCTGTCCCTGTGGGGCATGCTGAGATGTAGCTGTAGTTATAGGTCTAGCGGCGATAGCGAGTGGTTATGATAGGTCTTGAGAAGGAACATCCTCTTTTAAGGACTCTGCCCCAAGTGAGGTTATCACAGAGTTTTCAGGTAAAGAAAGGTTAGCCTCCAGAGGGCAAGCTACTTTCACGAATAGGCAAAGCTTAGAGTGACTTGGAGTTTCAAGATTGTTAGCATCATCTGGGCCTAAGGAGATAGCCCCATTCCAATTTTCAGGTCTCCATTCTTTTCCAATCAGTGACTTATAATATATATACACATATGTGTATACGTGTATATTACATATACATATACACATACATAGTGATGTGACTGTGAATTTAACTGTTACTATAATTCAGCAACCCTTAAAATGAAATTCGGTGCTTGATTTTCAACAGTATCACCCCTATGCTTGCAAGAACTAAAAGGTTCTTTGTAGTGCTGGTCGTAGTCTGTGACTTGAGCTGAGAGTTGAAAGACATTTCATTTTCTATCTACAAGTGCTTAAGGGCACTCAGAAGGATCTATCCCATATCACTGTCCTTATTATCATCTTCATTGCCCTAATTGTGAAATGCATCAACTGCTGAGGCAGTCACTTGCTTCAGTTGGCATGTCATCACAATCAACCACAGATGGTAGTCTGATCAATTGTAATGCCCCTGCATGCCATGGATTTCTAGCATCTAATTTCCCTCTGAGGAAGAGCTCAGCCAAAGGGAATGACCAAACCAATTCTTAAATTTTATCTTCACTGTCCATCTCCTGGGACCACCTCTGATACCAATGCTGTATCAACCAGGGTCCAACTAAGAGAGAGAAAAGAGAAACCACACCACGTTTTGAACATGGAAGGTTAAGTATAAAGAATTATCACTTACAGGCTGGGCGCAGTGGCTTATGCTTGTAATCCCAGCGCTTTGGGATGCTGAGGCAGGTGGATCACTTGAGGTCAGGAGTTTGAGACAGCCTGGCCAACATGGTGAAACCACGTCTCTATTAAAAAATACAAAAGTTAGCCAGGCATGGTGGCATGTGCCTATAATCCCAGCTACCCGGAGGCTGAGGCAGGAGAATCGCTGGAGCCTGGAAGGCAGAGGCTGCAGTGAGCCGAGATCATGCCACTGCACTCCAGCCAGGGGGTGACAGGACTCCGTCTCAAAAAAAAAAAAAAAAAAAAAAAAAAGAATTATCACAAAACAGAGAACACAGTAATAAGGAGGAGATGGCTAGTGAGAAGGAAAGCAAATTCTAAAGAACATAGGAATAGCAGATATAGGGATCAGCCACTGCCCTTAGGGATGAGAGGCTCTCATTGACAAAGTTCAGTGATTCAGGCTCATTGAATGTCAGAGAATTTGCTGAGGATGCAAAGCTGGCCAAGGAGTGTGAGGGGAAGCCATTCAATGGAGGGTGTTATACCAGTGGTACTAGTGGTACTAGTGGAACTCCACTGCAAAGCCACTTGAAGGGTGCCAAGGGAAAGCTCTTCATAGCAGTTGCCTGAAAAGTTACCTGAGAGGGTTCCTGGAGCAGTTGTTCATGGGAGGTGCTACACACTGTTGGCCACTGGTCTCTGCTGGAACTGGGTGCTACAGAAGCCACATGCACTGTAAGAACCTGCCTAAAGAAGCACACTACACTGTACAGATAGAGAAATTCCTTTTTCTAGCGTCCCCTCAAATGTTCTCTACTAACAAAGCTTAATGTCATGCCTGCCAGAAAAGAATTTTTTATGACTTATCTATATTATCACAAAGCAGACAATGATGGGTATATTTGGAGCCTTGAGGGCATAATCTGGTAATTGGCTCATGTAATACATTTCCTTTAACTGGAAAAACCTCACAGTGAGGACTGAATTTCATTGGGGTTCTGAAAGGCATTACGAATGGCCTCTTTGAGAAGCTGATAAAAGCTATGGGCTCTCCTTTAGATCAATGCCATGTGTACACATGCACACAGTACTATAGACAGTACAGGGGTATACACATGTTGGCCATCTATCTCTGAACCCAGATGAAGAACCCCTGGGGTAGGCCAATGACTCTTCTCCAGGTTCATTTCAATTTAGTGATATTTTCTTAACTTTATTTGAATGTAGTAGGAAATGTTTTTCCAAACTGTTAAACTATATTTCCTTTTTAGCAATAACAACAAACATGTGAGAAATATGGAATAATGTTAAGATAGTTCTAAATTTGGAGGAGGAAATTGGTGAAACGCCTTTAGAAAGAGAGAGGCTGAATGCCAGTGGATGGGCAAGCAGATGTGAAACAATCGCAACACTGGTATTGGGATTTGGAATTGGATAGTAGTATATGGAAGGAAAGAGATATCTATTAGACCTGCCATGCTTTGATAAAGTACATTTGGTTAGTTGGCCTCCAATATGAGACTAATAGTCCTTATCTCCAAGTATTCATGCCCATATTTACTCTCCTCCCAAACTGACTCAGGGCTGGTCTATGTGACTAAAGAACACAATGCAGGTGACAGTATTCATGTAATTTCCAAGATTAAGTCATGAAAAGCATTGGTCTTTTGGCTCTCTCATTCTGGGGGAATCCAGCTGCCATGTTTTGAGGATGCTCAGGCAGTTCTACAGAGAGGCCCACATGGGGAGGAACTGAGACTTCACACTAGTAACCAGCACCAGCATGCCAGCCTTATGAGTGAGACGTCTGGAAAGTAGATCTTCCAGTCCCAATCAAGTCTTCAGATGACTGAATGCCACCTGAAATCTTGACTACAATGCCATGAGAGCCTCAAACCAGAACTCCCAGTTAAGCTGCTCCCAAATTTCTGACCCACAGTTTTGGAGGCAATTTGTTTTACAGCAATAGACAACTAACACATACACTTAGGTAAAAATTCTCAAAGGGTGAACAATGTAAATGATTTTCCCTCTTTCCCCTACTACTTCTCTGGTCACCTAAAAGAGCCTCAGTGAGATGGTATTTAGCTACAATATTCTCCAATTTTTATCCTAAATAAGTCATTAGACTGAATCATCAGAGAAACAAGAGGTTTCTTCCTTAGCCAAATGTTCACTGTAAATACTGACTAGACATAGAGTTCCTGAAAAGCAGGAAACTCAACTGCTAAACCAGATTAGGTAGATTTCTATTAACAAACTAATAGAAATATAGATGTGTCTTTATGAAGACTATTACAGAGAAATCACAATATGTATGAACTACTGTGCTTACTGTGTTCATAATTTATGGGGGAATTTCCAAACTAGTATGTTCAAAGGTGAGTCACTAGTCTGAGAGATCTGGAAACTAAAGAATTGTTGAAGGATCTAAGGCTATTTAGTCTGCAGAAGATATAAAGAGCATTTTATGGTTGTCTATTTGAAGGGCTGGTATGTGGAATAACAGTAAACACATTTTGGATTGATCATTGTAGGCCCAATGACAAATTATAGGAATGCAAATTTCAATTCAGTTATAATTACCATGGCTGTTTAAAACCTGTCATGTTGCAGTAAAAACTATGGTGATCCATCTCTCTAGAAAGAGCTAAGTCAATTGGCTAATCACCCTTCAGAGATGTGGTAAGACTGATTCATTCTGGAGGTACCTAGAAGACTGATCTAGGTAACCTCTAAGATGTTCCTGAAAGCCTTTTCCTCCTGAATATGTCTTGTTACCCATGATTATCTTTAAGTAATAAAGTTCAGTGTAGTGGAAAGTGTGTGCATTACAGTGGAGACAGAACTCTATTTGGAACTTACTGTGTGATTTTGGGCAGGATACTTACCCTTTCTGAGCTTCAGTGTCCTCACTATCTCTCAAGACTGTTCTAAGAATTCATTAGATGACATATAATTCAAAACACCCATTTGGCATTTAATGAGTGGTTTTGTTTCATTTCCTACAAGATGGCTTGTGATCAAACATCTGGGACCATTTATGATTTTTAAAGTGGAGTGTTGAAATGAGCTAATTTTCTTAGGCTTCCAGTGTAGGTTTTCATTTTTTAAAAACAATAAACTTGATTAAGATTTGATTAGATGCTTTGTGACACAGTCTTTTTAAAATATGACAAGTATGGTGAAAGTAGAAATGAATGGAATCAGAAGCCAGATGGCCAACATCATCTCTGAAACTTGAAACTGCAAGATCATCACTTGAAGTCTTTCCTTCCAAGAGAGCTATCAAACAAACTCAAACTATGCTACTCAACATCATAAAAGTATTTTAGCTTCCTGGAAGGCACTCCAAATTTCAGTAAGAAAAGCTCAGTGACAAGCACTTTCTTTGAATTTTTAAAGGAACCTGTAATCTCACTGAATGAATCAATGTGTGTGTGTGTTTTTTTTCCCCCCAAGACGGAGGTGTCACTCTGTCACTCAAGCTGGAGTACAGTGGTGTGATCTTGGCTCACTGCCACATCTGCCTCTTGGGTTCAAGCGATTCTCCTGCCTCAGCCTCCTGAATAGCTGGGACTACAGGTGCGTGCCACCATGCCCAGCTAACTTTTGTATTTTTAGTAGTGATGGGGTTTCATCATGTTGGCCAGGCTGGTCTCGAACTCCTGACCTCAGGTGATCTGCTCACCTCAGCCTCCCAAAGTGCTAGGATTACAGGTGTGAGCCACCATGCCCAGCCACAATATGTGTTTTCTAGCTGTTCTCTTTTACACCTCAAAGAAGTGGAAGTAAACAAACATCCCATTAATTCACAGAAATCCATTATTATTATTTACAAATAACTTTCTTCAAATTTATATTTTATTTGTTAACAAAGAGAGCTACCCAACAGTCAGAAATCACTGAATTGCTAAGCTTACTTACGTGTGCTGAATAGTTAATATGGCTAAAGCAGAGAAGTACTATACTTATTTTTTAATTTTTAATTTCCATAGTTTTTTGGGGAACAGGTGGTATTTAGTTACATAAGTTCTTCGGTGATTTGTAAGATTTTGGTGCACCCATCACCTGAGCAGTATACACTGAACCCAATTTGTAGTCTTTTATCCCTTACACCCTTCTCACCCTTTCCCTGCAAGTCCCCAAAGTCCATTGTATCATTCTTATGCCTTTGCATCCTCATAGCTTAGGGATGTATGAGAACATATGATGTTTAGTTTTCCATTCCTCAGTTGAAGTAGAAGTATTCTATTTATTATTAATGATCATGACTGTTTTATTATCTATTACCATATTATATTACCATGGTACTCTTGAGAGTTCTCATTACGGGCCTTTTTTTTTTTTTTTTTTTTTTTTTGAGGCTGAGTCTTGCTTTGTCGACCAGGCTGGAGTGCAGTGGCACAATCTCAGCTCACTGCAACCTCTGCCTCCCGGGTTCAAGCAATTCTCCTGCCTCAGTCTCCCTAGTGGCTGGGATTACAGGAATGCACCACCACACCTAGCTCAGTTTTTGTATTTTTAGTAGAGATGAGGTTTCACCATGTTGGCCAGGCTGGTCTCAAATTTCTGACCTCAGGTGATCCACTTGCCTCAGCCTCCCAAAGGGTTGGGATTACAGGTGTGAGCCATCGCACCTGGCTGGGGCTATCTTTAGTAACAGATGGTAACTGAGCTGGCAATTATTCTTTGACATTTCCAGTTCTTATCTGCTAAAATGGACGGTGATTTAAATCAGCAGCTCCATGGACGGCCTCTCCCTAACTGCTGCTATCTTGTATCTCCTCATTGGTAATTATTTTTCCTAGCCCAAATTCCACATTAAACACTATCAATATTCTGGGAACCACCCTTTCATACACTGCTCTGGACACATACCTGTTTATACATATTTTAACAACAGTGGGATATTTACATACTGTTATCATGGCCAAGCTCAACAGCATCAAAAGCATTTTTAGGAACTTAATTCAAGTGGCTATAAAGTTAAAAAAAAGTCATTTTTTCTGATACTATAACATCTTTGTACCCATATATTTCAATTTCTTCAATGTTCATTACAATTTTATTTTTACTTTTTATTCTTTTTTGAGACAGAGTCTCACTCTATGACCCAGGCTGGATGCAGTCTCAGCTCACTGCAACCTCTGCCTTCTGGGTTCAAGCAATCCTCCCACCTCAGCCTTCAGAGTAGCTGGGAACACAGGCGTGCACCACCACACCCGGCTGATTTTTGAATTTTTTGTAGAGATGGGGTTTCTCCATGTTGCTCAGGCTGGTCTTGAAGTCCTGAGCTCAAGCAATCTACCTGCCTTGGCCTCCCGAAGTTCTGGGATTAGAGGCAAGCCATTGCGCCCAGCCTTTATTACAATTTTAAATGTTTTTCTCTGTGTTAGCAAACCGCTGATGGACTCTGTTTTAGAGTGTTAAAGAGTATTTGAATCACTGTGAAATGCACATTCTGTCTTAATATTTATTAGGGTAGCTTCATTAATAATGTACATTGCATAGTGCCAAACGAGATCACCACATCACTTCTAAAGGATTCCTGGAAGTCTGAGTCACAAGCATGAGACAACAGCTGCAGGAATGGGTGGTGAAGGTTGTGAAAACTTTCTGGCTTAAACAGGAATTTGACCCAAAACAAGAAGTCTTAGGGAAGGTAGCCTAGGGCTTGTCTGGTGGCACAACAATGGCATTAAATGCCCAGCCTCTTTACACTTTTCTGCTCTGCCATCCTTGGCATGCAGGCCATTGTTTGTTGTTTCATGAGTGAACTATCAGTGCTGTAGCTCTTCAAGACAGGTATAGGGCAAAGATGAGCTCTGATTCGCAGAGCCCTTCCATCTAAGCGCTTTCCTAGAAGCCTCAGCAGTAAGTTCAACATTCAACTCACTGGCTAGAAGTGTGTCAAATGGCTGCGCCTTGCTTCAAGAGAGTCTGAGAAAATAACTTTAGCTAGAATTAAAGTTCCATTAGAGTGCCTGGGTAGATAAAGAAGAGTCTGCTACAGAAGGCCAGTATCATAGCAAGTTGTTGCTCCATGACTGGAAACAAAGGAGACTTCACTATTTACTTCAGATGTGCAATTGATAGAGTACAGCTAAGATATGGTATGTGTTCTACCGTGAAGAGCAAGGTGAGGGAGTGTAGGGTGTAAGAGATCCTGGTGCATTAGCTGTTGAGAGGAAGAATCTCCCCCTGGTCACTCTGTTACTGGGAGGTCCTTGCTCCCCGAGTTCCCAAGATGGTGGTGGGCCACTTCCAAGGTGGCAAGTCTTGTGTTCTCTGACCTGGAGCTCTTGGCCTCACAGATTCCAAGGAATGGAATCTTCGACCATGTGGTGAGAGTTATAGCTCTATTAGAAGCTGTGAGTCATGGAAGAGAACCATGGAACCCAGTGACTAGTGTTTAGCTCAATTAGGACGAACCTGGGCACTTAGCTGTGCAGGAACAATGGCAAGCCTTTAGCCTGATCAGGAGCGGCAATGGGTGCCTCGCTGTATCAGGAGCACAGTGGACGCCCTGCTGGATCCAGAGGGATGGCAGTCAGCTGCTGGTCTGCGACAGCAGCAAACAGCAGTGGTGGACGGCGAGCGAAAGCTCAGCTTGAGCGGTAACAAACACTGACCAGAAGTGTGTGCAGTTGCAAGATTTAAGAATGAAAACAGAGCTCCCTTACAAAGGGAGGGGACCCAAAGAGGGTAGCTGTTGCTCGTTCGAATGCCTATAGGTTTATATCCTGATCATTGTCCCTCCTGTTGTGCTCTCAGGCGACAGATGATTGGCTATTTCTTTACCTCCTGTTTTTGCCTAATTAGCATTTTAGTGAGCTCTCTTTACTACCTGATTGGTCGGGTGTAAGCTAAGTTGCAAACTCCGTGTTTAAAGGTGGATGCGCTCATCTTCCCAGCTAGGCTTAGGCATTCTTAGTCAGCCTAGGAAATCCAACTAGTCCTGGCTCTCAGTCCCCTCTCTCAACAGGAAAACCCAAGTGCTGTTAGGGAGGTTTGACCACTGCTCTAACTGCTTCCTGCTCAGTTGGGGCATAGTAGGGGTTGTGCAATTGAGATTTCCTCAGGAGGGGTACCTTGTCTCTCAACTAATTCAGTGGTGGCTACCTCGAAGCCCTTCTGAAAGTGAGAGGGAAAGAAACCAGCTCGCAAAGTCCCCTGTATTATCTATTCTTAAGTGGAAGTCGGGAGCTGTGAAAATGCACTTCCAACAACCCTTAACTTACTATACCGACTCCTAAACCACAGCAGAAAATGAAGACAAGGTTGGCTATGGGCAATAGACTCAACTTTTTGTTCCTATGTCTAACGTATAAAAATAGAAAAATAATACAGTCATCCCTCATCTCCCACCATACTGAACACGCATTAGGTGCTCAATGAATACTTGTGGATTTTAGTGAAGATTAAGAGGAACGAGACGGAAACTGACGCTTGAGAGGCTGGCACACGCTAGAATTGCACCACAGTTTGCTCTCATAGCTCAGTTACTCAGCTTGCGGTCAGGTAGGCATTACCGTCCCCATTAGAGAAGTCAAGGGAGGCCCAGCAAGGACGGCCAGGGTCCCCCAGAAAGTAGAGGAGAACTTCGGGTTTTACCAAAAGCCTGTACTCTTTATGCATGTACCCCACGGCTTCTCCGCCAAAGCTCCTGGCACCTTGCTTTGCAGACAGACGGCGCTCAACAGATTTTGAGCAGAAGTGTGGTTCAGCACCAGGAAGGACATTAGCTTTTGCAGAGACGACTCTTGGGATGGAGAAAGACTTCCTAAATCTTCAGGGTGCGGTCAAGACAGGGTAGGCTAGCGCCAGCCGAGTTAGTGGGTAGGCCTCAGGGCAGGTGGGGCCGAGTCCAAGCAAAGGGCCAGGAGGGAGAGGCTCCGAGGAGCCTGACCTGCCGCTCGGCGACGCGAAGCCTGGCAGCTAGAATCCCGGGCAGCCCGAGCGCGGCCAGCGGGCGACACCGGGACGGTTGGCAGGGCGGGCGGCGACGGAGGAGGGCCATGTGCAGGGGCGTGCCGCCGGTGACGCACTTCCTCCCTGCCTGTTCCGGCTTAAAGGGGCCCCAGACTATCCTCACAATAACAACAAAACCAGCGCGCCTGAGGCCGGCCCAACGGCTCTTGTCCCCGCCCTCCTGCCACCTGCAGTCGCCTGGGCCGTCCGCGGCCCTGCCCTGCCTTGCGCCACCCTGAGCTGTCCAGACTGAAGGGTCAGGCGGAAAGCCGGGCCGCGCCCTTGGGTCAACTTCTCTCCCTGCCACCCGCGCCTCCTCGCGAGACCCGGGGCTGGGCCGTGCCCGCCGCCGCGCAGCAGGAAGGGAGCGGCTGCCGCGGAGAACGCCCCGCCGGACGGTGTGGCTGGCGGCCCTGTCTGGGCGCGGAGGGCGGCGGTGGCGGGCCCCGCGGCCTTCTCTCAGGTACCCCATTCCCGGCTGACCGCCCTGAGCGGCCCAGCCCCTTCCCCAACCCGCACCGCGGGGCCGTGGCGTAGGGGCCTTGTTGCGTTTCAGCTTGGGGGTCGCGGTGGGGCGGGGCAGTGACACCTGGCCGGCCGTCGTGCCCTCATCCCTCCCACCCTTCCTTCTTATAGCTTCCTCTCTCCTCGCGACTGCCTTCACAGTCTGGAGCCCGGCGGAGCCCGGACCTGGCGGGGAGAGGTGCATCCACGGCCCAGCACCCAGACCCCACCGTCGCCGTCGCCACCACCTCAGTCCATCCTTGGTACCGGCAATGGCCTTCGTATCGCCCAGTGCACTTGTAACTAACTTGGACACGGAATATTAAGAACTCACTTCTGGCCGCATCCCAGTCGCGCCGGCGGTGACCACCTCGGCTCTTTTGGGGTTAACTGCTGCTCCTCTTGACTTTGTCTGACTTTGGGGGCACCATGGACCAAAGTGGGATGGAGATTCCTGTGACCCTCATCATTAAAGCACCGAATCAGAAATACAGTGACCAGACTATTAGCTGCTTCTTGAACTGGACCGTGGGGAAACTAAAAACGCATCTATCTAACGTTTACCCTAGCAAACCAGTAAGTGTGTAAAAGCTGGGGGCAGCTGCTCTGACCAGCAGCTTTTCGTGCCGTGTACCCTCCTTTTCCTGCTCCTCCCCTCCAGTCTTGAATCAAATAGGTCTCTTTTGGTAGACCGCGAGATATTTTGAGTTCTGAGGTTGTGTCTCCTGAGTGTTCGAACCATCATTAATATTTTCCTGATTAGATTCAGTTAATTAGTAAGAGAAAGCAGAAATGTCAAGGGACTTAAGAATTGGCAGGCAAGGCCGGGCGCGGTGGCTCACGCCTGTAATGCCAGCACTTTGGGAGGCCGAGGCTGGCGGATCACGAGGTCAGGATCACGAGACCAGACTTACCAACATGGTGAAACCCCATCTCTACTAAAAATTAAAAAATTAGCCGGGTGTGGTGGCTTGCACCTGTCATCCCAGCTTTTCAGGAGGCTGAGGCAGGAGAATCGCTTGAACCCGGGAGGCAGAGGTTGCAGTGAGCCAAGATCAGGCCACTGCACTCCAGCCTGAGTGACAGAGTGAGACTCTGTCTCAAAAAAAAAAAAAAAAAAAAAAAAAAGACTTGGCACACCTGGAAAAGGGACCTCTCTTTCTTTGGACTTAGAGTCATCAACCTAATATGGGAGTGAGAGATAGATCCTTTCTTAAAAAAAAAAAAAAAGATAAAAGCACTACAACCCGTATCAGAGCTTTTATTGCTTCTTAGACTAACATTCCTTTTTACTTTCAACACTTGACCCAGAAATTTAAACAGAAATTGAAGATTTTTTTTTTCTTAGAAATAAGTGGCCGGGCGCGGTGGCTCACGCCTGTAATCCCAGCACTTTGGGAGGCCGAGGCGGGCGGATCACGAGGTCAGGAGATCGAGACCATCCTGGCTAACACGGTGAAACCCCGTCTCTACTAAAAAAAAAAAAAAAAATGCAAAAAATTAGCCGGGCGAGGCGGCGGGCGCCTGTAGTCCCAGCTACTCGGGAGGCTGAGGCAGGAGAATGGCGTGAACCCGGGAGGCGGAGCTTGCAGTGAGCCGAGATCGCGCCATTGCACTCCAGCCTGGGCGACTAAGCGAGACTCTGTCTCAAAAAAAAAAAAAAAAAAAAAGAAATAAGTATATGACCCCTATAAAAATTATACTTTCAAGTTTACTATATATATTTCAAGGACCAAAGAATTATAAGTATATTCATTTTCACCACCACCCCTTTCAACATTTTTCTCCTGTAGAGGATACATGGACATTAATTTTAAAGAGAACTGCCCTCCACCCCACCACCATTTGGTGCATTCTTCTCATATGACTTTTCTGTTCTGTGTTCCATTCTGAATCATGTCTGGATATTGCAAAGATAATAAATAAAATACAGTACAGCTCCATCTGTCCCCAAAGTCAGTTTTGAAAGGACGTAGTTGGTAATCAAGGAGTCTTGGAATAGTTTAGAAAAGAAGTGAGTGTACTGTCATGTAGGGTACTGTATATGAAAGTGAGGCTTTCACATTCTCCATTGTATACATTTTTTAATTCTTGAATAAGTAGTGTTTATTAAAACTTTTGTTTAATGAAAAGGATTGGATTTTAGGGTGGGAAATACTTTTGGAATCAGGCACGTTTAAGCATGGATCCGTTGAAAGGCGACTATGCTTTCTATGCTTAACACTTGTTTTATGCACCTAAGTTAAGGAAGACACTTGATCTATATTATATTAATGAATTATGACCGTTTCAGTGTTGTATTAAGTTTAGTTAGGCTTTTAGGCTTGCAGAAGAACCACAGAAATGGGGCGGTTACTGCAAAAACAGGAGGTTTAGAAAAACAACTCTTAGTTGGCGTTAGCTGTGTTTATCAGTACTTTGTGATACAAATATTTTTAGCAGGAGGAGAAAAAAAACCCTGAGGAATTTAAGTACTTGAAACAAACTAGTTAGAGCCCCTGTTTATTCACATCTTTTGTTTGAAAGTTAAGATTTACACAGGGAGTAACAATTTGTTTGAAAATACCTTGATTACAAAAGATTTCCTGTTGCATATGATTAGTTTTACACATTTTTGAAGTGGAAAATAGGTTTTTAGGATAGTCAATTGAAAGTCATAGACTTCCACAATACTGTTCATAACAAATATATGCTCTGGTATGTACTTAGGCAAGATCTTTATTTACATTGTACTATTAAACCAAAGGAGACTTAGTCTGCAGTTTATAGACCAATTTATCACTTTTCTAAAACTTTGTTTTTTAAAAAAGTACCTGAGACGGGAGTGGAACGTCTGTCTGCCTTACCTACCCCTGAAGAGGTCTGCTTTTGGTAGGAGGTGTGTCTGTGCAGCACTGATCACTAGTGGAGGATGTCAGTGCCGCTGTGCATTAGTTAGCTGTCTGAGGATGAGATCTGTTGCAGAACTTCTCTTCTCCTTCACAACCTGCCTGCCTCTTATAGCCACACTGGAGGCACTTTTGGAGGCTAAACCAAATACTATGCAGCCTATTAATGATTAACATGGCAAACCTTTTTTTCTCCTTTGACAAGTTTTCTTTAAGTGAATTGTAATGGCTAACTTTCATTTCTAGGTTGAGAGTGGGTGGAGCTCTGGAGCAGCGCGGGTTATGTGTGCTTATCGTCATAGAATTTCACTGAAAACTTTGTATAGTTACTAGATGTAGTAAGTTTACATTCTTATCACAAGAGAATTGACTTGAAGCATCACAGTTATTGAGCAGCAGTTTAATGGTATCGCAAAGCCATAGGTAGTCCTCAACATAGGAGTTGGAGTCCTAAAAGTTTACTTTGTAAGGTCATTTTTTAGAATTCAGAACAGTTTGCTGTTAAGTAATATTATAAAGGAAGTTTAGGTTTTTCTGACCACCTGCCATGACTAAACATTGATTCTGTGTTTTAGTTTTCAAGTGCTGTTATGTTTAACAGAGATAATTTCTTGTGCATCTTCCTTGCAAATATGCCTACTTTCGTTATCAGTGTGTGGACTTAGCGGAGTAGAGCTGCAGTGTTTTGTAGGAACAGGAGTGTGCCAGTAAGTAAAAAGTTGATGGCTGTCATTAACATTGCTCTAATTGGATCTGATGGGTGAGGGGTAGGTGGAGGGCCTTTGTGCCTGTGGGCAGTGGCTTCTAGGAAAATAAATTGGTGCTGCTAGAGGGGAAAGAATGAAAATTTGAGATTGTCCTTTTAGGATCCTGCAAGGATAAGTCATATGTCTATATGCTGTTAATGGAATTCTGGCTGAACTCTGTGAAGTCGTAAAATCCTAGGATCCTAGTTTCATGGTCGGATACTGATTTGACTAATCACAGTCTCCATATGGATATGTTAAATGCGCTTCTTCCTCCCCTAGTAAACTTAGAACAAATGTACCCCTCCCCCTCAAAGCACATTTTTTTTTTGGTCTTCATTTATTTATTTAACTAGGATTTTATTGGCCTAGCATTTGAATATTTATGCTAAGTGTGAAGATGATGGTAAGAGTCCTTTGCTTTTATGAAGCTCAGATCCAGTGACATGTAAGTAAATAATCATAATAGCATGTGACTAGTGTTATACAGGAGGGGTGTTCTGTGTGCTGCATAGGAGCACAGGAAGGGAATGGTTGTGTCTGGAGTAGGGGTTAGGGGAATGTGTAGCTGTTTCAAGAAAAGATTCACAGGGACATTTACATTTTCTTCAAGAGTTGCTTACAGTTTTAAGCAGACAAGAATCATACTCTGATAGCTTCGTTTTTTAAACTATTCTTTTTTTTTTTTTTTTTGAGACGGAGTTTCGCTTTTGTTGCCCAGGCTGGAGTGCAATGGCGCCATCTCGGCTCGCTGCAAGTTCTGCCTCCCGCGTTCAAGCAATTCTCCTGCCTCAGCCTCCCCAGTCGCTGGGATTACAGGCATGTGACACCACGCCCGGCTAATTTTGTATTTTTAGTAGAGATGGGGTTTCACCATGTTGGTCAGGCTGGTATCAAACTCCTGACCTCAGATGATCCACCTACCTCGGCCTCACAAAGTGCTGGGATTACAGGCATGAGCCACCACTCCTGGCCTTAAGTATTCTTCTGGAGTTAATGTTTGCACTGATGACTTTGTTTTATATTAGTATGTTACTTAGTAATACAGTATTAGGTAAAAAGATTATAGATCCTTAATGATCTATGAAGGGAAAGGTGTTTTCTAGTTAGGAATTTAGGCAGTTGCCATACAAAGTCATAATTAAAAACCTCGGATGTGGAGTTTTCAGCTCTTTTGGAGTTAACTTTGAATGATATTGATAATTGCTTTAGGACTTGGTTTAGGAAATGGGCAGTGCACTAGTTTATATTAATAGAATATATAGATAATTGTGAGTTGTATTGTAATATGACATTTGACATCACTTCATGACTAGCTTTTCAGATCCTGAAATTGGCCTGCACTGTGAAATAATTCTAAAATTTAGGTAATTGCTGTTTGGTGATAAAGATACTTGGCAAGAAGACCACTTTTACTTGAGTTTCAGACTTTAATCTGAGTTTAGACTTAGTTGTTAGAGATGTAAATATCAAAATGGTTGATAATAGATGGATCATCCTAGAGAAAATTTTAAAAATATCAATCTCTAAGTCCCGTTAGGTACCTTTCTCGTTCTCTTACTGTATCTGTTCTTGTGAACAAGCAGTCACCAAGGTGGACCTAATTCACTCTGAATTCAATTTTGAAGGCAAACCTTTTTGGGGCTTGCATGACTTGGCTCTCCATTTTTCAGTCTTGGGGTCAAAATACCTCTTGATTGTGTCCCTCAGTTCTGGATAGTTTTCCTCTGTCTTTGCCATTCATGCTGTTAAACTAAGCAGTCATTTTCTTATCTACCTCTCCTGATCAGCTAGGCAGGTTTGTGCTGTTTTTTCAAACTGTTCCTTTACTCTCAGATTCTATTAGAATTAAAGAAGCAAGAATAGAACCAATTGTATATATAGATTCTATTGTGAGATTATAACACTCCATAACCAAATTGCCTGCAATCAGAAGTCTTACTTTTATTATAGGTAGAAATAGCTTATATCATTTGAAATTTTATCTTTCTTAGTTTTGTAATTTCCTATTACCTTACTTAGGTCATTTTAAAAAGTCTACTTGTTTAACCACTTTGGAATTGTTGATTTAATCCATAAACAAAACAATCGATAAACAAAACAATTTTTGTTTTATAAAACTATTGTCTTAGAAGATTTTAATGCATTTAAGAGGGTTTCATGTCACCGGGAAATATAGTTCAAGATTTTAAAACCTCTTTTGAACAAAGGGTACTATCAAATTGAATGTTAAAGTTGATGAAAACCAGACTAAAAGTTTTGAATGACTGCTCACTAAAATTTTACTGCTTAATGTTATTTGTAGCCTTATGTCTTTTTGGAAAATATAATAACATTATTATCAAGGTAATGTTTAATCATTTATCAATACTTTCCAGATAGGATTTTTGTAGAACTTTTAGCTTAAGTTACTTTTTTTAACATAATAAATTCTGCTTTGATTGTCTAGAATGCTTTTATTTAACTGCTCTGACTTTACCATTTACTAAGTGTTTGCCATGTGTGCCAGGCATTATAATAAGCATTTGATATGCTTTATTACATAGACTTCTTATGATGTAAGGTTTATAATTAGCTCTACTTTATAGATGAAGAAACCGAGGCTTGGTGATTTTTTTTTTTTGCTTAGGTCAGACTCTAAGGAGTAGAATTAGAATTGAACTCAGGTTGGACTTACTGTACACATTATATATGATGGTTGTATATAATAAAATGAAGAAAGGCATTAGGGACTCGGCCATCTCAGGTATATACTTGTAAACTAAAAAGAACCAGTTGAGCTATAAAAAGAGATGTATATGTTTGGCAGGTTTGTTGTCTAAAGGCTGCAGATAAATGGATAACAGCCTTACTGTTGTGCTAACACTTAGCTTAATGTGTGGTTATTTCTCTTTATTCTGAGAAATTATAGGAAAGATTGGATGCATAATATCTGAAGACTGCAGTGCACGTATCTTTGTCCTATCTTCACAGTCTACCAGTTTGTGTGAACCATAGTCATATACTTTGACATGCTCTATTGTACATCAGAGGTGTACATCACTTGCTGTGTGAATATCATATATCTCCACCCATGAGTGGAAGCAGTTAAACTGGGAATGTCTCTTTGGAGTTCCAGAGAACATTACTCTGTAATATTCTGTATGTACAGTTTTGCTTACTGTTACTGCGAGGAGATAAGGGGTAGAGGCAGTTTGGGTGACTGTGCCTCTATTTATAGTGTTTCTGAATTTTCAGGGGTTTTAGATTGGATGCTTTTAGTGGGAAATGGGAAGGAGATGTGTTCTAGTACAATTTTACAGAATTCATTTCCCACAGAAATGATATTTTGTGCACTTCCTGGGACCCAGCTCTTTAAAGCTATTTGATATTTGTGACTGAACTCTATGTAAGTACTTAATAGTTACTGCTTTTAAAGGACTAGATTATAGTTCATTGAACTAACCTGTAAGTTGAAGATTGATTTACTGAACTATTAAGATGATAGGTATTTAAAAAATTTTTAATTAATATTTTTAAATTAGCATATGAAGTTTGATTATGCTGAAGTTGGATATACTAGGAACATGATTTTTAAGCCATACACAATTGAAAGACCCATTTAATCCTTGACATAAAAAATTTAATCATTTGATACTAAGTGACGTTCTTGAAATATAGAATTGTTGGCTTTAAACTCATTTATCAGACTGCAGGAGATAATTTAAATGTGTTAGAGATGTATGATATTTGATCTCTTTCTGATATTTAGTTAAACATTAAAGGGTCAGACACTTTCAATAATGGCATATACACGAACCTTTTAGAAACAACAAAAAAGTCCAGGTTAGGACTTATTTTCACCTGTTATACCAGCAAGTGAACTTTCCTCACCTTGGTTTTTAGCAATGTCTGTTAAGTGGGTAGCAGAGGTTTTTTTGGCCAGTTGTTAAGCAGCTGGTTATTTGGAGTGGGTTATTTCTGTTTCTGGGCCAGATATATCAGGATGTTTCCAGCTTGTTCTTTGTCTTATTAATTTGGCTGATTCTGCACTGCCATATGTGACTAGGCTTCATCTAGGGTGAAGTATTGGTGGTGAAAGTAGTGAACCTGATAGAATTTGCTGACTATCGGATGTGGGGTGAGTACCAGGAAGAATAGTGGTGGTGTTAATGGAGAGGCCAATTATATTTATATATTACTCTGTGGAGCCAGTATCTTATCAGTAGAATCTTTAAATTGACAATTTAACTAGTACTTTTAGATTTGTCAATGCTGAGCCTTCTGAATTCTTATTTTAAAAGGGTACCATGCAATGTTTTTTAAATTGAGAAACGAAGTTTTATTGTGTTAAGCTACTGAGATCTTGGGATTTGTCGTAGCAACTATCATTACCCTAACTAATATAGAAACGGGTTTGTTTTGGTTTTTTTTGAGACAGAGTCTCACACTGTCTTCCGGGCTGGAGTGCAGTGGGACGATCTCAGCTTACTGCAACCTCTGCCTTCTGTATTCAAGCGATTGTCCTGCCTCAGCCTCCTGAGTAGCTGGGATTACAGGCGCCTGCCACCATGCCCAGCTAATTTTTTGTATTTTCAGTGGAGATGGGGGTTTCAGCATGTTAGCCAGGCTCGTCTTGAACTCCTGACCTTGTGATTCGCCCCCCTTGGCCTCCCAAAGTGCTGAAATTACAGGCGTGAGCCACCGCCCCAGCCCAGAAATGGGTTTTTAATCAAGCCAAAAGATAATGTTTTTAGCAGGGCTGGGTAAATAATATTATATTACTTTTTACAAGTCAAATTGAATTGACATCTCAAAATCTGTGCTTTTCCTAATGCTGTAGCTTACAATACCAAAATAACTAGTTGAAAATTCAGTTGATTATTGTCATTTGTTATTAGGTCTAACACATGATTTTCCTGATATTTAAATTATTTATTTATTTATTTATTTATTTATTTATTTATTTTGAGACAGAGTCTCGCTCTGTTGTCCAGGCTGGAGTGCAGTGGTGCAATCTTGGCTCACTGCAACCTCCGCCTCCCAGGTTCAAGTGATTCTCCAGCCTCAGCCTTCCACACCTGCCACCACACCTGCTGCTGCCACATATTTTTAGTGGAGATGAGATTTCCACCATGTTGGCCAGACTGGTCTCGAACTCCTGACCTCAAGTGATCTGCCTGCCTGGGCCTCCCAAAGTGCTGGGATTACAGGCATGAGCCACCGCTCCCAGCCCTGATATTTAAATTAAATTCATTGGTATTTAAACTGAAGAGGCAGTTTTTTTTTAATGGCATAAAAAATATCCGGCCAGGCACAGGGGCTCATACCAGTTATCCCAGCACTTTGGGAGGCTGAGGCAGGCAGATCACCTGAGGTCAGGAGTTCGAGACCAGCCTGGTCAACATGGTGAAACCCTGTCTCTACTAAAAATACAAAAAAATTTGCTGGGTGTAGTGTAATCGCAGCTACTCAGGAGGCTGAGGCACGAGAATTGCTTAAGCCTGGGAGATGGAGGTTGCTGTGAGCCGAGATCATGCTACTGTACTCCAGCCTGGGTGACAGAGCAAGATTCTCAAAAAAAAAAAAAAAAAATTCCAAGTGTTACTTTTTACCTAGTTTAGGCACATGAAAAAATTAGTAAGTTAATCTTTCTGTTTTCTTTTCTTTGTTTTTTTTTTTTTTTTTTTTTTTGAGACAGTCTCTCCCTCTGCTGCCAGGTTGGAGGACAGTGGAATGACCTTGGCTCACCTCTCTGCCTCTTGGGCTAAAGTGATCCTCCTACCCCAGCCTACTAAGTAGCTGGGACTACAGGCATGCACAACCATGCCCAACTAACTTTAGTATATTTTAGACAGGGTCTCACTATGTTGCCCAGGCTGGTCTTGAACTCCTGGGCTCTAGCAATTCATCTGCCTTGGCCTCCCAAAGTGCTGGGATTATAGGTGTGAGAAACCATGCCTGGCCAGTTTTTCTGTTTTCAATTACTGTAAAATTAAAGAATACCTTTCCTTTCCTTTTACTTTACTTTTATTTTATTTTATTTTTATTTCCATAGGTTATTGGGTAACAGGTGGTGTTTGGTTACATGAATAAGTTCTTTAGTGGTGATTTGTGAGATTTTGGTGCACCCATCACCCGGGCAGTAAACACTGCACCCTATTTGTGGTCTTTTATCCCTCACCCCCTTCCCACCCTTTCTCCCTGAGTCCTAAAGTCCATCGTGTCATTCTAATGCCTTTGTATCCTCATAGCTTTAGCTCCTACTTATGAGTGAGAACATACAATGTTTGGTTTTCCATTTCTGAGTACTTCACTTAGAATAATAGTCTCCAGTCTCATCCAGGTTGCTGCAAATGCCATTAATTCATTCTTGTTTATGGCTGAGTAGTATTCCATCATAGAGATAGATAGATAGATATAGATATATAGATAGATACAGATATCTCACAGTTTCTTTATCTATTTGTTGATTGATAGGCATTTGGGTTGATTCCACGTTTTTGCAGTTGCAAATTGTGCTGCTATAAACGTGTGTGCAAGTATCTTTTTATTTTATTTTTTTTTAGATGGAGTCTTGCTGCATCGCCCAGGCTGGAGTGCAGTGGCATGATCTCGGCTCATTGCAAGCTCTGCCTCCTGGGTTCACGCCATTCTCCTGCCTCAGGCCTCCCGAGTAGCTGGGACTACAGGTGCCCACCACCAAGCCCAGCTAATTTTGTTTTTGTATTTTTAGTAGAGACAGGGTTTCACCGTGTTAGCCAGGATGGTCTTGATCTCCTGACCTCATGATCCACCCACTTTGGCCTCCCAAAATGCTGGGATTACAGGCGTGAGCCACTACACCTGGCCGCAAGTATTTTTTTTCATATAATGACTTCTTTTCATCTGGGTAGATACCCAGTAGTGGGATTGCTGGATCAAATGGTAGTTTTAGTTCTTTAAGGAATCTCCACACTATTTTCCATAGTGGTTGTACTAGTTTATATTCCCACCAGCAGTGTACAAGTGTTCCCTGCTCACCGCAGCCACACCAACATCTACAATTTTTTGATTTTTTTGATTATGGCCATTCATGCAGGAGTAAGGTGGTATTGCATTTTAGTTTTGATTTGCATTTCCTTGATCATTAGTAATGTTGAGCATCTTTTCATATGTTTATTGGCCATTTGTATATCTTCTTTTGAGAACTGTCATGTCCTTAGCCCACTTTTTGATGGGATTTTTTGTTTTTTTTCTTGCTGATTTGTTTGAGTTCCTTGTAGGTACTGGATATTAGTCCTTTGTCAGATGATTAGATTATGAAGATTTTTTCCCACTCTGTGGGTTGTCTGTTTACTCTGCTGACTGTTCCTTTTGCCTTGCAGAAGTTCTTTAGTTTAATTAAGTCCCA
The DNA here is from genome assembly GCF_049350105.2 of Macaca mulatta. Lineage (NCBI taxonomy): Eukaryota > Metazoa > Chordata > Mammalia > Primates > Cercopithecidae > Macaca > Macaca mulatta. The sequence goes on from NC_133408.1 coordinate 92,620,017, forward strand.
ACAATTGATCTTTGCTTTTATTGCATTTGCTTTTGGGTTCTTGGTCATGAAATCCTTGCCTAAGACAGTATCTAGAAGGGTTTTTCCAATATTATCATCTATAATTTTTATAGCTTCAGGTCTTAGATTTAAGTCCTTAATCCATCTTGAGTTGATTTTTGTATAAGGTGAAATATGAGGATCCAGTTTCATTCTTCCACATGTGTCTAGCCAATTATCTCAGCACCATTTGTGTAAAAGGATGTCCTTTCCCCATTTCTTGTTTTTGTTTGCTTTGTCAAAGGTCAGTTGGCTGTAAGTATTTGGGTTTATTTTTGGGTTCTCTATTCCTTCCATTGGTCTATGTGCCTGTGTTTATATCAGTACCATGCTGTTTTGGTGACTATGGCCTTACAGTATGGTTTGAAACCAGGTAATGTGATGCCTCCAGATTTGTTCTTTTTGCTTAGTCTTCCTTTGACTCTGTGGGCTCTTTTTTGGTTCCATATGAATTTTAGAATTTTTTTTTCTAAATCTGTGAAGAATGATAGTGGTATTTTGATGGGAATTACGTTGAATTTGTAGATTGCTTTTGGTAGTAGGGTCATTTTTACAATATTGATTCTACTCATCCATGAGCATGGGATGTGTTTCTATTTGTTTGTGTTGTCTGTGATTTATTTCAGCAGTGCTTTGTAGTTTTCCTTATAGAGGTCTTTTGCCTCCGTGGTTAGGTATATTCCTAAGTATTTTATTTTTTTTGCAGCTATTGTAAAAGGGGTTGAGTTCTTATTTTGATTCTCTGCTTGGTTGCTGTTGGTATATAAAAGTGCTACTGATTTGTGTACATTAATTTTGTATCTGGAAATTTTGCTGAATTCTTTTATGAGTTCTAGGAACTTTCTTTCTGGAGGAGTCTTTTGGATTTTCTAGGTAAATGATCATATAATCATCAAACAGCGACAGTTTGACTTCCTGTTTACCAATTTGGATGCCCTTTATTTCTTTCTCTTGTCTGATTCGTCTGGCTAGGATTTCGAGTACTATGTTGAAAAGGAGTGGTGAGAATGGACATCCTTGTCTTGTTCCAGTTCTCAGAGGGAGTGTTTTCAACTTTTCCCCATTCAGGATTATGTTGGCTGTGGGTTTGTCATGGATAGCTTTTATTATATTGAGGTATGTCCCTTGTATGCTGATTTTGCTGAGAGTTTTAATCATAAATCGATGCTGGATTTTGTCAAATGATTTTTCTGCATCTATTAAGATGATCATGTGATCATCTTATTTTTAATTCAGTTTATGTGGTGTATCAGATTTATTAATTTGGGTTTGTTAAACCATGCCTGCATCCCTGGTATGAAACCTACTTGATCATGGTAGATTATCTTTTTGATATATTATTGGATTTGGTTAGCTAGTATTTTGTTAAGAATATCTTTCCTTTTAAAACTTCATTGTGGTTGGTCATGGTGACTCATACCTGTAATCCTAGTACTTTGGGAGGCTGAGACTAGTGGATCACTGGAGCCGGGGAGTTTTAGACCAACTAGGGCAGCATGGCAAAACCCTGTCTTTACCAAAAAAAAAAAAAAAATATATATATATATATATACACACACACACACACACACACGTATATATACACATATATACATACACACATATGTATATATACATACACACGCAAAAATTAGCCAGGTGTGATAGCACATGCCTGAAGTCCCAGCTACTCAGGAGGCTGGGGTAAGAGGATCACTTGAGCCTCAGGAGGCAGAGGTTGCAGTGAGCTGATACCATGCCACTGTACTCCAGCCTGGGCTACAAAAAACCAAAAACTTCAGATTATTTGAAGGCATTTGAATATTCAGTTGAAAGTAACAGTTTTTCTTAATGCAGATATAATTCACATACTGCAAAATTTGCCCTTTTAAAGTATATGACCCAATGGTTTTTAGTACTTCACAAAGTTGTGCTGTCATAATCACTATCTAATTCTAGAATATTTTCATCACCCCAGAAACTCCATACCTATTGGCAGTCACTCCCCATTCTTTTTTCTTCCATCTGCTTATCTACTTTCTGTTTCTTTTTTTTTTCTACTCTGTTTCTATGAATTTGCATAGTCTAGACATTTCATATAAATAGAATCATAGTTATATGGATTTTTGTGCCTGCTATCTTTAACTTGGCATAATGTTTACAAGGCTCATCTACATTATAGCATGTGTCAGTATTTCATTCCTTTTTGTGGCTGAATAATATTCCGTGTGTGCATATATTTATATACACCATATTTTGTTTATCCATTTGTCAGCTGATAGACATTTGGGTTGTTTCTACTTTTTTTTGACTATTATGAATAATGATGCTATGAACATTCTTGTACAAGTTTTTATGTGCACATATGTTTTCCATCATTTTTGGTACGTACCTAGCAATGGAACTGGGCATATATTGTGTCATAGGGCAACTGTATGTTTAACTCTCTGAGACACTGCCAAACTTTTTTCCACAGTGGCTGCACCCTTTTACATTCCTACCAGCAACATATGAAGGGTCTAGTTTCTCTGCATCCTTGCCCATATTTGTTTTTGCTTTATGTATTTTGGGGGATACTATGTAATTTTGTTATATTTTTATGTTCTACATTTCTGAAAATTGATGTGACCTTGCTGTGGAAAGATAAAACCATTTTTTCAAAGTTGACTACTAATTTAAAGAAAAAAATACTACAATACTAATATATGATTGCTTCTTTATCATAATTTGCTAATATCAGTATCATTTGTAGAAATGAATCAGATGAATTTAGCACCAGCAAGTGTTTTAAGTTAGTGTTGTAATTCATAGACTGAATATTTCATTTCTGTTTTTCCTGATTACATGTAAAATAACTTATTTAACAAACTTCAGATTAGGTGGTTTCTCCAAGTCTGTGTAAGCAGTTTTGGACTCATGACACCTCATAAATCTACACTTAGCATGTACTCTGTGAGGCACAGTAGTGGGCTATGGGAACACAGTGACAGCAAGATGGCTATGGACCCTTTGTTCTTGGCACTTTTATTTAAGGGAAAAAAAAAAACATGTTGGCATAATTAGAGGTTGTGGTTTGTGTTACGAAGGATATAAACAGGATGTGTGAGAGGGAATACTATACTGTAGATTTATAAGTCAAGGAAGACCTCGCTGAGGGAGTGATTTTAAAACTAAAATCTAAAAGGTGATTAAGAGTCAGGTATGTAAGAGCTAGGGGAGAATACAGCAGGCAGGGTGTCTGAATTGGAAAAGAGCTTGGGATCTAAGTGAATGTCAATTTGGCTCATAAGGAGGAAAGAATACTACTGGGGAGTTTGGAGAGAGACAGAAGCCAGATCTGGCCATGGAAAGGAATTTGAATTAAATCCATTGTAGTGGGACTCCATCAGAGAGTGACAGGATTGATCTAAGTTTTTTTGTTTTGTTTTGTTTTGTTTTGTTTTGTTTTTTTGAGACAGGGTCTTCCTCTGTCACCCAGGCTGGAGTGCAGTGGGAGTGATCATAGCTCACTGTAGCCTTGAACTACTGGGCTCAAGTGATCCTCTCACCTCATCCTCCCAAGCAGCTGGAACTACAAGCATGCCCTACTACACCTGGCTACATTTAAAAAATTTTTTTGAGGAGATGGAGTCTTACTATGTTGCTCAGGCTGGTCTTGAACTCCTGGGCTCCAGCAGTCCTTCTGCCTCAGCCTCCCAAAGTGCTGGGATTACAGATGTGAACCACCATGCCTGGCTGATTTAAGTTGTTAAAAGATCACTAGAGCTGCTGACTGTAGACTGGAAGCAAGAAAACCAATTAAAAGGTTATTGCAGATGACCAGGCAAGAAATGATGGTTTAGATTAGGGTAATGGCAGTGTAGGTGGAAAGAAGTAGACTGATCTGAGAGGGACTTACGGAGATAGAGTCTATAGGATTTGACAGTGGTTAGATATGGGAGGCAAGGCAAGAGAAAGAAAAGTTGAGGATGATGCCCAGGTTTTTGGCTTAAACAGTTGGTCACAGGTTGTTACAGGACAGGGAAGAAATAAGAGGAAAGATTTGGGGAATTGGGAATTGAAGTGCATTGTAGAATTTGAGTTGCCTATTAAAATATATGAAGATGTCAAATCTCTTAACAGTTGGGTATATGAATCTGGGTCTGAGAGGGTGAGGCCTTGGACAGAGAGACAAATTTGCGACTTGTCTGAAGAACCCTAACGTTTAGAATTGGATGAGAAATTTAGCAAAGACTCTGGCAGGGCAAAAACCAGTGATATGAATGAAATGTACATATGCCTACTAATGGTTTTTCTAAACCTTGATTCCTTTTCTAGAGAAGCAAATGATAAAGACTGTGGTGTCTTTCTTTCTCCTTGCAAAAGTCAGAAACTTTTGCTGGGTGCTATTGCATCTTTTCCTCCTACTGCTGACGGACTTGCTTAGCTATTGCCTAACCTTTCTGTTTAGTAGGTGTAGGTGGTTTTAAAAAAGAAGGACTTGGAGATAAGGGATTACCAGTCTCTTTCTGGGATACTAGTCATACTACTTTAGTTAGCTATATTTTGGGTTAAATACAATATGTGCCTAGCTTTTAAATTTAATAATTATTTGTATGTGTGCGACCCATAGTTCCAGGACTAGGAATTCTCAAAATCTTTTGAGTTTTTATCTTGATAAAAAATTAATATTATCAATAATCTGGATAATCACTTTATAGCTATCATGAGATTTCAGTACCTCTACTTTTAACTAAATGGTTTTCCTAAATTTATTTAACTTGTATTGCATTGCAAAGTTTTCCAAGCTTTGGCTTTTGAAGTCTCTGACTGAAAATGACCTATTGTTTCTGTGAAAAATTTGTTTTAAACCTGTCTACTAACAAATTATGGGAGTAAACATTTTAAGTAGGACTGTCAGTGTGCGCCATTTATGTATATTTTGTTCAGTAGTCCCAAATACTGAGTTTTCCAGAATATTTTTTCCCTATCTTGCTTAGAAGTGATGCTTGTGATAAAATATCTGACAAATTCCATTACTATTACAGTTTAATAGGAAAATGGAGATTATCCATGTAGAAAGCAGATAATATATTAACATCTTGAAGTAGTTGGTAAATACTACATTCTTTCACTAAAAATAAAAAAGCGTAAGTTGGATAACTTATGTTTTGGACATGGACTTCTTTTGACTAATATGAAAGTATTTTTTCTCGTAGAGAAGGTAAAATTAATTAAAAGATTTCCTTTTGTTGTTTATAGATGTCATTTTAAACTGAGACTTTAGGCTGGGCATGGTGGCTCACGCCTGTAATCCCAGCACTTTAGAATACTGAGGTGGGCGGATTACTTGAGGCCAGGAGTTTGAGACCAGCCTGGCCAACATGGTGAAACCCTGTCTCTACTAAAAATACAAAAATTAGCAGGGTGTGGTGGTACATGCCTGTAATCCCAGCTCCTCGGAAAGCTGAGTCAGGAGAATTGTTTGAACCTGGGAGGTGGAGGTTGCAGTGAGCCAAGATCGTGCCACTGCGCTCCAGCTTGGGTGACAGAGCGAGACTCTGTCTCAAAACAAAAAAACAAAAACAAAAACAAAACAACAAAAAAACTGAGACTTCAAAGTTCTAATGTGAATTGGGACTTTGTTTTTTTTTTTAAATCACATGAAGTGACAGTCATTGCAACTTTAACCCAACCTGTTTTAGCAGCATCCAAATCATGTTCTTATGCATAATGAACATACACAGCCTGCTGTTAGTCATTCAACTTTTCGGTACTTTTCTATAATCTCATTAGAGCCTCATGAAACTGCATGATGTGGGAGGAGCAGGTACTAGAAATTAGCACCTAATGTTAATTGAATACTCAGTAGGCATTGTGTTCTGTTCTAGTTTATGTGCATTTCCATTGTTACGAAAATTAAGCCCTGTGAGATACAAACTATTATTGCCCTTATATTACAGACAAGGAAATCGAGGCACAGAGTGCTGGTGATGGGATATTGTATAAGTTTCTTATCATCTCTTTACCTACATCTGTCATATTGTGCTGTAAGTCCAACTCCTCTGCACAAGACCCCCATCCCTTATTAGCTACTGAAGGACATTGCTCTTGAAACTGTTTTTCTCTCTTGCATCATCAGTTTTTTCCTTTCTACTGAATTACTCCTATTGGCATACAAACACGTTATTTCTCTCTTGAATAAACAAAAGCACAAAAGAATAAAACAAACCAAAAGCAAGACCCTCTCTTGATCCCATTTCCCTTCTAGCTGTTGTCCTGTTTCTTCCTTTAAGTGCAAAACTGTTTATAAGTTGTATATATTTGCTGTCTTTATGTGTCTCTCCTTTTCTCTTGAATCAATTCCAGTTAGGTTTTTATTCTGCTACACCACCAAGATTACCTTTATCAATGTCATTAATGATCTCCTTGTTGCAGGATGCTGTGGGAAGATATAGAGATACATAGAATAATATGAAGGGAGGACACTGTGCATAATAACGAAAGCCTAGAAACGCTCAAATATCCATTAACAAACTATAGTCCTTTCATATAATGGAGCATTGTGCGTTTGTTAAAAAGAATGGGGAAATATTTTTATGCTGCTAAGCAGTAATCTCCCTGGCTTATTGAGTGAGAAAACAAGATGCAATAGAGTAAGTGTATTGTACTACTTTTTATGTAAGAAAAGGAGGAAAATAGGAGTATGTGTGTATTCAGCTTTGTTGTTAAGCGTTGTAAGGGCAATCCAAAATCACAGAGGGGACAAGGACAGAACTAAAGCCTCTTTGAATGCACCTTGTTTATAGTTTTTACCTTATCGCCATTTTTTGTTATATATAATTATAAAAAAATAGAGAAATCTCTAAATGAAAACACAAGAATTAAAAAACGTCAGGATGGTGACACAGTTACAAGAATTATTATTTCAAGTAACTTTGAAACACTGTATTTTGCCTAGTGACCTATATCCTAAGGACAGAGAAGATCAGTAAGAAATCTTAAACTTTGTTCAATATTGTTAGTAACAATCTTGTTATTGTTATTTTGAGATTACATATAGTAGGATAAAACAAATAAGTACATTTGCTAATGGCATGTATTTATTAATGTCATTAGCAAGAAAGATTTTCAGGGTGAGAAGATACAAATAAAATGAGTGAATACTATTTAATTGGAAATGTCATAGTGAACTCAGGATTTAAGTTTCTCTTTATAAAAATACATTATTTTCTAGCTCTGCTTACTGAAGAAGTAATGACAAGTAAAAATCAGTATTTGTAGCTCCTAGATTTTGGTCTTTAGATACCATTTCCCATTAAAATGAATCATGAATCCTGGAGCAATGGCTGATTCCAGGTCTGGGGCATGGAATGTGTAAGATGAACTTCTGGGGCATTTTGTGCCTGAGAGCAAGGAAGCTACTATTAGAGATGACAGAGGTCATGTTAAAATGCAGGAGCCACCTTGTAGGGACTCCTACTGGTAAAAAATGGTGCAATTTGAGGTCCCCCTTGTCAAAAGTCCTCTTGTCATACAAAAAGGAATTGGAATCTGATCAGCCCTCTAGATCTAACTACATTGTACAGGAACTACAGGAACATGCTGAGCAATACCAGGAGGATACAGTTTGCCTAATCAGACTGGAAAGTTCTATGAGACGAACAATTTCTTCAACACGTAAATAGCCTGGGAAAAATTTTTTTAAAATAGAAACTGTTAAAAGATTAAAAGAGGCATAACAGCCAAATTTTGTGTGTGAACCTTATTTGGATTCCGATTCAAATCATCTTTAAAAAACATTTTTCGGCAAGTGGGAAGAGTTGAACTGCACTGGATATTACATATTAAGGAATTGTTGAATGTAGTAACATTATGGTTATTATAAAACTTACTGAATTTGTACAGGTGAAAAGAAATGATGTGTCGTATTGCTTTAAAATACAGTACTCAGCTGGGTACAGTGGCATATATCTGGAGTCCCAGCTATTCCAGAAGCTGAGGTGGGAGGATTACTTGAGCCCAGGAGTTCGGGGCTGTAGTGTGTACCATGATCGTACCTGTGAATAGCCACTGCACTTCAGCCTGGAAAACAGAGTGAGGCCCTGTCTCTCTCTCTCTCTCTCTTTTTTTTTTTTTTAAAAGATTAAAATGCAGTATTCTCTTTGAAGAAAAAAAAAGCAATGAGGGATGGATGAGACAAGAATAGCAGAATTTGGTAATTGTTGAAGCTGGGTACTTGAGAGTTCTTGAAGATGGTACCTGGGGGTTCATTTTATTCCCTCAACTGTATGTATGTTTGAGAATTTTTATAAAGGAAAAAAATTCACAAAAAGACACCGATGTCCTTTATGCAGAGTGATGATATGACATAAAAGTATCTATCTATTAAATTTTTGGTCTGGTAAAAAAGTGATAGTTTATGATGACTGTAATACTTATTGAAGAAACTTCTTTAGGTTCCAATTGTAATAAGTACATTATAAAGATTTATAAAGCATTGCATAATTCATTTTGGGCAGGAATTAAATCATTGAGTGTATATTTAGCATTCAACTTATGGTCATATAGTTGGCCATTCAGTGCCTATAAGGATATAGGAAAAAACAAACTCAGTTTCTCTTATGCTCTCACAACACTCAATACAGAATTCTTCTGTAATGTCTGGTCACCAAAATGTGTGGGGATTTCTCTCCAACAATAAGGAGTTCTGCAGAAAATTCTCCGGAGGACACCAGCTGAATGTCCTTTAATTCAGTTTACTTCTGACACTATCTACCTGGAGATAGATTCCACAGGTTGAGGGCTCAATCCCACAAGACTGCCCCCTTCATATGTGGTCCCAAGCACAGGTTGTGGCCTGTGTTTTTGACCAGCTGTTTATAAATAGGGGTTCCCATGACCCCCTCCTGGGGTTCAATTAATTTGTTAGTGCAGCTCACGGAACTCAAGGAAACATGTTACTTACATTTGCTCACTTATAAAGGATATTATTACAAAGGATACAAATGGAAGAGAGATGCATAGCACAAGGTCTGGGAGAAAGGGCTCAGAGCTTTCATGCCCTTTCTGGGCCCATCCACTCTTGAGGAACTTCGACTCATTCTCCTATGCTGGAGCTCTCAGAACTCTCCTTTTGGGTTTTTATGGAAGCTTCGTTAGGTAGGCATGATTGATTAAATCATTGGCCGTTGGTTTATCAACTCAACCTTAAGCCACTCTCCCTTTCTGGAGGTTGGGGGTGGGGGTGGGACTGAAAGTTGCAAACTTCTAATCACTTGGTTGTTCCCCTGGCAACCAGCCCCCATCCTGAGGCAGTGTGGGGTCCCCCAGCCACCAGTTGTCTTATTAGCACACTAAAGATACTCATCTTTCTGAAGATTCCAATGATTTTAGGAGCTATTTGGCAGAAAACAGCATGAAAACCAAATATATTTTACAATACCACAGTGCTCCTCTCTCTCTCTCTGTCTCTCTCTATATAAACAGAAACCTTTATATATAAATAATAAACCTTTATATATATATAAAGGTTGTAAGACTTATGATTTTAAAACCTGTGCATTGTATTTGATTGTTTATATACAGGAGTTTGTACATGTGCATTTGAGGAATGGTACGCTCCAAAATGCTTCCAGGAGAAACTGGAATATGTGTAATGGTTAAGTATCTTGGAAGGATAGCTATACCTTTGGTGTGTAAGGATGCCTGAACCACAGATCTTAGTATGATAATTTCTATTATGGCTAGTTTTAATATAAGAAGACCCTTTTGTAGTAGCTATGTTGAATACATAATCTTAAAAATTGTTATAGTTGTGGCTTGGATTTGGCATATTTAAGAATTACTGATATGGCTAGTATTTGTTTTGATAAAATGCAAAGAACATTCACCTGTTTTGCAGTTATTAAATAGGCCTTATGTGGAGTATATACAGATGCTTTAATTTTACATAATTTCATATTTTGGTTGCATATAGAGATGGCAACTGACTCTCCATGCACTTGTGTTGATTTTTCTTTAGTCTTGTGTTTTTGAAAAGCTTAACAAAGGTATTTGTGAGAGTGGTAGGAATAATAATTAGAATAGTAAGTAAATTTATAACTAAATCTAAATGGCTCTTGAATTAAAACCAATAAATTGTTCTGCACAATATTAGTAAGGAAGAAAATAAGTCATATATTATCTTAGATGAAAAATTGACAAAATAAGGCAAAATGATTCTGGTGACCTCGAAATTTTATCCTACTGTTGACTATTAATATAAGGCCAACCCCTTTCTCATTTATATAGTCTTGAAGATTTTTTAATGATAGTCATATATGCATTGCATTATAGTTGAAAAGACAGACTTCCAATTTACCTACCCCCTACCCCGCCAGGATAGTATTATCTGTACTTTATTATAGCTGCAATAGATAAATTACCATTTGCTGAACTCTTAAATGTTTTTTCTTAAGTAGAATTTGGAAAAACAAAAGTTCTTAAATTGTGTCAGTTTTCTGCTTACTTGTGCCTAAAGGGAGTTTTATTTTACCCATAATTAGGCATGTTATTCCCAGCCTTCAATTTGCATAATTAGAAAAGTTGAATTCTTTTCTTTGTCCCATTTCTTAGTTGACGAAGGATCAGAGATTGGTGTATTCGGGCAGACTGCTTCCCGATCATCTGCAGCTGAAAGACATTCTCAGAAAAGTAAGCTTTTCTATCACTATTTGATACCAGATACATTCAGAATGTGAGAGGAGATATGTTCTGAAATTGTATTCAACCAGTTCAGTTTTTAGATACTTAAAATCAATCCCTTTGGGTAGCATAACAAGTAAAGATAAATTAGAAAGTAACATGATAGTTTCTTGCTAGTTTAGGTAACGGTTCTGTATATTCATCTGATAGTTAAATCTAAAGTAGGATTATGTATTTGTGTTCAGGTATTTGTCATTTTTTGTAAGAAAATGCTATTGATGTCAGTAGTGCAGAAGTAGAATGTTCAGTAGTGGTGACGGATTTTCATTGATAACAATCTTTCCTCTAAATCTCCTTTTTGCCAGCTGCATGATATTTTTATACAAATTGCTTGAGTTGGGAGTTTAATTTCAGGAGGAAGTTAACTGGTCCATCAGTTAGCAAACTTTGTGGGTGCTCAGAGCTAAAATATATTTCAATACATTTTTATATTTCAATATTTTCAATAAAGTCAGCTTGAAGGCTAGTTATTTTAGTAGTAGCTTTTAGCTCATGTTCGTTTGTGGAATTTATACTTATAGAGCTTTTCAGCATTTGAAATGTTGCTTTTTGTTGGTGAGTATAGCAAAATTGAATTTCTTCTATGTTTTGCCTTAGCTCTTTGACTTAAACTGTTGTTGTAGATATTGCTTATCTAATTTAGAAGATCTGTATCTTCTCCTGTATGTTTATGATCACCTGTGGGAAACTTTAAAAAAAAATTAGTATATTCCTTCTGCTTAGACAGTTGACATTTTAGCTTTGCCAGTGTGACTTCTTGCTGTTATTGGAATTATGTAGTTTCAAATTGCTAACATGGTGCAATACCCACTCCCTCAAAAATAGCGGATTTTGCAGCAGGTTTTTTGTCTTTTTTCTTTCTTTCTTCTTTTTTTTTTTAAAGACATACATTATTACCCAAAGCCTGTAGTTTATGTTTAGGGTGCACTCTTGTGTTGCACATTCTATGAGTTTTGGCAAATATATAATGACTCCACCAGTATAGTATCATTTAGAATAGCCCTGAAAACCTCTGTGTTCTGGCTGTCCTTTTTTTTTTTTTTTTTTTTCTTGTTTTTATGCTGGTACTCAGAAATAAAATATATTTCAATATAGTCCTTTCTGCCATCTGCTCTTTGAAATACAGATATATTAATTATTTTACCCCAAGGATAGCTTAAATCTGCACATGAAGACTTTTTAAAACATTTTTGCTGCCAGAAATGGTTTCAGGCCAGACAACTTAAAATAAAAACTGCTTCAGTCAAAGAACTCTTGTGCCCCTATATAAAACATGTTGAGTAATATGTTTATATTTTAAATAGTTCTTTCAACTGTTTTTGTTAAAGTCAATGTACCCCTTTACTTTTTTCAGTTTAAATGCTGCCATTAGCTTTACCTATTTAGTCACAAAATGTTTTATGGAAACATTCCCGAGATAAATAAATTCTGTGAATTAATTGTGATTAATAATGACCTTTTGGAACTATGTTTCTAAGAATCAACATCTTATACTTGTATGCTTGTTAATATTCTGTATTAAGAAGCTAAGGGGGGCATTGAAAATTAGGAGTGTCTTCAACCTCCTTTGCCAGGCATACCTTCTGTCGTGCTGTCTCTGAAGCCTTTCTTTAGCATTCTAACCCTTAGTAACTTCTTCCTCCAAACTCCTAAAGTAATTAAGGTTGGACTTCTCAGTTTCATGCAAAAAAGACTGTTCTCTGTTTCTGTAATTGTGCTGTAGTGCACAAGTCTACTCTCTTAATAATGTCATGAGCCTCTTTAAGGAAGGGCCTGTTATACCCTTTCTTGGATTTGCCTCCAAATTAAGCACAATTATAGGTTCGTGGTAGGCAAGTGATACATTCTTAGTTTCTAGTAACTTTGTTTCCCTTTCTCATCATTTGGGTATCTTTCTTTCTGCTCCTTTTTCTTTGTCATTCTGTTCTTTTCTTTTTTAAAAACTTGCTGACTCATCCCTCATTGTTCTCTGTCCTCCTTTGTTCCTTCTTTCCTTTCCCCATCTTATTTGCTAGCTTTATGTCTAAGTATAAATAAATATGCTCATGATCTCACTAAGCTAAAATGCCAACCGTAATCGTTATTTGTAACATTTTTCTTCAGTCATATTTGTAGGTTTATGGAAAAACATGGGATATTTACAGAATATAGTTTAAATGTATGCTTTATATCTGCGTATAGGTGTTATAGATGAAAATAGTTTTTGACTCCAAAAAGAGTAAGAAAATCACCTTGCTAAAATTAAGGCAAACATGATTATGATGAAGTTATTTGAGTTTCTTTTATGGTTGCTAAGCCTCAAGTGATGGAAATATATAAACTGTAAAAAGTTTAAGGTGCTAGATGTTTTCATGCTGAAATGATAGATTGTGCTGATACAACTTTCACAACATTGTTTGCTTTAAGACTGCTTTGTATGCAAAATAATTTTTTAATACAGCAATTAGAGTATTTAGATCATTTTCCAAGTATGGAGAAGATACTGAATTCAAAAGGATCCCAAATAAAATGACAGATTTACCTTCAAATGATAACAGTTTATCAGTAATAGAATGGCTAGGCGGTAAAGGGATCTAAGTTTTAAGTATTTCAGTTTAGCTACTGACTTTTTGAACTGTACATTTTGTAGTACTACCCTTTAAATGTAATCTTCTTTAATTTTAGCAAGATGAGTATCATATGGTTCATCTAGTATGTACTTCTCGGACTCCTCCCAGTTCTCCAAAATCCAGCACCAATAGAGAAAGTCGTGAAGCATTGGCATCCAGCAGCAATTCTGTGAGTTGTTTTGGGAGGAGTAAACATTGAACTTTTCTTCTTCTTCATCTTCTTCTTATTTTTTGCCTCTAAAAACTAAATGAAAAACAACAATTGGAGCTTGTGGATTTTGAGATTGCGTTTTGAACTAAAGTTAGACATTTTGTAAAGTTTACGATTTTGAAAGGTCTAATATGCAGTGTTATCCCTTGAAGTCTATTCACCATGAGTTATAATTTGCTGTATGGCAGGTCAGTAATAGGTTTCATCTTCAAAGGTTTAATTATTGGAATACTTAGAAAACGGAATTATGTTATGGTTATATAATATAAATTCTTAGGCCAATGATGTTTCAGAATATGCCAGGTATTTAAAATAGTATATTTGATTCAAGGTAGATTAAATTGTTTAAAATTTAAGTACCCTAAATCTTCTTGAAGTAGATGACTTGGTCAAGGATTTTGTTTTTTAAAAATGACTGGATTTGGGTGTACCTTCCACCTGCTTGGGGAGGTAATACTTAATGTGCTAATTTTTTTCAGACTTGGGTATTCATTCCTCCATCCTTATTTTTCCATCTGCCTGAAATTGTTTTGGAAATGTTTTGTAATAGTTGACTTTCTCAATTTAGACATTTTCTATAAATTTCAAAGACATTGTCTCCAGTCCTCTTATGTTATTTTTGATTTCCCATAAAGGCTTTCTATGACACCTTTGCAGGTAAGAGGACTGGATGAGTGGAAGCTTGCTTTCAACTTCTTGAGCAGGCAGGGAACTTGTATACTGCTAAGTATGCTTTCCTTGTCAAGAATCCAGCCAAAGCTCGAAAGAGAGCACAAATGACAGGGGTGGGAACTAGTTGAAAGCTCTCTCAATAGATACTAGTTAACTGCTGCTTTAAGAAACTAGCTTCTCCAGTTGCTGTATTTAATTAGTATTCTCTTAATGGTAAGTATTTCCTAGTACCAGCCATGGGAATTTAGCTTACATTAAACTAAATATAATATGCCTTGTCAAAACACCCAAGGGTCTTTATATGTTTCCTGCCTTGGCATGGAAAGGCACAGACATTGGCATTGGCATAGAGTTTTTTTTTTGTAGCTGTCGGACGCAGTTGCATTGCTCCAATTTTTGTTCAGAAACAACCCTCTGACTTTGACTTGTCCAGTGGGTTGCTCAGCCATGATTTTGTATCTTTAGTGTGTATATTTGTTTTTTTCAGAGTGTTATGAAAGCCTGAAAAGTATCAAAGGAATGTTAAGTTGAATTCACCTTAATTTTTCATGGTTCAGAAATTTCAAGGGACTTGAAAATGTTTTAAAGATCTAATCATAAAATAATTACCTAATAAGGTCAGAAATCATTAGTTCTAGAGAAATTAGGTTGTGCTGCCAAATGACTAGGCTTTTCTTCTAATAATTGTATTAATGAACACCATATTATGATGGCCCATTTAATGAGAAATCTTACCGAAAAAGCAGCCTTTCCCAGTTTATGTTCCTAAGAATCCAGACTCCTTAGTAAGATATTTGATATCTAATGTGTGTGAAGTAACATTTTAAAGTAAGTTTTTGTTAGTCTTGCAAAAGACTGGTGTGGGCTGTTTTGCAAAAGACTGCTTTGGACCTTTCACATGGCAGGACTTAGCATGGGAGTCATGCAAAAAGACATCCTGTCAATAGGAAGGCAGTACGGGTAAAATACAACTTAATAAACTTGTTAAAGGAAGGATGTTAAAGTAATACTGTACCTAGCTTTTTAAAGTGGAAGAACTGTAATTTATGTAAAATGTAATTGTGTTTTAAATGTACATGAAACACTTGACAAACTATTTTTAAACAAATTGGGATGGTCTTCAGGGAGTTATATTGTTTATGGTTACTGAATCCATGAGCACGAGAATAAAAAAATTTGAGCATGAGAATAAAAAAATCCCGATTAACATTTTGATCCTCATAGTTCATTTTGTAAAAAAGTAATATTTGTTGGTGATTTCTATAAACTGATAGAATTTTAGAACTGAAAGGAATCTTGAAAATTTAGTCCAATCTCATTTTCTGTAGGAAAGTGGAGACTCTGAGAGGTTAAGTGAACCTTTAAGGTTATACTTCTTGTTAATGTCAGAGATAACACTAGATTTTAGATCTTTTGATTTCTAGCCTGTTTCTCATTACTTTAAACCAATGTGTTACCAATAGGATGTTGTACAGTACTTGGCACATAGTAACTATTTAAATGACTCAGTAATTAGTACCATTTATTGAACACTTTATATGTGTTAGGCATCATGAAAGGAGCTTTGCATTAATTTAATCATGTGAAAAGAGCTTTTTAATGCATTAACTTAATCTTCAGAATTTAATATGCTGATTTTGTGTATTATTCTGCTCCTCAGCCATTTCTAGTTGAAAAAAATGGAATATTTTAATTTAATTAAGCAGTTTTGATAAGTTTTGACTGGACACAAGATTTAAAACAGTAAATTTCTGAAATTTCGTTGTTTTGTGGAGGGATTTCATGAATGCATTTTTAGTAATGTGCCTGTAATTTTATGATTGTAAAAGAACTAAATCTCCTTTTAAAGATTACACATTTTTGTTTGTAGAGTTCAGATCATTCAGGATCAACAACTCCATCATCTAGTCAAGAAATGTTGTCTTTAGCTGCGGGTTCTTCCTCGGAAGGATTGAGGCAGCGTACCCTTCCACAAGCACAAACTGACCAAACACAGAGTCACCAGTTTCCATATGTAATGCAAGGGTAAGTGAAATTGTGGTAGCTGTGGAAAGTGATTGGGGCCCCCTAAAAATGAATTCCTTTTGATTTTTACCATAGCCTCTTTGCAGCAATTAAAGTACATTTTAAATTTATTCATATACTTGATTTTATATTTTGAGAACTAGAGGGTTAAGAAGAGCACTGCTTTTGAAACCTGACTGCACATCAGAATCATGTAGGGCAGCGCTTTCAATCTTGAATGTTTGTCCTAATCACTGGGAGACCTTGCTGAGCTTCAGGTTTATATTCAATAGGTATGATGGGGCCTGAGAATCTGCATTTCTGACAAGCTCCCAGATGATGCTGATGCTTCTGATGTTTAGACCACACTTTGAATAGCAAGGATCTATGTAACTAATTTTTTTTTTTACTCGGTCTCATTATAGATCTACTCAATTTAGTCTTCAGGGGAATGTGGTTGAGTGAAGGTATATTTGGAAGAGTACAGATCCCAGCAATCTGTTTTTAAAAGTTTTTAAAAGTTCCACAAGTGTTTCTGATCAACTTGGTAACAGCTGTGCTAGAGTAAAACCATGATGTATTACAGGGATATGCTAACCGCTGCATGTTTTCCAGGATCTTTGTTGTATTGATAGTTTTATAAAGCAGTTTTCTTAAGAAGCTTGCCACAGTCACCCTATATTTAGCAATTACAGCAGGCCCTTTGGGTTAGGCACTTCTAGAGGAAATGCAGCCACAGGTAAAGCAGATCAGAGAGTAGGATCTTGGAGAACATGGTTTGGACCAGGGTTGTGTCGAAAGCAGACTGTTTTACTGGGGTATTATTGTTTGTCATTTTTGAGCTAAAGGAAGCTTGAGTAACAGGTAGTGATAATTTCTGTGTTGCATATCAATCCACGGGGCTGCAGTGTGTGTCACTGGTCTGGATCCATGATGATGGAGCAGGAAATGAGAATATGGCTAGGACCTCAGAATTGTAATGTAGGTGATGTAGCCAAGGAGTAGCTATTGACTGCTGTGCTAATAAACAGGATAGCATAAACACTCAGGTACTTTTTAGTTAGAACTTTTAACTTAATTCAGTTATTAATATAGAAAAACAAAGCTGAATATATAGCAAATAGAAGAGAACTAATTTGTCTAAGATTTCTTGAATGTGAAGCCTTTTCTTTCAAAATAAGTGTTTAGATGAGGCTGGTTGTAGACTTTCATAAAGTACCTGTGAAACTATTTTTGTTTTCAGAAAGTAATTACTATTAATATAAACCAAGATTTATTTGTAAAAAGCAGTGTTCTCAGGGTTTATATTATGGAACAGTAGCTTAAAATACTTCCTATCTTATGACAGTAATTCATTTCCTTTCTTTTTTACAGAGTAAGTTCCTCTCAGTTTTTATAGAGTGATTTTACTTACTTTATTTGGTGGTAGTGGTGGAAGGTGGGATTATAAATAAGCCTGGAAGAGTATATAGTGCCACGTTAATAGTGGTTATCTCTGGATAAAATTTTTAACTCTTTCTCATACTTGTAGTGAATATATTTTGTAATAAACAAATCAAGCTTATAAGATTACAGGTCTTCAGAATAAGACCATAGATACATTGGTAAAAGATTAATAATTTCTCTAAACTAGGCTATTGAGAAAATTAATAAACATAAAAGACAAAAGCATTCAGCTCTTCGAAATATATTAAGCAGATTAGAAAAATCTGAAATAGTGTTTATTTTGCCAAAAGTGAATGTTAAAGTACTGAACAACAAAGATATTTGAGGTTCACTTAGGGAATCTATTACTAGATGAATAATATTTTATTTTAAATAATGAAGGCAGTATCGCTTAATGATTGTACAGATTCTCAAGCCAGCCTGTCTGGGTTTGAATCTTGTGAATCTGGGTCTGAATTTAGTGACTAGTTTGGACAAGTCTCTTCTCTACTGTGCTTCAGTTTTCTCATTATTTGAGGGATAATGGAACTCTTACAGGATTTCTATGTGGTTTAAAAGAGTTAGTGTATATAAAGTGATTAAAACAGTAACTGGCACGTAGTGATGTATTAGCAATTACTTATAAATTCTTTCATCCTCATAAGTGAATGTTATACATTC
This sequence comes from Macaca mulatta, assembly GCF_049350105.2. Classification (NCBI taxonomy): domain Eukaryota; kingdom Metazoa; phylum Chordata; class Mammalia; order Primates; family Cercopithecidae; genus Macaca; species Macaca mulatta. Next base: position 92,638,362 of record NC_133408.1, read on the forward strand.
AGCAGACAAATTTATAAGCATATCTGTGTATGGTACACTAAAACAGTCGAATGAATGCTTGTGTTAGGTGCCAGAAAATAAGGCTTTATATTTGGAGAGAGTATTTTGTGATTTATGAAGCAATTGATGTGACAGTTCAGTAATTAGGTTATTCAGTTCAACAATGAACATGATTTAACTTATTCTCATAGTTGTCATTTTGTACTAATGAAGACTTTATACTTGTCTTTAAGTAAATTTTATTTAACATAGTCTTAGCCTTAAAATGTGCAAGAGCAGTAATTGAGTGACCTTGAAGAATTCGCTATCAAAATAAAAAAGCTCTGCTCTTTATTTTCAAACTTCAGTATAGCTTATATTTAGCTAGTCTGCATGTGTTGTTTACCACCATGTAGGTTGGTATTCTCAATATTTAGTGAGTGTATTAAAACTGAAAATTGCTCATTTCTGGTCCCTGCTTCCTGAGGTTTTGAATCACTAGTTTTGAGATGGCGTTCAGAAGTCTGCCAATCTAACAATATCCTGGGAACCTCACTTTGGGAAATCCTGATGTAGTTGATTGTTTGCCTACCTAGCTCTTGAGAAAACATGAGAAGGACAAAGCAATACATCACCTACCACACTGTCTGTTCATTTACAAAGTTCCATTTATAAGTCTTGACGGTTTTTAGACTCAGTCTGTTGTGCTGTTTATTTACTCTAACAATTACTGGCTGGTTTATAAAACACCCAGTTTTGTACATTCAGTTTTTCCTGCTGAAATATTAACAGCCTTGTTTTATAACAAATCTGAAAAGTTACTTATTGTACCCATCTATATTGTCTGTTTTGTTAGAATTTATTTTTAAAATTGTTATTCGCACATATTTATGGAGTTCATGTGATGATCATTACACATGCATAGAATGTGTAATGATTAAGTCAGGGCATTTATGGTATCCATCATCTGGAGTATTTATCATTTCTGTGTGTTGGTAACATTTCAAATCTGCCCTTCTAGCTGTTTTGAAATTTACAACATTGTTGCTAACTGTAGTCAGCCTACTCTGCTATATTTATACCCATTAACCAACTTCTCATCTTCCCTTCATCACCTCACCCCCACCACTCCCAGCACCCTTCCTAGCCCCTTGTGTCTATCAGTCTACTCTCTACCTCCATGAGATGAATTTATTTAGCTTCCATATATGAGTGAGAATATGAAATATTTGTTTTTCTGGCCTAGGTTATTTCACATAACATAATGACCTCCAGTGCCATTTGTGTTGCTGCAAATGACAGGATTTCATTCTCTTTTATGGTGAAATAGTATTCTATTGTGTATATGTAGCACATTTTATTTATCCATTTGCCCATTAACGAACACTTAGATTGATTCCATCTTTGCTATTCTAAACAGTGCTGTAGTAAACATGGGAGTGCAGGTATCTTTGACATACTTTTCCTTTGGATAAATAGCCAGCCAGTAGTGGGATTGCTGGATCATATGGCAGTTTTATGTGTAGTATTTTTTTTTTTTTTTTTTTTTTTTGAGAGAAAGTCTTGCTCTGTTGCCCAGGCTGTAGTGCAGCAGTATGATCATACTCCTGGGCTCAAGCAGTTCTCCCACTTCGGCCTCCCAAAGTACTGGAATTACAGGTATGAGCTACCACACCCAAACTGTGTTTAGTTTTTTGATAAATCTCCATACTGTTTTTCCATAGTGGCTGTACTAATTTACATTCCCACCAACAGTGTATGAGGTCCTTTTTCTCCCCATCCTAGCCAGCATCTATTGTTTTTTGTCTTTTTAATAATAGCCATTCTAACAGGGGTAAAATTAAATTTCATTGTGGTTTTGATTTGCGTTTCCCTACTGAGTCATGTTGAGCATTTTTTTTCAGATACCTGTTGACCATTGTATGTCTTCCTTGAGAAATAGCTATTCATGTCCTTTGCCTACTTTTTAATGGGATTATTTGTTTTATTAACTGTAAGAAAAGTTGTATGAGTTCTTTATATATTCTACATATTAGTTCCTTGTCAGCTGAATAGTTTGCAGGTATTTTCACCCATTCAGCAGTTGCCTCTTCACTCTGTTGATTGCTTCCTTTGCTATGCTTTTATGCTTTTTAGTTTAATATAGTTTCATTTGTCTAGTTTTGTTTCTGTCATCTGTGTTCTAGATGTCTTAGCCATAAAATCTTTGATGAGACCTATATCCTGAAGTGTTTCCCCTGTTTTCTTTCAGTAGTTTCATATTTCAGGTCTTAAGTTTAAGTCTTTAACCTGTCTTGAGTTGAATTTTTTATATGGTGAGAGAAAGGAGTTCAGTTTTATTCTTTCGCATATGGCTAGCCAATTTTTCCAGCACCATTTATCAAAGGGAGGGTGTTCTTTCCCCACTGTATGTTCTTGACACCTTTGTTGAAAATTGGTTGGCTTTTTGAGAAACATTTAGAAAAAAGAAAAAAGGAACTACATGGATTTATTTCTGGCTTCTCTGTTATGTTCCTTTGGTCTTCTGTGTCTATTTTTATACCAATACCATGCTATTTTGGTTACTATAGCCTTGTAATATATTTTCAAGCCGAATAGTGTGGTGCCTCCAGCTTTGTTCTTTTGTTCAGGATTACTTTCACTGTTCAGGCTCCTTTTTTGTTCTTTATGAATTTTAGGATTTTTTTTCTAATTCTGTGAAAAATGACATTGGTATTTTCATTGAATTTATAGATTGCTTTGAGCAATATGGTAATTTTAGTGATAGGAGCTCTTCTGATTCATGAGCATAGGGTGTCTTTCCATTTGCTTATATCCTCTTCAATTTCTTTCATTAGTGTTTTATAGTTTTCCTTATAGATGTCTTTAATCTACTTGGTTAAATTTATTCCTAAGTATTTTATTATTATTATTATTTTTTTTTTGTAGCTATTGTAAGTGGGATTGTCTTTTCGATTTTTTTTCTTTCTTTCTTTTTTTATTTTTATTTTTTCGAGATGAAGTTTTGCTCTTGTTGCCCAGTCTGGAGTGCAGTGGCACAATCTCAGCTCACTGCAACCTCTCTCTCTCTGGTTCAAGCAATTCTTCTGCCTCAGCCTCCCAAGTAAGTGGGATTACAGGTGTCTGCCATCGTGCTGGGCTAATTTTTTGTATTTTTAGTAGAGATGGAGTTTCACCATTATGACCAGGCTGGTCTCGATCTCCTGACTTCAGGTGGTCTGCCTGCCTTGGCCTCCCAAAGTGCCAGGATTTACAGGCGTGAACCACCACACCCGGCTCGATTTCTTTCTTAACTAGTTTGTTTTTGGTGTGTAGAAATGTTACTGATTTTTGTATTTTGATTTTGTGTCCTGTAACTTTACAAATCTAAGAGTTTATTGGTGGAGTCTTTATCTACAAAGAGGGATGGTTTGACTTCCTCTTTTCCAATTGGGCTGCGTTTTCTTACTTTCTCTGGCCTGATGGCTCTGGCTAGGACTCCCAGTACTGTGTTGAAAAAGACTGGTGAAAGTGGGGATCTTTGTCTTTTTCCAGCTCTTAGAGAAAAGGCTTTCAGATTTACTTATTCAGTATGATGTTAGCTGTGGGTTTGTTATATATGGCCTTTTTTATGTTGAGATGTTCTGTCTATGCCTAGGTTTGTTGAGAGCTTTTATTATGAAGGGATGTTGAGATGATCATATGGTTTTAGTCCTTCATTCTGTTAATGTGATGTATCATGTTTGTTGATTTGCATATATTGAATCATTCTTGCATCCCTGGGGTAAATCCCATTTGATTATGATGTATTCCCTTTTTGATGTGCTGTTGGATTTGGTTTGCTGTATTTTGTTGAGAATTTTTGTGTCTGTGTTCATGGCTGACCTGTAGTTTTTTGTTGTTTTTGTTGTGTTCTTCTCTGGTTTTGGTATCAGGGTAATGCCTTGTAGAATTCCCTCCTCTTCAGTGTTATGGAATGGTTTGAGGAGAATTGGTGTTCTTCTTTATAAGATTGGTCAAGGCTGGGCACAGTGGCTTATGCCTGTAATCTCAGCACATTGGGAGGCTGAGGTGGGTGGATCGCTTGAGGCCAGAAGTTTTGAGACCAGCCTTGCCAACATTGTGAAACCCTGTCTCTACTAATGCAAAAATTAGCTGGGCGTCATGGTGCATGCCTATAATCCCAGCTACTCGGGAGGCTGAGGCAGGAGAATCGTTTGAACCCAGGAGGTGGAGATTGCAGTGAGCTGAGATTGTGTCACTGCACTTCAGCCTGGGCAACAGAATGAGACTCTGTCTCAAATAAATAAATAAATAAATACATAATAACCACAAAAATTAGCTGGGCATGGTGGTGTATGCCTGTAATCCCAGCTGTTCAGGTAGCTGAAGCATGAGAATCACTTGGACCCAGGAGGTAGAGGTTGCAGTCAGCCAAGATTGCGCCACTGCACTCCAGCCTGGGCAACAGAGCATGACTCTGTCTTAAAACAAAAAACAAACAAACAAAAAAATAGTTTTGCTCAAATTTGGCAGTGAAGCCATCCAATCCTGGGCTTTTCTTTGTTGGGAGATTTTCTTTTTATTATTACTGATTCAATCTCATTACTCATTATTGGTCTGTTCAGGTTTTTCTGTTTCTTCCTGATTCAGTCTTGGCAGGCTGTGTGTGTCTTAAGAATTTATCCATTTTCTCTAGATTTTCTAGTGTATTAGTGTGCAGTTGTGCATAATAGCTTGATTATTTCTCTTTTGTATTTCTGTGGTATCAATTGTAATGTTTCATTTTTCGTATCTGACTTTATTTATATGGGTCTTTTTGTTTTCTTGGTTACCTAGATAGTGGTTTATTGATTTTATCTTTTAAAAAAACCAAGTTTTTATTTTGTTGATCTTTTGTATTTTTTTTCAGTCTATCCTGATTTTTATTATTTCTTTCCCTCTACTAATTTTGGGTTAGGTTGTTCTTGCTTTTCTAGTTCTTTGAGGTGTATTGTTGGATTGTTTATTTGAAATCTTTCTACTTTTTTGGTGTGAGCATTTGTTACTATAAACATCTCTCTTTGTCGTATTCCATAGGTTTTGGTATATTGTTTTTAGACTTTCATTTGTTTCAAGAACTTTTTGTTGTTTTAGAGATGGTCTCACTTTGTTGACCAGGCTGGAGTGTGGTGGTGTGATCCTAGCTCACTGCAGAACTCCTGGGCTGAAACAATCCTTCTGCCTCAGCTTCCTGAGTAGCTGGGATTACAGGCACATGCCACTACACACCACAAACATTTTTTATCTCCTCCTTAATTTCTTCCTTGGCCCAATGGTCATTTAGGAGCATATTGTTTAATTTTAATGTATTTCGTACAGTTTCCAAAGTTTCTCTTGTTACTGATTTCTAGTGTTATTCCATTGTGGTCATAAGAGATACTTGATATGATTTTGATTTTTAAAAATTTGTTGAGACTTGTTTTGTGGCCTAACATACGGTCTGTTCTAGAGAATGGTCCATGGGCTGATGAGAAGAGTGTATTCTGTACCTGTTGGATGAAATGTTCTGTAAATGTCTGTTATACCCATTTGGTCTAAAGTGCAGTTTGAATCCAGTGTTTCTTTGTTAATTTTCTGTCTAGATGATCTGTGTAATGCTGAGAGTCAGGTGTTGATGTCCTTAGCACTTATTGTATTGGATTCTGTCCCTCCCTTTAGGTCTGATCATGTTTTCTTGATAGAGCTGAGTGCTCTGTTGTTGGGTTCATATATGTTTAGAATTGTTACATCTTTTTGTTGAATTGATCCCTTTATCATTATATAATGACCTTCTTTGTTGTTACTGTTTTTAAATTAAAGTCTGTTTTATCTGTTATAAAGATAGATGTTCTTGTTTGCTTTTGATTTTTGTTCACTTAGAATATCTTTTTGCATCCCTTACTTTCAGTCTGTGTCTTTACAGATGAGATGAATTTCTTGTAGGCAGCATATGGTTGGATCATTTTAAAAAATTCTTCAGCCCCTCTGTATCTTTTAAGTGGAAAGTTTAATTCATTTATATTCAGAATTATTATTGATATGACAGGGCTTATTCCTGTCATTTTAGTAATTGATTTCTGGTTTTTGTGTAGCATTTATTCCTTTCTTTCTCTAATATTGTTTTTCATTGTAGTTGGTGGTTTTCTGTAGTGATGACATTTAAATTGTTTCTCTTTTTTATTTGTGTATTTGCTCTACCAGTGGGTTTTATATTTTGATGTATTTCCTTCCAGGTATAGGGCTCCCTTGATTATTTCTTGGAGGGCCGGCGTAGTGGTGATGGGTTCCTTCAGCTTTTACTTGTCTGGGAAAGACTTTATTTCTCCTTCATTTATGAATGATAACTTTGCTGGGAATAGTATCCTTGGCAGAGAGGTTCCTTCTTTTCCTTCCTTTTCTCCCTTCTCTGCTTTCCCTTCCCCTCCCTCCTTCTCTTCCCTCTCTTCCTCCCTCCCTCTGCTTCCTTTTCTTTCTTTCCTTCCTTTCTTTCCTTCCTGCCTTTCTTTCCTTTTTTCCTTTCTTTTTCTCTCTTTCTTTCTTCACTTCAAATATATCTGCTTATTCTCTCCTGGCCTGTAAGGTTACTGCTGAGAAATCTGCTGGTAGTCTGCTGGGGGTTCTAAGCATTAAGTGACTGGATGCTTTTCTCTTGCTATTTTCAGAATTCTCTCTTTGACTTTGACAGTTTTACTATAATGTGCTGTGGAGAAGACCTTTTTGAATTGTATCTATTTGAGGATTGTTGGGTGAGGTGTCAGAGCCCTGGCACCAGGAAGTGGTCAACTCACAGGTTGGTTAAAAGAATTTACTGACAACAGTACAGGTTTGAAAAAGGAAACTTTATTAGAAAGGAAGGATGCTGCAAAATGGTGCAGCGGGGTGCCTCAGTGAGAGGACTGAGCGCACCGTGGTGGATTTTCCTTAGGAGCATTTATAGACTTTAAGACAGTAGCTTAGGGTTGTAAAATTAGTTTCAGCATGGCATTCCAGAGATGTATAGAAATTTTAGTTACTTATAAAAATTGAAAGAAGCCTGGAATCAGATGCTGACTTTAGATACTAGGGAGGTTTGATTACCTCTAAATTCCCCAGATAAGGAGTCTTGCCTCTGGATGGCCTGTTTAATGGTCACCAGGTAGTCTTTGCTCCCTTCTAAATTGCTCAGATAAGAAGTTTTTATCTCTGGGCCTGTTCAGTGGTCACCAGGTGATTTTCACTCCTCAGGTACTTTTTAATGATATCAGTGTCTTTGGTAAATTTCTCATTTATATCCTGAATTGTTTTTCAGATTTTTAAGTGTTTATCTGAATTCTCTTGTATTGTGCTTCTTTAATATCATTATTCTGAATTCATTTTCTGGATTTCACAATTTTATTTTCACTGGAATCAATTGCTGGAGAATTACGTTCTTTTGGAAGTGTCATATCTCCTTGCTTTTTCATGTTTCTTCTATCCTTATGTTGATATTTGTGCATGTGGTATAACAGTCCCTTCTTCAGTTTTTTGAATTTGCTTTTGTAGGGGGGGCACATTTTCCTAAAGATGTGTCTATGCTGTTGTTTGGTAGGCCACTTTGGCTTTGATTCTGTATATATACCATAGTATAGTCTCTGTATGAATTTTGTCAGGAACAGTGTCAGTAGTGTCTGATTTCCTCAGTGTCTCAGGGTGCAGTTTTTAGTGGAGGCTGTGGTGAAGTTTTGCTGGGGACAGGGGTGTCAGGTGGGCCAATCTTTAGGTCCTAGCGATGGCAGTGGTAGGCTGAGTATGCCTGTCCTTAGGCCCCAGTGTGGCATACGCTGACACCAGTGTGAGATGGTCCAGGTGGGCCAATTCTTGGGGGGCCTCCAGCCAGTTTGTTTGGATGCCATCAGTGACAGTGGTGAGCTGGGCAGTTTGGCATGTCGTCAGGCCCCTAGGCAGTGGATATGCCATGGATTATGGCAGTAGTAGTGGTGGGACAAACCTCTGGCTCCCAAGCGGTCTATAGTAGTGTTGGTGATGATTGCAATGGGTTGGATGGGCCAGTTCCCAAGCCCACAGATAGTGCATGCACATGGGTGTCTGCTGTGGTAATAGTGACAGGTTGGGTCCTCAGGCCTCTGGGAGGAGTACTCAGGTGCCAACAGTTGCGGATGGGGTAATCCACAGGCCCCTGGATGGCACGCTTAGTCACTGGAGGTGGGTGGAACTGGGCCAAGCTGGCTTGACTTCAGGCCCCCTGTTGGTTTGTGCAGCTGCTGGTTCTGGTAGGCGAGGATGGCATGATCCCCAGACTTCCAGCACAGTGCTCAGGAGATGTACTGTAGCCTGTTACTGGGAGGGCTGGCTTGCTTTCAGTGACAACAGTCATAAATTGGTGGGGGGTACACTTTGGTCTCAGATGGCAGCTGCAAGCTTGTAGCCTGTCCTCAGGGTACATGTAAATGCTCAGTAGCACCATTCACGGGTATGGGGTTGCTGACAATGTCTTGCACTTTGGCCGAAGATACATCAGTTAGCAGCACCACCTGGGAGTGCACAGGGGATCTCAGTGAGGCTCCAGGGATGTGAGATTCAGGGGTTCTTGGGCCCCAGGGCAGGATGCAGCCCGATGGGGGTTGGACTCTGAAAATGATACCTTGCTGTAGCTATTTAGGACTTAGGAGGTGTGTGGGACCCATTGTGAACTCCTCTTGAGCAGCGCCTTTGCGTGGTCTCCTGTTAGTCTCGGGGCCGTGTGTGTTAAGGGTCTCTCTTGTGGCTAGGATTACAGGAGTCTGCAGTGGGAATGTAGACTGCTGGGGGTCCCCACTTAACCTTTCCCTGCCCTGGGGAGCCTTTCCAGCCTCCCAGCCCATCCAGTGCAGCAGGCTGCCTTGCTTCTCTCTCCTTCCTTGCCTTAGGTGTTTCCTGTCACTTCTCTATTGAATTCCAGCTTTCTGGTGATCTACTGGAAGTGTAATTATCTACTCAGTATTTTTGTTCTTTTTTGTGGAGGAAGTGAGTATCAGATGCCTCTAGTTAGCCATCTTGAAGCCCCTCTTAGAATCCCTATTGTCTGAAATTTTAAAAGTAAAAATTTCTTACAGCCTAACACTCAGAAATAACCGTATAGACCCAAAATAAAATTCTCAAGTCCCCCAGCCATCTGAGTGGATCTCTCCTCTTAGCCCAGGCACTCCAGAGTGAACCTGAAAAACTGGTTCAGGCCATGATGGGAAGGGAGGGTTGGACATCCCTCATTATACCCTCTTCCTTTTTGGAATTCAGGAAAAGCTGACCAACATTTAACATCAACACAGACCTTAAGTCTAATAAGAAACATTTACAATCGATTCTCTCTGAAGACTGCTACCTGGAGCTTCATCTATATGATAAAACTTTGGTCTCTACAACCCCTTATCATAACTCAGACATTCCTTTCTATTGATAATAATTTTTTCACCCAATTGCCAATAATATTTTTAAAAAATCTACCTATAACCTAGAAGCCCCTGCTTTGAGTTATCCTGCCTTTCTGGACCAAACCAATGTATATTTCACATGTATTTGATGTGTCATGTCACCCTAAAATGTATAAAACTAGGGTATCCCCTGACCACCTTGGGCACGTGTTCTCAGGATCTCCTGAGGGCTATGTCACAGACCATCAGTCACTCCTATTTGGCTCAGAATAAATCTCTTCAAATATTTCACACCATTTGACACTTTTTGTTGACAACCATTACTAACATTTTAGTAACTATCCTTCTAAACACTTTTCTACGTATACTTTTAAAATAGAAACATCATACTGTTTATTTTGTTTTGTAAACTTAAAAAAAAAGTAATATAGCTTGGACATATTTCCAGGTCAAATATAAATCCACAACTTTTTTTTTTTTTTTTTTTTCTGGGATGGAGTCTCGCTCTGTCACCCAGGCTGGAGTGCAGTGACAAGATCTCAGCTCACTGCAAGCTCCGCCTCCCGGGTTCATGCCATTCTCCTGCCTCAGCCTCCTGAGTAGCTGGGACTACAGGCACCCGCCACCACGCCCGATTAATTTTTTGTGTTTTTAGTAGAGATGGGGTTTCACCGTGTTAGCCAGGATGGTCTTGATCTCCTGACCTCGTGATCTGCCCATCTCGGCCTCCCAAAGTGCTGGGATTACAGGCATGAGCCACTGCACCTGGCCGTAAATCTACAACATTTAAAGTCTGTATGATTTTTCTTTATGTAGATTTACTAATTTGTTCACACATATATTGATGGAGAATGTATTAGTTTTGCTGCATGATAACCTCAGAATCTCAGTGGCTTACAATACATTTTATTTTTCTTGCTCACAGATCTTTTAGTCACTGGTACAGCTCTTCCTTGGGTTGTAGATTGAGTTCAGATCTGTTTCAAGTTTCTCATTCTCTGTAGATCAGTCATTTCCTAGCACACATTCTTCTCATGGCAAATGACAGGAAAACAAGAGGGCAAGCTAATGTCTGAGCACATTTGAAGTCTTCTGCCTGTCACATTTACTAATACTACATTGGCCAAAGCAATCACGTGACCACTCTCAACAGCTCAGCTGCGTTTAGAGGGGGAAGTATTGCAAAATTACATCCGGTGCTGTGCTGGTAAATGCTTACCAGCTGGCTTTGGGGGGTGAGGGAAATAAAGCACTAGATTTGTAGCATTTGCTGATTTCTATGGTGTAAATACTCCCATCATGGCTCAGCGGTGTGCTGTTATGAGCTAGATGAGCCAGCGTAAACCAGTTTTGCCACTGTGTGGCAGATAGTATGCATGTATAATCCTGTTATAGAAGACTGAAGAATTGGGGCAATCTTTTACCATAAACATTTGGGTCAGTCTTTTTTCCCACGAAATATTACCATAATCAGCATTCTTAAATATGTGTGCTTACATATTAGCAGTTATTATTTTAGGATAAATTGTGAGAAGGGGAATTCCTGAGTGTTCTGCTACTGTGAACTTAGGCAAGCTGCATAACCTTTAAGTCTTCTTAAGTGTTCAAAGTGTTCTTAAGACTTTTTGAGGCCCTTAAAGACTTTTGCAAAATTGCAGTAAAGTTGTACTAGTTTACTTTCTCAGTAATGTTAAAGATCCTGAGTATCTTTACTTGTACAGATACGTACTTGCTAAAGTGATAAGTTGGAATGTCCATGTTTTAATTTGAGACATGATAAAGAGGCATTCTTTATGTTTTGTGAGTTTCTTATTTGTTGGTGTGGTGGTATCTTTAAAAATTCATTTACCACACTTTATCCAAAAGGATATTAATAACTAATACTTATTGAGCATTAGCAGAAGTTAGGCATTGTATTAAGCACCTATATGTGCCTTACTTCACCATATTTTATACAAACTCTGGTCTCAGCACTGTTATCTGCTGCTTATGGATGAGGAGAATGAGACTTAAAGGTTATGCAGCTTGCCTAAGTTCACAGTAGCAGAACTAGAATTCAAATCCATTTTTAACTTGGAGGCCTATATTCTTAACAGCATTGCCGAAGTGACAATTTTGTCTATCATTTGTTTCACTATTTTTTCCTAGGTTATCATTTGTATTTTAACTTTATTCGTAATGGTGGTGTCCCACCTCCAACCACAATTCAAAACTTTTTTCTTGTCAGATCTACCAGTCAGATTTTAAGTATTAGTGACTGTGTGAGCAAATCTATTTGCATGAAGACCCTGTGACTTCATTCAGTAAATATTTACTTTAGAATCTGCTTTGTGCTAGGCACTCAGGAGAGGAAAATGAATTCTGTACTTTCTCACTGGAAGTAGGTCAGATAGGCAAATGAATTACCATCTGCTGATGGGCTGTCATGGCCTTGAAAAAAATGCTGGGGGAGCCTGGAGGAGGGAGGGACTATCTCTGCTTGGAGGAGTTGGAAGGGCTTCAGAGGTGATAACGTTTGAGCTGTCTTTAAGGGTGTTAATAGGGAGAACAAAGCAAGTGCAGAGTCTTGAAAAGGAGGCTTCTGGGAACACAGTGGGATTCCATGAGGTTGCTGCTTGGTCGCTTGTATGGAGTGGTGGGGGAAGCAAGGATAATTTGACGAGTTTCCTATGAAAGTTTGTTCCTGAAGTTTCCAGTTCCTTTAATCTCCTCTCCTCTGTAATTTTAACTTTTTAAAACCTACAAAGAGTGTCTTTTGGTATAGCTTTCGAGTATATAATTGCGAATAACAGTCTTTCTACTTCTTGTTTATTCTTTATAATTTCTATAGTACTCCACCAGTTTTATGGGTTTCAGTGAATTTGCCTTGCTCCTTTTTTTGTGTTTAGTTATTATCCTACAGTGCTAACTAGTATAGCCTATCTGAAAAGAAAAAAAAAAAGCTGTCAGAACTTCTGGCACCAGCGTGATTTCCTCCAGCTTGTTTATTTCAGCTATTTCCTCACTGTGACTTTCCTAGGGGCAGAGGGAGAAACCAGGTTATCATCTTACTTTTCCTTGCATAAAGAATATGACATTTTCTATGGGGACAGGCATATTACACATTCCAAATAGTTATTTTCCCCATGTTTCTGCTATTTTATTTTGCTTTTTGCCAAAAAAAGAAGACAATTAATTTAACATTTTGTGTTTTCTTCCAGTATCCTTTCTTTGTTTCTTTCTTTTTCTTTTCTTAAATAGATGGGGTTTCGCTCTGTCACCTAGGCTGGAGTGTGGTGGTGCCATCATAGCTCACTGCAGCCTTGAGCTTCTGGGCTCAAGTGATCCTCCCGCGTCAGCTTCCTGAGTAGCTGGGACTACAGACATGTGCCACCATGCCCAGCTAATTGAATTTTTTTTTTTTAGAGATAGGGTCTTGTTATGTTGCTTAGGCTGGTCTCAAACTCCTGGCTTCAAGCAGTCCTCCCATCTCAGCCTCCCAAGTAGCTAGGATTATAGGCTTGAACCACTATGCCCAGCTCAGTATCCTTTACTTTGTAAATGTTTTTATTTAATATAGTTGAAATTTTTACTGTGTTGGTAACCTTACATGTTTTCATTTAATGTTGAATAATTAAGTTGAATTTACAAATTACTAGATTAAATAGTTGCTTATAATCAGTATTTTATTTTCAATATTTTCGTAATGCTCATATGAAGTTGTTCAATACATATTTATTGTGGTAGATGCTAGAGATATAGTAATAATGTATAAAGCCCATTCCCTGTTCTTAGGAACACAGAGACTGGTCAGAGAGACAGTAGATTATTTTTTAAATAGTAGGTAATTTATTTTTAAAATTATTTTCTAAGAGGTAATATATGTGATGAGTAGTACCATCTTCAAAACAAAACGAAACAAAAGTATGTAAGAGTTTCATTTCTATGTCTTATACCACTTGCCCTCCTTAGAGGCAACCATTATTAGCTGTTTCCCCTGTATTATTCTAGAGATAAAATGTGCTTACACAAGTATATGTGTATGTGCGTGCATGTGTACGTGTGTTTATTTTAACACATAATAGCATACTTTCTATATAAGAAGTCCTCACTTAACATCATGATAGGGTCTTGGAAACTGCAACTTTAAGTGAAACAATATTAGCAAAACCAACTTTTTTTTCATTAATGTTATAACAAAATGACATTATTCAAGGACCTGTTATACATCGTTTTGTTTAAAGTCACAGTTTCTCAGAACCTACTGACAATGAAAGTGAGGACTTACTGTACACACTAGCCAATATCTTGTTTTTTCACTAAGTATATTAACAACTGCACCACATTAATACACAAGAGCTGTACCATTCTTTGTTTATATAATATATATTTTTTAGTTTTTATTTTAATTTTGTTAGAGATGGGGTCTCACTGTGTTGCCCAGACTTCCATGAACTCCCGGGCTCAAGCAGTCCTCCTGCCTCAGCCTCCTGAGTAGCTGTGACCACAGGGTAGCCCAGCTGTCTCATTCTTTATTAATTGCACAGCATTCTATTATACAGATTACTATACTTTAATGAACCAGTCCTTGCTGATGGATATTTAAGTTAAACAGTCAGTATTTTTATATACTGCTTTTTTATTTTTAAAGACTTTATTATACTTTTTAAACATTCAGAAAGTACAGAAGATACTGTAATGAACCCCAGTGTACCTAATACCTAACTTCAACAATCAACAAACCACCATTGTTCATCTAGTTCCTCTTCTGTTTCCTTTTTTATCCTTGGGCTGGAGTTTAAAACAAAACCTAGACCTTATAATTATATCTTTAAACAGTGTGTATTTGTAACAGATATGGTAGCTATGGGCTTTAAAAAAATCTTAATCACAATACCATTAGAAAACTCAACAAAATAAATCTTCAATATCATCTAGTATTCAGTTTGTGTTCAGATTGAATCAATATTTGAAGAGAGTGGCATGGTGTATTTGGTTGATGTTTCCTTTTTGTTGTTGTTGTTGAGACAGAGCCTCGCTGTGTCCCCCAGGTTAGAGTGCAGGCGTGCGATCTTGGCTCACTGGAACCTCTGCCTCCTGGGTTCAAGTGATTCTCCTATCTCAGCCTCCTGAGTAGCTGGGACTACAGGCACACATCTCCACGCTGGCTAATTTTTGTATTTTTAGTAGAAATGGGATTTCACCATGTTGGCCAGGCTGGTCTCAAACTCCTGACCTCAAGCGATCCACCTGCCTCAGGCTCCCAAAGTTCTGGGATTACAGGCATGAGCCACTGCGCCTGGCAGGTTGATGTTTCTTAAAGCTTTTCTAATCTAATTCCCTTTCCTTCCTTTTCTTACTTCATACTCTTTCTGTAGTTGTTCTGTGTTATTTTCCACAGTGGTCTAAATATAGCTGACTAAGTTCTCATGGTGTCATTTAGCATTTTTCTTTATCCTATATTGCCTGTAAACTGGTAGTTAGATCTAGGGCCTGATTAAATTCAATTAAGGTTCATCTTTTTTGTTCTTTTTTTTTAAAAAGGAATTCTCCCATGGGTGGGTGGTGCTATGTATGTTTTAGAAAAAAGGAAAAAAAAAATCTTGAGTTCATACCGATATTTCAAATTTAGGTTAAAAGTTAAAGAGTTTTCTTTTTTCTTTTTTTTTTTTTTTTGGAGACGGAGTCTCGCTCTGTCGCCCAGGCTGGAGTGCAGTGGCCTGATCTCGGCTCACTGCAAGCTCCGCCTCCCGGGTTTACGCCATTCTCCTGCCTCAGCCTCCCGAGTAGCTGGGACTACAGGCGCCCGCCACCTCGCCCGGCTAGTTTTTTGTATTTTTTAGTAGAGACGGGGTTTCACTGTGTTAGCCAGGATGGTCTGGATCTCCTGACCTCGTGATCCGCCCATCTCGGCCTCCCAAAGTGCTGGGATTACAGGCTTGAGCCACCGCCCCCGGCCGAAAGTTAAAGAGTTTTCACAAATCATCTTGGGTATGTGTATTTATATATCTTCTGTGCTAAAACATCCTAGTCCCTAATGAATTAGCATAATTACTTATTTGCTTTATCTGTATGTATATATGCGTATGTTTTTCAAATAGTTTTAAAATAGCAATACTATTTCCATTTTTGTAAGATCACTGAGTGTGATTTAAAACTTTTATTGTTCTTTTTGTATTTAGTATTTACCCTACTAGGGATAGTTAAAATATTATTTTGAAGTCAGTAGAATAATTATCTGTATGGTTGTACTATTAAACTTGAAACTTCTTTAGTTTTTTTTTTCCAGCTTTCTATTTTTTTCTTTTTAGTTTAGTTTTTTTTAATTGCATAAAACATTATTAATGTTCCAGTGTCAAAACAAGATACATTCAGAGAGACTTATTTTCATTTTCTTCACTCCTCTTTTTCTCTTCCTTTCCATAATAATTATTTTATTTTTATTATATATATTTTTTCCATTGGTTTCTTTGTGGAAAATTCATGAAAATGTGTGTGTGTGTTTGTGTGTGTACACACACATGTATATATACACACACATAAAAATATATCCTCATTCTTATACAAATATTATACATATTCTTCTTAACATTGTTTTTCAACAAAATTTTATGTAAATGTCTAAGAAGTCACTCCATAGGAGTAGAGAGAGATCGTCATTCCTTTTTATAGCTGCATACTAATTCATTCAGTGCGTAAACTGTGACATCCAACCTCATATTGACAAATATTTGAGTTATTTACAATCTTTGCTGTTATAAATAGTGTTGTGATGAATAGTTTTGTGGAAATATCCCTTCATGTTTTTGTTATGTTTTGGCCTTGCTGTATTTAGGGTAGATTTCTGTCTTAAAGTAGGAATGGGCCAAAGTGGATAGGTCAGAGAGTAAATGCCTACATAGATGTGCAGTTAAAAAGGCAACTTCAATGTGGTGGTAAGTGCTATAACATTCTCTATTTTTAAAAAAATTAATGAACTATTGTCCCTGTCTCCAGTTTCTCTCTATTACTAGAGGACAGCGGGCTGGAAGTGGGAGTATGTATAAAGGTTTTATTAAAGGGCAGAGATGTGAAGTTTTTTTCCTTATTTCATAGTTCTATATAAGCTAATTTTCAAAAGCAGAATTATTTGGGCAGTTGGGCATAAGAGCAAAGCTTTTTAAAAAACTTTTAGGTTCATGGGTACATGTTCAGGTTTGTTACATAGGTAAACTTGTGTCATGGAGGTTTGTTTTACAGATTATTTTGTCACCCAGGTACTAAGCCTGGTACCCAGTAATTTTTTTTGATTCTCTCCCTCTTCCCACCCGCCACTCTCAGTAGGCCCAAGTGTCTGTTGTTCTCCTTTTTGTGTCCATGTGTTCTCATCGTTTAGCTCCCACTAATAAGTGAGAACATGCGGTATTTGGTTTTCTGTTCGTGTGTTAGTTTCTTGAGGATAATGGCCTCCAGCTCCACCCATGTTCCCGCAGAAGACATGATCTCATTCTCTTTTATGGTGGTGTAGTGTTCCATGGTGCATATGTACTTTTTCTTTATCCAGTCTGTCATTGATGAGCATTTAGGTTGATTCTATGTCTTTGCTATTGTGAATCGTGCTGCATGAACATTCACGTGCATATGTCTTTATGGTAGAATGATTTATATGTCTTTGGGTGTATACCCAGTAATGGAATTGCTGGGTCATATGGTAGTTCTGTTTTTAGCTCTTTGAGGAATCACCACTCTGCTTTCCACAATGGTTGAACTAATTTACACTCCCGCCAACAGTGTAGAAGTGTTCCCTTTTCTCTGCAACCTTGCCAGCATCTGTTATTTTTTAACTTTTTTATCGTAGTCATTCTGACTGGTGTGATATGGTATCTCATTATGGTTTTGATTTGCATTTCTGTAATGATCAGTGTTGTTGAGCTTTTTTCCATTTACTTGTTGGCCACATGTATATCTTCTTTTGAAAAGTGTGTGTTTGTGTCCTTTGTCCACTTTTTAAATGTTTTTCTTGTCTTTTAAAATTGTTTAAGTTCTTTATAGATGCTAGATATTAGACCTTTGTGTGATGTATAGTTTGCAAATATTTTCTTCCATTCTGTAGGGTGTTTGTTTAAATGCAGAAGCTCTTAAGTTTAATTAGATCCCACTTGTCAGTTTTTGCTTTTGTTGCAATTGCTTTTGGCATCTTTGTCATGAAATCTTTGCCCATTGCCTAGGTTGTCTTACAGGATTTTTATAGTTTTCAGTTTTACATGTAAGTCTTTAAACCACCTTGAGTTGATTTTTGTCTATGATGTAAGGAAGGTGGGTCCAGTTTCAGTCTTCTGCATATGGCTAGCCAGTTATCCTAGCACCATTTATTGAATAGTTTTCCCATTGCTTATTTTTGTCAGCTTTATAAAAGATCAAACAGTTGTAGGTGTGCAGCCTTATTTCTGGGCTCTCTATTTTGTTCCATTGGTCTGTGTGTCTGTTTTTGTACCAGTTACAGTGCTGGTTTGGTAGCCGTGCAGTAGTTGGAAGTCGGGTAACATCATGCCTCCATCTTTGTTCCTTTTGTCTGGGATTGCCTTGGCTCTTCAGGCTCTTTTTTGGTTCCACATGGATTTTAAAATAGTTTTTCCTAGTTCTGTGAAAAATGTCAATGGTAGTTTCATTGGGATTGCATTGAATCTACAAATTACTTTGGATAGTATGGCCGTTTTAATGATATTGATTCTTCTTATCCATGAGCTAGATTTTTTTTTTTCCATAGAGCAAAAGATTTTTAAAGGTCTTTAATTTTGTAATTGTGTTTTAAAGGCTTATTCCAATTTATACTGCCACTAGCAATCAAAGAGTTAGGTTTTACTTGTACCTCTTGCCAATAATGGATATTTTTATTTAATCTTTTCTACCTTGGCAAATAAACTTAAAAATGCTATCTTTGCTTTAATTAGTATTTGATATCCTAATGATTATTCTGTTTCTATCAGTTCTTTATATAGAAAAGATATTAACTACAATTTATTGGCCATTTCTTAGCCATTTCTCTCTAAATTTTGTTGTCAAATAGGTTGATTTTTTTTCTCTCTAAGAAATGTAAAACTACATTTCTTAGCCATTTCTCTCTCTAAGAAATGTAAAACTACATTTCTTAGCCATTTCTCTCTAAATTTTGTTGTCAAATAGGTTGATTTTTTTTTTCTGCTTTCTTCTATTACTTAAGTTAGGAAAATCCTTCCTCCAAAGGGTTGGTAAATAATTCTAGTTTCTTCTAGGCTATCTATGGTTATACTCTTAATAATTTATTTCATCTCTCTTATTTGAATATATAGAATGAGATGAAGCTTTTTAAACTCCCTTCTCCCACAAATTTGGTAATCTTTTTTCCTAGCACTAAATAACAATTCTCTTTAACTGGTTGTTTAATGATGCATCCTCTAAAATATATTAAATTCTTAAGTAATGTGTTTCATTGTATCTATTCCTATATATTTTATTAAGAACTTTATAATTTAGCATCAGATCTTTTATTCCTTGTTTCTGGAGCATACCATCTTGTCTGAGGGTAATGAACACAACTGAAAATTATAATGTGTCATCTTGGGTCTGGGATGTATTTGGCAATTATATTGTCCGGTGGTTTTCTAACTTATTAGGGAAAATGGGAAGAATACTTTGGGCAGGTTGTTTATTTTGGCAACATATTTTCAGTAATCACCTTATATTCTCCATATGTTTTGGGCAGCATGCAGGAGGGTGAGGTGGGAAACTATGACTTTTTAAAAAAGTAATTGTTAGTGTCTTCTTTTTCTTCCTTGAGCTTTAAAAACAGTGACAAAGTCCGGCCTTCCCATTTTACAGTTGAAGTAACAGACTTGTTTGACATTCTTACTAATGATAGTGATTGGTGGAGATTTACTTTCAAGGGGATGGATTTTTTCGTAATGGGGAATACTAATAAAATTTAAAATATACACCTAGATACAGCATATTGCTGTAATACATTATTTGGGTAGTTTTATAGATTTGCACAGAGATGCATCAGCTCCCTGGTGTAAATGCTGAATTGTATAAAACGAATGTTTTTATAATACTTCTCTGCCTCAGTGGTATGGCTTTCTCTCCAGAGTTGATCACTAACTGACATCTTTTTAAAGGAATAGCTGGGTTGAGATTTGCTTTTTTTTAGGTGGGGAGGTGCTGTGTCGTCTGTTGTCCTGTGTCCAAGAGAGCTGAAGTTTTTTCCCCCTTATACAGGACCCTATATGAAGGTATATATAATATATATATAATATTAGGAGATTGAAGGGTCTTTTGAGGATGGGACCCTCTGTGGCTGCCACAGCTCCATCAAGAATAAGGAAAGTTCAGGTAATATGTGGGGAAGGTGATGCCTTACCTAGCACCAGGTTTCCTTAAGTATAGCCTATTCAGGCTTAGCTCCCCAAGCTCTTCTAAAGTTAGGTTTCTATAATCAATTATTACCAATTGTATGTGTAAACAGTCTTTAGAATATAAAATTACAGCTAATGAATTTAATTATTCTTGTCTCACTCCAGATAGACCAAACTAGTATTAGCTAAAGATAAAAATCAAGTAATGTGAAGAAGACTTAGCAAATTCATAAAGAATTCTGCATTTACTTACCTGTTTATCTCTGTAGTTGTTTTGATATATGTGATTTTCTACAAACCTCACATTATACACTTTGGCATCGTGTTCGGTGTTGGAATGGGAAAGAATAAAAATAAAGCTAGCTAACATTTCATGAATACAGGGTGAGAATCCTGTGAGGAAGAGTCTATTATTAGATCCATTTTAGAAGTGAGGAAACTGTAGAGAAGTTAAATGTGACCTTCTACAATTTTACTGAATTAATAGAATTTGGCCAGGTGCAGTGGCTCATGTCTGTAATCTTACCACTCTGGGAGGCCAAGGCGGGAGGATCACCTGAGGTCAGGAGTTCGAGACCAGCCTGGCCAACACAGTGAAACCCTGTCTCTACTAAAAATACAAAAAAAATTAGCCGGGCGTGGTGGCGCATTCCTGTAGTCCCAGCTACTTGGGAGACTGAGGCAGGAGAATTGCTTGAATCCAGGAGGCAGAGATTTCAGTGAGCTAAGATAATGCCACTACACTCCAGCCTGGGTGAAAGAGCAAGATTCTGTCTCAAAAAAAAAAAAAAAAAAGAAAAAAGAAAATTTTAGCCTACTTTAAGAATGTATATGTAAATATGTTCTGCTAATCTTGTCTCTTTACAGAATATTTTACAGGTTTTTGTAATGTTCATTTTTTATTTTACAGCTCATAACTGCTGTATTTTAATAACATTTTATTACTAATATAAAATATCATTTGTCTATTTCACCATTCCCCAAAATATTTTGTCATGAAATTTATCTTAGGGCTTTGTTTCTTAAGGAAAATGTACTTAAAATGAAGGTATTTTTGGCTTCATGTGATGAAGTGAAAAGATAATAAATGTTCAGATTGGCTCTATATTTTGTGGTGTTTCTCTTTGTTTTCCCTTTAAAACTGGGCTAAAATGTTAGTTATTCTCTATAGTTGGGCCCTGGGTCAACCTATGTAAGACATATTATCTTATTTGAAGAATAGTTGAAAATAAGTATTTTTCTTTTCAGTGAGATTTAAATATATTCTGTCAATGGTTGACTTGGGGTTCAGGAATGAAAATTTAGAATAATACTTTTAACTGCTAGAGCATTAAAAGAGCTCATTATTTATTTCTTGCAGAAATGTAGACAACCAGTTTCCTGGGCAAGTTGCTCCACCTGGATTCCCAGTGTATCCCGCGTTTAGCCCACTGCAGATGCTGTGGTGGCAACAGATGTATGCTCATCAGTATTATATGCAGTAGTAAGTTAATCTGAGTTCATTTTTTAAGTTACTCACTGTGTTACTTGCTTTATTTTCTTTTTATCCTAAGTAAGTTGATTTGGGATTTCATTTTTTTATGTATTTAATGTTGTTTTGACTAAAGGAAAAAGGGTTCACCTCCAGTTCCCATGAGCTAACCCTGCCCTTGGCTCCTCCCTATCTTCCCTAATTACATTTAGCAGTATTCAGATTCTTTAATACAACATTTTATAAATTCAAGAGGAGAAAACTTAGGAATGTTTCACTGGAAGGCAGCAAATGTACATGAAGAGTTAGTCAAATAAAAAAAGAGATAGAATCATGTCAGGAGGCCATCGCTTATGTAGGGCTCAAATGTGGCTAATATGCTTACTGGACTCTCAGTATTTAGTCCGTTTTGATTCTGGTCAGCATGGAACAGTCCTAGCATTGAGGACAGTTTCTCAGCCTTCATTCTCCCCAACTCATTCTGCATTCATTTAACATTGATTAGCTTCTCTTTACCGTTCTCCTCTCCTTGTTTCTGTGATTCTTTTGTCTTCCGTATCTTTTTATCTTTCTGTGTCCTTTAATAGCTCATTTTATTAACATATCTTTCTCAGTTCATCATGTGTTTGTTACTACGTGCTTCTCAGCACTCATAGTCGGTAGAGAGGATGGGATTTAGTTGTGGGGTAGTTCTCTTGGATTTCTTTTTTGTATGGCGTTAGTTGTTAGCTCTCTGTGAATGAATCCTGGTTCTTCATCTCCTGTGCTTCATCCTGTGTCTCTGCTTTATTGTTGGAAGATTTCCATAGGGGAATGAGCCTTTACCTCAAATTCAGTGCATCTAAAATTCGATTCCTCTGTTCTTTAAGTGCCTTCTCCTTTCTCACTTCTTTGTCAGTGATACTAGCTCTCTTCTTATTACCCAAGCTCTTAACCGTAAACAGCTTTGATTCTGGCTTCTGTTACTCCTGAAAGCAGTATTTTATGAAGATGAGTTAATAGAGCTTTTGTCCTTCCCCATATGCTACCTCCAATGTTTCACCAGGTCTTTTCTCATTCTAAGTCCACTTGACTTCAATAGGTTTCTCCTTTTAGTCTTTTCACTATATTTCCTTATACTACTGCTGGGTTACTTTTTTTTTTTTTTTTTTTTTTTTCCTTCCTTCCTTCCTTCCTTCCTTCCTTCCTTCCTTCCTTCCTTCCTTCCTTCCTTCCTTCCTTCCTTCTTTCCTTCCTTCCTTCCTCCCTCCCCCCCACCCCCCCTTTTTTTTTTTTTGACAGAGTCTCACTCTGTTGCCTAGGCTGGAGTGCAGTAGCATAATCTTGGCTCACTGCAACCTCCGCCTCCCGGGTTCAAGCGATTCTCATGCCTCAGCCTCCCAGGAGCTGAGATTACAGATATATGCCACCACACCTGGGTAACTTTTGTATTTTTAGTAGAGACAGGGGTTTGCCACACTGGCCAGGCTGATCTTGAACTCCTGGCCTCAAGTGATCCATCCGCCCGCCTCGACCACCCAAAGTGCCAGGATTACAGGCATGAGCCACCATGCCCGGTTTGCCAGGTTACATTTCTTAACACATAATTAAGTCAGTCATTCCCGCAGCCACCCAGATATCCTCTGATTCTCTTGCCCACTGTGAAGTCTACATCCTCAGACTTTTCCCCGTAAAGCTAAGCTGCTTTATGAACCTTGTATCCTAAGGCTCTCTTTCATAAGCCCTTGGCTCCAGGCAGGATACTCGTACCTTACATGTTGCCATGGTAATGGTTATCATTTGAGTGACTGCTTTGTGCTCAGTACTTTGCTGGATGCTGTACCCCACCTTTTCTCGTTTGTGAACCTTACGAGAACTATGTGAGATAAGGGGAGCTTATTATGCTTGCTGCTAAATCATATACTCTTATACACATCATTTAACTTCAGAGCCTTAGTTTCTCCCCTTTAAAATAAAGTAACTCACCTGTGTATCAGAATATTCATGAAGTAGGAAGTGTTTTCTAAACTAAAAAGCCCTATACAGATACAAGATATTAGCATACTGGCTTAAATAGGATTTTGTAGCCTGGAAACCATTTATTTAACTTTCCTGTGCTCCCTTGATTGTTAACTTCTTATTGTAGAAAAATTTAAAAACATAACAAGGTAGAGTAGTAAAAGGAATCTGTGTGTACCTATCACCCAGCTTTGACATTTATCAATTCATGTTAGTCTTATTTTACAACTTTCTTCCTTCTGTTGGATAATTTAAAGCAAATCCAAGATATATTATCACTTTTCTGGGAAATTTATTCTTTACTGGGAAATTTTAAGCAATCAAATTACAAGCAAACCTCAGAATCACAATTCTTTCTAACTTGACAAGGACCAGTGGTCCCCAGTTGGAGTTCTTCCAAATCAGTATTGAGGTGAAAGGGTTGTTACCTGAGATGTATTTAGGATTTTAGGATACTAGTACAAATCATTTATCACTGGCAGTAGACACACAATGTAATAATAGCATGTATTTTTAGACAAGCCTTTCAAAACATGGGTCTGAGGGAGAGGTAGGTGGTGAGCTTGGGAGTATTCATCCCATGTAGAATAATAAAAGGGGGCATTCATGAAAAGGTTTGGACATCTCATTAGCTTATAAGGTAATTGATTGAAAGAGAGAGTAGTGGTTAACATGGCTGCTCTCACATCTTTTGCCTTTCCCCTGTCATCTTACACTACCAGGCTAAGAGAACATCCTTTCCTGTGTGACATCTACCATCAACCTTGGCTCCACTTTTCCATTGGAATTTGTGCTTACCTAAGAAATGTGGTACAGGAGTTGGGATATTCCATATTAGGTTTATGAAAAATACATATAGCTCCCCAAGAAGTTTAAAAAAATATGGTATGGTAAAGTTTTTTTTTTTCTTTTTAATATTTATTTTGGTGACTATTTCAGTCAAGCTGCAGTTTCAGCTCAGGCCACATCAAATGTCAACCCAACCCAGCCTACTACTTCACAGCCTCTAAATTTGGCACATGTTCCTGGAGAAGAACCCCCACCAGCTCCAAACCTAGTGGCCCAAGAAAATCGACCCATGAATGAGAATGTTCAAATGAATGCACAGGGAGGTCCAGTACTAAATGAAGAAGACTTCAATCGAGACTGGCTAGACTGGATGTACACGTTCTCACGAGCTGCGATTCTCCTTAGCATTGTATACTTCTATTCTTCTTTTAGTCGGTTTATCATGGTAATGGGAGCCATGCTGCTGGTTTATTTGTGAGTGATGTTCATTAACTTTTTGTGGTTTAATGTCTGAAACTATTCAGCACAGAATCTGGTGTAGGGTAGTCTGTTGTGAATGTTGAGTGAAGGAATTTGAATGCTGGACTTTAGATATCTGGCATGTTTTTGATGCCAAAAGCAAGGGCAGGTTTTGTTGAGTGAGAATGTTTATCAGAATTATTTAGAAGCAGATTTTTTGTTTACTGTATTTTATAAAAATTGTTCATTCAGTGAGATATACTCTATCCGTTATTTAGAACTTAAGAAGTGTATGATGCACTCCTGCATAAGGTTGTCCTCTTTCATTAGACTTACCAATAGTAAGTCCTATAGGTATAAGCCAGATTTTTTTCATAAGTAGACTGTTTTTCCCCTGCTCCCTTCTCTCCAAGGGGCAAACAGATATCTAAGTTGTATTTCATTTTGAAAAATACCAAAAGAGATTTATGATTCCTGATATGTTTTAATAACTAACATAGAGCCAGTGAAGTCCATGATAGACTTAGAGATTTGAGTTGGTTTTGTTTTGCTGTCATTGCTTTGAGAAGGGTGGTTCCCTGTCCTGAAGTGGGAGATTTGGTCTTTTTATTTATTGTAGTTCTAATCATTTTTCTCTTATAGGACACTAATAACATTTTATAGTGTTACAAATAAAAACAACTGTGACTTATTTTATTTTCTCTTTATTTTACTGAACAGACACCAAGCTGGATGGTTTCCTTTTAGGCAAGAAGGAGGTCATCAACAGGCTCCCAACAATAATGCTGAAGTTAACAATGATGGGCAAAATGCAAACAACTTGGAACTTGAAGAAATGGTATGTGATTGAAGCTTTTGTATACTTAAGTTATTGAGATTTTCCCAGCACTGTACGGGACCAGTGTGATGAAAGAAGATTGGATGTTCCATAAGTATTTGTGAAATGGTACGTGAAAGAAAGCTAACATATAAATTGTGATGGTTTCATTTGGGAGAGCTTAGAATATAATACCAAATCAGTCATATATTATAACTAAATGGGAAGAAGTAACTTTTTTTTCTTGAAAATAGTCAATAAATAAAATTATACACATGGTAAGAATTTATTGTATTGCATTGGCAGTTGTCCCCTTTAAACTAGAACACTGAGGAATTTACCAATTTTGGCCTTAAAGATTTCTAATGACCACATATGTACCACTTCATATTCCTTTGTTCTACAAAGAATTTAACTGTCTTCTATTATGAGCTAATGCTCGTTCACATCACTCAGGAGTATGTTTCTTGTTTTGCTTGAAAGGAGCGTCTTATGGATGATGGGCTTGAAGATGAGAGTGGAGAAGATGCAGGTGAAGATGCCAGTGCAGTTCAAAGGCCTGGATTAATGGCTTCAGCTTGGTCTTTCATCACCACCTTCTTTACTTCACTAATACCAGAGGGGCCTCCCCAGGTTGCCAATTGACCTGAAAAACTGTGCCAGCTACAAGGAGGGTCTGACTTTAGGAAAGTGGTTTAAATAACAGTGCAATTTCAAAAAAATTTATAACTTTCTTTTGATCATCATGTACAGAGGTGTTTTTTTTTCTTTAGGCTTCTCATGCATATGAATATTTTAAGCACAAATGGACTACTAAATGTCTGAATTTTTTTTTTAAGATCCTAACAGAACATAGCGTAACAATATTGGTCTTCCAGGTGTTATTCATTTCAATTATGTGTAATATACCAGGACAGACCTATTTTCATGTCTTATTTCTTTAAAGAGCTGCTTCATTGGCCGGGCGCCATGGCTCACGTCTGTAATCCCAGCACTTTGGGAGGCCGAGGCGGGTGGATTACTTGAGGTCAGGAGTTCGAGACCAGCCTGGCAAACATGGCGAAACCCCGTCTCTACTAAAAATACAAAAAAATTAGCCGAGTGTTGTGGCACGTGCCTGTAATCCCAGCTACTCGGGAGGCTGAGGCAGGAGGATTGCTTGAACTCAGGAGGCGGAGGGTGCAGTGAGCTGAGATTGGGTCACTGCACTCCAGCCTGGGTGACAGAGTGAGACTCAGTCTCAAAAAAAAAAGAAAAAAAAAAAAGAGCTGCTTCACATGTAAATGTCTATAGCTAGTAGCCTGGCCCTCTAATGTTTAATTTGAATAAATATATCTATTTTCTGTGAATTATCTTGAAAGTTTTAAACAGAATGACCTCATAGTTTTTAATAAAGAATATTATTTACCTAAAATGTACTAGTAGCATCTTGCCCAGCCATAAAGCAATAAACTTCTCAATAATCTTAATTTTGACATTTGAATAAATAATGGAAACTTTCTATTTTAAGGGCATATATCCCATCAATTGGAATCAGTACCTTAACAGAAAAAGGCAGCTCTTCAATGGAATTAACGTGATATAAAATGTTTGATATAGGCAGTACTTTTATAAAAAAAAGATATGCTGGAAATTGCTCAGTGTAATTTTTTAAATAAAAAGTCAATTATGGTAAACAGTTTTAAGGGGTATTTGTTCAAACTCTTCACCTATTACATGCAAAAATTATATAAATTTTAGTAGTTGTTTGGAAGGGTTGCTGAAGTCTTAAAATTCATTTACACCTGTTTCCATCCCAGATGGATATCTCCTAGTTAGATTGTCTGAAACCTCATTAGTTTGTTTAAAAATCCCTGTGAAAGCCAAGTTAATGTATCATGAGAAGGCAGTGAGTTTCTTACGGGATAGCTAAATAAAAGAAATACGGGCAGGAGAACTTTATCTCACATGAAATGCATTATAAAATTATGAGTGTGGTACTGGCCCAGGAAAAAAAATTATGTATATGATTAGATAACAGAGAAGATTAAGAAAACATCAATAAATTATTTTCTGATTTGTTTACTTATAATGATAAAAGTGAATTATCAGGGATGACTAGTTAGTTAACCATTTGAAAAGTAAAGTTAGATTTCTATTTATAAATGTCAAGACATCATGATTGAATATGAACAACCAAATCATGAGAATACTAAGAATATATAGGTGAATATATAACATTGGAGTCAGAGGACACTTTTATAGCAGAATCTTTAAAGATTGCTAAGAATATAATGTTTTGACATAAGTAATTTAAAGGCAAATAATTAGAGCGAAAAAGATAGAAAAGGTAATAAATGAAGTCTTAAATTCAGTCCAGTAAAAAAAAATTTGTATCCAGTAAAAGAAGAAAAAAAAGCACTCCAATAGGAAATGGGTAATAAAGATGAAAAAAAGTATCTAGTAGTTAAAACTACCAAATTCATAAGATGATATTCAGTGTTGGTGAAACTGTAGGGGAATTTAAAATAGAATATAGCCATTCCAGCAAGTATCAGATTTTTAAAATGTGCACAGAATCATTCAGTGTCATCCTGTTATTCCTAGAATACAAATCAGACTAATAATGAACATGGCTTACAAAATCCTGAAAGGTTGTGCCCTCGCTTCCTGTAAGTTTGAGCTGCCCCTTAATTCCTGTTTGAGCTAGGCTGCTCTAACTCCAGCACCTTCCAGCCCCGGACTTTTTAAATTGCTGTTCTTTTTGCTGCAAACACACAGTTTCTTCCTTCTCTGCCTCACTAGCACTAATGACTCATCAGATCTCAGCATAATTGCCAGTTCTTTGGGAGGCTTTTCCCTGGAAGCACAGTTTATTACTTTGCCGTTAACACTGTTGCAGTTTACATTTATTTCCTTATTTCTCTCACCATATAGAAGGGATGAAGTTGGGGAGAATCTGGTATTTAGTTCAGTCCTGGATGAGTGCCAGCAGAAGTTTGAAAGGATGTCATGCATGTGTGAGATTTAGCTTTCCAGATATTCATTGCATTGTTGGTAATTAGAAAAAAATCAGAATTAGCAGATGTTCAGCAGAGTGAGCTATGGCCACATTTGAACACTGTTTGGGTCCATAATTAGGGATGGCTTATTTCAAGACTGATGTAATTATTGCATCCAGAAGAAAGGGCTGGATTTTAACCTGGAAGCTAAGTAGATAAACTACCAAAGCTGGCAGAAATGCTCCATGGGTCAGAGCCTAAAGCGGGTACAGGGTGGGGAGAGAATTCTGAGTTAATTATGAGACTGATCAGTTTCATTTCTCTTGGGTGCTGGAGAGAAGAGAATTGGAGCTGTAGAACTCATTGAGGGTGGGCAGCATTGTGGGGACACCCCTCTGGAGGAAATGAGCAAGTCCCTGCCTCCTAGCAGCAGGCTGGGGCCTAAGGAGAATGATCCTGGTTATAAACTCCTGTGAAGGGATGTTGTCACAGGTTCTAAGAACACGGAATTTGTGACCCACTGTTATTTTCTCTACATTGTTAATTCCCTTGTGTTAGCCTCACATTCATTAAGTCTTTGTCAAAAACTACAGCCCAATGTCAGCTGTGTTTTGGATGATTCAGGGAGGAACTGTGTCCATTCTGGGGCCAGATGGTACCTAGGTGGCTGGGGTAATCCAAACACTGGTCTTAAGGCTAGATTGTGACTAGTAACAACCTGTTTCTGGAATATAAACACTTGCTAGGACTTATTACATTATTATACATTACCATAAAGACTAGACCTTCTACAGTGAGAGGGTCAGATTATGTTAGGTGGGTAAAAGAAAAGAGTGATCTGTAGGGCTGGAGAATTGGAGACATTCGCATCATATTTTGTTAACATAATTAGATGCCACAGCTCACCAGTATTGTAACTGGTTTCTCTGGCTCTTTCTACCATCGCTATTGAAATTAGGCTTTTCAAATTTGTGGGAGGAAAGACCATATTTGGAGTTTCAAATATACAGTCCCAGTGGAAGTTTTTGCCTCACTGTTTTGTTGTTGTTGTTGTTTGCTTGTTTGTTTTGAGACGGAGTCTCACTCTATCACCCAGGCTGGAGTGCAGTGGCACTATTTCGGCTCACTGCACCCTCTGCCTCCTGGGTTCAAGCAATTCTCTGCCTCATACTCCCAAGTAGCTGGGATTACAGGCACCTGCCAACACGCCCAGCTAATTTTTGTATTTTTAGTACAGATGGGGTTTCACCATTTTGGCCAGGCTGGTCCTGAACTCCTGACCTCATGATCCACCTGCCTTGGCTTCCCAAAGTGCTGGGATTACAGTTGTGAGCCACTGCGTCTGGCCTTGCCTCACTGTTAAAAGACTATAATGTGATGTGATATACCAGGTTTTTCGAAGTCCGGTGTACGTCAGACCCTAAGGCGTGCAGTATCCGGAATGGTGTTGCTGGATGTGCAAAACTGCCAGGCTCTGGCATGTGGTGTTCTCATCTACCAGATCATTCCTTGGGTTCACTTCTGCGGGTGGTATTGCTAGCACTGCACATTGGAACTGCAACTTGGGAAAGTGATAGAAACCGACTGCATGATAGGTACAAAGTAAGTTTGTTGTATTTTATACACATTAATATTTTGGATGTTTCAATATTTAAACATTTCACAAAGGAAAATCAATGATAATGCTTCTTGAATGTGTTGTGAACAATGCAAGTCTTTTATTAAAAATTATGGAATATTCGAAAGAAATGTTTTTCTTACAGAGAGCAGAGAATAATTACTCAGGGTTCCTGTGTCAAGGCCTCTAGGGCCCCTTTACTGTCTAGAATTCTTAGTAAGTGGAAAACCTTTCCCAAGCACACAACCTAGATCCCTCACATGCACAGTTCACAGTAGGATTAGCACTCCTATGAGAATCTAGTACCACTGTTAATCTGAGAGGAGGTGGAGCTCAGGTGGTAATGCTTGCCGGCTTGCCACTCACCTCCTGCTGTGTGGCCCAGTTCCTAACAGGCTACTGACCAGTACTTGTTCACAGCCTGGGGACTGGGGACCCCTGAGTAAATGGAATTAAAGTATTCTGAAGTCCTTGAATTGTCTTGAAAGTGAAGATGGTGGAGGCACTGATTTATATTAGAAATGAATAAATCAGGGGTACATGTTTCAGTTTCTACAGTATTTTCTAAAAGAATAAGAGAATGTAAAACTAACAAGATAACAGAAGGAGAATATGAAATAAAATAATCCCAAGGAAGCAAAAAAAAAAAAAAAAACCAACACAGAACAGATGGGAACCAATAGAAAACAAACGCCCACATGCATCAATCTCTACATCAAGCATATGTGGACTAAATATTCCATTTCAAAGGCAATATTACCACCCCTGGATAAAGAACAAATATAATTATCTGAGACTTCAAAACAGCATACCTTAAACAAGGATACAGAAAGACTGAAATTAAAAGGATGGAAAAAGAACTATCATGCAAGTATTAACCAAAAGGAAGCTGGTGTATTTAGTACACGAAGTAAACTTTCAGGCATTACTAGAGTATGAAGGATATTTCATAATGATAAAGGGCTCACTTTACCAGGACTATACCAATGGCTGAGGTATTTGGGCTGTCTGTGAAGCTCAGATGGGCTGCTCGTGGCCCAGCCTCACCTTGGTGATGGCCCAGGAAGCTAACTGAGACTTGGTTGAAGAGAAGCCAGACTCAAAATAAGTATTTGAAGAGTGTGTGTGTGTGTGTGTGTGTGTGTGTGTGTGTATGTGTTTAGGGGAAAACATGAGAGGTAGAGTACTATTCAAAAGGACAAAAAGTGGAACATTTTCTTTTATAAATTAAATAAATGGTGGCTCCGAGCCTTCCCCCGCCTCCTGCCTTTTTTGGGTCCAGATTGCTAAGAAATGTTATTAATGATAGTTCACGCTTACGAAATTCTTACCTTCTAAGTGCTTTGCAGGTATTAATTTAATCCTCACGACAGCCTTAGGAGATAGGCATCATCACTACCATCGCTATTTTACAGATGGAAAAACCAGCAACCGTCAGAGCTGGTATTCAAAATAAGCCAATTCAGATTCCGAGTCCCGGCTCCTAACCATGGAGGGGCCTCAGGGTTTTACAGATTGTCCGGCTCTTTGGATGAACATCACACCTCATGGAGAAGAGTCCCTTCCATTTTAACGGCTCCAGGTTGTCATGGAAATCCTCTGTATACAGAGGGTAGGGAGGAGGATGAGAAGCAATACATGTTTATTGGGACTTTCTATCACCCCAGGACTTATCCACGTACATTATAACAATATTGAATACAGTGTTTAGTCCCATTTTAACTATGAGGAAAATAAGGTTTGGACCGGCAGAGACAGAGCAAGGCACATTGGTAAGGGCAGACAAGGGATTCATCTGACTCCAATGCCTCTTCCCTGCTAAACCACACTGGCTTGTCACACCGTGAAATTAGAGTCAACTTGTTAAATCTTGGCACGTTGCTAAATTGTTAATTACACCCCCAGGAGCTGTGACTGGAGCGGCAGGGATGCTATGGCTGCACTGTACTATTTTTAGCACTAGATGGTGCTGTAACACTGCACATCTCTACTGCGGTGGTCCTTGGAGGAAGGTTACTTCAGGGCTTGGAGACGCTGGAGGGAAGGATGCTACACTACCACACACGAAAAAAACATGGAAGACAGGACACTCTCGGGCCCTGATATTCTGGTTCCTGATGGCGAACTTTGGGAAAGCTGGAGACTGTAGCCTCCAGGTGACTCCAGGATGTGCAGTACTGGCATCTGGGTTTTGCTCACACAACGGTGAACTCCTGGTCCCCCCAAGCCCTAGCGAGTGGATTGGAGCACACACCCACCCACCTCCTCAGATGCTCCTACGAGTGGGGGAGGTATCTAGGCACGTAGGAGCTTGGCGCCGTGTTAGGTGCTCAGGATACTGGTTGTCTGTCCGGAATCCCAGTGAAGTGCAGTCCCGCCTTTGTTGTGCCACTTTCCCATGCGCCTCCTGCCACCCTGAGGGTTGCAGAGGCTGCAGAGTCGTCCAGCTTGAGAAACTGCATCAAGGTTGCTCCCTGACGGCCTGGCAGCTCGCTGAAGAGCTGCCTTCAGTTCAAAACAGTTTTAGGGAGATTGTCATAAACTCAATGGGTTTAAATGATTTTACACTGACTCTTCAAAAGTGTCAAGGTCATGAAAAACAAAGAAAGGCCAAGGAAATGCTCCAGACTGGAGGAGAAGGGCGACATGGCAGCTGTGCATGCACCGTGGGTCCTGAACCAGAAAAAGGAGCTCAGTGGGACGATTGGTAGCTTTTGGATACAATCTGTAGGTGAGCTAATACTATTGCTTCGATGTTAATTTCTTGGTTTTGATCACTGTACTATAACTATACAGAAAGTTAACATTTGGGGAAGCTGTGTAAAGGGTATGTGGGAATTCTTTGTGCTATTTTTGCAACTTTTCTCATCAAGTTTGAAATTATTTCAAAATTGAAAGCTAATAAAAATTATAAAAATGTTCTTAACATTATTATGGAATATTTCAAACATATAGAAAAATATAGAGAATAAACCTGGCCACTTTTACAGGTGACTCAAGGGTGCTGTTGGCACCAGACAGACGAATGAAGTTCCTGTAGGAGTTAAGCATTGAGCACTGTTGTCTCGCTCTCTGTGTCCAGAGGTGGCTCCTGGTAGTTGAATTAGACCATTATATTTTGGGCAAGAGCTATTTAAATTTTTGACAGCCTCCACTTTAGAACAAATCAGCAGACAATCCACCTCTATGGCCATAGTATTTGCTTAGTGAGATAGCACCTTATTCCCATGCCCTACTTAGTAATTCTCTTGGGAGACATTTTTTTTTCCAGACCTTGTCTTTTATTACAGGGATCTAAATCATTACTGTCGAAAACAAAAACATATAAAGATGGCCCCAATTGCTTAATGATGCTTTTGAAATTTTTCTTTAACTTCTTTAACTTTCAAAAATGAACTTTTAATTTTAGAACAGTTTTAGAGTTTCAGAAAAATTGCAAAGATGATACAGAGTTACCATATTCTCTGCACCCAGTTCCCCCTGTATTATCAGGTTACCTTAGTAGGGTACATTTGTTGCAATTAATGAACCAATATTGATACATTATGATTAACTAAAGTCCATACTTTATTTAGATTTCCTTAGTCTATCTAATGTCTCTTTTCTGTTCCAGAATCCCCTCCAAGATTCCAAGATATCACATTAAATTTAGATGTTATGTCTATTTATGCTACTCTAGGGTGTGACAATTTCTCAGACTTCTTTGTTTTTGATGGCCTTAATATTTTTGAGTAGTATGGGTGGAGTATTTTTATAGGATGTCTCTTGACTTGGGATTTGTCTGATATTTTTCTCATGATTAAACTGGGGTTATGTATTTTTAGGAGGAAGACACCGGGGGTAATGTGCCAAATATTTTCATCACATCATATCAAGAATACATAGTATGGCCGGGCGCGGTGGCTCACGCCTGTAATCCCAGCACTTTGGGAGGCCGAGGCAGGCGGATCACAAGGTCAGGAGATCGAGACCACGGTGAAACCCCGTCTCTACTAAAAAAATACAAAAAATTAGCTGGGCGCGGTAGTGGGCGCCTGTAGTCCCAGCTACTCAGGAGGCTGAGGCAGGAGAATGGCGTGAACCTGGGAGGCGAAGCTTGCAGTGAGCCGAGATCGCGCCACTGTATTCCAGCCTGGGGGACACAGCGAGACTCCGTCTCAAAAAAAAAGACTCCGTCTCTGGGCATGGTGGCAGGCCGTTAAAATTAGCTGGGCATGGTGGCAGGCTGCTCAGGAGAATTCCTTGAACCCAGGAGGCGGAGGCTGCAGTGGAACAAGATTGTGCCACTCACTCCAGCCTGGGTGACACAGTGAGACTCCATCTCAAAAAAGAAATACATGATATTGACCTTCACCACCTGGTGAAGGTCACCTGGCCACCTGGTAGTGTTTGTCAGGCTTTCCCACTGTAAAGTAATTCCCACCTGCCTTCCACACTGAGCTCTTTGGAAGAAAGTCACTGTGTGCAGCCAAGAAGGAGCAGGGCGTTATGCCTCACTGATTCGAGGACGGAGTATCTACGTAAGTTATTTGGAATTCTTCTCTATGGCGAGATTTATCTCTTGCCTCCCAATTATTTATTTATTCAATCTATTTATTTGTGTTAGTGTGGACTCATGGATATTTATTTTATACATTGGGTTTTAATCCAATATGACTTTGTTTTATTGCTAAAATTGTTTAAGCTTTGGCCACTGGGAGCTCTTTCAGGTGGCTCTTGTGTTCCTATTTAATTGCTACATAATAATTGTACATATTAATAGGGTACATGTGTCATTTTGATACGAACATACAATGTGTACTAAAATCAGGGTAACTGGGATATCCATCACCTCAAATTTATCATTTCTTTGTGTTGGGAACATTCCAAATCTTCCTTTCTTGCTATTTTGAAATATACAGTAAGTTCTTGTTAATTATAGTCATTCTACTGTGCTATCAAACACTAGAACTTATTTCTTTTATCTAACTGTATTTTTGTATCCATTAACCAACTTCTCTTCCTGCCTCCACCTCACCATTTCCTGGACTCTGGTAACCACCAGTCTACTGTCTTCTTGAGATCCACTTTTTAGCTCTCCCATCAGAGTGAGAACATGTGATATTTGTGTTTCTGTGCCTGACTTATTTCATTTAACATAATGTCTTCCTGTTTCATTCGTGTTGCTGCAAATGACAAGATTTCGTTCCTTTTCATGGCTGAGTAGTACTTTATTGTGTCTATATGCCACATTTTTAAATCCATTCATCTGTTGATGGATACTTAGGTTGATTCTACATTTTTGCTATTGTGAATAGTGCTATAATAAATATGGGAGTGCAGATATCTCTGGTATACTGGTTTCCTTTCTTTTGGATAGATAGCCAGTAGCAAGATTCCTGGATCATATGGTGGCTCTATTTTTAGCTTTCTGAGGAACCTCCACACTGTTTTCCATAGTGGCTATACTAATTTACATTTTCACCTGTTTGTGCAAGCTTGCCCTTTCTCCAAGGCCTCAAGCATGTTATTTTCTGTCTTTTTGATCATAGCCATTCTAACTGGGGTGAGATGATAGCTCATTGTGGTTTTGATTTGCATTTCCATGTGAATTAGTGATGTTGTGTTCCTTTGATATATCCCCATCATTGAGACTTTTCTTTTGAGCACTTGCTTATTTCCTGGCATAATAAGATGTTCCAAGCTCATCTTGTATATTTTCTGCTCCGGTGCTAGAATCAGCCATTTTTCCAAAGAGCTTTTGGAAGATATTTGCTTTCTTGATTACAGTTAGGATTTTCTCATGAGGGAAGTTTGTTGATGGCCTGCAAACAAATAGTAAAATACTACGTGATGTCATGAAAATTAATTGCATCTTTCCTTCTAGATTTTGCATATAGAAGATGGTAATTGTAAAAACAGTGAAAGAAGAAATGTATCTGAGAATTCAGTCAATAGACTTTAGAGTGAATATGATTTTTGTGTGCTCAAAGGCATCTTTTCAGTTTGGCTTTGTAAGGTTTCATTCTTTTTTTTGATAGGAAAATATAAATAAAAGGAAGGAGCAGGGAAAGTGGAGAGTCACCTGCGGGACCAGCTATACCCCCTGTGGCTGCCCTCAAGGCCTAAGCTGTCTATAATAGCATCAGTTTTCTCTTTCTTTTCCCTTTTGTTTTTAGATGGTGTCTTTCTGTGTTGCCCAGGCTGGAGTGCAGTGGCATGATCTCGGCTCACTGCAACCTCCACCTCCTGGGTTCAAGTAAGTCTCCTGCCTTGGGCTCCTGAGTAGCTGGGATTACAGGTATACACCACGACGCCCAGGGAATTTTTGTATTTTTAGTAGAAACGGGGTTTCACCATGTTGGCCAGGCTGGTCTCGAACTCCTGACCTCAGGTAATCCACCTGCCTCAGCCTCCCAAAGTGCTGGGATTGCAGGCGTGAGCCACCGCGCCCAGCCAGCCTCAGTTTTCTTTGTGCATCTTTTCCACAGCCCTCTCACTGCAGATGTTTTCAGTTTTTCCTTCTGCTTGGTATACTTTTCTCCACTCATAGTTTCTTAGTAAGAGCTGCCTGCTATGACCCTTCATCCTCCCATTTCTGCCTCGTGTCTTGGTTCTCTGCATTTTTCCAGTTTCAGCCCTGTTGTTGACTGCTAGATTCCTACTGTGTTTCCCAGTTAAAATTCTCAAAAGAAGGAACCTGACTGGCTCAACACAAAGTTTCTTGCTAGACAATATCATGTGTCAAAAGTCAGCGTATCGACTGGTTGCCTGGGCTTAGTGTCAACGCAGTTCCATCACCTGCTGCCTGAGAGTGAGGTGGGATCAGTTGCAGGGCTCATTTGGTCCTGCCCCTTCAGCAGAGGCTTTAGCATTAGAAGAGGCTGTGGGTACCAAGGCTGGCCTTCTGCTTCATGGCTTGGTGGGGAGGAACACAGCAAGAGTAGTTAGAGACCCCTGAATAGGATCAGGAGTACCCAGTACTAATAAAGCCAAAATTTGTACAACACTCTAGCATTTGCTAAGCACTATAAAGTCATTATCTCATTTTGTGCATACCTGGGAAACACTTATTCTCCTATACTGTGATTGCTCTTTCCTTGGGTCTCTCTTACAAGCAGACCACAGGGACCCTGCAGGTAGGAACTATGTCCTGTTATTGTGATATCCTTAGCACCAACTCTACAGATAATATTCTAGAAATATTTATTAGATGTAAGAATTAAACAATAGCATGTCTTCAAGGTGGACAGCTGTTATTACTGTTTTACAACTGAGGAAACTGAGGTTCAGTTAAGTAATGCAAAGTAATTTGAATAAAAGACTGGGTTCCTTGTAGCCCAGTCCTTTTACAAAGTTGCATTCAGAGAGAAGCGTTTGACTCTTTTTTCCCGTCATCCTGTACTTCCCTCCATTTTTCTTTCCCATGCCAGTCACTGCTGGGGCTTCGGGGCCCTCTGGGTGCTCTGAGCCCCTCTAGAATGACTAAGAGTCTTCGCTCACTCCTGTCAAAGGGCAGTGGGTAGCAGTCCCTTGGTAATATTTTAGCCGTCTTCACTGATTTTTTTGTGAGAAACCTCCAGAGAATAAAAGTCTTCCACCTCATTAAATTGGCTAATATCTGGTAGATTTATAATGGAAATAGAATCTTCATATCCTAGGCTGGAATAAGGGTTAAAGACAGGTTTGAGGTGGATCAGGGACGCTGTGTTCAGTTCTGAATATTATGAGTTGGAGGCAAAAGGGAGGAATGGTGGAAGACATACTTCCAGGAGGAGGGGTCCAGGTTTGGATGCCAGACTGGAACCAGAGAGATGGATTGTATAATGCATGGATGTGGAGGTTTCAGAGAAGTAGCAACTAAAATTGGTGCCACAGATGAGATAACTGGTAAGTAACTTAAAATATTATTATTCAATGTCAAAACCATCATAGATAATTATAGATTAAAATGGAAAATTAGCGTGTGTAATTAAGTCACACACAAAGACCTCAGAGAACTTTAGTTTTAGCGGGAGACCATTTTGTACCCCAGACTCTTTGGAAAACATAATCACATGTTTCTCTGTTAGGCATGCATGCATGCGTGTGTGTGTGTGTGTGTGTGTGTGTGTGTGTGTGGACATATACTTGCTTCCCTTTGCTGTCATTTTCTTGTTTTGTGCCCACTAGACTGTGTCCTCACTCTTTCTCCATAGTGCCCACCAGGTTACCTTGTCCGTGGAGGGCATCCATATGTGG
This sequence comes from Macaca mulatta, assembly GCF_049350105.2. Taxonomy (NCBI): domain Eukaryota; kingdom Metazoa; phylum Chordata; class Mammalia; order Primates; family Cercopithecidae; genus Macaca; species Macaca mulatta. The sequence continues at coordinate 92,676,429 of NC_133408.1, forward strand.
AAGGATGCTCATTGCAACATTACTAATAGTAGTGAAAAGTGGAAAACAATATAAAATATCTTTAAAAAGGGCATGGTATGGTAAAATAGGATGTATTCACTCTGTGTTAGTCCATTTTCAGATTGCTATAAGGAAATACCTGAGACTGGGTAATTTATAAAGAAAAGAGATTTAATTGACTCACAGTTCTGCATGCCTGGGGAAGCCTCAGGAGACTTACAATCATGGTGGAAGGCACCTCTTCACAGGACAGCAGGAGAGACAGTGAGAGCCAGCAGGAGAAATGCCAGACACTTATAAAACCATCAGATCTCGTGAGAACTCACTATCATGAGAAGAGCACGGGGGAAACCACCCCCATGATTCATTTACTTCCCACTGGGTCCCTGCTACAACACATGGGGATTACAGGGATTACAATCCAAGATGAGATTTGGGTGCGGAAACAGCCAAACCATAGTACACTCGATGGAATGTCATGCTGCCATTCTATGATGGTTGTAAAAAATGTGTTGCAAACTCAAAAATGCATATATATTTTCTCAAAAAACGTATCTCTCATACACCATGTCTTAAGAAGCTGCTGGACGGTATGTTTCCGGCAGAAAGAACAGACAATGGAAAAGGCCCTCAGGACTCCAGACATTGGAGTTATGAGTTACAACTTTAAAATAACAAAAGCTCCCTATGTTCAAAGAATAACAACTGATAAAGAGTAAACCAAGGAAGAAAGAGCTGGGGGCACTGGAATCTGGAGATTCAAAGCAGGGGAGAGGTGAAGGAAACCCACAGGCTGATGATGAAGGGAGCTCCCAGGCTGGTGGCCAACAGCGGAGCTGGAAGGCAGCCTCTGTGAGTTGAGGGCCATCATCGCAAGATCCCTGCTATCTTAGTGCCGTCTGTGAGACCCGAGGAAGAATGTCTGGGGGAGGCTGGTCCTGATTCTTCTCTTGGCTCAGTGCTATTAAAGCTGCTGCTCTCCCCTTGATGCTTGGGTTAGCTCTGAACTTCTCTTGAGGGCTGACAGAGGAGCGCTGTGAAGTTAGAAGAAAATACAGAGCAGCCTCCTCCCTCCGAAGCTCTTTCTGACAGGTGTCTAGTAGGTGGTTCAAATTACAGTTCTGTCTGATGCCCCAGTTGTGTTAATTTGTGGTTTCCATGACTCAGCTATGACCTTGCCTGCAGACATGCCTAGAAAGTGCTCTCATAGATTCTCAGGGAAGCAGAAGCCAGCCTGTGACGCCCATTTTGCCACCTTCTCTTCTGTTGGGAACCCTTGTAGAATAGCGTTGATATTTTCCTTCTCTTACACAGATTTGTGCTTCCTAGGCAATTTTTACAACACTATTTAAAGAAAAGCAAGGGAGTGACTAACACAGAAGGCAGGAAGGGTTTATCTGTCGGGGATAAGGTATCTGACTGTGGCAGAGGCAATATGTGATGGGCAGTGTTGTTCAGACATAAAGGAAGGCCACATTTCCAACCCCCTTTAGAGTTAAGTCGAGGCCGTGTGGCAGCTCTTACCGAAGAAGGCAGAGATGTGTCACTCCTTGAGAAAGGCAGTTAAAAGCAGATGTAAGTTCTCTGTGTCCTCTCTTATTTATTCTACTTAACTAAAAGCAAAAATTCCAAGATGGTGAAATGATGAGTCTTAAATTACTGTTAAGACTCTTAACAGTCTTAAATTTGTTCCAGAGCTTGTGTTTCAATGGGGCCAGAGCCAGGGTCTTAAATTTCTGTTGGAGGTGGCAAAGACAGCTCCTGAGCCTGCATGGACTGTGATGTGAGAGGGACATCAGTGTATGTGTACGTGTGTTTTACATCAATGGCATTTTGAGATCTGTCTGTCGCTGCTGTGATACACTAATGCAGGCACATGAGGGGCCGCTAATGTGGTCATAATAGCCTATTTCTTAAACGGGATAGTGGGTACATGGCTGTTAATTTTATTATTATTATTATTATTATTATTATTGAGATAAATTCTCGCTCTGTCGCCCAGACTGGAGTGCAGTGGCATGATCTTGGCTCACTGCAACCTCTGCCTTCTGGGTTCAAGCGATTCTCCTGCCTCAGCTCCTGAGTAGCTGAGATTATAGGCACGTGTCACCACACCTGGCTTATTTTTGTGTTTTTAGTAGAGACGGCGTTTCTCCAAGTTGGCCAGGCTGGTCTTGAATGCCTGACCTCAGGTGATCCGCCCACCCTGGGCCTCCCAAAGTGCTGGGATTGCAGGCATGAACCACTGTGCCTGGCCATTATTATTCTTTAAACCACAAAATTTTTATATACTTTTCTGTATGTACTGTACATTTCATAATAAATATTTAAAGTCAGTCTCTTATGTACATTGTGACCACCTAAAATTGCAAGTTTATTGATCTTTTTCACTTTGGTCCAGCTGACAGTATATGTGGGAACGTAAAGTAGAACAGTGTTTTGGAAAAGCTGTTTCACAGTATATCTCAAAAACCTAAATACTCTCCTTTATCCAGCAGTTCCACTTTGAAGAACTGAACTAAGGAAATAGTCCTAAATATTGGAAAAGCTTTTACAGAAGGATGCTTATTGCACCATTATTAATAGTTAAAAAACGGAAAGAAAAGGCCATGGTTTATTAAAATAGAGTATATTGACTGGATGGAGTGCCATGCGATATTTCTAAATGATGTTTATAGAAACAATGTTGTAACCTCAGAAATGCACATGACAGATGAACAAGAACAGGATACAAGATTGTGTCTCTTGGGTGATTATAGCTATGTAAAAAATGTATGAAACAAAGAACTCTGTGCCTGACATCTGCAAAGCCTATCCTATGCCTAACTGTTCTTTGAATCATTACTTTAAAATACAGTAATTTAGGCATAATCCAGTCGATATACTTTAGGAGGAAAAATTCAAACGTGTTTGAGATTCTTTTCTTCTTCCAGATTAGGTTTTTAAATTCAAACACAGATTTAATAAATCTAACTTGGTTCAGCAATACAGTTGGAACAATTGAACACATTTGTATGTGAGGATGGAGGAGGGAAGAATGAAAAGGAGGGATTGGGAAGGGGATGGGGATGAAGTTCATAAAAGCACAGTGGCTAGACCTGTAACTCATGGCAGTGTCCAGCTATTTGTCCAATGAGCAGTAAATGGCCTCTAAAGTTTCTCCATTGTGTCTATGATCTTGCATTTCAGCATCTGAAAAGAAACCACAAGAGGTTGGGTTGGTGCAATGTTCCTTTCTTCCCAGGACTTTCTGGTCTTCAAGGCTTTCTTATGAGACGGAAGACCAATGGATGTAGAAGTTTCTAAGAGGACAGGTAAGCCTATCGTCCCTAGATCCTCCTCTTTCCCACTGAAAGACCAAACCACCATGGTCAGTTCAAGCGTTCACTGTTCATTGTTTCCTGTCCAGTGACGCTGCCATGTTTTAAAGCAGGAAGACTTTACCACTTCTCAAAGGTCTTTAATTGCCTGACGACTGCTTCTCTTTGGAAGGCTGTCAGGGTGATGGAATCCCAGATCACAGCACAGATAAAATGGACAAAGAAAGAAAGATACAAGAAGAATGTAAAAATGTCCATAATGAACTCATGTATCTTGCGGAAACCTCTAATCTAATGAGAATGGATTTTGTTGAGAAGATTGTACACCAACAATTAATTATTCATGGCAGAGACATCATTAAGATTTCATTTTGTTTAAAGGCCTCTAAGTGACTTAGGAAATTGGGTTAAGCTAGAGAAGAATTTCAAGAAAGAGACAAGGGAAAGCTTTTCGTTATATTGACTTTTTGTAATATTTTCCAGATAGATATTTTGACTTGGCACATAAATTATACTCTGACTAAAAATCTCCAATGATCTGTCTGAGTAAGAGTCTCCACATGGGTGGATAGTACACCAGTGTGGTCAGATGGTAGCAGATTGACAGAGATTTGTGAAAGGATTAGGAGATTTATTCCAGAATTCTATAATAATTCAATTTGGCTTTTTGGTTAGGAATGCAGTGAGGAGTCTCCTTGAAATAACAATGGGATTTGTACAACCTGTGACATTTTGCACTCAAGGATACTTTTCCCAGTGCACTATGGGATGTGAGCACCTGTTCACTTATAGTACATGTAAGATAAGACACTTTTAATAAAAACTCTGGAGACCTGGAGTAGTATAGACCCTATGCCTGCTTATCTTAAAGACAAACACCAGAAACTGGTGTCAGGTTGCGAGTTCAATGTAAGATTGATTCAAAGCATAAAGCTAGAGATCTAGTGTAAATTTTCAGAGGGATATCGATTACAGGGTCAATTTCTATGGGCAATTAATGCAGGGATTTGGTTTATGTTTGAATTCCAAGCACCCAGTGGTATTCAAAAGTAGCACCCAATTTTATGTAAAATGTAAAATTACATTTTGTGTTTGATTTGGGCACCCCGTAATGATTTACAATAAAGGGTTGGGCTTTCGTTTTCTTGTTCCTTCATTAGAAAGGTTAGGACTTGCCTTTCCTCCTTGATCACTATCCCAGTGTCCTGGGTGCTTGGGATTCAAAACTAAACTAAAATTTATTAGCGGTTGAGAAATGTTAAGGTTGAAATAGTAGATCAGGGCATGTCTGCGTGGAGAACATCACAGCAACTGAGAACCGCAATAGAAGAGGCTTGGTAAAGGGAGAGTCTCTTCCCTGTTTGTGAGTTAAAAAGTCCTGTAACACCTTTAGGGTGATAAAGAATTAGGGTTGGCGCCCTACGCCTGCACAGCTAGAGTTGGGGAGAAAATAGAGCTCCAGATGTGGAGCCAGGAAGACCTGGGTTGAGTTTTCAGCTGTGTCCCGGGCCAACAACCACAGCAGCAGCAACACCTACCACATGCACTGATCTCCATCTGCCTCAAAGAACTACACATTGTACACATTGTAGTAGAGGGAAAGAGTCAATAATCAATAAATGCACCAAATAGGTAAATTACGTAAATTTATATAAAACAGTCAATAAATAGTAAGTGCAAAAAATAAGTAAATAAGTACATCTATTGTGGTAAAAAGTGATAATTGCTATAGAAAAAAATAGGTGTGTGCCTGATAGTTTGTTTATGAAAATCTGCTTTAACGTTTTTCAGAAAGCTGTCTCCTGGAAAAACAAGTAGTCTCTTAACTTTATACATTTCCAGGGACAAAATGTTATAACCACTGCTTAACTGATGGTGATATCAAGTCAAAATGTATGCAGCTTTTATACGGTGGCAGCTCTAATTTCCAGTAGCACGGAAATTCTCCCAGTGGTTCCCTTGTTTTACTATCACAGCTAACCACCTATTTATGTGTTTCTTTATCTCAGCCTCTCTGTACCTCTGTGTTACATGGAGAGACAAGATGGCATGTTGTTTTCGTAGCTTGATACATACCACAGCCAGAATTCCAGAACACTACAGACTTTACAGTTAAATGTTTAGGCCTCAAAAACAGGAATCAAATACTTTGCTTTCAACACTGCTTCCTTCATGAGAAGAAGAAATCTCACCCCTGAGGCTGGCTCCAGGGCCGTGGCCCCCCCCCCCCCCCCCCCCCCCCCCGGTAAAACGCAAGCCCTGGAACAAAGCAGAGGCCTAGCTAAAAGGAATTGTTTGCTTGGTTAGCTTAGCTTGAGGCCGAATACAGGGAATTTGTTTTCAAGCCAGACAGGTGCACTTGAGGGTGCAGGAAGGGAGACTGGCATTTGGGATTGAGCCTCAGGGTGGGTCCATCTTGACCTGTTTTTATTTTAACTGATTAGTCAATCATGGCTTGTTGCTTCTTAAGTCCTAAGAATTTTAGAATTCAGGCAGCCAGTCACGGTTTACAATAAAGGCTTGGCACTTTGGGAGGCTGAAGGAGGTGTATCACCTGAGGTCAGGAGTTTGAGACCAGCCTGGTCAAGATGGGGAAACCCCATCTCTACTAAAAATACAAAAATTAGCTGGGCGTGGTGGCAGGCATCTGTAATCTCAGCTACTCGGGAGGCAGAAGCAGGAGAATCATTTGAACCCAGGACGAGAGGTTGCAGTGAACTGAGATTGCACCACTGCTCTCCAGCCTGGGCAACAGAGCGAGACTCTCTCAAAAGAAAAAAAAAAAAAAGACTTGGACTTGTGATTTCCTTATTCCTTCATTGGAAATGTTAGGACGTGCTTTTCCTCCTGGATCTCAATATATTCTATCCAGCCCTTCCCACCTCCCTCACCCCCTCTCCAGCAGGGTCTCCCTCCTGCTGGTCACACAGCTGGCGACTGTAATTAGTCCTCAGGGCTGCAAGGAGAGTCTCAGCAATCCCTTAATGAATCGCCCCGAATCTAATAGATAAGAATTGCACAGGAATATTCAGGATGCAAGAAATGTTCCAGTTCTTTTTTTTTTTTTTCATACTAAGTTTTATTGTATGCTGCTGCCAGTGTTTATAAAACAATTACTCTTGTGAAATAGAAATTCATGAAAATTCAGAGAGGTAGATGTTAAGGACTGACAAAAGCAGAATTTTGTATATTATGGCCCATGTGTTACAGGGATAAGCTTTTGTGCAGGTTTCAAATTTAGCTCTCTTGAATATTCACTGGATCATAAGAAGCGATTTGGAAAACCTTTGAAAGATTCATTTTACTACAAAAAGGAACAGACTTTCTGGGGTCTGAAGGGATTTGTACCTGAAGATACTCCAGTCAGCAGAGGGTCATGTTGAGCATTCTGCAGACCGAATTGTTTTAAGTCTGCAGCTGCCTAGGAAACTTGTACGCGTTTGAGCGTGGTTGAGCCCGGCTTCCAGCGGGAGCTGCTGAACCACTTTCTTCATAGCGGCGATGCGGGAGGAGCCAGGCATGCTGCACATGAGGGCCAGGCCGATTCGTGGGTTGGTGAAATGTTCCAGTTCTGTATTAAAGAATCACAGGCTGGGCGCGGTGGCTCAAGCCTGTAATCCCAGCACTTTGGGAGGCCAAGACGGGCGGATCACAAGGTCAGGAGATCGAGACCATCCTGGCTAACACGGTGAAACCCCGTCTCTACTAAAAAATACAAAAAGCTAGCCGGGCGAGGTGGCGGGCGCCTGGCAGGAGGCTGAGGCAGGAGAATGGCGTAAACCTGGGAGGCAGAGCTTGCAGTGAGCTGAGATCTCGCCACTGCACTCCAGCCTGGGCGACAGAGCGAGAATCCGTCTCAAAAAAAAAAAAAAAAGAATCACAAATGGTGAAAATTCCAATGTCAAACATGAAACTCCCAAAACCTTGAAGTCAGGGTTTATCTCTCACCCCTCTTGACACTTGTCAAAACAGCATGCTGGCTTTGACCTCCTAATGCATCCAAACCTGCCCACTTATCAACAATTCCTGTGCCACCACTTGGGGCTCAGTCCCTGTTCTCTCTTCCCTCAGGTTACTTCAGTAACGTCCTACCTGATTTTCCCACTTCCACTAAACCATTAGTGCTCAGTCTTGAGATGGAACAGGGCTCCCTTTGAGGGTCTGTCGAGGCCCTCAAGCGTAGAAATAAAGAAAAATCCTAGTTCCTTTAAGGGAAATTCCAGGTACGTAGGTCACCTTGAGAAGTAAATGAGCAACCTGATAAGTAAATAGGTAAATAGTAGCTTTTTTTTTTTGAGACAGAGTTTCGCTCTTGTTGCCCAGGCTGGAGTGCAATGGCACGATCTCGGCTCACCGCAACCTCTGCCTCCCGGGTTCAAGCAATTCTCCTGCCTCAGCCTCCTGAGTAGCTGGGATTACAGGGATGCGCCACCACCCCTGGCTAATGTTGTGTTTTTAGTAGAGATGGGGTTTCTCCTTATTGGTCAGGCTGGTCTCGAACTCCCAACCTTAGGTGATCTGCCCACTCTGGCCTCCCAAAGTGCTGGGATTATAGGCATGAGCCACTGTGCCTGGCCAATAGTAGTTTTAAACAACAGCCAAGGAAACTAGAGCCACAAACTCTTTGGTTCCCTATAGAAACTAAAGATAACATCTTCACATATGTCTTTGAGTTGTTTTTTATAAACCCGAATCCCCAGCAAATGCAAAATGCCATCTGCCGGCCTGTAGATCTCAGATAAGGGGAACGAGGACTGAACTCTGCCTGCCAGTTATTCTAAACTTCTTCCTGAGGTGCCCAGAGGAAGTCATGCCCACAGGCCAGAGCTCAACATTCCTTTTGACTGACCCCAAGTTTTTAAACAAAGCTTAATCAATCACAAGTCAGGAAATCTTTGAATTCACCTATGACCTTTGGTCCTCCCAACCCCATTTCAAGATGTCCTGCCTTTTTTAGGCCAAGCCAATGTATAGCTTCATTGTGTTGATTTATGACTTTGCCTGTAACCTCTGCCTTCCTGCCTATATTAGGCAGTTCTTGCATTGCTATAAAGAAATACCTGTGACTGGTAATTTATAAAGAAAAGAGGTTGAATTGGTTCACAGTTCTGCAGGCTGTGCAGGAAGCATGATGCCGGCATCTGCGTGGCTTCTCAGGTGGCCTCAGGAAGCTTACAGTCATGGTGGAATGCAAAAGGGGGGCAGTTACCTCACATGGCAAAAGCAGGAGAGAGAGAGAGAGATTGAGAGAGAGGGATCGGGAGGGTGGGGGGTAGGTGCCACACAACATTAAAGAACCAGATCTCATGTGAACTCAGGGCGAGAGCTCGCTCAGCACCAAGGGGATGGCCCAAGCCATTCATGAGAAATCCACCCCCACAATCCAGTCACCTCCCACGAGGCCCCACCTCCAATACCGGGGATTATAATTCAACATGAGATTTGGGCAGGGAGAAAATATACAAACCATATCACTGCCTTAGAAAAACCCTTATCTGTCAGCCAGTGGGGAGTTCTGGTCTTAAGCATGAACTGCCCAATTCTCCTTGCTTGGCGCTTTGCAATAAATGCCTCACTTTTTCTTGCCGTAAATCCTGATGTCAGTGTTTGGCTTTGCTGTGCCGGGTAGGTGGGCCCAAGTTCTGTTTGGCAATATTCTCATCTGGTTCCTCTTGTGCTCAACACCTCGCAGTGGCTTCCATTCCACGTGGAGTAAAAGTCAAAGCTCCCCTATGCACCTCTCTGAGACTTACCCCCAATGATGCCCTCTCCTTGGCCCCTCCTCTCTAGCCACCCTACCCTCCTGCTGGTTCCTGAACACCTCTGGCAGTCTCCCACTTGAGTAGGAAGAGTAGGTCAGGGGTCAGGACCTACTCTTATTCCCCTGAGCTTACCTCCCCACACACCCACCCCTACATGTCTCTATTTACCCCTGAGTCCCCATCACCATCTAGCAGACTGTATGTTTTACTTGCAGATTACATTTAATGATTTAATGCTTAATCTGTGGCTCTGCCTGCTAGTGATGTAGCTGTGGTCTTTTATTTGCTGATATATCTCCAGTGTTTAGATCAGTGCCTGGTACATAGTAGATGCTCAATAAATATTTGCTGAGTGTATGAGTGACTTTTCTGTGACTTCATCAATTATCTTTGAATTAATCTAGGACCTGGAGCTCAAGAACGTGGCTGGGAGAGGCCTGGGATCATGAACATTCTCTAGGCACCACCTCCACTACTGCGGGTGGAGCCCAGGTACTAGGTTTATTTTTTGGCACCGTTGTCTAAATAAGCTCACAGCAAGCTAATTGTAGGGACATTCCTTGTCAACTGCTGGCCTGGCCACTGGACTCCTCATGGCTGTTCTCAAGGTAGGGGCCTTAGGTTCCAGCCTTTTTTAGGTCCCATGCAGCTGTGTCCATTTAGGGTCTGGTCACCTCCGGGAGGCTCCTGTCAGAAACCTGCAATGTGCAGAAGGGAGGAGCCCCATTTCCCTGGAGGAGGAGGGGCCCCCAGGCCTGTCCCTCTTAGCCTAGCTGCTGAAAATCCCCCAGAGACTTAAAAAAATACCCTGTCTGGGCCCCACCCTAGGCCAAATGAAATTGGAATCTCTGGAGATAGAACCTGGTAATACATATATTTTTCACATTTCTAGATTATTTTAAATGCAGCCAGGATTCACATCAAGTGTCCTAGGACAAAGGCCTCCTGGGAGAAAAAAATACGCATGTCCTTCCCCTCCTCCCAAAGGCAGCCAGAAAGGATAAAGAAATGAGCAAACAAGGCACTAATTCCCCAATGTCTAAGCCTGTTGTTGAAAAGATGAAGAAGATACCATTTGCTTACTTCCTTAATTAAATCCTTAGGTTAAAATTTTAGATGTGAAGTTACAGGATATTTTTGACACTTAAAAAAAAAAAACATAATTTCACTAGAAGTGAAAAAGGTGTGATTATTTGGGCCCTTCCAATTCTGGAAATTTTCAGTTTAAAAATCTTTGTCCATTTGGTAGATGAAAAATAGTTTCGCATGTGTGCAACACATATTTCTTGAATGTTTTCTATATGCCATTACTCCATTGGACAGTGTTACTTTAATTTCAAAGTGTGTCGATCTTCATTGAGATTCAGCATATTTTCATATACTTGGTAGCTAATTATAATTCTTTTTTTTTTTTTTTTGAGACGGAGTCTCGCTTTGTTGCCCAGGCTGAGATGCAGTGGCGTGATCTCAGCTCACTGCAACCTCCACCTCCCAGGTTCAAGCGATTTTCCTGCCTCAGCCTCCTGAGTAGTTGGGACTACAGATGTGTGCCACCACACCCGGCTAATTTTTTGTATTTTTAGTAGAGACGGGGTTTCACCATGTTAGCCAGGATGGCCTCGATCTCCTGACCTCAAGTGATCCACCCGCCTCGGCCTCTCCGTTCTTTTGTGTATAGCTCACTCTAGCTGAGGTGAGAGTGGATGGTTGGAGGGGGAGGGGGCCAGAATGGCAGACAGAGATATGTCCAGAGGCCATTGCAGTGGTGCAAGTGTGAGAAGTGGGTACCGTGAGAAGGGGTCAGGTTTGGGATGTATTGCATAGGCTGGGCTAATAGCATTTGCCGATGGATTGTGTGTGAGCTATGAAGGGAATCAAGGATGACTTGGAGATTTTCAGGCTGAGCAACTGAGTGGGCAGTGGCCTCACTTTCTGAGCTGGAGAAGGCAGGAGCCTGAGGTATAGTGGCTGGGAAGAGGAGGTGGTGGCTGGTCTTGCTCAGCTGGAAGCTCAGGAATGCTGGGCCAGGTTTCCAGGCCTGCTGGTCTTTGGGGCTGGGAGAGATGTACTGTGTTGTGGAAGCTGGTTCAGGGGATCAGTCTCTCTCTGCAGGTAAGGAAGGACACACAGCAGCAGAAGCCTATTCTTTCCACAGCCCAAGACACTCTCTTTCATATATATATTTTGTGAAGATTTTCGTCCCTGCTTCTCTATTTTCTGATTTTTAAAAGTGAATCTTACAAGCATTTTTATTTATTTAAATACATACAAATTATACATTTAAAATAGAACATGGCATGACGGGAAAGTATAAAGATTTGCTCATTTATGTCTATACTGTTGGACTTGTATGATGTTTCCAAATCTTTATAAATAGATGTTGCAATGGACATTTTTGGGTATATGTGTGTGCTTATATATTTGCTAAATTATCCTTTAGGATAGATACATTTCCAGGATTTCAATTGCTGCATCAGAATTTAAAAGGTACAAAGCCATTTCATTGATTCTTTTGTTTCAGTCCCTGATGCCTCATCGAATCCGGGGCCAAGTTCAATCCTCCTTCTACTGCTCCAGACGGCTCCCCTTTCTCCCTCTCCCACCAGGACCCCTAATCTCCCCCGTTTCCCCAACGCTCCTTCTCAGAGCCAGGCTTCCTCTCACTACCAGCCAACCCCTACCCTTCTGGAAGTCCACCAGTAATCTGAACACATCTCTTGTATCTGCGCTAAAGCCACCATTGAGGATATTCAGAATTTTGCTGTGGAATCTGCTTGGAAAACTAACAGAGTATTAATAATATTTAGAAGAATTATGTAATAGAGGAAAAGTTATGGGGGATCAGAGAGATTTAAGTGTGTATTTTTGTCTTACCCCTTACTAGCTAAAATGTAAATGAATTTGAAGCCTGTAGGCATGTGCTTAAAAAATCACCGTGGGCAAGTCATGTATACTCTGTGTGAGCCTCAAGTGCTCAGTTAAAATGGGAAGAATAATCACTGTATCCTAGGATTAGCGTGAGGGGTGCACGAAAAAGCACGTGAAACACACAGCCTCATATCTGGTGTACAATACTTTGTATTTATTTGGGTTTGCTTTCCTTCCATTCAATTTTCCCTTGGTTGCATCATCTTAGAAATTATGGCTAAATATTAGAGCTCTTTGTATCCTCAATAAAAAAGACATGGACTTAGATAACACTTTACCACGAAATCAGCTGAGGTTTGTGTTGCTTCTCAAATCTAGGAAGCACATTAGTCAGAGGCTGAATGCCTCTTTTCTCTGAGCCACAGTGGAAAAAAAAGGAGATTTTCCTGTATCACTCTGATAGTATTCTGTTTCCTTCACCAATGTAAGTCTGTTATTGCAGCGAAGAAAATGCACTGATACCTGGATGAAAGGGGACTCCATGGAATATGAAGTTGTTTGAAAAGATATGAGTGGCATGCATTAAGATGCCAGGTTTTTATTTTATTTCTCTTCAGCTTGTAAACACTTCGGTAACCTGCAAAGATGCTGGAGCCGGTGGGGAAGAAAGTCCAGCCAGGATGTCCAAATGCCACTGCCACATCAGGATTACTAATGGGCATGGTCATCTTCTAACCAGTGAGCTTCTTTAATTTTGGGGAGACAACAAAAATGAATCAAAAGAATAATGTGGTTCTAATGTCATCTCTGAGAAAAATGATATCAGCCAAACCCTGTATCCTTAAGCCAGGCTGATCTGCCCGACACCATAAGGGCAGTTGGCAAATAGGCACACAGCAGTGCATTAGCTCAGTGGGCTTAGTTTTGGATGCTAAATTCCAGTTTCACTCTCATTGCCCTTGGCTTCTGCCAGGGACTTGGTCTCAGTGTCAGCCCTACTTTTGCCACATAGATTTTGTGTTTGAACTGTTTTTCCGACTTTGATGCTCAGATCGCCTCACAACTCAAGCTCTGGCCTCCTCCTTCCTGACTGCTTTGAGTAGACACAGACCTACTTTTTCTCCAAGGACAAAATACTTATCTGGGCTCTGATCATGCTACCTTAGTCACCTAAATATCATCAGTGCTGATTCCTAACCACTCTGACTATTGTCACCAGAAAGTGGCCTGATAGTGTTGGGAAGTCTTGCTCCTTGTCTGGGGCCTGAGGCCCTCTTTTGAAGTTTGAAGGCTCTTCTGTAGGTAGGTAGGTGGGGTTATCATTTGCTTAGCAGCCAAACCAAAATGTTGTATACTACCTGTGGTAGGTAGAATGATGACCCTCCAACAATGTCCACATCCTAATCCCCTGAACCTGTGAGTATATCGTGTGACATGGCAAGGGGGAATGAAGGTCGCAGAAAGAATTAAGTTGCTAATCAACTGATCTTATGATTGGGAAATTATTTTGGATTACTGAAGCAAGTCTAATGTAATTATTAGGGTCTTTAAGGTGGGAGAGGGAAGCAGAAGAGGAGGTCAAAAGGAGAGAGAGATTTGAAGATGCTCCACCCCTGGCTTTGAAAATGGGGAAAGGGACCACAAGGAGCTGGAAAAAGCAGAGAAAGATTCTTTCCTAGAGCCTCCAGGAGGACACAGTCCTGCTGACGCCTTGATTTTAGCCCAGGATGATCAATGTCTGACTTCTGGCCTTTAGAATTGTAAGACAATGCACTTATGTCCTTCAAAGCCTCAAAGTGGGGGCTAATGTTATAGCAGTAACAGCACATTAATATACCCTTCAAACAACAAAGAGCTTCTTTCTATTCAATAATGAATTTTTATAAATGAAACAAAAAAAATCCATCCTTGAACATGGAAAGTTAAATTGTCACCTCAAATGCCTGGATTACTGAATATAAATTGGTGTTTTTCTAGCCAAAATACTGATGTTTGAGAAGCAGAGAGGATGAGCTGCTCCTTCTCTTACAGAGATAGATGGGATCAGTAAGAGGAAGTCCCCTTTGATTTTAAACAGAGGCTCTAGGAAGGTCCAACATCTGTTCTGCCTTGATCTTGTCTCTGGTCATCTGATGGCAAGGAAAGGTGAACCCAGAGTCAGCAATTGGTTCAAAAGATAGTGTGCCCCAGTGCCTGGGCAGCCTGGCCTGTCTGCCACCCCAGGTCTCTGTAGAGCCCAGAAGAGCCCACCTGAAGCTCTCTCCAGATCCCTCTCAGCAGCCTGAGGGAGAGCAAAGGACCACAGGCAAAGATGTTTGTTCTAATTCACAGTGTCCATGTTTTTCCTGCCAACGAGTCACCCTGCTCTTGTAATTGACCCCTGCATGTCCTTGGGGGAGAAGTGGTAATGGTGGGAGAGGCCAGGGGAAGATCCAAAGGAGGAGCTGACTCGGGATCCCCATCCTGCCATTCATCCAGCAACATCTGCAGGCTGTGCAAAGCCCTGCCTTGCATCTCTGCAGGCAAGCTCAGGCTGCAAAATGAATGCAAGGCAGGTGTGGCAATGGGGAAAAGAAGGCAAGGGGAGGAGTAACTGTGTAGCTTGATTTCATACTCTTAACCTTTTAGGAATTCTAACCTGAAAAATGTTGCCAGCTAAGGATAAGGTACTTTGCAATTTGTTATCCCATTTTACTCTCCACCCATTTTATAGTAGAGTAAAGTGAACTTTTACAATGTATCTTAGTCCATTCAGGCTGCTATAACAAATATACCACAAACTGGAGGTCCTAAAGAGGAATATGTATTTATCACAGTTCTGGAGGCTGGGAAGTCCAAGATCAAGGTTCCAGCGGATTCGTTGCCTTCTTCCTGGTTTTCATATGACCATTTTCTCACTGTGTCCTCACATGGTGAAAACAGATCAAGAGAGCTGTAAGGGCACGAATCCCATTTATGAGGGCTCCAGGTTCATGATCTAATTACCTTTCAAAGAGAGTCATCTCTACCAACACATTAGGGGTGAGGATTTCAACATGTGAATGTTGGGGGTACAGATTCAGTTCATAACACCATGTGACAGGCAATATTCTAAAATATTCACAGAAAATCTAACTAATTTAGGTACTAGATTTTGGATGGCAATTTGGATGGAGTCTGAAAAAACTTCCCCTTTACAATATTGCTTTATGGAAAAGAGGCTTGTTCTATAAGTGAAGAGTGGATGAGGCTTTTCCCTCATGACAGATTATCTGAACCAGGATTCTTAGTTGCTCCTGTCAAGTCAGAGGGGCTTAGGATGTAGCCCCTTCAGTTTCTACACAGCCATGCCCATCGCAGGCAAAGTCACCTGGGGACCTCCTCTCAGAAAACTGCAGTGTGGGGAACAACCCTTCTTGCTGTGGGTGAGGAAAACCCAGGTCAATCCTTCTCAGTAGACTACTCTGAGAACTCTGTAAGGAGCTTTAAAAATATCCTGCCTAGGCCCCACCCCGAACTAGTGAACTCAAGTCAGGGTTGTGAAACATTGGCCTCTCTTAGGACAAAGGCCTGGAAAACGTTTCTGTGTCACATGACAAAAATCCTTTTTCTTAACCCCCGACCCATCTGGAGCGACAGACAAAACGAGCAAATGGACACACCAAGACACCAACTGGTTTCTGAAGGTTTCACCTGGTTACATCAAAGATGCAGAGGCTACAACTTTGTGCACATCCTTAGTCAAATTCTTAAATTGAAAATTTAGATATGAAAGTAATTGATCAAAATATATGGGCACTTCAGAGACTTTTGAGACAAATTTCCTGATAAAAAACAGAGTCTCTCCAGAAGTGTGAAGAGTGCCATTTCTCTGAGCCCTTGCTAACACTGTGCTTTATACTTAAAAAGTTTTGCCAGTTTGTAAATGAAAAATTGTTTTTCATGTATACAATAAATATTCATTGAGAAGTCACTTTGTGCCAAGCACTACATTGAGCAATGTGTTATTTTAATTTCAAAATGTTTAGTTGCTTGCTGAGATTGAACATCTTTTCAGAAATTCAATATTATACATATATATTTTCTATTTGTAAAGCTCACTCTAGCTGTGACAAGATGATAACTGCACAGTGGGAGGGGACTGGGGGGCCAGGATGGAGATAGCGAGACACATCCAGAGGCCATTGCTGTACTGCAGGTGGCATCCAAGGGTGGCTGGGCTGAGTGTGAGAAGTGGAGGTGGTGAGAAGGGGTCACAGTTGGGACATGTATTGTAGGGGGAGAGCTAATAGTGTGTGTTGATGGACATGGACTATAAGGCGAAGTGGGGAAAAAAAGATGACTTGGAGGTTTTCAGGCTGAGCAACTGAGTAGTTGGTGGCCTCATTTCCTTAGGTGGGGAAGACAGGATGGAATAGGTTAGAGTGGGGAAGGGTGGACCAAGATTTCTTTTATGTGCAAGATGTCTATTAGACAAGTGGAGATGCTGAGTCAACAGTTGGATTTACAAGCTTGGAAATCAGGAGGGATTAATTTGGAGATATAGATTTGAGAGCCAGAGTACAGATAGTTTCTAAAGCGGTGAGAATGGGTGAGATTTCTTAGAGAGAGAGAGAAGAGATAGATAAATGAAGACCAAGAACTGGGGAATGTAATAATTTAAAGTTCTGGGAGAGAAGCAGAGTCTAGAGAAGGAGAGAAAATGAACAACTGGTGAGACAAAATATCTAGTGAGTTTTCTATCAAAGAAACCTAAGGAAGAAATATTCCAAAAGTGTCAGCCGGGCGGGGTGGCTTGCGCTTTGGGAGGTGCTAGGTGGGCGGATCACCTGAGGTCAGGAGTTTGAGACCAGCCTGGCCAATGTGGTGAAACCCCATCTCTACTAAAAATACAAAAATTAACCAGGCTTGGTGGTGTGTGCTTGTAATCCCAGCTACTTGGGAAGCTGAGATGGGAGAATCGCTTGAACCTGGGAGGCAGAGGTTGCAGTGAGCCGAGATCATGCCATTGCACTCCAGCCTGGGCGACAGAGTGAGACTCTGTCTCAAATATCTCAAAAAAAAAAAAAAAAAAAAAAAAGTGTCAACTGCAGTCAGTGAGATGGGGACAAGAAATTGATATTAACTTTGACCATATGTTTGATAAGAGTTGCTTTCGTGGTGCAGTGGGGACAGAATCATGATTACAATGGTTAAAGAGGAAGAGGAGATGGTGACAAATCTCTTGAGGAATTTTGTGTTGAAGGGAACAGAGAAATAAAATAAAATTTGTATCTGTTCTTGGAATCTAGGAAAGATTTAAAAACAATATGTTTGTAGGCTCATGGGAATATTCTTCTCTGTGGGAGAAATGGATGATGCCAGAAGGAGAGGGAATAATGGCAGAACCTTTTACTTATCAATGAGAAGTCAAGAGAGAATGGGGTGCAGACTGCAAGGGGAAGGATTATCTTTGGTTTGCTCAGGGATATTTGTTAGACAGTGAAAATGGAATATGGGGTACAAATGCAGACCAGTTCATGGATTTAGTGGGACTGAGATGTGGGCATTCACTTTGCACTCACATATGTTGACTGCTTTGTCTGCAACAACCTAGGTACCTCAAGACATGGAGATCAACTTGCTCCTCAATGCCACATTCCAAGCTATTTCATCTTCAAAAACCTCAGACTGAAGAATCAAGCCTTTTCTCTTATCCACTGCAGCCATCTACTCAACACCTTCCAATACCCCACACCCTGCTTCTTGAATCGGTGCATTTAGCATTTGGATCACTGGCTTTCTGTACATGGTTGCTCATGTAGAACTTTGGGCAACTCACTGTGCCCACAAATTATGAGTCCAATAACCTGTTGCTCCAGATGCTTGATTTCCTCAACTCCAGTGCCCTTGAAGTGAGGTCCACCTCACTCTTCTGATAGTGGCAGGAGGCAGTCAAATGCCTAGGCAGATGGGGTGGGTCCCCAGTGAAACTCCCCTTCAAACCAAAGACAGTTCAAAGCCTGAAAGCCAAGCTACAAGTCTTGGATAAATCCATGGACCAGACTGAGAACCTCTCTTCTCGTTTGGCATGCTTTCCTCTGATTGATCCCCACCTTTCACCTATTTTGCATATAGCTACCCTTTCCTAAGTGGTTTCTTGCACTGTGTTTCTTACCCACCTTTGATTGGTGCCTTTGTTTTAGCCTTTCTTGCATACTCATAAACCAATCAGCATGCACTCCCCCATTCTGAGCCCATAAAAGCCCTGGACTCTGCCACAGTTGGTGGGGACTGCCTGCCTTCAGGTGGGGGGAGCTACCCAACTTCAGGTAGGGGGCTGCCTTCTCTTGATCCCCTCTCTGCTGGGAGCTGTTACTCAGTAAAACTCTCTGCCCTGCTCACCCTTTGACTGTCAGCATAATCTCATTCTTCTTGGACATGGGACAAGAACTTGAGACCTGCTGAATGTGGGTATGAAAAAGGCTATAACATCCCCTTTGGGGCTTCAGGGTCACTGGCATCCCTGTTCAAGCACCACCACATTCCCCTTGTTGGAATGCTGGTGCACAGGGCGGAGGCAGGTCAAGGCACCCCCAGCCTGGCCCAGCTGTGGGCTGAGTGTGGATCCTGTGGTGAACATGGGATCCAGCCAGAGTACAAACCAGGTGTGGCCTGGCTCGTCGAGTGGCCAGGGTGCCTCCTGTTGTGAGCCCAGGGCTGAGTGAGGCTCAGGTGTGGGTTTTGCCGGCTGTGGATATCTCCAGCTGGCCAAGCAGCACTGAAAAATTCCTGCATCACTGGTACTTGCTTGTAGGGTCATAATGAAAATCAGGGAGTGCATCTTTTAAGGGGACCCAGGTAAAGCATGTCCTCCAGTGCCAGCCACGTTTCACTCAGAAGAAAAAAGGGAAAACAGGCTGGGAGTAGTGGCTCGTACCTGTAATCCCAGCACTTTGGGATCTTGAGATGGGCAGATCACCTGAGGTCAGGAGTTTGAGACCAGCCTGGCCAACATGGTGGAAACCTGTCTCTACTAAAAATGCAAAAATTAGCTGGGCGTGGTGGCACATGCCTGTAATCCCAGCACTTGGGGAGGCCAAGGAGGGCATATCACCTGAGCTCAGGAGTTTGAGATCAGCCTGGCAACATGGCGAAATCCCATCTCTACTAAAAATACAGAAATTTGCCAGGAATGGTGGTGCATGCCTGTAATCCCAGCTACTTGGGAGGCTAGGCAGAAGAATTGCTCGGACCCGAGAGGCAGAGGTTGCAGTGAGCCAAGATCACACCACTGCACTCCAGCCTGGGTGAACAGAAGGAAACCTCTCTCAAAGATAATAATAATAATAACTTTTAGGATATGGCTGGAGATTAAAAGTGATTTTGCTGATGAGAGGTGGTTAATTGGGGCGATGAAGAGAGGAAGTGATTAGGTCCAGTTGGGGCATTACAGATCAGAGTGGGGTAAGCACGTCTCTGATTATGCTGAGGACTGAAGCAAATGGGATGTGTGGTATAGTGGAATTGGTCCTTCCTTTGAGGAAGGAGGGCCATCAAAGGAAAGCTGTAGATTATTTAGCTGTTGAGCATGTAAGGTGTGGGACCTTCTCAGTAGCAACTGAGGCAACTCCCAGAGCCCTGGCAACCTCAGGGAAGGACCAGGGTGGCTGATCTTTCTTTCAGATGCCCTCAGGCAAAGTTCTTGGGGCTGGTTCCAGGTGTCCTCTTATGGCAGCTAAGCATCTAGTCCAGGTGACTGATGTCTCCCTTGAGGGTAGGGAATGACTTCTTAGAGCAGATGGAAGGTTTCTCCAGCAGCTTTGTGTGTGACTCTCATATATGTTTTATTTTTTCCTGCTTATTTGTTTTCTGATTTGTGTGTAACTGAACCTTAGGCATTAAGCATTTTTCTATTCATATATTATTCACAATTATATTTTTATGTTGTATAATATTGCATGGTATAAAGCATAAAATGTGCTATTTTATTTCCTTATTGTTGGAAATGTATGCTATTTCCAAATCTTTGCAAATATATGTTACAATGAACATTTCTACATATATATGTATATTTTATTTGCTAAATTATTACTTAAGATAAATTTCCAGGGTCAGGATTATTGGATTGAAATATAGGAAAGGGACCAGGCGCAGTGGCTCACACCTGTAATCCCAGCACTTTGGAAGGCCAAGGCAAACGGATCAACTGAGGTCAGGAGTTCAAGACCAGGCTGGTCAACACGGTGAAACTTCGTCTCTACTAAAAATACAAAAATTAGCCAGGTGTGGTGGCAGGCACCTGTAATCCCAGCTACTTGAGAAGCTGAGGCATGAGAATCACTTCAACTTGGGGGTGGAGGTTGCAGTGAGCCAACATCACACCACTGCACTCCAGCCTGGGCCACAGAGCAAGACTCGATCTCCAAAAAATAAAAAAAAGAAAAAAATATGTGAATGGTTTACGGCCATTTCCATGACCCATTAGTTTTAATCCTAAATACATCATCTAATGCAGAAGGAAGTTTAGTTCTCCTTTCATGGCTCCAGGCTGCTCCTCCTTCCTTTATCCACCTCCTAATATAGTTCCTCAATTTCCTCTGACCCCCAAACATGTCTCTTTAGCACCGTATTTCCTGTTACCAACAGCTGTCACTCTTAGCCTCCAGAATTCCACCAGTAAATTTAACAGATCTCTTGGATTTTTGTTGAAGCTGCCACGAAGATAGTCAGAAGAATTTGTTCTTGAATCTGATTAAAGCAGTGTAATAGTATTTGGAGGTATCAGGTTATAGAGGGAAAGATTTGAGAGCTGGAGAAACCTAAAATTGAATTTTAGCCTTAGCATTTCCTAGCTAAAAATGCTATAAAACATATGCAAATGTAGACGTGTTATGAAAATTACCTTAAGCAAGTCTTTTATACTCTCTGAGCTTAATGTGTTGAACTATAAAATTACTCTAATGAGAACGCTTTCATATAATTGATGCATGAGATAAAGGCAAATGTGAAAATACCTTCTGGCACATGTCTGGTGTGTGAAAATTATTATTGCTGTTTCTCATTTTTTTTCTGTATTGACTGGCTTTTGGTCATTCTTGGATCAGATGACTCAGTGTTTGAGTCATTGGTGGTATCATTGCCTGTCAGTCAAAACTCCCAAGGAATACATCTGCAGTGGAACATATTTGCCTGTGTTACTTGCTGCAACAAAGGAGACCACACACCATGAGGAAATCAGGAAGCATTTCAGGATTTAAACCTGTTAGGTGGTTTTGGGGGGTGTCTGAAGAAGCAGGGTACTCTCCTGGGTTGGATACTGTCAGGAAGTAAAATTAAATCTATGCATGGACAACTTAATGTTTTACCTTGGAAGTGGGAGAAATGGAATGGAACTGAAGATGTAATTGGCGAAAAGGCAATGGCCACTCGTGAGCTGAGAGAGGAAGAAATTGGATTGTTTTTATAGTATTTCCAGTATTCTCGTGTTTGTATTCAGACATAACTTCAGAGGGATTTAACTTTTTTCCTACTCTATCATGGTCACACGTTGAATTGATCTGATGTAGGTGTTCTGTGAAATTGTTTATCTTCAGTAGAACATCATGGTCGTGCTGTTAGTGCAAGCTGACAGCTTTTGGATACGTTTTTCTTGTAATTCTTACTTTTGGTCAACAGCAGATGAAGTTAGGCCACAGGTAATTAATCTATGATATTGAGGTTTTTCACCATTACTGAGATTCTGCCTGTTGGGAGACTGTCTAGAGAACATTCTTTGTATTTGGACAAATTAGTACCTCTTACTCCATTTGTTATCAGATGAGTTGTTGAGTGATCTCACATGACAATGGTGATGTATTTTAGACTCAGTACAAGATGCATCAGTCAAGTGGTTTCTAGGCAATTATGAAAGACAAAATGACTATTCATTAGTTTTCCAAGGCCAGGGGCCCAGGTGACTAACCCCAGGCCATGAAAACATGAGTCAAAGTCCAAGTGGGTCTGCTGTAGGGATCTAAGCCATGACCCTTTCTTTCAGTCCAATCACAGACTATTCCATCTCTCCAATTGTACATATGTTGATGACACAGGGAGTGTTGACTATAGCATGAATTCCCTATTAACTAGTCCATTTAACTAGTTTATTTTGGGCCTTCACAGTAGAGGTAGTTTGTACTTAAGAGTAATACTGTATGGAGCACAGACCTTATTGAATGACAGTCACTTTAAAAAAAAAAAAAAAAGGAAAACCAAACCCTCTACTTCTAATTTTACTAATTTTATATATTATTTATGTAACAATTTGCAGGGAAAGATAAATAAACCTTCATGGCTGTATTTACATATATGCATATAAATTAGCATAAAATTAAATGATAAATGTAAATATTTTAACTATAACTTCAAAATATAATTGACCTGTTGATATTTGTTAAAACAATATATATATAAAATACTATCTTAATACACTGTAATGCTTTTAACAATCAAATCACATCAATTATCTTATATACATATTCCTTTTTTCTGTAATTATTGCACTAGTCTACTCAACCATTTATATTATTATATGTAGCCAAATTAACCTGCTTTTATCCCCAAACAAAAAAGCAAACTAGAAAACTGTTGAATTGTTTTAAAATTTTGCCATTTTTAGCAAATTTAAGATAGCAAAACAAATGTAGGTAATCATAAAAGTCATTTGCATACCCTGTTAATTTGTAGCCATCTCAAGAAATAAGGGTAAATTAAAATTATATTTAGTCTTTTGAATCTTGTTCTTAGGAATTGTCTAGGTATCAAAAATTATTTCTTGATTCAATTTAATATTTGTCTTAGGTCTTAAAGTTGCTAAGGTTATGATTTTAATTAATACATTAGTTCTTTCTGTTTTGTTTGTAATATTAAAAGAAGTTTTATAAGATTAAATGCTTTAAAATAGCATCTATTTTTACGATTCTATTTAATTATACAATGACTCTCTTGATGAGAGGTTCCCATTACTAGTTCCTTTTCACAGATAAGTAAACTATCGACTAAGTATTTATAAACTATTTAGTATTGTTAGAAATCATTCTGAAGACTTTACAACTTAATTTCATTTTGATATTGTGTTTTATACATTGTGGCTATTTGGTCCAGATCTGGACAAAGATTCCCTTTTGTAATTTCATTTTATGGATAAATTTTGTCACATATGCTAAGAGTGTAAGCGAGCTGCTTTGAGTAATATTAGAAAGGTATGTTTTGAAGAAAATAATTCACGTGTCTGTTTTTTAAAGCCAATCAATATTTATATAGGTATGAAACAATTTTTACACTTGCCTTTTAACTATAATATAGCATTTGGGCAAACAAAGACAACATTTAAAGTGAAAAATATTTTCTCTCACTGATACTCATACTACTCACATTATTGTTGAGGTTATAATGGACACATAATTAAAATTAAAATACAGTTTTTATACTCTCAAAAGGGCAAAATAAAAAGTAATTATATGTATAATCATTTTGTAAATGATATACTTATCATTTATAAATCTCTGGATATTATAGCTTCATCTAGCAAAAAATATAATCTCTTAAGCAGGAGCAGCTGCATAAACTAATAAAGAGAGAGGCACGATTAAATTTTTTTCTAAGCAAGACAAAGGAAAGCTCCAAGTTTCCTGGCGTAGTTTTGGAAGTGCAATAGTTGATTTGTTTGAAGACTGAATTAATTTTGCAGGCACACATTTCTATTTTCAGGCTGTGAAGTTTGGGGGAGGTCTTGACGGTGGTGGCAGTGGTGGGATCCATGCACGGCGTGTGGAAGAAGGAGAGAAAGGAAGAGAAAGAGGCAAGGAGGGAGGAGGAAAATGAGGCCTTGAAATATCATACACAGTTCCTTGGATGGAAGGAGGAGCGAGGTGAGCATAACCTGGCAGCTTAAGCGGAAGCTGAGCAGAGGGGAGGGGAGCTCTGTTTTCCAATTAGGGAGGGCCCATTGCTGTGAGGGACCAGCTGTGCACCAGCGGCTCTGTTTGGAAGAGCTACTTGCTGTGGGATGACTCATAATTCCTCTTCTAGAAACTGGACCTTTCCCCTGACTTCAGCTGTCTCCTCTTGTTCTGGGCCTGGACTTCTCTTCCTACAGGTCCTCCTAAGGAACTAAGCTGACCCTCTTCAGTTCTCGGGGTTTTCTGGCAGGCTCCAAGTTCCTGCTGACATCCTAAAGGCTAATGCTCTATAAGGAAGATTCTAGCTCCACAGCCTCCTTTTTGTCGGAGCTGAGATTATCCGTGGTTTTGCATTTCTCCTGAATCAGTGGGACATGTTTTTCTTCCAGCTGTGTCTCTCTTTTAACGAAAGGTTGGATTTCAGCTGATTAATGTATCTGAAAAAAGAAAAAAAGGTATGAAAAGTCTACATATGGCTGCACATGTCCCAGACTCTCACAAGAGGGGGAGGAAGTCAAGGTCAGGCTCAGGTTGGGTGGGGTCATGGCAACCTCCCTACTCACTTTCCTAAGGACATTCTCCAAGGGGTGCTGCACAGAGGGCACCCTGAGCACCATCCTGTAGCCACGGCTTCACAAGGTCACACTCCACACGTACCACAGAGCCACCCCAAGGGTTCAGCCCGGAGTCCTCCTCAGCACCTGGGAAGCAGTGCAGAACCGTAGAACCTTGGGAGATGGCCGGACAGATTCAGCGAAGAGTACCTATGCTCTGGGACTGGCCAGCACATCCAGCTCCCTCCTTCCTCTCTCTCATAATTGCATACATGGGTACATAAGGAAACGCTGAAAGACTAGTACAATGGACATCCCTATATGTACCTGCTAGATAGAACAGTTGACATTTTCCTATATTTACTTCTATCTCTGTCTCTTTTTTTCTCTGAAACATTTCAAAGTAATAGATGACTTGACATTTCAGCGTGCGTTTGAAAATCGTGTGCACATTGTACTCCATTTCCATATGTCACTGTGGTCCTTTGTTAAGCTCATTTTCCAGATGAGGAAAGGAACTGAAGCACAGAGAAAGAAGTTACACAGGAAATTGCAGACCTGAAATTTATATCCAGCTCTCACTAGCTCTGAAGGTTGTGAGAAGATTTTACAGTGATCTCTCCGACTGCGTGGAGGAGAAGGCCTCAGGTCAGTGCCTATCCTTTCTCACGTCTCCCTGGCACTCCCTTGTCTCCCTTTTCAGCACAGAGGGCACTTCTCAGGTGTAGAATGATTGCAGGCACAAGATCTCTCTCAAATTGAATCATGTATTTTAAAATTTATATTTAATTTTATACTTATCTATCATTTATGGCTATATTTTTGCATATGCCCATGTTTTATATTTTAAAAATGCATGGCAGTGGATATAAAGAAACTTTTTATACACATCTACTTAAATAAAAGTGTTATAATATTGGTAGTACATGGCAGAAATTATAGCAAAAATTGTCCCTTTGATAGGTGAATTATTCAAGCTTTAGCAATAATGTTGCAAACTCTGTGAAAGGGTTGCTGTGGGTATACACCACCCTTCCTCTGGCGGGGTCTGAACTTTAGGGGGCATTTCTGATTCCTAGTCCTGTCCTTGGCTGTCTTGGCTGTCTAGGGGAAGAGGAGAACCAGTCATTGGTGTGGCCTAAGTCGAAGGAGGAACTGTGGTGAGTCTTCTCCCTGACCCCCTTTTCCCACCCATCCTGACATATTTCTTCTGTTTTGCATTCCCAGTGCCAGGGACTGTTTGTGTGTCAAATACGACATAAAATGGATATCTTTCCCATGAGCAAAGGAAGAAGTGGGGATGCTTACCCATCCCTAAGCCTTGGTTGCTTTCTCAAACACATTCTAAATAGCAAAGCAGTCTCCTCCAGGGGACCTTTAGAGGATGGGCTTCAGTGGCCCTCTGTGCAGCTCTCCTTGGTGGTGGTCCTTGGGAAGGTGAGCAGGGAGGGACTATGACATCTAAAGTCCAGGCTCTGACTACTTCTGTCCCTGGGAATCAGTGACATGTGAAGCTATGGCTAGATTTTTCATAGATCTCTTATTTGTATTCAAAAAGCATTCAGAAGTTTTTATTTAGCTAAAAGTTGGCTTTATGTTAAGCGGGAGGCAGTTGGCACAGAACTTGTCTATTGATTAAGGAAATATGTAAATCCTTGACAACCTCATGTCTGATAAAAGGGAATATGAGACACTGGAGTCTCCTGTAGGGGGCGCTAACCTCCAGAATCAGCTGTGGGGAGCCACGTGCAGGAAAGCCACCCTGAGTTGAAGAGGACTCACTGACTGGTGCGCCCCCTGCCCCTGGCCATCTCTCCAAGGCAAAATGAACAGGCACGGTACTCACAGTCCTGCGCACTGGGAGGGTTTCCTTTCACTACTGCCTTTCAGAGCTGTCTCAAAGTGGGGTGGTAGTGCTGCCGCCCACTCCCAGATGGTGTCTAGATATCAGGCCGAACTGCCTGTCCAACAAGCCTGTCAAGTGATCATAGAGGAATCCTCATGAGGCCATACACATGGGTTGAGGGAGAGGATGCAGTGTAGCAAGGGAAGGGGGCCGGGGTTTCTGAGGGCCAGTGTAGCCGGGACGAGGGCAAAGGCACCTGCTGGAGCTCAGTCCATATATAACACTTCTGCTTGACGATGGAGCACTGCTTCATATTCTTAACTTTATGGCTTGGGGGTTTAGAAAGCACCCAACACGTGACATGGAGCTTAAGGCACATGGTGATGGGTGGCCCATGGGCAGTTTTGTCTCTACTAAGGCCCAACAGAAATCTAAAAGCTGTTTCTCTAAAGGAGAGTAGTTACCAGCAGAGAGCCACAGAGCTTCCGCCAAATCCTGTGAGTCTTCACTGTGATTTAGCCTAGAGAGGTCTGCCAAACACTCTACGCAGAATCCCTATTTGCCATTGACCCTTCAAGCAGCGTCAGTTCTTATGGGTTCTGTGTCCCAAGTGAGAAGCCTGTACATCAGCCTGGACCTGTTGCAGAACTCTCTCTTGTGGGTCTCACTCAACACTGGAAGCTTTGTGGCTCACTAGGTAGATGAGTTGGAATAATATGCCTGAATGAGGAATATATTGCCTGCCAAACCCAGAGAGGTTCACCAGGGGTCGTGCCTCTTTCTTAGTGGTAGGAGGGGCCAGATATAGCAACACGCTCTTCAATATGGAAGGAATATGCCTCAGATCATTAAATCCTTCAATTTTTCACAAAGATAGAAAGCTTCTGTTTTTTTTGTAGCATAATAGTATGATTTTTTGTTGTATGCTGTTGTATGCTATTTGTGGATTTTTTGGTGATATCTTACCAATGCAGCTAGAAGTCATTTCTTCCTTTTCATCAGATCCAGTCAACATAACATCATCAATGCAATTGACCAGAATAATGTTCTGCAGCATGAAAAATGTGATCAACATCCTATACACTAGGGCTGGAGAGTTGATATATCCCTGCAATAGGACGGTGAAGGAAAATTGCTGGCCTTCTCAGCTGAAAGCAAATTACTTTTGATGATGTCTACTAACAGTAGAGAAACAAAGAGTATTCGCCAGACCAATAGCAGCATGTCAGGCGCTAAGGGATGTGTTGAAACTATGTTTGGAATATGCAATTGAAACTATGTTTGGCATAACAGCAATTGTGTCACCATCTGATTAAATTTCTGATAATTGGAGTCACCATCTGATTAAATTTCTGATTATTCACTGCCATTCTGTTTACTGCACAGGTCAAATCAGTGAGTCAAATGGGGATTGGTAAGAATCATCACCTCTGATCTTTCAGAGGTCCTATGGTGGCACTAATCTCTACAGCCCCTCCAGGAATGAGACATTGCTTTTGGTTTGCTTAAATTCTTATGGGTAGAATCTGTTTAGTGGCTTTTACTTGGATTTTTCTATTATAATAACCTGAGCATACAAATCAAAATGGCTGCCACTTCACTTTCACCCTCCAAATCTCATGTAAAACATCTCTTGAGGCCCACCTGAACCAGAAAGGAATTCTGGGAAGCATGGCTCAGCCTAGCCAAGTTGATATTTTAAACCGTTTCAAACTATGGTCATCTTTACACTTTACACTTCAGCATGCTTTTGCAAATGATGACATTCTACTGTGTAATTGTATGCCGTTGTGGTACTGCGTTATTTTATTTCACAGATAAGGAAACTGAAGTGCAGAGATAAGAGAACTTGTCCAGGTTACACAGTAAGTGGGGGAGCTAGAGTTTATATCCAGCTCTGTCTAGCTTCAAAATCTGTGCTTTCTTTTCCTTCTTTCTTTCTCTCTTTCTTCCTTTCTTTCTTCCCTCCCTCCCTCCCTCCCTCCCTCCCTCCCTCCCTCCCTTCCTTCCTTCCTTCCTTCCTTCCTTCCTTCCTTCCTTCCTTCCTTCCTTCCTTCTTCAGAATCTCGCTCTGTCACCCAGGCTGGAGTGCAATGGCGCCATCTCAGCTCACTACAACCTCCGCCTCCTAGGTTCAAGTGATTCTCCTGCCTCAGCTTCCCGAATAGCTGGGATTATACGTGCGCACCACAACACCCAGCTAATTTTTGTATTTTTTAGTAGAAATGGGGTTTCACCATATTGGCCAGGCTGATCTTGAACTCCTGACCTTGTGATCCACCCACCTTGACCTCCCAAAGTGCTGGGATTACAGACATTAGCCACTGCACCAGGCCAACCTGTGCTCTTTCTACTGCACTCATGCCTTAGGGTGTGCACATCTAATGGTATTTACAGGGACTTCATAGTACAATGGTATGCTACATGGACACAATGTTCAATCATATAATGAAAAAACATAAGTTATTTTTATTATTGTGTCAATGAAAAAGTCTCAAGTTAGAACCAGTATGTTTCTAATACCTGTCACCTCACTAACCTTTTCTTTGTTCTTTTTTTTTCTGAGACAGAGTCTCACTCTCTCACCCAGGCTGGAGTGCAGTGGTGTGATCTTGGCTCACCACAACCTCTACCTCCCAGGTTCAAGTGATTCTCATGCCTCAGCCTCCCAAGTCGCTGGGATTACAGGTACACACCACCGCACCTGGCTATTTTATTTTATTTTATTTTTATTTTATTTTTTTAGTAGATGGGGTTTTGCCATGTTGGCCAGGCTGGTCTCAAACGCCTTACTTCAGGTGATCTGCCCACCTGGGTCTCCCGGAGTGCTGGGATTACAGGCGTGAGCCACCGCACCCAGCCAACTAACACTTTCGTATCTCACTTTAAAAAAAGAAGGATCAGACCCTAGTCTTGGCAGTAACATACATACGCGCGCGTGCACACACACACACACACACCCACCCACACACACACACACACATACACACACACACACACACAAAAACACTTAGTTAATTTTGTGGTAGGAGGTTTGCAATTCCTTTTGAAGTAAATTTATTTGAAGAGAAAAGGAAAAAAGAAAAGTAACTTTCTAAAAGAAGAGCAACCAGTTCATGTACTGGCAAAAGTTGTATCCAAAGTTGTGAATTCTATATGTGAATTACGTTCAGAATGTTTTTCTCAACCATGCATCTTTTCCTGGGCAGGAGCACTTTACTTGAGAAAGAAAACATGTTTTATCCATAGTTTCAGTAATGAGGCCACTAAAATATTAATTTTCTGAGCATTCTTAAACATAACTGAATCAGCTTCAATTTGCCTGGATAGATAGACATTTTAGTGGTTTATAGCAAAATGTAATAAACTGAATAACTGTAGGCTTTAATGTAATCTCACACAATCCTATTACATCCCAATTACTTATTTGACATTTTAAGGATAGTTCCTGCCTAAATACACACAATCCTGCAATTCCGAATGTCTTCTTCCTGTGTTGTTCCAAGGCAATCAATAGATCAGAAAGAATTAGTATCTTGCTGTGTCCTCCATTTGTAATATACACTGTCCCAGGAAGGCCTAATGCATCCCTCCCAGGCATAATAAATGTTTAGTGAGCACTGTTTGTGATAAGCTCTCCACTTTTCATTCCCACGAGTTTCAGGGCCATCATAACATCTTTTATTTCCCTTAAAGTAATGAACAAACCCAGGATCAATCCTACTGCTGCTTACAATGCATCAGAAAGGTGGGAGGGTGGCTGAGTTCAGCATAGCTTTTACACTGTAAAGAAGCTCCTTTTGAAAGTTAAACTTCAGGGACTTGGGGAGAAGGGTGAGAGAGGGGGTGAGGGATAAAAGATAAAATAGGGTGCAGTGAATACTGCTCGGTGGTGGGTGCACCAAACTCTCACAAATCACCACTAAAGAACTTACTCATTTAACCCAACACCACCTGTACACCCATAACCTATAGAAAAAAAATAAATAAATGAAAAAAAAAGTTAAGTGTATAATGTATTTAGAGGTAGATGACAGGAGCAGTGAGTCTATATAGAATTATGCAGATTGAGATCTGTGGATAGAACAATCAACATGAGGTTCAGTTGTCCCCAGTCACTTCCACATAAGTGATGAGTTTGCT